>NC_134701.1:284011753-284611753 GCF_043290135.1 Rhipicephalus microplus
CTTCTTTGTTTTTTTACTTTTCGAATGCGTGGCTTTTTCCGTGTGATCGCGCGCGCACGCGTGCACAAGTAGTGGCCTCCCGCGGCGATTTGTATAACGAGCTTTTTTGCTCACGAATGATTGTTCGCTCACAACCAACGTGGCTGACGCCGACGGCGGCATTTCTGTGACACGAGCTCTCAATGCTTTCACGTTAAAAGCTGACACAGGTAGCAATGTTGAGGGTTACCGTCCTCGTAAGCCCCAGCGCAAATACCAGCGCTTCATATAAGCTTACCGCTTCTGGTGTAGCTAATAACTATTTTGCTGTTGGTATTGTTGCGCAACTTAAACAACTAATATAAAAAATTGGTAATCTATATGTGTGCGTGTATGTGTGCATATATTTAGCTCCACTTCATAGCGTCTCACGCAATAAAAAAATTTAAACCCATTCGCCTCGCCTCCGCATGCTTCGCATAACATCGATTGCCGTGTTACGAGCCACATCTTTTTTGCTTTATTATTGCTTGCTGTTTTGCAGAAGCTCTACTAAATATAAGTGGTCACACGTGAAAAGATAAATCTCATTACAAGCTACACCTTATCGTTGTGTTAAGTTTCCATGAAACTAAACAACTTAAGGTGTCAAGCGTTACGAGGAAAAGCTACATGAGGTGTTGTCAAGCAGAAAGCAGAAATAATTTGGGAGCAATGTCGTCGGTCCCACACAAGGCCATCGGCGAGGAGCTTCTTTCCGTCTTTGGAAAGGACGCATCACTGAAGGCCCAGCATACCATCTATAGGCAGGGCTCTATTTCCGGCCGGACTGCTTGCCGACATTGTTCCCGTAGGATACGTGCTTCTGAAAGTAAGTTGCCTTTCGCAGCATCTGGTGGCCAGAGAAATAGGCTCATGTGGGAGTATATTAGGAAACACAATAGGAAAACACTAGAGAAAGGGGCACGAATAAAATCGATAGAAGTAATGGTCTCCGGCAGTAAAAACACTCAAGGCAGTGTACGCTGCTTGGGAAATTGCTTAAAAAAACATTGTAGGCCCGGAAGAAATCATTAGGATGTTGCTTCACGTACGATGTCGGAAATGCCAGTGATTGAGCACAACTCAAGCGCGATCGAAACAACTCTGAAGAAGCAATTTCATGATGGAAGCCACGCCACCGTAGATAATTTCGCCAAACACGTGATTTTCTTCTGGTGTCTTTTTGTTTAATATATAAGCGCTTTTTCGCTTACAGTATCAGATCGCGGTTTCTTGATGATGCCGAACTGCTTTTGAAGGCCTTACACTTTCGGTGTAAAAAGGTGAAACAAAATAAAAAGGTAATGCATACGAAGTCATTTGCCTAAGCTTTCACATATCTTCGGCGTGTTATTAAAATTTCATGTTCACTACAAGCTCTTACGTGAGATTCTCGAGAAAGGGGTTGTAAAATGCGCTGAACCTTTCTCCATCTCTGCTATATTGTAAAGTCAAGCTTCTTCGCTTGCGCTGGCGTGCTTCTGCAACTAAAAATACTCTGGTTTCCTATTAATCTGCCACAGTAGGGGAACAGCTGATAGGAGTCACCACGGTGACACGCTCACATTTTATTGCACAATTTTGAAATAGTACGAGAATAAATGTGGCTGCAAATATATGCACATGACCATTTGTAAAGTGTGGCTGATTCGGAAACTCATGACATAACCTAAATGATACTACTTCATATATTTTACATCTTGGAATTACTAACAAGCGAGCTCCTCAAAAAATTACTCTCATTTCCTTAGTTTTAGTAAATAGCATTAATTTCGCCACATGAAGACCTCATTCCCGTCGCGTCAAAGTGAACATTTCTTTTCAGCGTGCATTTTTTTCAAAATGTATGGCAACTCATTACTTCTGATTTAATGTAATTGTAATTGGCACATGCTGCACAAACTCAGTTAAACATGTGGAAAGACCTGCGAGAAAAGTAGAGTAGCAATAACCATACCATCAGCGCCGCAAGCTTCGACGCTTCTCTTGACTTATTTCTTGGCCTGACAGCTCGTAAACGAACCCCCAAGAAGCTCTGCTTCAGCCACAGCAACTCAAAGCCGTTCGAAACAATGCCTCTATGCTGCCGTTTTATAGTTTGGTCTCTTTTTTTTTCTTCCATCGTAAAGGATACAGCGGTGAAAAGCCAATTCGATGACGATCCCATCATTTTTCGGCGAGTAGAAATGACTCTCTATATATGGTCTCGTTCGAGCAAAGCGAATTGGCTACAGTTAATCGCTTTTACTTCTCACACGAACCAATAGAAAACACTTAGAAGGACAAGTTGTGGTGGTGTGCTTCCCGTAGCTCATCGCCAAGCTAACTTAGAAGAGGAACTCTTGAGCTAAGAACGATAACTCTGGATATGAAAAATCAGTTCAGTGAAGGCCACAATGTTTAGAGAATTGGTTAAACGTGCATTGTACTGCTAATAATTTTTACAACAAAATACATAAACTTACATAGACACAACACCCAAAGGCAGTTCTAACATTAAAACTTTTCAGTGTTTTTCTGTGACAACAGTAATTTCTCAGTTCATTTTATTAGACCGGTGCTCCATAAAAACGCCAACATCTCAAAAACAGCATATGAATTAAAAAATAAAATAAGTGTTCACAGAATCATGAAACGAAACTAAGTTGTCATCCTCTCACCATCCAGAACGAAGCTACAAAAATAGTTAATATGGGATGCTCGGAAACTCTTCTGATTTTCACGCATAAATCATTTATATAGCAACGACAGTGTACTAACAAATTAGAATCGCATGGGGTTGTAGGCGGCTATGCACCAACAACATGTACCGTTCGCGATTGTATTTGTGATAGTAAAAATAAGGCCATTTCAGGTTAAGCTAAAGTAATTGTTAGCGTTCGCAATCAGACAGAAAACAAGGAAATAACCTACGAGAAAAATAACATCGTGATACGCAGGCATAGCCAGACGCAGGCACAGCCAGACACAGGCACGAACACCCAATGTGTGCATCCGTTTGCACATGTGTCCGTACATATCGGTGCGCTCACACCAGCTTTCACAAGTACAAGACAGCTTCCGAGTTTGTCGCATCTCGGAGCACCTGCCAATCGATTGCCAATGGCAGCCCTGAGGAGAATCTCTCGCGAGAGACGCGAGCCACCGTCTCTACTGTGCACATACAGTCTTGTTCGATGCTCGTCAATACGTTGGCCCTTCCTCTCTCACACACGTTTGTCACGACCCTTGTTCTATGCGGCATGTATTGCCGCCTATTGCTGTGCTACATTTCGGCGCTTCCAGCACAAGTTGGTGCTTTCTCTTCACGTCGTCTCATTGGCGCCCGATGTCTGGTCTCTGCGACCGAAGGCTGTTTGTTTTCACGTCACTCGCTCTGCCAAGTACTTGTCTCAGTCGTCGTCACCAAGTGCATGCACTTGCTTGCATCCGTTGTTTGCGGAGTCTGCTGGGTAGTACTTGGTCATTTATTCTTTCGCTTGCTTTAGCGCCTATACTTTCGTAGATCCACGACTGTACGTCAAGAAGAAATGAAGAGTACGATGTGTTCATTTCGTTAAGAGAATATGAGCAAATGCCTGCCGCGATGTCTCGCGTTAAGCGCTCCCGGTTGGCAGTGCTCGCATTTCAGCATTCTTATAGGTACAGCGTAGGATAAAACGCATGTCGTTATTTCGTTTGTATTTTATTGTGCTTCTCTCTTTCTCTATTTCTCTACGATGCGCTATTTCAGTTCCACGGAAAGTGTCCACTCTCATTTTTAGTTACTTTTTTTGAAGAGAAAAAAATTCAAAACTGCGAGTGATAACTAGAGGCTGGGCTTTTAGCCATTAAAAATACCTTAAGCACCAAATATACAGACAAAAAGTTATTGTGTTTGTATATGTGAACACGTGGGCGCACAGAATTTTAACGCAAATCCAAATGATTTCAAGCGATAACGTCGCGACCCGTATCTACGACAGAAAAACAAATTAATATTGTTGTTTATAATGAAACAAAGGCGACAGAAGTTGAACGTAAACTTGCATTTGTCCCATAAAACTGCTTGACTATGGATAACTTGACTTTCAATAATCAAACTGCGTACATTCATGTTAAAAGTGGCCCCTGTCGCTTAACTGAGTGTTACACACTGTGAAAGAGATACGTGAAAAAGAATATATTACAGTTGGCAAATATGATTGAAAAGTGCTAACTTATATACTACAAAGGCAATGAAAATAAGACAGAGCCAAAAGAGACACATTTTTTAAAATACCTGAGCTGAAGTTACAGCAAAGCATGTGACCTAAAATTTACAATTAATTCCCAAACTCAGCAATAAATTTCCCCCTCCACTTTCCACAAAAGGTGCCATATAACCAAAATATTGTGTCATGCACTCAAAGTCCATGGTCGCCCCGTGCCTGTGCTCGCTCGTAATTTCATTGAAAGTTCGAATAAAAAAAAAGGAAAGAAAGTGGTCAAGGTGAGGACGCGCGCTGACCAAGACATCTATCTTGCCCCTTTCTTTTCCACCTGATCCCTTTTCTAACGCTGAGTAGCAGGCCAGCAAACAAATTCAGGCAGACTTCTCAGTTTTCCTGCCACACTAAACATTTCTTTCTCTCTGTCTCTCTCTCTCTCTCTCTCTGCTTTTGTCATCATCTGCTCGAATTTTGAGCCCTCTCTGGTATGAAAGAAAAAAAGCGTTTTGAGTAAGTGGCACATCCTCTTCTTGCTCGCACTTGACGGAATCTAAAAAGACAGGCATTGTGACAGTCCAATTATCAGGCAATAATGTTTTAAATGAAGCCATTCCACGATTTTTTAAAAAAGCGTTGTAGAGCCTCTTAAAAAACGCAGCCGAATAACATTTACACGCCAAACAAAAATTAATAAAACGTTTTTCATGTAATTAACAGATAGAAAACACGGTTAAAATTCAATAGTACTTTCTTGCAACACCACAACCGGGAAGAAATCATCAGATGAATGGGGGTAGCAATGTTCAACGCAGTTACAGTTTTCCTATACTTTTCTCACCAATTTAAATGCGGGCAAGCCATGCCGCAAGCTGTTTAACATGCTCAAGAAAATACGTGCACGAAGACGCCGCACTAGTGGCTATCCACTGTGACTTCTGTAACAGATGCACTCTCGAGAAAAAATGCACTCATAAGCTGTCTATTCCACGTAAGCACATTTCAGAAACGCATCACGTTTTGAATGGGGACGCATTTGCCTCGGCAAGAGGTTTCGAAGGTTAGAAGGACAAACAGGAAAGATACTTCAGGCGTGTCCGTTGACGGCTCGTCGCCCTTCCTGCCATTGTTTTGCAGTGGCGCGATCGGTTCTATACAAATGCTTACTTAGACAACCGTAGTATGATGTGGACCTTAGCAGGACAAGATGCGAGACAGAATTGAAGGCGCGACAGCTGGAGCTTTGTTCTGCATGTATACGTAGCGCTATCAAGTACGAGCCCACTATATTCGCGAAAGGGGTCTGGCGGAAACAAGGAATAACTTTTTATGGTCTGAATCACCACAACAGCGTGAAGGTTGTGCACAGAATACAGAATTCAGGGGCTCCTTCTATCTAAGGAAGAAAGTATAGAGCGATCTGATTCTGTGTGAAACTGGTCTGCAGGCGGCATTTGCCGGCGTTCAAGCTCAGCAGGTGAAAAGACAGCGTTGTGTTTTGAGCAGGGTAAAGCGCCCATAATCTTGCAGTTGTTCCTGAAAAAGTGAAGTCCTACCGCGATTAATTTATTTACTTCTGCTTTCTGAGAGACATTGGAAATAATGTGAGCTTCTTTTTTTTGTTTACAATGAATTACTGAGAGTACCTACAATATTCTTACCTTACGACATTCCTGAAGCCACACAACAAGCTTCCAGAATCAATAATAGAAATGACACGTTCGTGACAAAAATACTGCTAGGAAAGCTGCGAGATGATATTTCTTGCCTCTAAGTAGAATACTAAAGTATGAATATACAAAAAGTGCATTATTACATTAAGTGCTTCGATAAAATTCCATTGCATAGTCGGTTTGCTTATTTGACCTTCTTAAAGTGAGTGCAGAATGCTAAGCGATTGATTATGCGCAGTGTCTGCAGCTCATTGCAATGCCTAAGTTTCGTTTTCGAGCCTCACATAATTGTGATTAGATGTGCATGAATTATACGCTGGGAAAAGCTGTAGTGCGCGCAATAGAGAGGTAACAAATTAAACAAATGCAGGGAGGTTAACCATAATTGTACATTCAGTTTGCTACCCTGCTCTAAGAGGATGGCAAAAGGGAAAGACAGATAAGAAGGAAAGCGGAGTGAAAAGTAGACATACGTAAAAAGAATGACCAAGAGCGGGGTGCTATAGTCTATTCACTATAGCAATAGGCGTGGACGCAGAAAGTAAGCGTAGCTTGGTTAACTGAAAAAACAAGTCACCTGTAAATGTGCGAATGCACAGAGATCAAAGGGCTCATCCCACACAGAGAATGGGATTTTTTCAAGGATGGAGAGCAGAAACATAGGCAGACATTTTTTTTTTCCGGGGAGGGGTAGGGGGAGCACCTTTTTGAAAAAGTTATTTTTGGCTCTTTGTGCCATGGCGCAAAAAGTTTGGAGAAGAGAGAGAACAGGCTCAATGTACCCTCCCCTCCCCCCTCCTTCTGGCTACGCCTCTGTTGGAGGGGGTACATGTGCTGGTGTATAACATGGAAGAAGTCTTATCAGCTGATTGCACCAGGCGCGTCTTGAGAAAAGGAATAGCGCACACTGAACTAAATTGACATGTTTATGTTTAGTTCGACGCTATTTCCAAGATCTTCGTGTTTATCGACCATGCCTGACTTCCCGAATCGCTATCTCGGGAGAGTGGCTGGCACCTAATGCAAACACCAGGCTCACAACAAAAGCCGCTCTCTTTACTGGCCTGCTTGAGCATGCGGCTCTGATTCGCTCTTAGCCGCATGCATGATGAATGCTGTTTTCACATCGTAATCACAAAAAGAATCTAATCTAAGCTAAATATAAATAGTCCTCTAATTAGATTTTTTCTGTTAATTTATGTTTTGCTGAGGTATCTGCGCGCTCGTCAATTTGGGTGGTGTGCTTTCGTAAGAATAATAAATTTCAAGGGTAATTAATTTATTTCAACGCCTATCCCTTATCGGTGACATAATTAAACTTGCAGAGTATTCATGCATATATTCTTTCTTTACTGCCTTGTCATGCTGTATATTTATAGAATAATATTTATTAGCCCAAGACGAAAAACAACTGCATTGGGTATTGGGACACTGTGGCTTTTATAAGAGTAAATTTTGTCTTTCCTTTTTGAGACTGGAGCAGCGATAGGCTGGTGGCTGCAGAAATAATGCAGTGATATAGCTTGACCTAATTATTTACAGTTATATCATATCACTTGATAGCTGACTTCATATCACATGTTCAAGTTTATATCTGAAAAAAAAACAAAGCGCAGAAACATTTGAGCCACGATATATAAAAAAGTACACCCACTTGCCGCGCAAGCGATCCGGATTCAATTTCCACTAATACCCGTAATTTTTTATTTATTTATTTGCATCTTTCTCGATTCTTCGGTCATGCAAAGATGGCCGATTATTCGGTCACCAAGGATGGTGATTTTCTCGCTCACAACTAATGACGCCGACGCCGACGCTCGAATTTCTGCGAAACAAATTTCCGCGACACTTTGCAGAAAACGACCGTTTACTGCGGAGTGTCACGAATTCGCGACATACCGAGAAACTTCGAGCAAACAAGTCACGAAATGCGTTCCGCCTTTAACGCCGGCTGTGAAGTATACTCACGGCGAGCGTAGCTTTTAGCATGAACAATGCAGTGCCGTTTCGTCTGAGGTACACTATGCCAGGGTGAATTGCTTTGTTTCCAACAGCGGAGAGCGTGGAGCGCGTGCAACAGCTCTCATTTCTCGCCCGGGTGACCTAAGTAAGTTCCATCTTGAATAATTTTGTTTATTAGATGCGGAGCATCTTATACTCGCGCCTTGTAGTGCGCCGTCCGCGCCGTCCGCGCCGTCCACACCGCTTCTCGAACATTCGACAGCTGACGCGCGCGCATGCGCCGTCGCGCCGTCGCCCACTCTTCCACCATCTGTGCATCCCTTCCTCCTCTACACACCGCGCGCGCTTCACTCCTCCACCATCTGTGCACCCTTCCTCCTCTACACTTCGCGTTCGACATCTACAATTCTCCTGATTCTCCAGTGGACGCGCATGTGGCGTCGCGCTTCAAGAACATTCAACAGCTGACAGTGCATGCGCCGTCGTGCTGTATATATACTCAAGGTCGGCGCTCGCTCGCTCAGTTGCCGCTCGTCGGTTGGTTTGTACGGCGCGTCGACGTCCAAGGTCGCGGTGAAATGAATTCCAACGAATCCACAAACACAATGACCGACGTCCCTTCGACCAGCGCCGCCCTTTCGCATACGTGTGTACGTGTTCACTCATTTCACACCCCCTCCTACAACCACGTTAACCAATTTAGCCATCGACCCAAGTAAGTCGCAATTTAACACCCCATTTCACAACCACGTTAACCAATTTAGCCATCGACCCAAGTAAGTCGCACTTTAACACCCCGTTAACCAATTATATGCTCCGCATCCTCCTCAGTGTTCCCCCGAGGGAAGCTGCGGGCAATTTTTTGTTATGTACGCACCAAGAAGGTGGCATAGGTCATGTTACGTATTACTGAAGTACCTTGCTTGTTGCAAAGTCCTCACTTAATTGGCTTCTGGAGAACTTAAAAGTATGCATTAAAGTTGCATCTTAGATAATTTACCTGCAGAATCATTTAAAGGTTAATGTTTAAAGCTAGAAAATAAAACAATCTTTATTTTGTTTGGCAGTTTTATAACTGCGGTATTGAAGGGTTAAAACTATTACGTCCACGACGGGAGTGAATTAGCACTTAAGATTTATTCACAAGATGTCAAAAGCGGAGGGATGAAAGCTAACGAGCAAAGCAGAGTTGTATCACGACGCTCAAATCTTTCGTTCCTTTGTTAACCCAGTCACAATGCTTCACACAATGGACTGCATGAAGTCAGTAGAACATGGCAGGCCCAAGGGCGTTTCTAATTAATGAGAGAACGAAGTCATGACTGTATTCATGAGGAGAATTCGTTTGTTTTCATGTTATTCTGTATCGTGCATTGCTGGTCGAAAGGTTGACATGGATTGATACTTCTTACAAGCCTACACGCCTAGACTTCGGTAGCTACTGCTCTCAGCCTTCATCCCCCGATAAAGCCTGCGTGGTGTTTTGCCCTTTCTCTGGTTTGCTGATTAGAAATTTCTAATCAACCAAGGCAGACTAAAGAGACGAGTAGCATATATGCTGCGTGCCTTGCCCTGTCGCTAGTACGTGCTATCTTCGCTCGTTTATTTTTTCCAGTACAGCTGCTGCACAGCGATGCGCATCATGTGAGCTGTGATCCTTGAAAGACGTGGGATCGCGTTGTATTTGTAACCTCTTTTTATTAGAAAGTCTTATTCTCTCATCAGCCTCTACTTTGGTATAGTGTTTCTGTGACTGAAAGGATAATTTGGGCCCGTTTTATTATTTCTTTATATAAATGAAAAAAGAAACCGGAAGGCTTGGAGGAATAGCTGATCTGTCATTTGTACACTCCACCTCAACTTGGAAACTGATAATTACGCGAAAAGTTGTTTTAAAGTGCCTAATATCTTTAAAATAATGATTGATTCTTCTACCGGTAGCATAATACATTTACAGGATTATTCGAAGTGGGTTGATATCTCTGGCTGATGAAACAAAGGCATCCACACAAAGCTTGGTACGATTTATAATAATTATAAAGCCGTAAATGGCTGAAAAATTGGCCATCGATGTCAGCGTCTCGTGACGTGCCGTCAACACGAGTGATGAGAGAAATCACCACGTGATGTCGTCATCATGTGCCATCATAGGACATCATTGTGCGTCAGTGTGACGTCATATAATACGATGACGTCATCGCACGACGTATTAACTCGGTCAAAGTTGAACCAGTGATGAACGCAGTGAAAAAAAAAACATGTTATAGGTGCAAAGAGCATTCGCAAGAGGGCGCGGAAGGTCAGTATATATATATTGGGGAATAAAAAAATGAACTTCACCACCCAGTCGCCTTAGACGAATGCGTAAGTGTGTTCATTAGAGTTTTTCTATCAATGTTCATTGTGAAACTCACTGGTGTTTATAATGTGATGTCATCTTTTTAATTGCACTATTATTCAAATTTTCTAAAGTCTGCACTACAGTGACTTGAGCTTCGAGGTGTGCTCTTGTCCGAGTGCCAGGATTATGTACAGTCTCACTCAATAAACTGGCTAACCTCCCTGTCCATCCTCATTTATTCCTCCACCTCACTCAATAAAACGGCCAGGTGGAATTACTAGGTTGCGCTCAGAAAGGCCTGTGTTCTAGATCTCTCGTTTGTCCACGCTACAAGAGCATGAGCGCTTAGTGCGATACTCGGTGCGGGTATTTTCGCAGTCAGTACTTTTCAAATCTCGCCGGTTCCTTATTTTTGTTCCCCCTAAGTGGTGTTTGTTTAACAAGGCTCCTACTCTCATTTTTCACAAATGGATGTGCCTCGTCTCAGAACTTCTACTCAGCTTGTGGAGAAGTAGAAAGAAAAAATGATCGCAAATAAACAACTTTAAAAACTTTGTTAAGTAAGTAATACGTGAGCCAGAGAAAGGTACACAGAACTCTTGTGAAGTCACTTAATGAAATGCTTTGCTCGACACAAAGGCTAACATCCTGGAATAGACTTCAGCGCATAAAAATGAGGGAAACAAGATAATTAAGCTAGCTTGATATTTCTATTTTAAAAAATAAAGCCAGTGGACAGTGAGAGCTTGTTTAGTCACCGTGTCTCCTGGTGTGTTGTCTTTTCTCATTCACATCTATTCCAGACGCTTCTAATGTTGTCTTTCATACAGTTCTGTTACCTGCTGTAGTTTTCTTTATTTGGAATTTAATGTGATAAACTAACTTTATTGCTCTTGTGACACCTCCCGACGAATTGGCTGCACTAACGTTCGAGGCAACGAAGATTCATGCTTTTTTCGGCGAGGCCTTTTACTTCGTGACCTGTTATTAATTGACAAAACATTACGTTCTTTATTAACTCAGTTCCACAATTCAAATATTCTATGGGCGAGAATCATAGACTGTATGACTGTTCAACAGAACATTTAGTTAATTTATTTCATGCTGTTTCAGGGGCGTTCGTCGATCGCAAGTACGAGTGCATTCTAGTAGAAAAAATTATGACTGTTTTAGTAGCAGTCTGCCGATGGTTAGTGGCACTCAGATATCTTGATCAAGACAAGATTTTTTCTCATGCTGACACGAACCAGGGTTGCCGTTAGATTCTGGCAACGAAGCCAGAACTCAAGCCTAAAGTAGCCAAAGTAGCCATGCCATCGGAAATATTGCATGGTGAAGCAAGGAAAACAGAAGAGAGAGACAAAAGAAAGGCAGGAATGTTAACCAGTTCACCATAACCGGTATGCTACTACGTACAGGTATGAAGAATGGGAGAGACTGAAGGAAGAGCAAAGAAAGAAAGAAAGAAAGAGGAGGGAGCAGACACAGACTACACGGCGTCATTATCAGTCTACAGCCGCTTGAGAAAATATGTCATCCTGAGAACGTTTACGGAGCGAGAAAAAAAAAAAGAGCGCCCGTAGGGAATACGAGAGAGAAAGCATTTGCTCACTATTGATGTCTCAGTGGCCCAAGAAGCGTTTAAGTAGGTAAGGTAGAGCGCAGAGAAACAAGTGAAAGCAAGAAGTCGCACCAGCAAGAAACCAACATCCACTGTTAACTGCGCCATATTCACACCACCTCGTCAATTATAGCGCGAGTGTTGTGCAACGCGAATTTTGCGAGCACGTAGCAAGGCCGGCAAAAGTGTCACACGACGAAGCTAGAAATAACAATTCGGAACCACTGGACCGCTCGCCAATAGCCGTAGCAGCAGACGCGAATAGCCAATCCTTGTCTTCATCCTTGAGGGAGGCACCACGTCCAGCGTTGCCCGAAAAAATGAACGAGCTGCTGCTGTGACGTGTGTATATAGCGATGGGTCACGCTGTAGACTTTTCTGGAACAGCGGACAGTGGTATCGGTGGTCTAAAAAAACGATTTTGAGAACGTGCTGCTATTGTAAAAATTCATTCTATTTGTCATTCCAGTCACACATCATCATTGGCTCGCGATCGGCGGATAAAGTACAGATTCCTGAGCCCGCATAAAGCTAAAAACATAAATGAAGACGAGTGGCAGGTTGATCGTCATATTGTTTGCAAGTTCACTCGCGATGCGGCATCGAGGCACACTCCGGAGCTGCAATTTTCTTGCTCTCGTATTAACATACATTTCATTGAAAATCTGTCGTTGACTGGGATTACTCGACTTTATAAAAAAAATCTGCCGCTGAATTTCTTTTGCATTGTACCGTATCGGCTATGAGTCAGTGGCATCGCAGAAATAGTTATTACGCAAGACGTTGTCAATTTAACACCAGGACTCCAGCAGGCAACCACTACGAATATCACATTCAATAGATGTTAAATCAAGAAGGAAATTTCTGGCTCGAATGTTATTTCTTGGTCTGATAGGCTTTGATAACTACGACAAGACATCTAGCTACGGCTTTGGCCGACATTGGCTCAACGTGTCTGTTGAAGTATTCCTTTCATGAGGAAAAAAAAAACACAGGTGCGATAGATCATATTTTGTTCTACCACTATTGTGGATTTCTTCGGTGCAATATTTCACAGATAGAGATCGTGTTTTACCGCAATAGCGTTAAAGTGTTCGTTTCGCAGAAATTTTGCCATCGGCGTTGGTGCCAACGTTGGCGTCATTGGATAGTGAGCAAAAAATTATGTTGTCTATGACCGAAAAATCGAAAAAGATGCAAATAAAATAAATAGTATTCATTTCTGGGTCCTATTGAAGATTGACTCATGGCTGCCTAGTTTCGCAACAGAGCCACGAACTTTCTTAAAACCGCTTTCGAAAAGAATTCTATGAATGACTTGCAGGGGAAACAGTCTTCTTAGCGCATCATATATTGTGGGGCGGAAGCACAGAATCGCGGCAGGCTTCAAATCATGTGAATTGAGCAATGAGTGAGTGTTTCAAAGGTGCATTCATTACAAAGAACCTAGAAATATTTCATAATCGTCAGCAGTAGAAATACCACCAGAGGTAACAGCTGCTTAGAGAGGGAGAGAATAAGCGTGAGTGAAGCACAGGGAGTTTAACCAGAGAAAAATGAGGTTCACGTGTTGCCCTACGGACAGGAAGTGCACTCTTCACTGATGATCAAAAGGAAGAATTATGGCGGAGCGGGCTGATTATTATGACATTCAAATAGTACTTTTTTTCAGAAAATTTTCCTCAAATATTGTGGCTTCATGTAAAAACACTTGTTTGACTGCAGAAAGCCTGTGTCTGATTGTAATTGGGACCAGGAACCTTTTAGTGTTTTATTTGCATCCTTCCTGACTTTTAGGTCACAGACAAGGTGATTTTTCGCAGACATGGTTTTTCGCACACAACCAATTACGCCGAAACCCACTCTGTAATTTCGGCAAAACGAATGCTCTAACGTTCTCGCGTTAAAATAGCATGGCTACATGATACGCTTATCATAAAATGTACCAAGAAATTGAAGGATTCACACGGAATTCAGGAGACGCCTTATGATGCGACGTCTTTGAAATCCCGTAGCCGCATTCTGCGAAAATCTCTGGTGTTTCTACTTGACGCTTCATTGGTACAGAAACGAGCGACGTTTGCTGAAGAGCCAGTCTCCTGCATAATACAGCATGGCCGTGCCGATGTCCTGGCTCCTCTTCGAGTAACTCCTTTAAAATGCAGCACACAAGGGAAGTGGGCAGTGCAGTACCGGATCCTTCTTTGAGGAGATCCACCATTTCATTTTCACGTCGATATTTACGAATACGTGGACTGCCAGTATTGATACTTCTTTGAAGGCTAGAGTTGGTTCAGTTAGGGAGTTAAAGTATAGAATTCTAACGGTTCAAGTTCTTTGACAGAGATTCCACTATGTTGGTGGCATCCACTATACCAACAAGCAAACTTGGCGAGGCTAGGTTATATGAAAAGACAGTCGGCTCCACTTCATAGATGTGGTTTTCCTTTGATGATAATCGATCACGTCGATGTTTGCTGCTAGCGTGTGCAGAGGCCAGACAGCTTCCCGAGCTAACATGGTAACGCCGATGGTGCCTCTTCCGGGTGACATCAGGGTCAATATTTGAGGGCACGAATCAATACATGAAGCAAAACACAATGAGTATGGGGAAATTTTCACATAAAACTTACGCCTTAGTGACAAATCTCTCAATCTTCTTAAGGTGAGTGTGTCGGTAGCCTACACTGCAAAAGTTTGGAGACATTGACGAAATCTTGAAACTTTTGATGGCACACACCCACAATAATCGATTTCTGTGGTACAGTGCGTTGGTAGAACAAGAGAAAATATATTGTACTACTTGAATAACAATCTGAGTTCAACGGGCATTAATTCATTGTGAAGACAAAAATTGTTCGCGGTTTCTATGCTCAATGAAACAGGACGAGACCATCTCAAACATCAATCGTGACGGCGCATCCTCATAAATTTACTACAACGATCTGCACACAACTTGGCACCTAAGTCTCTATGTGCTGGTCACAGGAGTAATTTATGATGCCAGATTATGCCGACTAATCAAATGTAAGACTTGCCTTAACAATTTACGTGATGCCAGATTATGCAGACTAGGCAAATGTAAGACTCGCCTTAACAATTTACGTTTGTTTCTTTTCTCTCTCACCATACGACAACCCTTTCTCCTCTCCTACGAGAGGTATAAGAAGCGGAAACACTGAAAATGCAAGTGGTAAAAACAAATGTACGTCTCTCGCATTGTTGCCTATTTTCTTTTCTGCAAAACTTGATTCAACCATAGTCACTCTAACTTGATTAGACTGGTTGGTGGGAGTGCCAATTATTTCACTCATGACTGAGCTTGTGAGTTTGTCAACTGGTGATACACAGATCTTCAGGCTGCATTCTTAATGCATGATTATTTTGAAAGTAGCCCATCTGACTGCATATTAAATATGAATATGAAAACTACGCCGTTCTCAGCTTTTTCTTATTTTTTTTTCGTTGTGCCCATTCTATGTTCTAAGGCCTTCAACCAGCACGCCTTTTCTTCTGGCGAGTGGCATGCTGGAGACTATGCAAGTCATAAGAAATCCTTATATCAATCTGTCTAACTGTTTTCATAAACGGAACGAAGTTCTGTATTGCGATCTACGCTAACCTAGTATATATATGTAAGCAGCACACATAGAGGACCGCTCTTTCGGCTATGTGCCACCGGTGGCTACATACCCCATCGGAGATTGGACAGACCCACACCCTAAGGAGCTTTGCCCCTAAAACATCTGAGCACAAATGACACAATGAGGCTCGAATCCGGGTCCGTGGGGCGCCAGCCTTGTATAATATTACTGAGTTACGCCAGTGCTTGTAACTTGTTGACACACTTGCCTTAGGCAGGCTGTACCTAGCACCAACGACACAGTGGGGCTCGAACTCGGGTCCCCTGAGTGCCAGCCCGGTATTCTACCACTGGTCTACACGGGTGCTTGTGACTTGTCAAACTTGCCTTAGGTAATCTTCATATTGGGAAAGCAATCGCGTTAATACGACTTGTAAAGCATTTTAAAACAGCGAAAGAACAACCAGTCTTGACACAATGCTAATAGTGTAACTAGTAAGCCGTCCAATGCTCCAACCCATCACATAATCTTGTTTTTGTTTTCCTATTAACTGTGGCGCATACCCACTTCCACCATTATTCCTCATAGTCGTCAGCCACTGCATGAACAATTGGCACAAAATTCCTTGCAAGTGTTTTGCGCATACCACGCTTCTCAGAAAAATGAAGAAAAATAGCATAGCACATGCCAGCCTACTACCCAAATAAATTTAGTAATAATGGCCTTGTGGGTAATAAGCAAGTGTGCGTGCAGTAGTTACCCAATTAGTGTTTAGAAAAGGCTCTGAAAGGCCGTTGTTCTAGCTTTCGCTGTGACTGTGCTGCGCCTTTCACGCAGGCCTGGCGTTTCTTTTTTGTATGTGACTTAGTGAACAAAATAAAGAAAGAATGCCACACGTCTGAAAGAAAATACTATGCCTCGACTTTCCGTGGAATGTTTACTTTCCGGTTAGTAGTACATCTATGCTGAACACCTAGGATGTGGGTGAAGAAATAAACTACGAAAGCCGATGAAAATAGAATTTATATGTTTACTGACGAGGGACGTGTTTGCTGACGCTGCGGCCTGTTTTGGCAAAACATCTCAAACGAGAAACCAAAGCCCCGATTACCGACTTAACGGCCACGTAACTAGATCGCCGTAGGAAATGCACCAGACAGAACTTTTTGACAGAACTTACTTTACACATCGAAAGCTCAAAAAAGCACATGCACTATGCATCGTCGTGGCGTATTTCGTGTGCTATGTGAATCATTCTGGGCTGTGCGAGTCGAGAACGAAAACAAATTTCTCACTCAATATAGCACATAATTTAGAGAAAGGAAATCGTCAATGAAACAATTATTTGAGTTCACAGTTCTATTGATGTACAACAGTAAACAAAAAGATAAGCTGAAAACGTACAACCAGTTGAACTTTCTGATATCAGGAAACGGATACAGAAGAAATCAATGATATATTACATTTGGTAACGTTTTCAGTAATATGGCCTATCTATTAAGATTGATATGCATACATTAAAATTTCCAGAGGCTGAAACACTGTTATCACCCGGCAATTAGTGACCTTGCCTGATATTCTTTTTTGTTCAAGCGACATTCCTTATTTTATTGTGAAAGGTTTGAGTACGCGTGCTATCGGGTGGAATGCATGATCGAAACACAGTAGAGTGCTTTCTAGGAAACACGCGAGGACCAGTGAATACGGGAAACGTGTGATCAGTCGTACAAAAAGAAAGCAAAAAAATACGTGCCTGCGGTCATATATATTATTTCGACGACTGGCGACTATGGCCACCTTTAGCATTGTGTGTTGAGTGGTTTTTTTTCGTTTTCTTTGATGCGAAGCAGCTCTGAATCATGTGTGTGACGCCGTACGTACGTGTGTCCGTACGAACGCGTCGCAACGCGTTTTCCTCGCCACAGGTGTCGAAGCAGTGCCTAAGCACTGCCAAGTAGGTCACGCCGCAGCTGCGGGTTGACGTTACGCTCCCCTCGCAGGTGCGCACGGACGTCACTCTCTTCCTTACCCGCAGCACGTTCACCAAAGCGCCCGCAGCTGCCGGATCCTCCGCCCCCTCGTAACAGACTTTTCTCCCGCTTCACCCTCTCCACCACCCGCAACGCTAAGCCACGCGTCGAGCGAAAACGCTTTTTCAGCTCGTTTATCTGCGATAAAACTTACACGAAACCTAACTTGCCTCTTGTGTCTTCGCGTTTCGAAAAAACCTCTACTCGAGTAAACGCTACACCGAATTTTCGCTTCAAACTGTTCTTCCAGCACCCGCGTCGATGCCCGTTTCAACCGGTTCAACGCCGTGCGCCCCACTACTGTTTTGCATCCCATCAGGGTCCACATCGGGTAGATTGTCCATAATTTTTTATGAGTAATATGTTAAACAAGCAGACATTATAGGTGACGAAGCTATATAGTGTGCGTGGTCTCCTAATTGCAGCGTCGTAATTATAATAAATTCGGCAGATTTGATGTACCTGAAATATCGACGTTATGCAAAGCATGCGGAGGGAAGGTGACTGAGTTGAAATTCTTTATTGAGCGACATGTGAAATAACGATGAATATATGTACAAATGGTATACACACAGGCACATGTTGAAGAACTGAAGATGTTTATATAACAAGTTATTTGGGCTTGTTCAACGATGCCAACAGGAGCATGAGTATATTAGCAATACTAGAAGCGACAAGCTGATAAGAAAAGCTGGTGCTCGCAAGAATGGTAGCTCTGGCCACTGCTACATCAATCAAGTTTAGCACATGACACCTAACTATAGCTTACGTTACCTCGACGTGATGGCTGTATCATATGAGTACATATGTAATGTTTATAAAATTGGATAGCCAGCACTGCAACGACAGTTGACGTTTCGTAAACATTGGGGTCTATATGAAAAGTTGTTCCGAGACCTGACATTGTTTCAGGGTAGAATGCTTGATTGCCACGCTTGGCTATATAATTTATGCTGGGACCCCAACATTTATTCTTTGCATTAGGCGGGTCAGCGCTGCCGATGTCAGGTTTTTCTTAATGCTCACGCGTTAAACTTTGCCATGTGTGTTGTCGTCGTTTTTCGGTGGTTACTAAGTGTCAATTCCCTGTGGAACATGCCCGCATACCTCTGGAACATACCAGCCCGCCGGTACGTGTCACTGTCTGCGGGAAGTGTTTGACGACGTAGGCGACGACATTGGGAGATTATTCATGTCTTAAGCAGTGCGTCATATGGCGCGCCTTTACAATAGACAAATTCCTGTTGAATCACTTCTAGCAGGTCGTCGACAAAGGACATTGAAGCTGAAGGTGACCGAGGAACTGCTGAGGTTTTTGAGAAAAACGGATCTGGAAAAGCGGCTGTGATCGCGATGTTGCGTATCCACGCTAGGTTGATGCACCTTTATTGACTAGGTGCTTGTTACCGTGCTGTGTGATGTGCTATTTTTCTATCTCCTCTCTTTACTTTCCTTCTATCAAGCTCGCGCCCCTCCAGTTCTCACGCGTAGGGTAGCAAACTGGTTACCCTCGACTGGTTGACCTCCCTACTTTTTCTTCTCTACCATTCTCTCTCTCTTCACATGAACGCAGCACAGCGTGGCCAGAAGCTATTTAATTTTTGTTAGCTCCCCGTAGTTTTGGATTCTGTTGCTCAGATTCTACCAGTAGGTTCTGATATACTATCATAACACACCGAGGTATTATCTCGGCAACTGCATCCCGTACTTCCAGGTTGAGATCAGTTAAACAAGCCCAGGACAAGCTGCAGATCATTCAGGCTGAGCGTGCTACAGTCGTACACGTATTTTAAAACATTGTTAAAGTTACAAGATTTAGAAACCGAAAATGAGTAAACATGGAGATAAGTAAATACCGAAATCCTAAGTGCAACGAGCTTGAGGTGATGAAGAATGTGCGAGAAGTGTGCTGTTTATTCCTGATATCATCTTGCCTGACGATCTTTCTCTGCGTAGCAACATTCTCAGGAACAACACTGTTAGGTAGCATCCATCGGCACGGCGTCTCACATTTTTGCATGCGTAAGCGTCTGGAACGACTGAACGATGGTGAATCCCGCGACCGCCCAAATCCACATTAGCAGGTTGCGTGTATTGGAATTATTTTTTTAGCCCGAAACCTCGTGATTTGTGCAGTGATCTATGTAGGTTGAGCATTTCGCCCAGAAATGGTATTTATTGTTCCATCTGTTAAAATATCAAGCAAATCTCCGTATAAAATGCTCGCCTCGTACGTTAGATTTATGCCCAAAGCTACAGCACATTCTCATGGTTCAGATATACTCACCCTCTTATCATCATCATCACTATTGTCACGGGGTCGTGACGTGGCCGAAGACAGGAGACTTCGTGTTGGGATTTAACTGTTTATTTGGGCGAACCTGTGCCCGGTAAACGGAAAGTCTAATTACAGCAGCAGTCTCGCACAGATAGCAGTGTCGGACTGATAGCGGCGAACGGAGCGTCGGCCTTCGATCAACAACAACTGACAAGCGGCGAAGCGCGTCGGCATTTATACTCTTGCCGTCGAATGTTCTAGCGTTATCGCTGGCGGTGGTGTAGGTTCCAGAACAATCTGTACCGTTCGCACAGTGGGCTTGATCTTATCGAAATGATCTACTACAGTCCGGAACCTTCTAGAAAACTGCAGGCGCGGTTTGCGCTGAGAATCGTGTGGTGTTTTGGGACGATAACAAAAACTTGGGAAATGGAACGTGGCACTAGGAACAACGTCATCGTCATCTTCCATAGCCTGACTGCACTCACCGCGAGACAGGCCTCTCCCATGTTTGACCAATCAATCTTGGTCTGTTTCCTGCAGACACGCTATCCGCACAGACTTAGTGTCATGTGCCCACCAAAATTTCTGTACATCCTCGAGCGCTTCTCATCTCTTGGGATTTGGTTTAATCCTCTGTATGACCGGCGGTTATCCTGCCCTACGCGCAACGTACCCTCTCTATGTCTGTTTCTTATTTCTGGTTTTGAGTAAGATTTCCTTTGCCCCCGTTTGTTTCCTGACCCAATGTGGTATTTTCTGCACAACAAACTGTGGGAAATTGGAAAATTTAGCTCATTGGATAAGGAGGATGAGAAAAATGTGAAAAAACTAGGACAAAGACGTTAGCCAGTTTTCATACCGGCTGACTATATTGTGCTGGGCAAGGGTTGAGGGCAGTAAAAGATGACAAAAAGTGAGCTAGAAAAAGGAGAAAAACACGAGAGAAAGCAAGTATAGTACGATAGACGACAATGGTTAGAGTCTGTCTCTGAGACTGCTTGTCCGCTAGATGCACGACAACTTCCTCAATGCTTTGCATGCTGAGGACGCCCTCAGCAGACACACATCTTCGTACCTAGGGCTCACCACCGTCAGGAATATTGCTTTGCGATTTAGTTTGTTCCTATAATTTGCGATTTATTTTGTTTGGGCCTAGCCAGGTGACACTTAGTTAACTCGAATCTATTGTGAACCTAATAAAGTTATTTCGCTCACTCCTACTTCATTGTACAGCGATTGATCTCACGTGACAGAGAAATTAAGTGTGTGTTCTTTGTTGCGCCGGCATAGAAATGTACTAAAAATAAATGTACGCATTTATTGGACTACGTTCGAAGACATGCATGACATTTCGACACTGAATATCAGCGGTCCTTAATTCTTGCATCAGTGACACGGGAAATGGTCCTGAAAAGAAAGCGACCCTTGTGGTATTGGAGTGATAAAGAGATGTGTCGTAAGAGCTGTTCACTGTACGTGCGACGATCTGTGTTGCAACATATTCTACAGAGAAATGAGTGGAAGGGGGGCGAGAATAGAAAAAGCCCAAATAGAAAGAACATGGATGTAACTAACAAACACACGCGTTCACGAACGCAATCAGTCGCGCACGCCCGTGTTCAAAGATAAGAAAGAAAGAAGGCAGAAATGACGCAGACAAAATATCATGGCGCAGTTGGGGACTTCGTCCACACACTTGGATTCTGTCGCCATTTGTTCCCAGAATGAATGCCACCGTCGTAACTAGGGATCATTTCGAACGCATGAGAGAATAGAACCATAGATACGGAGATCTTTTGTAATAAGTTCAACAGATAACTGCGAAATAGACATTAGCTCATGCACTAAATAAATATATTTCGCAATTTGGTAACTACAGCTCTAAAATATAAAAACACAAATAAAATGCACGAAAAGGCTGTGGTGGTTCTTGCGTGCGTACATAAAAAGAAGAAAATCTCGGGTTTGTGATTTCTCTTATCTTTTTTTTCTTCTTGTAATTAGTGTCTTGGCAGATGAGTGCTCGGAATTCGAGTGAGGGTTGGCAAGGCGGCCTAAATGTGACTCTTTCTGCTGAAGATTTAAAGGTTACCAAATAAGTTAATTAAGCTTTGATTTGATACAATGAACAAGTCATCTTTTTCTTCTCTTCATGACTGAAAAGATGCCTTAAGTATTTGTTGTGGAACTGCCCAGCTATGCGTTTTTGACAATTTTTTCGGAAAGGTACACTACAACAAACTGACTTAGAAGGATCGCGCACTGACCTAGAATATGGATTTCGCTTCTTCGTGTAGTGATTAAGGTATTAGTATGTCTAGAAGAATTACTGATTTCCAGTGAAGAACAACGGTCACATCTCCAGTCGACAGAGATTACTAATTAGTTATAATTTGCCGTAATTATGAATGAACAAAAATAAGAAAAACTATACATATCACTTCTATTGCAGCTCTACCTCCGATAATGTATTTCCCATTGTGAGTGTTCCTACTTAAAGCACAAATTGACTAGACTTGTCCGAGTGCCTTACCATTATAAATTGCTACAGAATCCGATGACGCCAAGTTTCAAGGCGTATATCAGTCACGATTGCAACTGATTATTATTTTTATTTCAAACGCTGAGTTATCATATCAAGCAATTTCTGTAGCCATTTTACTTTTGCGGCCTTATATGCAGCCCTAATATATTACAATATCTTCACTGCAATATTTATTTTCAAGTTTACTTTGAACATTAGCTACGTTTCACCATATATTATTTCGTTCTTTAATTTGTTATATATATATATATATATATATATATATATATATATATATATATATATATATATATATAATGTCAACTAATTTTTGGAAGCGTTTATTAAAAAATACCTTATTAATGTGTGGTTTTCATTTATTTATTTATTTTACAATACTGCAGGCCTTTCCTGGGTGCATGCAGAAGTGGGTTGAACTTCAATACAGTTCAGAAAAGTCGGAACAAAAAAAATCTGACAACATCTTTTCATAGCAGTGAATATGAGCACAACGAAAACGACAAGGAATATGAACATTATGCAGTAAACAAGGTGCTCCTGTAAACAGCAAGAGAGCATTATACTAACTGTGCAGACCGAAGGTGTAATATATGAAACACAGACACCAATTATTTTTACCAGTTGAATGCTAAATTAGGAGTGCTGCTAATGAATTCATTGTGAGATGAGCAGTTTACGTCAGCAGACAGATATATTTCCAATACATCCGCAGGCGGTATTTCAAATAGAGATAGTATAGGTACCTAGCCGAGAATAACAACTATGAGTTGGAAACAGGTGGTGGCACTATTGCGGTACCCTGCAAATGATATATCGGGAGTCCTTGAGAACGCGAACAAATGTTTCTGCACTGCGGTGAGACACAAATTCTTCGTAAAGTGTCGCTGTCTGCAAATGTCGCAGGCTCAGCGCTGTTTCTTCGCCCTTTTGTTCTCTTAGGGGAGAAATCAGCCTGAATTAGAACTCCCCCCGTCTGCGGCGGTGAGGATCGGTGATATTCCTGAATTGTGGAAACCGCTCGTTTGTGCCGATCGACCCCAGGGGAACAGCAGAGAGGCCAACACTTGGCTGCAGTGAGATGGTCTGGAGGAGCCGCCACCGTCTGCGTACAGGGGGCCGGAATTGGGTTAACGTTTGCCCGTTGTGCTGTCTTGCCGCGTTTGTTGATTGGTTTCCTTATTTGGCGCTCGTTTGTCAGAGAACTTACAAGCACCGCTGATTGGCCAAAGAAGAAGAGAAAGACAGAAAAAGTAAAAAGGCACTAAAACGAGTGTTCCTTCTGGCTTTTGTGGTTTGGTAGGAAGGGTCTCGAAGATTCTGCTTTCGTAACAGAAAGTCCTTACTTGAACTTCACTAAAGGCCTCCAACAATTGTTGCTATAGTGTTTTTCACTTGTATGAAGAGCATGTCATTGCTAACAAAGTGTGTCACAGGAGGCGAAAGCACCTATAGCTCATTAGTTGAAGATACATGAATGTTTATTTTTAGATGAAATAAATTGTCTACAAAAATAACCACATGTAACCACTTGTTGAAATTCGTATTTTGTTTTTTTTTTCCTCGTCGGGAACTCAGGCCAAGAAGCCGGCATTTCACTTCTGACAGCTGTCAGACTATTGGTGCGCCACATCTGAATTTTAGTGGAGGGGATGGGGACATGTTTATCTTGTAAATTTACAGCTAAACCTTCTAAACCTACATGTTTCACAACTGTGAGGAGTGCAGCCTGTAATACGATGGTGAAGAAAAGGCTACTCAAGTGCAAGTGCTAGTGCACCCTTTCTTCTTCCCCACGGTTTTTCGAGTTGCATATTTATAAACTCTGAAATTATCATCCAAATACCTCTCTCTCAGTTACGTCCTACTAAGACATATTTCACAACAAACCACTCCTTTGTATATTGTATGACCTGCCACCAAAGTGAATTGTAACACCTCATATACACAACGTAAACAGCTGATTTTATTCAATGAACACTAAGTGAATCTTAAACGACGAATTCACTCCCCCAGAGTACGCTGTAATCCGGAAAGATCGTCCCACACGTGGCGGGGGTGTGGCCCTGTTGATAAGCAAATCGATTCCTTTTGCCGTGCTTCCCGAAGTTATAGGCGCAGAAGCGGTATTCTGTAAAATTCATTGTGATGGAATTAGCATAGTAACCGGGTGCGTTTACAGAAGCCCCTCATCAGACAACAAATGTATTATAGCGATCCAAGATTATCTTCAAACTCATGCCCATAACTCTCGACTAATCATCATGGGTGATTTTAACCTTCCCGACATAAATTGGAACAACATGCAGTACACGTCACAGTCATCGGAGACACTTATGGATTTAATTTTAAATTTCAATCTACAACAAGTCGTGCTTGCGCCAACACGTATAAAAGATCAAACAAAAAGCGTACTCGACCTTATATTGATTAGTGGCCAGTTCCCGTTAAATAAATCAGTCGTCAATGTGATTCCGGGGATATCAGATCACCGCATACCAATCTGTCAGCTCCAACTAGGATATGACATAACACCACGTTCATCAGTAACTACTGTACGAAATTTTCCTAAAGGTGATGATGCCAGCATTGTAACCTACTTAGCTCACGAATTTGAAAACTTTTCAAACCTTGCTATACATCCAACGACTGATGTAAATCATCTATGGTCGTGTTTCAAGACTATCGTTGTGTTCTGCGTTACCCACTTTGTCCCACTGAAAACAAAAAGGCAAAAAAAACATAATCCTTGGATAACCCGCGAAGTTTTACACGCAAAGCGAAAAGTTAAGAGGCTACGCCAAGCAATCAAAAAGAAAGGCAAGAATCCAGTAACCGTATCTAACCTAGCACGTGCTATTACAGACTTCAAACAAAAAGCTAGCTTCGCCAAAAGGCAATATTTTACTACAACGCTTCCGCGTTACATAAAAAACAACCCTCAACGATTCTGGAAACATTTTCGCTCTGCCGCTGAAACAAAGACGTGTTTAAGCGATAGCGATAAAACAAACCAGGCCAATATTTTCAACGATTATTTTCAATCTGTCTTTACTGATGACAATGGCACCACTCCTGCGGCCTTGTCCACAGCTCGAATTCCCATTGAACCATTAGTTATAAGCGACCCCGGGATTCTTAACCTACTTTTGAATCTAGACACGAAGAAAGCCAGTGGCCCCGATGATATTGCAAATGAATTTCTTTTTCGATACGCAGAACCGTGTAGTAAATACCTCGGCATAATTTATCGCAAATCAATTGAAACAGCAAAACTGCCATCAGAATGGAAAGTAGCAAAGGTGATACCCATACACAAAACCGGAGATACTGCTGTTCCTTCTAATTTTAGACCTATATCCCTCACCAGTACGTCATGTAAGATACTAGAGCATATAATCGCTAAGCATTTAACTATTTTTCTAGAAAACAACAATCTCCTGTCCCCCCATCAACATGGCTTCCGGAAAGGTTTATCAACAATCACGCAGCTCACCGAGGTTGTCCACGACCTTGCACTCAGTATAAACAACCGTGGCCAAACTGACGTAATTCTACTTGATTTAGCAAAAGCGTTCGATCGAGTGTGTCATACTAAACTGATTTCGAAATTGCAGAACATTATTGGTGATGGGGAAATTACGAACTGGGTAAGAGACTTTCTTACAAACCGGTCACAGTTCGTGGTTTTCGAAGGAGTATCGTCGTGGACGGCCCCAGTTAAGTCAGGTGTTCCCCAAGGCTCCGTCCTAGGGCCATTATTATTTCTAATTTACATAAATGACATCACTGATAACATAGACTGCAAAATTAAACTTTTCGCAGACGACTGCATTATTTATAGAGCAATTAACAGTTCAGATGATCATTTATCTTTAAATAATTCATTGAGTAAGATTGCTCACTGGTGTGAGCAGTGGCAAATGTTAATTAACCTAACAAAAACAGTTTGCATGACGGTAACCAGGAAAAAAGAACCCTCCGACTTTACCTATACAATTAACGGCGTACCTTTACAAAGAGTTACGCAGCAGAAGTATCTTGGCGTCACCTTGACTTCCGAATTGAGATGGGATGCGCACATTAACAATGTTACAGCATCGGCTTTGCGTAAACTGTTTTTTCTACGAAGGCGTTTACACTTCGCGCCGACAGATACTAGGCTCCTAACTTACACCACATTCGTGCGACCAATCTTGGAGTACGCTAACACTGTGTGGTTCCCGCAAGGTGTTACTAATATAGCAAAAGTTGAACGGGTTCAAAGGAAGGCCATTAGGTTTATACATAATAAGTACAAACGCACCGACTCGCCCACACACCTTTTAGAAACCTCCGGTCTACCCACTCTTGCAACAAGAGCAAAAATCGCGCGTCTCAAATTTTTACACCACATTCTGCATAACCACAGCCGGATCGATGCATCCAGGTACATATCTTTGGCAGAATCACGAACACTACGACATAAACATGCATACACTATCAAAGAATACTCTTCCAACAACGACTGTTTCAAGCAATCCTTTTTCCCCCTGTCAATCAGCGAATGGAATAGGTTAGATCCCTCCATTACTAACATAACATCACTGGCAGAATTCACTTCAAAAATTGAGAGTATACTTTCAGACAACGGCTTTCTTCAACCATGACCTCCAATATTGTTTTCCAGTAGTATTTATTTGGATGTATAAGTTTACACAATGCCTTCTCTGTATAAAACTGTATTGATTTTTTTTTATGCAGCAAAGATTTAGTTTGCTGCTTCCGAAGTGTGAATATTTGGAGTGCATAAATACCTATGTCTAATGTTTCTATGTAACTAGGATTATTATTACCAATTTTAAAATAACTACAGTTCTGTATGCCGCCTGTATGAAAGTACTTAGCATTCATTGTATTTTGATACTCATGCCCTCCTGCTTTGGTCTCGTAAGAGACTGGCAGTATTGTAAATAAATAAATAAAAATAAATAAATAAATAAAAGCACGCTTCGCAGTGGTTCATTGTTGTTTATTAGTAATGCTGTAGATTCTTAAGAGCAAAATCAAAAGTATCACTCGGTAACCGCTAAGTTTACGACATGGTTAACGTCATCAATCTTGGATCCTTCCTGGCTTCGTGTTTTCTCGCTCGCGTTCGCCGTGCCATACTGCACACCTTCTGACATTTACAGCTGAGTCAGGCATGACGCCATTAATTAGAGACACCTTCAAAAAGGTACGACACTGTAGGAAGGCTGCAGGTTATTTTTTTCCTTCTTTCATCTAGTAAATAGCCAGTGGGCCAATTTCAAGTTGTTTGAAAAGTAGACAGGACATGCCGCTATAATGACAACCGAATCTCCAAATCTGTTGCAAAACTAATCAACGTAGCATTCATTCTGTTTTTTGGCCCAACCTGACCCAGGAGCTGAAAACTGTGGTTATATCTTCACAGAGCGGTCATTTAACCAATATACTTCGTTAAAAAACAATGAAAGATCAGACTACGTCAGAAAATAAGTTGCGAGTGAATGGCAGGTAAACAGTGAAACGCGGCGTCTGCCTTAATGTGCCACAGCGAACTGACAACCACATCAATTCAACACACAAGCAAGCCGAGGAGAGCGTATGCTGTTAACTAGTAAACCACCGGTTAAGTAGCTTGTTTCCGCGCAGCTTAATTGGTAGATCATGGCTGTGGGATTGTATTTATTCGATGGCAGGGCGACATTTTGGTACACTTCATTCGTTTCAATTTATTTCAAATAAATTTGCAATTATTTTATAGTTATTCTTGTTGCGGCTGCTGTTTCTTTGGTCAAACAAAGCAGACTCCACAAAACTTGGCTCTTTCGTTAACCAGTTTATAAAGAGCAGCCCCCAAATTAGAACTTCAAGTCGTATTAAAACGCATGGATAAGCAATATTTCACAATTCCCAAGCAAAGCACTTAAGCACTTGCCCAATGTTATGTAAAGTGACTTGATTTACGGATGTTTTACACGAAAGGAAGTCATACAGTTCTTCAGTACTAGTGCCCAAGTAACGTGTTAGTGTTTAGTCGGACATGAAAATTAAGGTTTTTTCAGCTCTTTGCATCGGCTTTCTTCTGTTGATTTACCGTGGGGTTGTACACGATCATCAGTTCATTCAATAAAAGCTCCGAATTTAAATTAGCCTTAAAAATATAAGACAGTTTAGTCCTGTGGGTACCAAGCCTTCAGTGAATGATTCATTGTGGCTAACAGCGTGACAACCCAGACAGAGCAAAAGTGATGTCCACAATGAAGCTGCACCATCTCACGCAGTTTTCCATCTAGGCTGAATAAACCGCGGAGCTGGGCAACCTTCTTTGCCTCTCCTCGGTTTTATCATTTTTTTTCTGCCTTTCTTTTGTGTTCCCTTTTCAGTGTTTCCTTCATTTTTTTCTCTTTACTTATATTTAAATATATATCTCTACCTATCTTATATTTCTCGCTTCCTCCTTCGTTTTTGTTTATTACGTGCTTTGTGCTCTAGTGTTTACCTAGCCGTAGTAGTAATGCCTTCGTTTATTACCACCATAAAGGCACTCGAAGAACAAGAGAAAGATGATGGCTCTCTAGCCCATGAGTCATGAGTTTTTTTTTCAAAGGAACATTACTATCATTTCTATCTAATTTCTCTTTATTTATTTTTTAGCAAGCGTTATAAAAATTGCCCGCAGCTTCCCTCGGGGGAACACTGAGGAGGATGCGGAGCATATAATTGGTTAACGGGGTGTTAAAGGGCGACTTACTTGGGTCGATGGCTAAATTGGTTAACGTGGTTGTGAAATGGGGTGTTAAATTGCGACTTACTTGGGTCGATGGCTAAATTGGTTAACGTGGTTGTAGGAGGGGGTGTTAAATGAGTGAACACGTACACACGTATGCGAAAGGGCGGCGCTGGTCGAAGGGACGTCGATCATTGTGTTTGTGGATTCGTTGGAATTCATTTCACCGCGACCTTGGACGTCGACGCGCCGTGCAAACCAACCGACGAGCGGCAACTGAGCGAGCGAGCGCCGACCTTGAGTATATATACAGCGCGACGGCGCATGCACTGTCAGCTGTCGAATGTTCGAGAAGGGGGAGAAGCGCAACGGCGCATGCGCGCGCGTCAGCTGCCGATGTTCTCGAAGCGCGACGGCGCATGCGCGCGCGTCAGCTGCCGATGATCTCGAAGCGTGACGGCGCATGCGCGCTACATTATACAGCTGTGGAATGTTCGTGAAGAGGAGAAGCGCACGCGGTGTGTAGAGGAGGAAGGGTGCACAGATGGTGGAGGAGTGAAGCGCGCGCGGTGTGTAGAGGAGGAAGGGATGCACAGGTGGTGAAAGAAGGAGGAGGAAGCTTGCGGACGGCGCCGCACTACAAGCCTCGAGTATTAGATGCTCCGCATCTAAAAAATGATCTATCAAGAGGTACAGTGTGGCCAATCCCCCATGTGGGTATGAGCCAAAATCTCCTAGGAGACAAGACAAGACAAAACACTATTAACAGACATCAATTGTTGCTATTCAATTGACATCCACAATATATTCTTCAAGATGAAACAAATATTTCCTCCGAGACAAATGTTTTTATATAGACTGTCAATAGCCGGCGAGGTTTAAACAAAGAGATGATGCGCATTGTTTCACGCCATTCTCGTTCACTAACATGGAATATGCATGCAAAATGTCTTCGACGGACAATAAGACAATCAACTTTAGAACATTCAGTCTTGAACATCTAATTGTTAAATTTTCAACTAGCACAACTTCTAATCTACTGCTCCTTTCGGTGTTTGCTTTGTATTTTCCTGCAGTTCTTTACGCCTACCGCTTTATGCTTTCCTGTTTTCCTTATGTATTACTTTTTGCCTAAATACTTGAATTCCCGATGATTTTCATGTTTTACTTTCTACTTTGACAATCTTGTTATTTCTTTATTTCTTGTGGTAAATGGTGTTTTTTCCAACATTATAACATAAGGTCGCCCTATAGTATTTACACTATGGGACCTTTTTCTGTACTAAACTGGCTACAGTCTGTATATGCGCTCAATAATGAATAAACTTCAAACTTTGAGCTTGAGAAGGCACACTCAACTTGCGGCTGCTACATTATGACTGGTTCCGCTGCCAAGACATGACTAGATATCATTTTCTGAAATATTTTCTACTATGACATGCTGACGCTCCACATAGCTGGCATATATGCAATACACGTTTATATTGACGGTACTGAAAAATATGTTGTATAATTATTTCTCACTTACAAATTGTGTAGTATAATCAACTCCTAATTTGTCTGAGCAGTCGTCATTTACACCTTTCTAGACTATTTTCTCTTCTAATCAGTCGTTTTCTCTTCTGCCGCTGTCGACCGCTTTAAGGAGGAATCTGGATGAATTCAAGAGAAAATTACATGTAATGAATTCCTGCAAACTACGTCTCTCGTAACTGCACAGACATAGAGACAGGCTTGTGAAGAGGTGGCGTCTTGGTGTCACGTATATTTTTAGAAGCCTTGTTTCTGTAATGGCTTTTCCTCTGTTTCTTCTTGTTCTACAGATGTTATCTGTAGGACAAGAAGAAAGTACCTTAAGAAGTACATATTTTATTCTTCGCTTGGAGCAATATCCCACGAATTAGTGTGCGGTAGTTCGCTGTGGGGACAATGCTTGAAAAAGGAAGAAAACAAAACGAGTGCAAAAAACAAAACAAAATGCGATGTAGAGGGGACACGGGAGGGCGATGCTGAGCCACGCTGCGGAACTTGCGTTCCAAGTTTCCCCCAACATAGCAAGTGAGTGAACGCAAGCACGAGAACATGGTTCCAGAGCAAATGAGAAAACTTATACTTGTGTCCTACACTTTAACATGAATCCTTGTTGTATTCAATTTATGAGACATGGCTGTTCGAGAACTTAGCCGGTGTCCCTGCATTTGACGAAGCGGGAATGCTCTGGGAACATGCAGACTGTGTAGATTGTGTTGCTTTTCGAAAGGTGCGTTGCATCACTCGCAAACATTTCACGCTGAGCAAGTTGCACTCGCGACATTCCAAGCACCTAGGAATTTGACAAGCTGTTGCCGGTAAACACACTCCAATGAAAGGCACAACAAAAAAGCCATGAAAAAAATGAGCAGCTTCTCTAAGCGACTCCGTAAAAAAAAAAACAGAAATGAGGAAACGACCCTTTTGTCGCGTGGGCATGCAGGTATTTAGTTTTTTGTCGTGTCACTGTGAGAAACTTTCACCAGAAAAATTACTCGTATCTTCTTGTTCAAGCGCCTGGATCGTGTCCGTGTGCTTGTCAAATGTTTTCGCAAGGCTGACAGCACCTAGAAGGAAAAGTAATTGTGGGAACAAAATGAAAAGCTACTTCAGTGGCGCGCGGGTGAAGAAAATATTGCATTTTGCTTTCGGCAGAATGTCCGGCTATAACTTTTACGTTAGAAGCATCACGCCGGTGTTAATTGCACTGCATTTCGCCTTGTCAAAAAAAAAAACCGGTAAACCGCCAGTTCACACATCTTACATGCTGGAGGCGTGTGTTATACCGAAATGTAACAACACAACAGTGGTCCCTCTAGAGAGACTATGCTATACGCATTTTTTGAACTTATATAAGGAAGAAATATAAAAGCATGGATATCGTGTTAATGCTCACGAAGTCACGTTTTCAATTAACAGTCAGAGACACTGCATTAGGGGACGCTACGATGATTTGAGCAGTCCATTAGGTTTTTGTTCATATCTCGCATTAAAAATTTATGTCACCATCAACGATAACGTGAGAAAGGAGACGCCAAAATTTCTGAACACTCTAATCAGATGCTTTTCTCGTTCACGGGGTAAATTTTCCTGTTTGGGTTTTGCTTGTCTCCTCGACTAAAATTGCTTGACTAAATTGCTTGTCTCTACGACTCCTCTAAAAATTGACCCTGCAGTTTTTAACTGTATTCGTGCATTCCTTTCTTCTCGTGTTCAATTTGTCAGCACTAACGATGTTAATTCTTCCACTGCACCGGTTGATTCTGGGGTTCCTCAAGGATCAGTACTTGGCCCCCTACAATTACTAATCTATATAAATGACTTACCTTCTACTATTACTTCCAAAATTTGTTTGTTCGCTGACGACTGTGTCATTTACCGTAAAATATCTAATGACAATGATATTCATTCTCTGCAGGCTGATCTCAATAACACTACATTGGTGTCATATTTGAAAAATGGAACTAAACATTAAAAAATGCAAGTCTATGAGGATTTCTCGGCCGAGTACAACTTGTCCAACCTACTTTCTTAGTCATCCCTTTGAAACTGTAACATCCTACCGGTGCCTCGGCGTCCACGTAACTAACACTTTGTCCTGGAAATTACATACAGAACATATAGCGTGTAAAGCTAATAAAACACTGGGTTACCTTCAAAGAAACTTCTTTCTTGCTCCATCGTCTCTAAAGTTACTATATACCACATACGTCCGTCCTCAAATAGAATACGCTTCATCTGTTTGGGACTCCGGTCAGGTAACATTATCACACATGTTGGAATCCGTTTAAAATCGTGCAGCTCGTTTGATTTTGGCTAACTACCATCGTTCAGCTAGTGTCACTCAAATGAAGGCATCTCTAAACCTCATCCCACTAGTTACCCGCCGAAAGCGCACTCGCATTTGTCTCTTTCATAAAATATTCTATCATAATCCGAAACTCCGTTCCCGTTTAATCCAAGCTGCTCTCTTCATTTCTCTTTGCCGTAATCACCAACAAAAAGTCACAGTCCCCCATTGCAACACAGTAACTTATGCCTAATCATATCTCCCAAGAACTTGTAATGAATGAAGTTCCCAACTGCATCAGTAACAAGCATAAATGAATCCATTCAATTTAAGAATGTCCTTAAAACAATGATAACCTAATTACCCCTTGTATGTTTGTTGAACAGTTTATTTGTATTGTTTGTGCTTTCACCATGTAATAAAAATAAAACTAGTGTTTTCATTTGCTTTATTATGATGTGAGTTGTTTGGAGTACTAATCTTTGTACCCCAATTAGTGACAAAATTTTTATGCCATTTGCTTTGTATACCTTGTTTTTTAATTGTTGTGCATGCCCTTCCCCTTTTAAATGTACTGTGTACCCTGAGGGTAAAATAAATGAATAAATAATTAAAATGAGTCGGCGAGGGGTCAGGAGTGGAATGAGACGGAGAAGGGCTGGCTCGAGGAGTGACACTGAATTAGTAGAGAAGGACTGCGCGGATGTCTTCGACCAGATAACTTCCTTTTTATTATCTTGTGGTGACTCGCTGATGATAACGGTGGCTTTCAACACCGTGAGGGAGTCGCTAGTAATGGAGAGCCGGATTCTATGAATAGCGGGAACGAATGGTCAGCTGCAAGTTATCTGCTCCTTTCGACATAAAGCAATCTGGGTATATTCTGAAAATATCTGTTTTCTTCGTTTTAATAACGCGCTGCCTAATTCATACCCGTAATTTTGAAGTGATATTTTTTACAAGGTTTCTCACTTCGTTTAACAGAAATGTGTTGGCTAGGCCGTACAATTTTATATTGCTAGGGAACAGGTAAGAAACTGAGGCTCATAATAAAAAATAATTTATTCACTTGTTTGTTACTAAATGTTTAAGCCTTCTGTATGAGTCATTTACCTGCATATTCATAAACGCTCCTCAACTCGATTTTCACCCTTCACTTGACAGAGTTGCGCACTGCGCCGCTGTTCGGCTGAAAATGACGCTGCACTACTCGAGAATAGCAGCAAATTATCACTGATTTGCAGTGACTGTCTCTACCTAGAGATGGCGCTCCCATCGGTTTTCTCAAGTGAAACTGCGTTTTCGAATACGGAGGTAAGAAACGATATATTACACATAGCCCTCACAGATTAGAAGAAGGCTTGTTACTCGGTCGAGGTATCAGCAGTCATAAAGACGCCGTGAAATCAGGGCTTCGACGAAGCCTATATAAACATACCGGAACCAATTTACAGCAGACTCATAGCCGTCATAGCCCTTTATAAAGAAAGCGACAGAAATTCAATAAATAAGGGTGAACCCAGGATAGTATCATAGGACTTTCGATTACCCAAAACGGCTCCAAAAGGTGGCTCTATGTGTCCGCGCTACTCCAGAGTTTAACGCCCACCTATGGTCTTCACTGAAAACAGCTGGTTGCGACAGCACCAAAAATCCACAGCTGCACTTAGTTCTCATTATCAGGTTGCGTTTACTTACCTTGAAGAGTTTGCTTTATTTTTGCCTGTATATTTTTATATCGCTTTGTTTGAAGTACTCTGTTCCCATTTCCCGCATAATGTGTCATGCGCCAAGCCGTAGTTTTGATGCAATAGTTCGTGACGCATTTTCCACATCACAGCATTGCTCTCCGTCAGAATTCGACATTCAGGAACTGTAGGTAAGGATAATTATAGGGAGCCAGGCTGCGCAACATCACAGCGTACTACAAAAGCCATCGTCACGGCAGCTGCTTTGTGTGACTCCATGAAAAATTGGAGCCGCACGCGTGCTCTTGCTACAAATCGGTGGCCACACTTATTTCCTGACAACCTGCACGTCTTCATCTTCGAGCTTTGAGTCATGACAGCTGCGAGTCTGGACAGCGTACTGTACTGATGTAACGTCAAAGCACATCCTCCCTTAGCAATCCACTCAGTGTCAGGGCTTAGCAGCATGTGTTTGGCGGCTTATTTTTACGCCTACTTGAGATAAAATGATGTGCGAAGAATTGCGGCACATCTTGCACAAGTTTTGTTTTCGCTTTGAGCTTACTTGTGCCATAAGGTCTCTGACAGCGTACCAGATCGTGACCTGCGTAGAAATGTCATAACCCGACATGAACAAGTTTACAGGCAATTTTTTGTTTTCTAGTGCCAGATCCTTACATTTCCTTGCTTTTTTGTGATAAAAGCCGCTTCCCTGTGACCGTAGATTTTCCGGTGTAGGTTCCACAAACGATGCCGTTGGTCTTGCATGTTTTCGCGCAAACGACAACGTTGTGCATACTAATGTTAACACCCTACGTAGTGTGTATGTTTGAGAATGGCTTCAGGTACCAGTGAAAGGTGAAGAAAAAACTTTCGTATGCCCAAACCAGAGCACGTGTAATTATGAAAACAGAGGGCGCTTTCGTACACGTATGAAAACCAATATTCGTGAGAGGATGTCGGCATAATCCTGATAAATTCAAAAATATGTTGCGTTTGGCTTCGATAAACATGCAGGACAAAGTACGTGCTAGTTCTTGCCCTTCTGGCCATGTCAAATTTCCTAAAGGGAGCATGCTTGTCAGCGCAAGGTCCAAGTTTTGTAAATGTGGTGTGGTGATGCATGACCTTTTTCTACAGCTTCATAGATTTATCCTTACTGAGCCATGAGTATTCAATTACTCTCTGCTGTAATATAGACAAATTTCATTAAACATCTCCATGCCTGCTTAGAAAAATATATTGGGTTGTATTTGTATTACATATTACGCATTTAAAAACTTGCAATGTTTACTGTTCCCAAACCCAAGCTACACAAAAGGACAAAAATATTGATCTAATGCAGTATTGAAAAGACGCCCATAACCATACTGAATACGAGAAGTTTTGCGACTCGGTAAGGTACATATATAAAGATACGATTGAAAATAATTTGATAGCGAGAGAAAATGTGAAATCTATCTGAGAAGTGCAAGAAGAAGTGATTATTTTTCAGTCTCGCGGACTTTTCACCACCAATTGCCTTTTTTCTCTGCGTGCCCCTCGTTATGAAGGCACCATTACTTTATTGCATCATGCTTAAGCGCACATTTCAGCGACGTATTTAAAATGCTCAAATCAAATTTTTTTCTCATTCTTGAACGAACGTGTTTTCTTGACTACAATACACCGACGTCGGTTCAAGCTTGGGCCTTGTCAGTGGCCTTTCATAATAAAAAGCCTTTTCACTCAAACGAAGTTTTCAACGCACAACGATGTACGTGACTGCCGAGAAGGCATGTTTTCCTGCAGGGCCAAAACCACGAGGACCCATTACGGTGCGCAGTTCGAGCCTCCCTCCTGTCAGTGCTTTATTTTTTTGAAAGTTTGCACACAGACCTGTTTATTTTGTGACCTTTTCGAACTATTTTTGCAAAATCCACTGAGGTGGTCTGGCTCTAGTGTTCGTGCTGGTGTGATATCACACACATTCGCAAAACTCTCGCGCAAGTGCAAGATACATGAATATTCGACCGTGCAGCAAAGCGACGCAATTAACTCTTACAACAAAAAGGTCGTCGCCAAAGTTAGTCAAATTGTCTGTTTTCTGTTCTTTTTGTGAAGCATTAAATCTTGTTATAATCGAGTGAGCAGCAACACAGTTACGTAGCGAAACCACCTTGAGCGATAGGAGAGTGCAATAGTTATGTGAGAAATAGCATACATGGCGAATTAAATATACACAATGTAATTTGTGGTCACACTTCAAGCACTGAACCCGCATTTTTATAAGTTGTGACCATGAAATCACCAACACATTTTAGAGCTGGACAATGCATGGTTTATAGCCTCACTACCACATGCTATCAAGCTAACAAACAAATAATCATCACTAAAGCTCGAAAGAAGTGGAAATTTTAATACTTTTATTATTTTATAATATAGATTTCTGTAGAACAAAAAGAAGTAAATGAAATTTCAAGGAGTGTTCATGAAAATTGCTGTAATTATATATACAGCAAAAATATGCACAGCGAATATCGAAGCCACATAGTTGCTTTTTGAAATTGTCGCCAGAATATGCTTTCTCTTTGGTTGTATGTAGATTTGCCAGTGCACCACCAATATTACTTATTGATTCCCCCAACGTATGTTTGACGTCGACACTCAACTGCTTAAGGTTATCGACAAACGCGCTATCATTGAACATGAAACAGATTGTTGGTGAACGTAGTGATCACTAAAGTGAGTGCACTTGCAGAAAAATGTGCAAATAGGCCCCCAATGCATGACAAGTGACTGAAAATTTCAAGTGAGTAGGAGCTTTTTCCTAGACTCCAATAAAGTTAGACCGACTTACCGCCCAGCTGACTGCGAAAAAAAAAGGGGGAAACCCATTTACTATAAGCGGAATCGGCAACCGTGGGTTACAGAGATGTTACATCACGCCAGCGGATTTTTATTGCCAACATTACAGGTAGTGGTTGCTTCATGATTTGATCATAATCAGTGTGACATTCGTTTCGTGCTCTTAGGGAACATAATAATAATAATACTAACAAGAACAAATCATAATTACACCATATACCACTAAAGGGAACCATGTGTATATGCGAAGCAGTGCGCGCTAACGCTTACACTGGCTGCGGCGTTGACACTGGTGCTCATCGCGGCGTTGCGCACAGGAGAAACTTGGGAAGGCGTGAAGCACGCAGTGATGGACCGGTGTTTCCTACGGTATATGCCAATCGCTGCTAATGGGCATTGAGACACAGAAGACCCCGATTGGACACGCAGCCCACTTTTAGTTAACGCGCATGCAGTGAATATTTATTTTTCAACAGCGGACAGGAGAAATTTCCTATCGGCAATATCATGGAGGTAAAGATCCCGTGCCTATATATACGGGGTGGGCTAGCGAACAATTGTGCAGCGCGGGCAGTCGATTTTATCAATCGAGAAACTCGCTAGCAGACGCTGCCTCCGCTGGCGTTTGGAAGCCAGAGAGGGAGAGAGAGGACGCGCATGCATAAAGAGGTGTAAACGCAGCAGGGAGGTATGCCTAGAAGAGAGAGACGGGGGTGAGCGTAGGCTGGCAGACACTGCCTGCAACGACATTACGAGGCGAGAGAGGAGGAGCTTAACAGAAGAGAGTGGGAGAAACAGTGGGCGCATGTGCAGTGGAGCACGGACGCCACCGGGAAGTGCATTTGGCCAAGCTCGCTTATAGTACGCTTCGCACTGAAACTTGGAGTACGCTTGAGCTTCGCTCTCAGAAATATAATGGTAGGACGTAATTTGCGAATCAGTGGAGGGCCCTCAACGCATAAGGCCTACCTACGGAACCGCTTCATTTATCGGTACTTTATCTGCTGTTGTTGATTAGATATGTCTAAGCTCTTTGTAAATGGTGCGCCCTTAGAACACAATGCGCAATTCACGTCTTGACGCCTGGCGCGATTCGACGCTTTTGTCACGCAAGGTTACATGCGTACTCCTTCAACTGTTTGAAATTTATAGTTTTGCTTTCTTTTTCGGAGCAGTTTCAAGCAATGGTGTGGCTGTGTTGTAGAGAACCTGCTTGGCAAGGGAGAATTCTGGGTTCTATTCCCGCTAGAGCCGAAAAAGAGAACATACATTTGATTTCATTTTAATCTCTCGGGGTGTTTTCATCATGGGAAAAGCTCATTTTTCGCTCAGAACCAACAATACCGACACCAGAAATTCTGCGAAACGAGCTCATTAACATTTCACGTTTAACAATGTTTCTATGGTTTTACGCGTGAAACCAACACGCGTTATTAGTGGTTTAACGGGGCTGAATTAACAATACCTTTGCTACAAAAATGCTACTTTATATTATGACTTCGAGCATAGCTAACTATATCTCCAAGTTACAACAGCATAAACAATCACAAATATCTAGCGTACAACGTTTTTCCTAATGTGAACTGTAAAGCAGGAAGCCTGGTGCCTGCAGACAGTAACCCGTGAATATGGGCGTGCCAGTAACATCCATAAACATTATAGCAGCTATTGGATTGTATACAGGCTGACAAATGGCTTATTGTTGCGAAGCCCTCGGTCAAAGCTCCCGAATCGTTAGTGTCTTGACTTTCCAGAAGTGCACGTCGATTTGTTTTGTGAGTGAATTTTTTAGTTGGATCACACATCTTGAGGTCGTTGAGCATGTCGCTCAATCTAGACCACTTGAGCGGCAAAGTCACTTGGTCAATGAGAAATGCAAGTTTATTCCTCATTGTTGCGATATTTTGTCATGGCTTGCACTCTGTCTTTGAAAGTTCCCAAGTTTTCTCGCTTACCATTTATTAAGAATACGTTGTTCATTCAGTCACATCAATTTTTTCTTCGTAAACCGTGCAACCTTCACCACTTTTTTGGCCGAGTTACAAATTGTTTCTCGGTTTTCGTGAAGCAAACCTAGACGTTGTAACAAATTCAGCTCTAAACTGCTGCGCTCTGTGTTTGCTCATAGGCACTTTTGTATTTTTTTAACTTTCAGACATTACGCACCCACGCAGTGCAAATCTCTTTGACGACAATAAAAATCGTTCACGTAGTTGTAAATTCCAGTAGTTGCTGCTTCTGCTCCTCCACTCAGAACATGCATGCCTGTCACTTTACTATTTCTAGCGTGAAATAAAGCTAAAAGACGACGTCTACGCCTTTATAATCGCATTTCCTTTGGATGCAGCGGCACCATTTCTTTTTTGGCTGCACTTGGGAGCAATCCTGTAAAGAATGCAACGTAGTACTGCTTGAGAGATTTACTTTGACACCTAGGGAATAAACATATTTAGAATATTTTCAGAGATCACATTCCGCGTCTTTCTGTGGAATCCGGGAAAATACCAGAGCGATCGAGGGAAAAAGCAAATGAACGTCATGCAGTGCACTGAAATTCTTGCCACTATAGAAGCACAGAAAGAACTTGCCTGTTGAGGAGTCGCAAGTGCGCCGAATGAGATCAAAGACGTGAGGATCAATGCACGAAAGAATGTCCTTGCTGTAGACGTTATGCACCGTAGCGCACTGCAAAGCCTTCGGCACATAACAGAAATCGGCAACGTGAAAGTTCGGCCAATGGTCGCTACAGGTTGTAATGGCACTGTTGGCGTCATTTATGATGTGGATCTTTCCATCTCAGCTAATGACCTGCCAATACTAATAAAGCCAGCGACTGAAGGCACCCGCATTACGCACATTACCAGACTCGGCAACTCACGCTGCTTGAGGCTTGTGTTCGAGGGAGACAGCCTTCCCTCGTATGTCAAAGTTGGCCATGTTCGCCACTCAGTGCGTCCTTACATACCGAAGCCACTGCAATGCTACAAGTGCTTCAAGATGGGACACGTAAAAGGTGTCTGTGAGAACAAAGTTGTGTGTCCGCGGTGCGCTGAGTCTCACTCAAAAGACGCCTGCAGTGCCACCATACTACGATGTCCAAACTGCCACGGCGCTCATGAGGCCTCATCCAAAGATTGCCTGCGGGTGCGAAACGAGCACGCGGTACTCAGGCGTATGGTGCGGGACAATTCAACGCACAGGGAAGCTGCCGCTACACTACGCCGACGACGGCGTCGTGGGCGAAGACCATCACGGAAAAACTACTCTACCGATAGAGAGATGTCATCCTCTATCAAAGAGGCTGACCCACAAACACCGAGCTCACTGAAGACGGATGCTGCCAAACAGAAGAAAGGGACAGCAGTCGCGCCTTCCGAACAGTGGCCCTCTCTTCCAAGACGTCAACCTACTTCGGAGCTGCATCAAATCCCGCCGCCCTCGACGACCCCTCAAACCAGTGATGCGATGAATGAAGATCAAGTGATAAGCTTGCTGCAATCGCTGATGAGTACCATGCGTGTCCTACTGAGTAATATGAAGACTTCTGCTGCGCAGACCGCACTGCATGTGCTGGACACCCTGAGTCCGGTGCTTGCAGCTCTAAAGTAAAACCATGGCCAGCGAGGCACCGTCGTTTCGAGCGGAAGTCAAGAATGCATCTGTTTTTCAGTGGAACGCCAGAGGACTGAAGTCGCGCATGTCTGACTTTAGACAATTTGTATTTGTGAACCGCTTTCCCATTATTGTGATTTGTGAACCCAACCTGTGTGCTTCAATCAAGCTGTCAGGATATGAGTGCTTTATGTCCTCCACTCACAGAGACTGCAGCAAAGTTATTGTATTCATGCGCCATGACCTCACTTACGTTCACCACAGAGTCTCGCCTGATGAAGGGAATCAGTATGTGTGCCTTACTGTGAAGAAGGATAAGGTTGCTTTCACGATTATCGGAGCTTACTTATCTCCATCAAGCCGCCTTGACTGCGAGCGCTTATGCGGTATTCTGACATCGACTCCAAGGCCATGGGTGATCACTGGCGACTTCAATGCCCACCATTTCCTATGGGGAAGCTCCAGGGACAACTCTAGAGGAAGAAAATTGGTGTCCTTAGCCTCGGAGTACGAACTCTGCGTTTGTAACGATGGAAGCCCTACATATTTACGCGGATCAGCCTATAGCAGCTGCCTGGACCTTACATTGGTTTCTCGCTCACTTATCAGGAAAGTGCACTGGTTTTCGGATCTGGAAACGCGGGGCAGCGACCATATACCAACTTACCTGTGTATAGAAGGTTTCACCAGCTCCAAGTCCTCAAGAGGCCTCAAGTACACCGATTGGCCGAAATTCAAAATGTTAATGGAAGACTGCTGTACCGACGGCTCATCATATAACCTAGAGGACTCGATAAAGGATGTCCTGCAGAATACCACGCATACACATTTGTCTAGTCACAAGCGCACCGATTTCGACATCGAGCTTGAGAAACTTCGCGCAACACGCCGTCGTGCAGAACGAAGGTACCGACGGACAAAGTGCATGGATGATTTGAGGCTGGCTAGACGCATTCAAAAGAAAATGCAGCGGCACATGGATAAACTGGCTAGGCGACGTTGGACATCCTTTTGCGAGTCGTTGGATCCACGAAAGCCCCTATCACTGATATGGCGAACTGTCCGGGGTCTTAGCACAACCTTGGGTCAGCGACACCCGTTTACATCTCTGGCACTTCACCTTCGATGCAGAGAGATTGACGTCGCAGAATCTTTCTGTAGAAGAATTGCCGGTGATTCCAATTTCGCAGTATCAAGAACGGGAACTTTTGACAACCCACCGCCCTCACGTGATCCCCGTATGGAATGCCAGTTTTCTATGGATGAGCTCGAGGCGGCACTGGCTATGTGCAGACGTTCTTCAGCACCCGGTCCTGACGGCATTACCTATCGTGCCCTTTGTAATCTTGGATACGAAGCTCGGAAGGCTCTCTTACGCCTATACAACGACTCCTGGCAGACTGGTACTGTTCCCCAGGCATGGAAGTCAAGTCGCCTCATTCCACTTCTAAAGGCTGGGAAATCTCCTTTGGATATTGCCTCATACCGTCCTATCGCACTTGCCAGTTGTGTGGGAAAAACGATGGAACGAATGATTCTAACACGAATGGAGTGGTATTTAGAGCACTACGAAATCTATCCAGTATCCATGACCGGATTCAGGCGCGGCCATTCGTCAATCGACAACGTTGTTGATCTGGTGACATATGTTCAACACCATAAAGCCTGTAAAAGACTGTGCGCCGCCCTGTTTCTAGACGTTAAGGGGGCTTACGACAATGTCACCCATGAAGCCATCCTTAGTGCTTTGGAAACAGTAGGTCTTGGTGGCAAGATATATATGTGGGTGTACAGCTACTTACAACTGAGATCATTTTACGTGATGACAGCGAATGGCCCAACACCTGATTATTACAGCAGCCGAGGAGTTCCTCAGGGAGGAGTGCTAAGCCCTACCCTTTTCAACCTAACTCTCATTGGTCTAGTCGAGCAGCTACCTAGCACTGTAGACCTTTCTGTCTATGCTGATGACATCTGCATTTGGACATCAGGTGTGACAAGGCCTCAGCTTCGCGCCCGCCTTCAGAAGGCTGCTACAACGGCGTCATGCTATCTTCGTAAACAAGGCCTCGAGGTGTCCTGCGGAAAATGTGCAGTGGTAGCGTTCACGCGGAAACCAATGTCTGCTTACAGTATATCGATTAATGAAGGATACATATCGTTCAGCAGAAGCCACAGGTTCTTGGGAGTCATAATAGATAGAAACCTGTCGTGGACTCCACACGTGAACTATGTGAAGAAGCGACTGATCGCAACATGCCACATGCTCAAATTCCTTGCAGGAAAAAATTGGGGAGTGCCCATATCATCCATGCTACAACTGTACAGAGTGCTGTTTATCGGATTCTTACGGTACAGCTTACCTGCAATGTCTAACACCGGCAAGACCAACCTGCGCGCAATTCAGAGCATTCAAGCCCAAGCACTTAAGATATGCCTTGGATTACCCCGCAGTGCTTCAACGGCTGAAACCATTGCCATCGCTCAAGATCACTCGATAAATACGCATATTATTACCGAGACAATGCGCATGCACCTCAGGCATTATGCCAGGACCCCTTCTCACCACCTGGCGAGCCTAGCTGCTGAAAGGCCCCGCACGACATACGGCACTATTGTCTCCAAGCATCGTTCATCGTTTGCTGAGACATACGCACCTGCATCAAAGCCACTGCTTCCTCCTTGGAGCTTGAGCCGGCCGCGAGTCCACTTAATGATTCCAGGAATGACGAGAAAATCGGACTTACTGACACATGCCCTGAAACAACTGAGTCTATCCCTACTGGAAGAAAACTACAGTAACCACGTGCACATTTACACGGATGGCTCTACTACGCCGTCTAGTTCAGGTGGAGCAGTGGTTGTACCATCTCAAGGGATAACTCGGTGTTTTAAGACTTCACATGTGACAAGTTCGACGACGGCAGAACTCGAGGCTCTGCGCAATGCACTGGAACACATCAATTCGGAAGAAAGACCAGGTAAATGGGCTGTGTTTTCTGACTCAAAACCAGCGTTACAGTGCCTGACATCAGTTCTCCGACGCGGATGCCACGACCAGTTGACCTACCAAACCGTGAAACTTCACCACCTGTTAATACAAAAAGGCCATGACATCGTCTTTCAGTGGTTACCTGGGCATAGTGGTATAGAAGGCAATAATTCTGCAGATCATGCTGCTCGCACGTCACATAAAGAAGCGAACAGCGTTCCAATACCACTTTCAAGAGCGGATGCGGCGAGGCAGATTCGTCAACTGGCCCGCAGTCTCACACTGACTGAGTGGAACACACCAAGCATACGACGTACACGACTGCACGAGCTCGACCCTTCACTACAACTCCGGCCTCCACCCGGCCTACATCGACGTGAAGCTTCGCTTCTCTATCGCCTTTGGCTGGGAGTTGCTTTCACGAAAGCTTATACCACGTTAATCAGAATTACTGACAGTGCGGCGTGCGATGTTTGCGGCACCGACGAAAATATCGAACACCTGCTGTGTCATTGTCCTCGATTTGCCTCAGAGAGACAAGTACTTGCCAACGCAATGCGGCGACTGGATGATCGGCCTCTTTCTGTGCAGGTGCTATTACAGCAACGTACACATGCCTCGACAGCCCACAAGGCAGTGAAAGCCCTGCTGCGTTTCCTGAGAAAGACAGGCTTGTGTGAACGCCTCTGACATGCGGTAGAGTTCTACACGCTGCAGTGAAATTACTGTCAGTCTCTCCCCCACCCCCTTTTTTCCCTCTCTTCCCTCTTTCTCGTCTTTCTTGTCCCCTTCCTTTATCCCCCAGTGTAGGGTAGCCAACCGGATGTCTTTCTGGTTAACCTCCCTGCCTTCTCCCTTTTTGTTGCTTCCTCCTCCTTCCTTGCCACTATAAAGGAAATTTGTGCATTGAGAATTCAATGAAGCAAAGATACACATTTTGGGACGTTAAACGCCACATATCAATCAATCAATCAATCAATCGCAGAGACCACACTGCTTAGCCCAGCACTCCACTTTGCATTCTCATATTTACACTGACATCTCAAGCACTCAGGAGACTTCACCCATTGGTTTTTACGTCCATTTTGCGAGACAAAGTCTATCTTATCGGCTACAGCGAAGGACATCCTCAATGACAGCCGAACTTCCTGGCATTAAAAAAGCTGTCCTCTAAGCCTCTAAGCCGAACCAATGGGTGGTATTCACCAACTTAATTGGAGCATTAGAAATGCTATTAAACTTAAAAAAAACAAGTCAACCCCTGTTTCATTCCATATAGCGTACTTACACCGCTTGGCTCTTACCACGGGTGACTTCATCACATTTCAATGGATACCGTCTCATTGCGGCATTCCGGTCAATATGCAAAGCAGATGAAGTGGCCCACAAAGTACTTCAAAACCAAACTTGCAGGCTAAACTATTTTACCAAATTTAATGCTTCCTAGCGGACTAAGTCTTGCTTCCGAAGAAAAAAAAAGAGGCTCTGGAATTTTCTGGCACATCATCATGATTTCCTCCACTCTATGACCCACATCTAGGAACTCTACTCCCGTTCAGAATTCTTCGATACCTCGAAGCTCTCTATCATCGGCTTCGACTCAACAGTGCTTATGTTAACAGATTAATGTACCACGTTGGTCAATAGCTAAATTACCTGCCTTTCAATGGCAAGCCCTCTCTCTCTATTAAAAATCACGAAGAAAAAAAAAACAGTATAACTGATGTCTAATATATTAGCCACACTCAGTATAAACAAATTTATTTGATACGAAATTGAAAAAAAATTTTAAGAGGTATGCTATTGCGTAAATCCAAGAAAAGTTTGTTCCCAAAATGGTATTGAGAATCTGAAATATGTTACGACAATACATGCAATGCCTTTTTCGCCTAGACTCTGTGAGTGTTTTCTCTTACTGGAGTCTCCACGTTCGCCGTAAGTTTAGTTATTTAAAGCATGTTTAGCTTCAAGTTCACTGGATTTCACAACTTTTTCACTTACCACTGTATAACATATTTAGCATACGTTAAATTATTCGACACAGATAACTGGCGCTGACCTACGAAAAAAAAATTCTTCAAAAAATTGCATCTCGTAGCAGCTTATAATATTTCCAGAGAAGTGAATGAATGTTAAATATGGTTGTCGTTAGCAAATAAGAGCTAACATAGCAAAACTAGCGAACCTTACAAAGACAAAGTAGCCAAAACAACATAGCGAAATTCGCGCATAGAATTTCAGCATGGCGAAAGTTGCAACTCAAAGTCGGACACAGAAAAAGATCCACCTAAAAAATTTCACTGCTTAGTTTTTATAGTCTACCAAGAATATTTTGCACAACATTATTGTTGTATACAAAAGATTGATGCACCGACTTTACATGCAAGTGAATGTTCTTGCGTCAATTTGTATTTCTGCAACACCATTATTAAGGTTTGACAGTGTACGTGTTTTTTTTTCTTTCTTATTTTTGTTTGCGGAGATGGTCTATCTCAACTACCTTCAAATGAGGGTCGTGCTTTCCACAAACAATAAAAAAAATAAAAAGCGAACAAAGAATCGCCGGGACGTAGACCAGGTAAGTGGGACGATCGGCCGGAGTTCGCGAGTAGAGGGGCTCCAGTTCTCGAAGAAAATCAAGCAGTGGTGTACAAGCGAAGCGAATGCCAAACTTGGAAAGATCGAGAGAAGAAAGTTCTGGCAGGGACTGAAGGAAGTGTGCAGAGGAAGCGACGGAAGCCGCTTAATGTGCCTTGGGGTGATAACAGAGCAAGAAGTAGAAGCAGGTGGGAACGAAAGGGCGGAAGTTGCAGGCGGGAAGGGAAGACAGGAGGAAGTACGGACGTCGAACTGGTCGTGGCACTGAAGGTTGTCGGGTCCTGCGTTGCTGCTGGTGGACGGCTTGATTGGGTTCGCGAAGGTCAAGACGCGCTTCGGAGAATTCAGTCACGACGATGCTCACCCTTGCTCTTCTTTCTTTCTCCTCGCTGCACACGCCTCGCGACAGGGCGGCTGCCACGTCAGCCTGCGCGGGAACTCGAAGGCATTGACCAGAAGCATTCCAGAGAAGCTGCATTCGGAGAAGTTCCTCTTCGCGCCTGGCGAAGTTTCGCTCACGTGGGGGATATTGAGATACCGCCCCATATAGAGCAGCTCACCGTAGCCGCAGCCATTGCTTGACGAACCTTTCAGTGCTGGGTGATAACTGTCTGCCAACCCCTTTTCTCTGTACCAGCTGCTTCCAAAAAATTATCTTTCATATTTGTGCGAACATTGTGACAAGTTCTTACAGCAGATATTTGGGTCATGTCATTAAGGTTACACGTAGAATGGAATTAAATGTACAATGCTAGCGGAGATATGGGTAATGAAAAACGTCATTGCTTTAGAATCATCGTTTGCTGGTATTTTTCAAAGAAACACCTAGGTGAGCTCAAAAAAGTTTTATTAACTATATTTTTCGCCAAAAGACAATATAGCTCCGAAGGGCTCCCGTGAGTGCAACTGTGACGCCTTAAGTCCACGTGAAGGGGGGCTACAACGACGCAGCCTCAAGCTGTCGATTTTGCCTTGCGCTGGTGCGAGAAGCGGACCTGAACCACTTCTTATAAATATGCCCGAGGCTTCAAAGGGGCCGTCGACGCTATCTGCGGCGTGGGGCAGTACACCAAGCCGCCTGAATTGCAGCAATGATTTTACGATCCGAACCACAGGTCCCTCCTCGACATAATGTCACACTTTTCTGTAATATGTATTAATGCCGTAGGGCAAACTTGGGCAATAATAAAAAACCAAATTTCATTAGTGTTATGCACTTTTGGTGTCACTAAAAAGTACTTGATACAAAAGTCCTTGATAGCATTTTACTGCAAAACTCCAGTAGATATCGAGCACTAGAGGCATCACTTTTAAGCGAAACAATCAGAGAACAGCCGCCTAAGCGAAGCACTACTGGGTCGAGGTATTTGAATGAATTAAGGAGTTGAGCGCATTTCATGGGCTTACCAGGCTAGCCGAAGGCACTGGCGCCTAAAAGGCAGCTTGTAGTACGACGTAACTTTAGTAGTCGCATTAAAACATTGACGTCAGTATTAAGGAGATGAAATGCATACCGCAATGCACTTATTATCGATAAAATGACGTCATATATCAGTGGCGTATTTCTCGCAAATCGAGCAATGCTTTCAGTCATCAACTTTTGCTGAGTCACAAGAGTTCTTAACTAATATTTTTCATGGGTGAAGCTAAAAGGGGGAAGGGATTGCTCAAATCCTCCCCTGCGAAAATTTTCAATTTTGCTTGCGCATATATATGCACACACAGACAAACGCCCGCATGAACAGAAACCAAATATGATTAGGAGCCCCACTGCCATTCAAAAAAAAAAGTTCGGGCTACGTTCTTGAGGTTTATTGCATTGATATAAAAGTGGATACCAGCTCATCATCACGGATAACGTTGCCACGACATGCCGCATGTACGAGATATTTTTCAAAGCAATTGCTAGCACTGGTGTGTTTCTTGCAGCAGGACACTTGAAACTCACGCAGGATACCTTGGTTCATCGCTCGCTGAAATACTGATATGTTTGTGCTCTGTGCATGCTAGCTGCGACGGGGAACATCGCCACAAAAGTTGCCCGTTGCGCACCCAGCTCACGATGTAAAAATAATGCCATCCAGGCTTCGATATACTTTCCACGTAAGACGGTGCTTATAAATTTTAACAAGCCACTACGAATAAAAAAAGTGCTCCAGCAAGGTGGTGGAAACGATAATTGTAGCGGTGTCCGTTTTCTTACCCCGCACCTCCATCGAAGTTCCACGGCGATGAAAGGATTCAGTGAAAGAAATGTGTTTACCAAATACAGTGAGAAGCAGCTGCAGTCAAGATGGTCAAAGAGCAACAATTCGAGCACTATTCAAATCATCATCAGTGCCTTGTGACAGCATTTTTTCGTTTGCGTGATGACTTGTAACAATAGGACGTTATAACAAGTTTCATTATTACCCTGGGGATATACGGCACGGTATTACCTTGCTGCTCCTCTTTTTTCACTTGCTGCGCTTTAGCCTCTACCCCCTCCCGCATTTCCAGCGAGAGTGCATCCCCCTAGAGACAGATTTCTCGTTAACCACGGGCATGCTAACAAGCAACAAAAAGGCGCAATAATTTCTGCACAAAGCATTTGTTTTCCCGGCAAACTTTGTCATTAGGAGCGGCGAAAACGCAACGAGCGACCAAGGCTGAACGGCGTGGTAACTACGTATATCACGCTCCAGTACGGCATCACCGTAACTAACTAGAAGGCTCTAATACTGTGTTCCTTTTTCTTTTCCGCACAGTGCCACCGAACAGCAGCAGTGAAAGACAGGAGGCAGGCAGTGAGAGAAATAAACGAAAGACAGGTAGGTTAACCACATCAAACCCGCGGTTTGCTACGCTGTGATCGGGAAAGGGGTGCATAAGAACGAAAGAAAAGCATCAGTCTGTGATGATACTTGGCGACGAAAATAAAAAGGAAGGGAGGAATGAAAGGAAAGGCGGAGACATTATCCAGTCCAGAATGACCGGTATACTACCTCACACTGTGGACAGAGGTAAGGAAGGCATGACTGTAGCACTTTCCGAGTAATACATAGCAACATAGTTCGAAAACATACGCAATTTGTCACTCAGTCTGATGAGATGCCGATAGAGGCCATGAGGGAAAGAGAATGCTGATTTCGTGTAGTTGTCGAGAAACTTGCTTACCAGGTGGCTTAACGACGTGGAGCGGCTCGGTGCGGTCGGTAAGACGCACCCTGGAGACAGCGCCAAGAAGAGTTATACACCAGTCACTAAATCTCTCGTGATAGCGCAAGTTCGATCCCTATGACGCTGCACCAAGTTTGGCTGGAGGACAGTAATAAAATCTAAAATCGAATAAACGTTTTTGAGCCATTGCTCTTGCGTATCACAGTTACGAAAAGTGAGGAAAAAAAATATGGTTTTTAAAAGTTACCGCAATAATTAAACGTGTCTGATTCCAAGCACAGCACTGTTACTAAGGCGTCGTGAACAGCAGCGGTGTTGCTAATACAGCAAGTTTCACGTACTATATTTATTTAACAAGACGTGTTCCTATGAAAAATAGGCAAACAAAACTTCGTAGTCAGTGTCGAATTTCAGCTTCTAGTAAGGTTATCCGAGGGTAAATATAGGCAGACACAGATAGGTAAGTGAAGTAACTGAAATTGCATTTAAGGAAGCAGCAATGGAATAAAACACAGCAGCACTCAGTGATGTGAAATGCGCTGAATACAAAAAAAAGAGTACATGCGTGATTCAAAGCAGACATCAACGTTTATAGCTCCGGTCCTGCAGGAGGCAGTAACGAAAGCGACGTGCTAAAGCGTCGCTGTCTGTGATTGGCGCTCGGTGAACAATTTGAAGGATTATGAAGTAGGGGAAAGAACCTTTTCTCCTTAAACAGACTGTTTTAGCGCCAACGGATATGCTTCCCGGCCAAGTTGGCTTCCACCACCCCGAACATATGCTTCCTTTATTTTTTGAGCACAGAATTCATCTTAGACATCAACAAAAGATAAATGCAAATAAATCCATCAACATTTTCAGGTCTATTTTCGAAAATGGTGCCAAGATGTCTAGAAACAGATGGTGCTGGTATTCTCAGGGATCGCGCACTGAACACTGACGCACTCGTATCAGCGGTGCCCTCATTGATTTGCGTTTTGCATAGAAAAAGGGCCAAATGAAAAGTAAAAGACTGAGTGGACAATTTCGTCTTAGCAAAAAGAGCTTGCGTCGTTATGGCCCTAAATTTGATAAGAAGTGCCTGAATGCGAACGAGAGACATTCAAGCGAATGCCCTTTGGGATGTTTGCATGCTAACGCTCGAAGTATAACCGCTGAGGCTGAATAGGACATCTCTAAACCTTTAGCCAGACCAGGGGAAAGAAGATAAACTGCATCGCTGCATTACTTATGTCCCCTTGCTTCCATTTACTAGTTTAGAAAAACGTCAAAGATCACGTTTGTTGTACACTGATGCATCTAACAAGTGCTTCCTAAGAGATTTTTGTAGTGGTGTGAGTAGGGTGCTGTTGGAAACGCACACACACGCGGGCACACCCACAGATGCACGCACGCACGCACGCACACGTGCACACACTTACACATACACAAACTCACGCAGACACGCACACGAGAGAAAGAATAGTATGATCTTGATAAGATTGTTTCTACTATGGCAGCGATGAGGCTCGTAGTAATTATCGTAACGCCCGGTTCAGACATCCTAAGAGCCTCGTATACGTACGTTCGAAGGAATCTCAATGATATTCGGTCTTAGGAATACCTCGCCAACAATGATTTTACACACCAATTTATATATTGGTGCCCGGCATCACACAGTCAAGTTTAACACAGCAGCGGCAGCCGTTCAAATCAAGTATGTGCAGTCATGATCCAGAAACAGCAGCAACGCGCCTGCCTGCACACTTCCACATTTTAGCAGCTCTATGAATTCGTCCCGGGGCTTCGATTTGCTGTATATAAACAGCACGTTATTATTTGAACATGCACGCAAAAACGTTTTGTAATATGCGCGAAGTTACTGCTTTATGAAGCAGTCGATAAAATTAGTTGCGTGGCTTTTGTCGATGATGTCATATAATAAGCCGTATCTGCGAACATAATTTATAGAAATGCGCAAAATTTAGAAGCAGTTTTAATGAGTTTTGTTTTCAAGAACAATAAACTCTGTTAACATTCGCTTCCGATAACATACCTTGCAGTAAGACGGTAAGTTGGGCCAGTTGGTTAGGATCCATCGTGAACTTACTTACAGCGCAACACCAGAAAAAAATACAGGACAGGGAAGGAGTATTTTTTCTGGTGTTGCACTGTAAGTAAGTTCATGATGGAACATACCTTGCGTTAAAAAAATAATGACCATCGTGCACTCGCCGTAAAAATCATGGGCACTCGCACACACTGCTGAGATATACGAGATTCAAGGCTACATTAGGTTTTACTAAGCAAAGCTGTTACGCGTCGGCCCAGTCAGTGACCTTTTTTGTCCTCCTCTATAACATTCATTCCCCCTCTCCCCTTCCCAAGTGCAGGGTAGCCTGCCCGGGCTCAGCCATGGTTAACCTTCCTGCTTTTCTTTTATGTTTCTCTCTCTCTCACACACACATATTAGTCAAGACTTTTTTGTTACTGTCACGATTTTTGTTTTTTTTTGTTACTGTCGGCATTCCGTTTACGTTGGGAGACGTGTTAAACACAACAAAAAATGAGCTCAGAGGTGGTAGCACTCATCAAGATTTTTAGATATAAATGTAGTCAGCATTTTGCATGCTAAAGCGTAGTCCTGCAGCTAATAGTTATTATTTGACTGATTGATTGATTGATTGATTGATTGATTGATCGATATTTAGGTGGGCTTGTTCATGAGATCATGCTTTGTTTGGATAACTAAAATTGATACTGATTCCACCATAATTTGCTACTTTTAAGAACGCTAAGCGTCATCTGCTAATTAAGTACCCTCTCTTCCTTTTTAATCTGATGTTTCCCTTGTTCCCCAAAATGTTTAGAGGAACGAGCAAAACAATAATAACTCATAATTATGTATATAAATCTTTTTTCACAATTGCCTGCTAGTGAGTTCAAGATTTCTGGAGACATCGGAGACAAGATGGCAATGTTGATAATAATCATAATAGGAGCAATGATGATTGCGATGAAGCAAAAAGGAACACCAAGAACGTACGCATCGGCGACGTTAGCACGTTATAAAAATGCATCAGGTTCCCAATGTGTTCATGAAATACAAAGGTGCAGTCAACGGTTTGAGTTTTAAAGTGCTTTGTGGCAGGTGCAAAGAAAAAAAATCTTAGTCACTGACTGGAGAGTTCGTTTAACGACCTTTCTTAAAGGATTGATGTTATAATATGAGCAATAAGTTTGCCAAACGCCTGTCTTTTACAACACACAGGTTTATGGCTAATTTACAATGTTGTATTATTGTTCTCGCTTAAGTCGATTTCATTGGATAACCGTGCAGCAGTGAGTACAAGCTGAATGCAAATGTGATGAGGACTGCAACATATTGTTTTATTAACAGCGTAATTTATATCTCAGGATAACTAGGACGCTCAATAATCTCTCGCAACAGCTCCATTGTACTTTACTTCAATTTCACCAGTTCTCTTGATTAATTCTGAAGTAGGATATGCGCTATAAATATTCAGTTGGAGTTGGAATAAGAAATGCTCTGGTAAGGAACTCAGCACCTAATCTTAAGCTCTTCTTTAATTTAAAACTTTCAGGAAATGAGGTGAGAACTTGAGATATCTGACACGGTAGCTGGCTTTCCTTGAAGACAAGAATTAATACAAAATTTACCACGCAGTCCTGCTCAGAATTTTAAAAGAGCACTTTCAGGGTCTCGAACGTCAAGATAAGAAGCGGTGCGGCTAGTCTCTCATAAAAGATACGTTTGTCAATGTTAGTGGAAAAAAGACCTTGTAGTACAAGCAAATGCAAAATTAAATTCACGCGAGGTTGTCATCGTTACAGCGCAGGAGCGGCTTCGTTTGTTTCGCTTTTGACAATGGTGTGCGGAACGGAGCTTTTTTTCTGGATGCACAAAAAATACTGCGCAGAACATAAAGTGTGGCATTTGAAGTTGGTTTCAAATAAGAAGTGAACGCGTCATATGTAATTAGTGAAAAATGGTTAGCCAAAATACTGGCAGCAAGAGTTCGCACCACAGTGCATGCAAATTTGGTCTTCCTCAGAAAGTACACATTTCCTATTCCCGTCAGCTATTGACCACTGGAAGAGATTAGACAATAATGTTGTCTGTCGTAACACAATTCATTCATTCATGAACTTAATACAGTGTGTTGAATTAGAATTATGAGTTGTTGACATTGTATCTTTTTTTTCATTCATGTATGTATGTTGCGTTCGTTGTTTTTGTATGTATTTTTTATCCCCACTCTTGATTGGGTTGAGAATAGCCTGCATTGTGTTCAAACAAAAAAAATTACGAAAGCACAAAATCATATTGAAAGATTTACACTGCACCTAAATTTCAGTGTAATAGTTGTGTAAAAAAAACTGTCGTGAGGTGGGAGCTGGTGCACGTGACAGCCAGGAACAATGAACGATGCAAGGAACACTTTGAGCCAGTTAACAGAGCGAAATCGTTGTGTTTTTCTTCAATGAGCAGTCAAGTTTTTTGGCAAGATGCCACGTTTTGGGTACCCTTATTGCTGTCCACTCGAGAACCTGAGATTTTGTAAAATCTCATTTTTTATATTGTTTTTACCTCACACTATCCTGCCTTGTTCGCCACCCAATGTTCAGCAGTACAACACACATTACAAAGCTGTCAAAGTATATGGAGAAAATGAACACACATGGGCAGCGTAAATCCGGCAAAAATTTTATCTGCTTCGGGGTTTTTTTACTACGTTTTGCACTTGAAAATTACGTTCCTGTGGTAATGAACGGCACACAAACCTTTCAGCTTCATTCTTATGCCAAACAAGGTGGCTCGCTTATCTATTTTATCTTATAAAATATGTTGTTGGTCTTGTTGGTTTATTCTATGGTTTTATAATTACGGTGCCACTAAATACTACTACAACTACTACTACTACTACTACTACTACTACTACTACTACTACTACTAGTAGTAGTAGTAGTAGTAGTAGTAGTAGTAGTAGTAGTACTACCACCACCACCACTACTACTACTACTACTACTACTACTGCTGCTGCTGCTGCTGCTGCTGCTGCTGCTACTAGACTCTTCGGTCATATGCGTGGTTGTAATTATTTTTCATTATGAAGTATTTGCTCAACCAAGTGGTCTATGATTTTACCTGCTTATTTGTGCGTTCACTATGATTGGCTCACACAAAAGAAGTTACGATAAAAATGAATGTCATATAGTCCTCTAAAACACTAGATGGTCAAACTTTCACAATTATAGTGTTGTTTTGAGACGTGAAATCGCAGAAATTTATAACATACGTTTGTACAACTCAATAAATATGACAGCGCACAAAAGTGACGTTACATATGAAATTTAAATATAAGTCCTTTTGGCATTTCCTAGCCTTACTATTGTTGTCCTGTTGAAGAACGGTGAAGCTTCCTCCAAATCATGCAATGACTTAAACAGCAAAAAATGCTGATTCTGAAGACTAATCTGGTTGTCCCTAGGTTGCTTTTATAGGTCGTTGCCAGGCTTTAGTTAGGTGATGATAGGTTGGTTCTACATTGATTCTCCGTGAATATTACTCAGAGTTTAACAACAGACATTCCCAGACACGACATAGCCGTCTAAACTCCAGAAGCAGAAACTTGTGCTGATAGAAAGACTTCGCACCTCTCATAGATCTACTGGCACGGTATTGTTGGCGTAAGCCATTCATTGATTTGGGGCCTCCTTGCAGTTGTCGTTGACTTTCGCGTTCCGTAGTATTCTCTGGTTGTACATAATCGTGGTATTAGGCTCATCACTGTCGCTTCGCTGCTGTTTGCTTGTATAATTTGTGCCTTCTTCGATTTCAGTGTATCAAAGGTGATTAGTGCAATTTACCCAATTTGTGCTACAATACGGGTTTATGAATAAAGTTTGCTAGCAGACCGCACTCTAAAACTTCGGCTAGCTCAAGCATCTTCACTTAACAAAAGATAAAAATGCGTGTTTTAATGGGCACTAAATGTAAAACAAAGTAAAAAATAATGGGCTTTCAATATTCGTCTTTAAGAGTTCGACACGACAGCGATATTTTGTTTGTAGTGCGTACTTCAAACAGTTAGTGTATGAAATCTTTTTGAACTTCCTTGGCACTTACCCTAGTCTTGAGAGTGCACTAGCGTGTGTGCCTTCTTTAGTGGTTGACTGGCTTTGAACTATGAAGTCATAAGAATAGTCTCATGTCCTGAAACCCTATAGTTTTGTACGCTTGTACTGTGCATTTATGCGGTAATATTCCATGTATCGTGAAGCATGTATACAGAACGCATGTGTTTGTACATCATGAAAGTAAGGTTCACTGCATTTCCAAGCAGAGGAAGTTATTTTGACTGTATTCACGAAAACGTACAATCAAAAAAGAACTTTCAATCACAGCTAATGATATTAGGTTCCTCTCTTTCAAAAAAGGCCTGACCCATGATACTGTGTATGATCAATTAGTGTTGTTGGGGCTGTATTCTTTATAAAAAAGTCGCATGAATGATCGACACGCCGAGCCACCACGGTCGACGAGGTCTGTCTTCCCAGAAGTAGTTGCTGAAGTGCACAGTGTTGTTAAGACTTCTGACCCAGTTCCGGAGTGGTTTCCTCTTCAGGACGCTTGTGTGTGCTTGCTGAGTTCAGATGAATTATGTTGTGCGTAGCTCACATAGCTCCCAATTACTGGTGTTGATTTAATGCATTAAAGAAAGGAAGCCAGTCTAGTGTCCTGTGTCGTAGAACAGCTGCTGGTCACGCAAACTACCCGGGTTTGATTCCCAATCAAATGCAGAATGTTTTATTATTTATTTGCATCTTTCTTGATTCTTTAGTCACGCAAAGATGCTTGATTTTTCTGTCACGTAAAGATGATGACTTTTTGCTCATAAGCAACAACACTGACGCCGGGACGCCGGAATTTCTGCAGTATGAGCTCTTGAACGCTATTGCGGTATTATCATACTGTAAGTGGAACAGTTTAACGGTTTTTACCGGAACTTAGGCGAACTTGTGACGATCGCTAGGCCGCCTCCGAGATTATTGAATGTACTTAGACAAAATATTTTTCGCGCTGCAGATTGTTTTCTGACGATGATGATTTACGCCGCAATCTCTCAACCTTTTATCAAAAAAAAAATCAGATGGATCACTAATAAGCATCGCCCTTATCGACCTCCACCACTAACAGTGACAAAATGAGAGGACAAAGCGCGTATTGTAACGACAGGAATTCTTTTCGGTATTGAACAAATATTTGTCAGTTCTTTAGTTATGTGGGATGCAGTTATTCTTGATGAAATAACTGTTTGCAATCGCTACCACTCAGCGAAGAACAAAAATACATAAATCCTAACATTGTCGCAATAAACTACTCGAGAAAAATCAAAGGTATGTAGTTGTTCACGTGAATTCTTCTTTTAAAGCACGCACAAACTTGAACCATATCGCATTTTACTCATGCTAAATAATAGATCAGTCGGAGAATAATGTCTGTTAGGCTTGTATGATTTTATTTACGTTTTAAAAGAGCAAACCTATTTTAATTGTTTCTTCAGCAAGATGAAAGTTTTTGCTAGTTTCATCTTAGCTCAATATATTTTGTCTTGCTTTTTCGCGTGTTTGGATGTTACTTCTGGTTTAGTGCGCCACGGTGCCATCCTTTTCATAACTTAGTGCGAATGCTTTTTTCTCGGATCAAACTGATAAAAAGGCGTCGTCATGCTGTCACAATTTTTTTGTTCTATTCAAGCCCTTGATAAATTACTGTACACTCCAGCGCCATTTTGGTCTTTTTGTGTATTTGCTTACAAGAAAAAACGAAGACAGATAACTACTTTTCAGCTCGACGATATATAATTTTTCATTTTGTTAATGAAATTTTGACTAGGAAGCTGCAACAGTTCTTTAAATGAGTGATTGGTCAATCATCATTGCGGTAACTATTTTGTTGTTAAAATTTTAAATTATAAGCTAATGCTCACATCCTTTATTTGCGCAGTGAATATATGCCATTTAGAACGTCTCTGTGACCAAGTTTCAATCTAGTGCGCCCTTTTCCTGATGTGTTAGTTATTTTGATTTATTTACCAATCGTTCAATTCATGTGAAAACAAACTTATTCTCTAATAACAACAAGATCACCTTCAAGGATGCGTGACAACTTTGAAGTTTAGAAGAAATTTATTTGTTCGAGGGAGGCTACAAAGACATGGAAACAATGTTCACGCAACAAGCACATAAGCTAAACGAATTACTCGTCACAATATAAATACCTTTTAACCAATATGTCCAAGTCCGTAAGGGGTCCGTAACACACGCTACTATGGACTAAAATACTCACACTTATCCCAATATACACAATGTACATGATGATGTGTACACAAAGTACGCAAGATTTGGTGAAAATGTCGGCAGATATACCTAACACATGTAATTGGGCGTGTAAATTTACATAATACACCGTGTTCGAATGAACTGCATTTATTTATTTATTCATTATTTTTTATTTACTACATACTTCGCACACTAAGTCCATGCATAATCTATAGAACACGATAAGTTAAAATAAGTAAAACAAGTAAAGTGTTTCAATCTTTAATGCTCCGTGAAAAAAAGAGAATACATGAATGGCTTAGTTCGGGCTGAATGCGGGGTTACAGCATTTGATCGATGTTGACGAGAAGGCTTCATGAATAGTGGACTTAAATAAGCTGCAAACAAGAACCCGGCCGCGGCGGCTTCATTTCCGATGGAGGCGGAAATTTAGGCCTCTGTGCTCAGATTTGGGTGCACGTTAAAGAACCCCAGGTGGTCAAAATTTCCAGAGCCCTCCACTACGGCGTCTCTCATAATCACATGGTTGTTTTGGGACGTTAAACCCCACATATCAATCAACAAGAGCCCACATACCCATACCAAAAATCCATACGGGGCATACACTAACACGCAGAAATAATAAACACATACAAATAGTAAACACATACAGATTATATGCACTAATGAGTTTGCAATTTCATTCAACACATCTCATTATTCTTACACAGTCCACATTACTCAGCACAAGTTCATTTCTAATGGGATTCTTCAGCCTACATGGTCGGTGAATCAGAGGCGATTCTTCGTGCAGCACCAGATGCCTTATACTACACTATATTACAGAATAGCACCACGCTACACCACACTTCGCGGTGATACGTTACTGCACCCACGTCGCCGACTTTTCCTTTACTGCGCCCTTCAATTCGACCACATTTTTTTAGAAAAACGCATATAGCCTTGTATGCTTCTTCTCATGATTTATCGTGCATTGGTTTATCATACTGACGCACACGGAAGAATTATGATCTTCTATTGTGAACCAGTCGATTGAACAATGGACCTTTTTCCGGACTGTTTAGCTCTTGCATTCGCTTTCTTTTATTCGAGAGTCATTCGATGTAAACAAGTATGGCTTGCTTGTTTTCCTACATAGAGAACAGTAAAAAAAAAGATACCGCCAAATAAAGACAGCCAGAATGGTTTTACAAAAGATATTCTTAGGGAAAACCATGGGCGTCGTATTGTTTGGTACACGTGATTAGAGAAAAAAAGCGGAAATTTTTCGCTTTAACACCCTGAGTTACTGGGATTGAAAAATACGCAAGAGAGGCTGTGCTGCAGAACAAATTGATCGATTGATAAATGAGCTTTCATCGGGAGTGACAGGAAGGGAGATTGCTTTTCACAGGATTTTGGGAATCGCATTTTGTATATTGGAATGGATTCTCCAAAAACTCAATATTTTGACAAGTTGTGTTAGGGTTTGTAATCAGCAAATAGGCTTATTTCTCCACGTGTCTTCAAATGAACAAAAACAGCCGCCAATATACATGACGACTGAATAAAAGCAGCCAAATAAAGGTCAATGAGGTTGATTCATTTTGTATTCGGATTGCGCTTTCTTGCTTAAGACCTCTCATCCATAAAATAGTATGCATAGTGATGACCGAATGAAATGTGCGCATGATAAGCACAAGAACAAGAGGGAAAGAATTAGACGTGACGAAGGCCAGCCTCTCATCAGGGACAAAAAAATTCAAACTGCGATATTATTCAGCCTTGTATCGCAGAAGTATGGTGAATTACATTTTAGTTCCTATATCGGGTTTGTTACGCTACATACATTACGAAAGCTTTCTTTTAATTTGCATTCTATGTTGAACAGTCATACAATGGCATTGTCAATACAGGTCACTATAACAAAAAGGAGACTCCACTAAAGCGCTTTCTTTATACAAAAGAAGTTTGAAACTGATGCGACTGTAAACAAACAAAACTAATGAATTGTTTTAGCTCTTTCTAGCACAATGAGCCAGAACCTGCAACTCTTCACTTGTCAGCCATATGAAGTGAAATATTTATTTCTATTTACCGCTGCTTCAAATTTACACCAAGATGGCTTGTAGATTGACAGAGAAAACAGAGCTGTGTAAATGTAGAAGTACTTGTGGATTGTGGTACGAAAAAAAAAGAGACTCTTAAGCTTCGCTTTCAAAAGAGGTGAGCGTGATAGCAATATTATGTGCCTAGTGCTTACTTCAACCGCTTCGCGAAAACATTTTATTATATCATGTTACTCGAGAAGTTTAAATTTTGAATCACGACAATGTAAATGATAAAGTTAAAAGTGGCATGTCAGCAAAGCTTTCGCATATGGCTGAATTCAGTGTGATGGGTAGCAGGCATGTTTAAACCATGAGCAATAACGAACATGAAATCGTTTCGATTTTGCTATGTACCCACTACATGGTCTTGAGGAAATACGCGTGGTGTTATCCACTTACTTGAGGAGTGTTACAGTGGCAGATGTAGCAGACATTTTTTTTGGTTAAATTGACACTTTCGTTGGCATGGACACAAACTCAAGATGATGACGTGGACGCTACGAGGCGATGGGATATGGTTGTAGGTTGCCAAGGCGGAGACGGTGTCTTATCATGGAAGGCGTACGTGGCCTAATGGCCACTGCCTCGTGCCATAAATTCTACATACCCGCATGTGCTCATCGTAACGGCTCGAATCTTTACATGGTGACTACATTCTTTTGCGATTACTTGAAACGCACAAAAAAAGCAGGATAATACAGTAGCTGCGTTTGCATTCGGAAAACAGTTCCACAGCCCTTCTGGGAACACCGTCATGTTTAATCATGTGATGACACGTTTATGAACAGCTCACGATCATTGTCAGTGGCTACGCTACGCAACAGTCATCTAACTCGCTTGTGTTTGTCATGAAAAATGCATGAAAACATTTTTGTATGCTAAAAATTCAAGCAACTACAGCCTAGTTTGGCTGCCGAGCCCGCATTATTTGGTGCGGCTTGCTTCTAACTGTATGGAAGTCATTCACTACCTATTAGTGCTACTGTTTGGGGACGTCGAAACCAGCCCAGAGCCAACTAGCCCTGTAAATTTGGCTGAGCTAAAAATACATCTAGTGCACGGTCTATGCTTCTTTCCAAGGTGCAAGACCTAAATCCTTAAATGTGGAACTATAAGCGCTACGGGAAAAATTATTAGTGATCGAAGTAATAGAAGAGAACTACAAGACCCTTCCAACCGTAATCACTCCTCACAATGGAACTTTGGTTTTAGGATGCAGAAAATAGCTCACAACGCAACCACCTAATATTCCATGCCTTTCCGGTTACTAGCTACTCCAATTTTTTTCACAAATAGAAGAACTAATTATTAACTTCTGCGGTGAGCCCTTAACCATCCATATTGGTCCAAACGAAGTTGAAAGAGCACATCAATTCAGTTGCTACAAGACTTCATCATCTGCACCGTCTTAGCATAGTTGAGTTTACATCTTTCAAAACCGAAAAGCGATCATGTCTAAACGCAAGAAAACTGAAAGGCACAACCTACAGGATTAAAGAGGACATTTAACATTCAAGTCAGAATTCAGGACAGGATCTTATCACCTATGCTAGAAATATACGTCCACTGGTTTTTCACGCGCTTACCAAACGTTGTTCTTTGACTCAAGCAGTACGTCTTCGACGAAGTGTCACAAAGAGGTAAAGAAATTCTATAGCAACCCAGGCAGCATTGCCAACTGTCACACCAGCCCAGTAATAACGCTCGACCAAATATAACAACTTCCGTAATCTACAGCAACGTGCGCTGCTTTTCTTCAAGGCATGAGCAGATATGTAATCTTGTTTCGTCCACAAGCAGCAATGTAATCGTGCTGACTGAAAAGTGGTTTTCAAATGACGTTATAGATTATGAAATCCTGACCGATCTCCCGCACTTGAACATTCTGCGAAACGATCGCAATAGTGCAAGGGGTGAGGTTTTCTAACCACGTAAGTTAACATCGTGCTCAGTCGTTGACATTACGTCCGACTCGAAATTGTTTTCGCTATGCCAATAAGTCTGATGCTTGAAGGGTGATATCTACCCCAGCGAAAAGCGTAGATTTTCCGCCGAAACATCACAACTTATTGAGCTATCTTACTTTGTAACCATCCTAACACACGTGCTCTGCATTTCTGTTTAACTATCCCGTCATCGACTGGCACGGTCAAGCAGCGTTGTCAGGAACCGGCGAGGAATAAAATAATTCATGAATACCTGAGTAAACTGTAATCTCATTCATATGGTACTGGAGCCGTCCCGGGTGGGAAGCAATTCATCGAATGCAGATGACTTGGTAATAACAACACACCCCGAAAGTTTATCTTCGCCTACATGCCTACGCGACATCAGCGATTATAAGGTCATACACTCAGTCTTCAACTTCAGCCACTTGCCTTGTCAGCTCCAATCGAAGACCGTCAGTTCCTACGATAAAGCAAATTATGAGGCAATCAACAACGAACTTCAAAGCTTTCTTTTTTTTGTTTTTGGAACAATGGCTCAACAAAATTTTCCGAAGCATAGTATATAATGTGTCTGGCTTCTTTAGAGAACAGTTCTTCGTAAAGTAAAACTTCGGGACAGTTTGATCTGCCCTTATTTATACCATTTTCTTTACTATTATTGCCGAGTAGAAAAAAGCCACCCTGTTTGCTTTTCAGTTACACTGTCCTTCATTTTTAGCGATTAGGAACAATGGAGGCCTAATAGACACCATCAAAATTTGTGAGGTTATGGCGACTGGTGCGGAAACTTCCAAGTGGTGTTGCTTCCTTAGTTCCTTTTTGCATGTTTCCTCAAATAGCAAGCGTCTTCTCGCAGCATGCTTGGCATTTTTAGTGCTGTAAGAAATACTACAATTACAGCTAAATTGAACTTTTGTGACTTAGTGTCTGTTAAGAAGGATATCACGTGACATATTGTTATGAAAGCGTGAAACAATGCAATATGTGAATTTCGAACTATGCGCTGTTGAAATAGAGTGGTGACGTTTGTAGATTCCTAGTACTATGCGGTCGGCGGAGAAATCATTTTACGTTACCCGGAGGTATATGATTTTAAGGTCACAGACCACGTTCTAGGTATTTTTTTTGTCTATATATAATTTAAGAGATCAATGCATCTTCTTGCCGCGTTCTCAGTTTGGCTTTAGTGTATTAGAATAATACAGTTTCGTGACCTGCATCGTTTTGTCTGGCTGTATACGCTTCCCACGCTTTGCTTGCTTTATTTATTTGTTATTTTTACTCATTTACAGGCCTGCCATCACCATCGGTGATTTTAGCAGGGTGGTACACGAAATTAGTCGTGAGCAAAACGGCAAGCACTTGGGTATATAATATATACAGGCTATAAATTGTCTCGATTTCGTATAGCTATGTCTGACAGATATAGGCTCGTCGTTTCGTTCCTTTTAAGTTGTTAATTTTTAACAATACATTATAACTGATATAGGAAAACTATGATGCAAACTTGTAAAGCGGCGCATAAATAGAGATTTGTAACTGTTCAAATGCGCCTATATGCAATGCAAGTTTGCATGTGGCAATTATCACAAGTGGCTCACTCTTATCGGTATCTACATTCATAAAGTTCTAGCTTTCTAGCGCAAGTATAGGCTGAATAATGCTGTTAGAAAGGCTGGTGGTACAAAAAAGGCATGTATGAGTGATTTTCACTTCCTGTCATAGTTTGTAATATACGACAGGAGCTGTGACGTTTGTGTAATTTTTCCTTTGCTAAGGACACTATTTAGGTTTAATATAGCTTGCCATTTTATTTGGTGTGACATATGGTAATATAATTGCCGCTTGCTTGGAGCCTAAAGTTGTGATTGCACGCACACTGTGGTGCGTAATTTAAACAAATTTACAGTGAAGATATCAAACAGGCAGAATTGCGCGGAAAGTAACTGTAATAAACATGTAAATAGGACAATCTTCACAGCTTTAACGCTCATATTTTAGAAAGCGCCGTTCTCCGGTTAAATTGAGCCTTTCACATATATTGAGGATTGATTAGCTTCTGTGTTACTACGCGGGCCTGTGAGCGAACGAAAAGGGTTCAGCGAATGGCTGTCCGTTCGGCCTCTGGATGAATGGCTCAACGAACGGTAATAGAAAAGCGGTGAAAAGAAAGCTTGCTATAAAGGCCCAGGCAGTTATCCTGCAGGCCTGCCATACCGTTGCTGGACGCAGCTTTCTATTCAGAGGCGCCCACCCGTCGCTCACAATAAATTTGCTGTGCTGGGTCAGTTGTCGAAGCGTGTATTGGACGAAGCAACTTACAAAGGACAGAATGGTTGGGAAAAATGTCCAGCATCCTAGATAGAATCGAGCTATAGCCGAAGGGCATCATCCCTCCGATATTTTTATTTGTTCGCCGATTCATTCACCGTGAGAGCACTGAGGGTCGTTACCAGCGAAAGAGGACCGCTTTATACGCTGTTATAAGACATCTTCGCTAAAGAGGGAGGCCAAACATGACGTTTACTTTTAACCAGTACTTTAACTATAAAATAAAATACGGTTCTTCTTAGCTGATTAGAAAGAAATAATTGACAAATTTAATGCTAGACGTTGATATACTGCCTATGTTATTCGGTTCAGTGGATTAAAGGTAACGCAAAGAGGAACTAGCCTCGCCAATGGCTGACACTTAAATTCGAGAGGTGGCTGAAAACGTGTGAAAGGGTACACAACACTCAAGTACAGTTGAAAAAAAAAAATGATTGTATTTTTGTATAGTATTTCTTGATCACGTTCTATGATTGTCTAATCTTTCTGTTCTCAGAAACCGGTGAATAGTTGTGATACAGGCAAAGAGAAAAGAACACCATCACTGCGCTCAGCTTATAACTTTATCCCCCCCCCCCCCTGAATGCAATATCTTCTCAACCACGTCATTGCGCAAGTGAGTGCCTTAATTCTTATATACAACGTCTTCTGCAAAGCCCAATCGGATATATTGTAACTCTTTATTGACATCAAGCTAACACATTTCTCGCCCAGACTGCGTATCACTTCAGCACGAATACATCTCATGCCTTATTGCTCCTGTACTTGCTGGTTATTTGATTTTTCTTAAACAATGGCAGACAGCTTAGCTGATGAGGCCTACGTGCTTCCGCTGTCATCCCATAGGGACAAGTAGCAACAGCGAAACCATGGTAGGCGAATCCACTAAGAATGCCAGAAATAGTTAGAAGTCTAATGAACATGAGTCTGCAAATGGAAGCGTCAGAGGACGTGTTTGGGACGTATTTACTTCTCTTCATTGAACGTGTATATTATAGACATAACACAATTATCAAACCCGAAACCCGTAGAGTTGGTTACTTTAGGAACCCAAAAACATTCATTCGGATGCTGAGCGTAAACTGATTGACTACCTTTTAACGGTTAATGAGCGAAAAAAGTAAAAAAAAATACGTATGGGTAGTCAGAATCGTAAGCTCTATATAGTTATCGTCTAGGGAAATAGCAGACGCCAGTGGCCTCTGCTTTTATAGCTATGGCAAGTGGCCATTTATATAATGTTGGTCCCGTTTGATCGCATCATACCTAGAAGCTGCCGATCAAAGTTCTCCTGACGCACAATATGAACGAAAGCCAAATATACATTGAAAATATGAGATATAGATGACAGATATGAGAAAATACAAAGAGGCACAAAAATAGGGAATCTTGTTGTTGGGCTAATAGAATTGTCTATAGGGTCATGCGTCTATGTTCTAGCACAATTCTACTTCGTCAAATAGAATTTCATGTAAACGAGCTTCGACGAGCTTTTGGCATTTGAAACATTTCTCGTAGTTCATTCTCAGGATCTTGTGAAGTGTCTGTTCACGCCATACTAGGACTGGTCATTTGAGATTTTCGTATTCACATCTTTTTCGAAGCTTCGATGTTAAACAAACTTAGAGTGGGAGGCAGCCGATGCTTTGCGATGTGTGGAAAGCTTCACTTCAACGCAGTACAACGAAGTCTAATTCAAAAGCTGAAGCTAGATTTATTTCTGCATGAACTTTCATAGACTAGACCTCTACCGGGGTACATCAAGCGATACGTCACTGGCGCATGTGCAGGGCGGCCATTGGCCAAACATTCCCACCGGTGCCGCAGCAAGCAACAATCACGCGGAACTTTTTTCCAACCAGTACCAGCTACGAGGGAGAGGATGGTGGGCAAGGTGCTCGAAGTGACGTCACACTGTTTGCAAAGTATGAGAGGTGTACTGAGCTTTTTATTGCGTGAAGAGACATATGATACATGAATATGGCAACAATCTTCAATTTCTCTTCAACAGAGCAGACTGATCAGCTACTGATTATGGAAAAAGAGATGAAAAGGATTTATTAACAGAGTGCACGTCACCTCTCATGCTGTCACACATTTTTCTTAAGGGGCCTTGAAACATTCTTTTGAGTAACCATAGAATCAATTCACTGGAAAAGCGTAATACCTCACAAATGGAACACCGCAAAAGTTTTAGGAATCCGTCGAGTACGAGTGGAATTACTAAGACTTGTCACACGCTTCAATCACATTCTTTCTTCTCTCGTCCCGACCAAAGCGCTGGAAGCTGAGCAGGAAGCAATGGGAGGGGCAAACAAAAAACGTCACTCGCGCCTCGTGACCTTGAGCATTTTTTGTTTTGTTTGTTTATTCGAATACGCGGCTTTTTGAGTGCGATCGCGCGCGCACGCGTGTACAAGTGACGGCCTCTCGCGGCGACCTCTGTAACAACCGAGCGTGCCAAGTTCAAATCAGCCAATAGCTGATAGATGGGCTTACTTGGTTTATTTTCCGTGATTTGTCGAGATAAGAGAAAGCTATTTTTAGCTGACTAATAATTTATTGTGAATTCCAGGCCACGTGCTGTGCTATAACTTTTTGGCTCGTGTGTTGTCCGGAGCCTCTACTACCAATCGGCAGCGTTTTCTGACCATGCTCAAAAAGTGTTTCAGGGCCCCTTTAAGGTCAATTCAATCAATCTTGTGTTGGTAAACCTGGGATAGTCAGACAGGTGAAATCGGCAAAATGATTTTACTGACATTAATGTGCTGTGGCAGTATGCATTCACCCAAATTTGGAGTATGAATCAGCAGTGCCTTCACTTTATCGACAGGCCGAGTCCCTGCTGTGGAATTTCTTATCAAGGGCGGCGCTCTTGAAGTTAGGAAACGAACGTGACTTGTGCAGCGGATTAATGCAAGTTCCGCTGGCTAGGTATTGCATGTTGTGTTTTGGTGACAGTTAGCAGATGAAAAATTTGAGGGACGCGTGGCTTTTTGCGACGTTAGTGTAGTACCATGGATAGACAAGTACAGATACCTCGTTAGTTTGTCAGACAGATTAGCTTCATTGATAGGATCAAGCAGGCCTTCACCCATCCGATACATGTATTATTTTATATGTATATACTACAACCATATATTTATTGTCTGCTTCGCCTACCAAATAGGGTGCCACTAAGTTTCCATGTCCCAGCCGCTGAATACAAAAGGACAGACTGGCCGTAGCTCTGTATTACCAAAATATTCTGAGAAACCCATAGGTGAATCTCGGCGTGTATGTGGCAAGTTTATCTGAAAATATATCAAGAGAGAGAAAGGCCAATCAATATTAGTAAGGAACAGGTTTTCTACCGTGCGCTAGATAACATTGAAGAGGGCAGAACCATTACAAGTCAAAGAGAAAGAAAAAATATAAAGTACTTCACGCACACCTAAATGTCACTACTCGTTGTGAAATAACATCTAAAGCTCCTATGAAGCGTTTTCTTGACATATATAAATATATATATATATATATATATATATATATATATATATATATATATATATATATATATATATATATATATATATATATCACAGTATATCCAGATCAGTTCCGAAAAAGCAGAACAGCGCATAACATGTGACACATCTTCCTTACCACACCCGGATGAATGCCTTCATATTATAAAAGTTGAAGGTCACTTCGGATAACTGAAGCAGACGGAGCTAATGTCATACCAGTCCATTCCAACTACTGCGAGTCTTTGCGGACACCTTGACCTCAGTAAACTCTGCCTTTTTATTGGCCGAGATGAAGCACGACAAATAGTTATATTGTTAAACTCCAACTTTCTATCGGCTAGCTTTTTATCTTTACAACCATTGAGTGGGAAAGGTGGCCAGTCAAGCAAAATGAAAAGAGAAATACGTGGCAAAAAATTTTCAAGGCTGAGATAAAGGCAGGATGGGCACAGAACAGCGCAGAACAGGTGCCTTGTTGTGATGGCGTTGTTCTTCAAGTCAGAATTATCCAATTATGCAGAGAAATTGGTTCGCACAAACCCCGCTAGTTTCTGTCAAGGTCTGTCGTTTCTACGAGAAATGACGTAGCTGGTTTTGGATGGTGTAGGGATACGTTCTGGCAACGTCCTCAATGACAATCTGTCTCGCTTGTGGTCGCCCTAAACTGGTCTTGCTAAGCGAAGCTTTGGCATAGCCTCTTTGTGATTCAGGAAGTAGCAGTGGTGTACGAATCGGATTTAGAAAAAAAATGTCCATAACTAGACCGAAGTTATGCTTGCATCTCTCACCATGGTTTCGCCACAGCCGTTATTTATGCGGATGCATGTTTCTGCAGGCAGCAGACAGCTCGTTATCTCTCCAACTCTTTCGTGAGAAGGTGAAAGTGGGGCGAGAGCCAATGCAGTGAATCGTACGGGTGTGGCCTTGCAGATTCTGTTTTGCGTCGAGTCAACGTATAATACAGGAGGGAAGACAATGTGCATAAAGTAGATGCTGAATCGTGTATCAGTGCTGCGGAAGCCGAAAGGTAGGTGTGAGAGTGTGCGAAAGCAATATATGTAGGTCCACGATTAACCTTGTATGCGCGTGTGTGTGTTTATGATACAGAGAAATACTGAGCAGAAAACAGTGTTCAAATGCACAGCTCACAGTTTTCGTTCAACATTTGAATGCCGAACACCATACGTTTACACTGCTTCAATAGCATATTTGTAGATTGCATGCATTCCCACATGTACAAATATTCAAATGCAGCCAAATAAAAATGCACGACAAATATAATGGTGAAACTTCAAAGTGATATGATTGATTCAGAAGGTGACACTGTTCAGCAGTGCTGCTTTATTTATCTTTTGTACACGCTGTTTTTTCTGAACTGAGTTGAATTTTAGTATAATCATAATCATTTCAGTTCAAATGGAGGCCAACACATAGTATAAAGCTTTGAGAAGGTTTAGACAAAATGCCTTTCAACTATATCCATTCTTTTATATGGCACTAACAAAAAACAACAGGCTATGCGTACCTAATTGGAGTGAAAAATAATTTGTAGGGTGACACAGAAATAAAACATATCAACTAAGTGTCGTTTTAGTAATTTCAACACTTTAATGACATTCTTTACATTACCCATCAAGTACATTTTACAGGACAGCGTTTTCAGTTAGAGCCCTGGCAGTTCTAAATGGCAGCTTTCTCTTTTTTGCCACTGATAACATAGTTCACACATGCAAACAAAGCAAGAAAATTACGTGATGTGTGTGAAATAGAATGTTCGTTCATTAAATTTATGTTTTAGTACCTGCAAATTTCCAAGTAGCTGGAGTTGTTGGCTAAATATTGAATGCGAACGTTAGTTCGTTGTCGGAGGTCGTTAGTCGGAGGATCGTTATTGGCAGAGCTGACGGAAGCACACAAACACGAGGTCATTTCTAGGATGTGCGACATGGTGTCAATTAAGGCTTCATTCCAGTTTGTGTTGATCGCAAATAAGTACTCCGCAAAGCGGGAATTATATGAGCGAACAATCTGAAGTGATTTAAGTCACTCTCGATTTAGGCCCAAAGACGATTACAAGTTGCATTAAGTGCCGAGATTCCCCTGCTCTGTCGAGAAGTAGAGAAAGAAAGGTAGACACATAAATGATGAATGTAAAACAGAGTGGTTAGCCTGTACAAAACTGATTTGGTGCCTTTACACTGAAATAAGTGGGCAGATAAAGAGAAGTGCAAGAGAGCAAGATAAAAATTTCGTGTTTATGTAGCCAACACAAACAAATGTCTCTGTTACGTATCACAAACAGCCTCTCAGCCTGCCATCCTTCATAAATCGCTGCGGTGCTTTCACGATCAAGCTCATATATGATATACCAGATAGTACTTTAAGATTTTATCCAACCGTAAGGGCTCTCGTTAAGCTGATTTAGAGTTCCGAGGAGGCAAGTCGTTTTGCCTTCAAAGGGAGGGTGGTAGCACTGTCCTACGTTAGGCTTTACTTGGCACCTAACGGTAACTTCTGCTGTGAAAAAACAGCCTTCCTTGTTGTTACCACCAGGGTATTTCTAAGTTTCGGAAAGCCGTAGTCGAGAAAGAGCATGAGTCAAATTTGAGGCTGTGCATCTATGTCTGTGACATTGTTCATTTGCGATGTACACGAAAAAGAAAATACATTGAACGCCTTTGTTCTTGAGAAAAGGAGAGGAAACAAGAATAAGACGGGAAAGATTACCAGACGTGTGTTGAATTTTCTGTAGTACGGTAGGAGAAGGAGCCTAAGGGGGTACAAAATACAGAAGTGCGAATCAAAAAAAAATCACGTGGGTATAAACACCACTGCTGCATGAGATCCTCCTGGACGCAAGATTTCAGGCGTTCCATGTATTTAGTCCTGTCATGGTGCCTGCTGAAGGCATGTAAGTAGTGGGCATAAAACACATAAAATACTCAACAGAAAAAGTATATCAAGAATATGTTTTGTGATAAATCTGATTAGGAATTTGGAGACCCTTAAGCGTCACCTTTAAGAGCTGAACACGATAGCGGTACCCTGTCCTTAGTGCGTACTCTAAACACTAGTACAGGTAATATTCTTGAACTTGCTATGCACCCACTGCATGGCCACGAGAAAATAGGTGCAGTAACATGTGTGCCTAGTTTAATGGGTGATTGGCTTTAAACCTTGAAGTCATTAAAATAATCACATTTTCTGACACTAAATGGCAATGTATGCTTGCACCACGCTATATTACTGCAATATCTAATGGTGTATTGTGAAGGATATACACAGGACGCGTGTGTTTGTAAAACATGAAAGTTACTTTCACTCCGTTTTCAAGCACAGAAAGTTATTTTTGCCGCAATCACAAGCAAACGCGTGGCTGCGAGGTAGAACACCCACTTGCCACGCAAACGAGACGGTATGAATCCCCACTCAGACCCAAAATTTTTATTGCGATAGCAATATATGAACACTCTTGACTAGATTCTGCCGCCGGCCGTGGCGTCGACGTCGGCATCGTCGTGACTCGCCGTATATATATATATATATATATATATATATATATATATATATATATATATATATATATATATATATATATATATATATATATATATATATATATATGCAAAAAAACAAGAAAAAAACTCCAATGCGCGCAATCGAACTTCGAACCTCTGCGCAGTGAATGCGAGGCGTTAACCACAGAGCCACCGAAGAGCACGTTGCTTAACGTGCAAACTGGAAGCTATTTATATTTACCCGTTACTGCTGGTTATGGCCATATGGCCATCTCAGAGGGGAACTACAGTGTTAGGTAGTTCAGCATTGACAGTAAGATGACGCAATGAGCGCGCGGCGGCGGCACGCGCCCTCATATCCCACGCGTACTTTGCCTCGCGGAGAGGAGTGGGTGATCTTAAAGCCCCTGAATGCAAGCTCGCGCACCCTCATCTCGTGATTGACAGCATCGTATGTATTGCCTGTCCTTAAGCTTTACCGGAACAATTATGTTTTAGTTACTGGGCGCACAAAGGTCACTGCAATCGTCGCACAGTCTCCGTTTCCGAAAAGAGCGTGCTTTTCAGACTGAGCCAAGCAACAACTGAGACTCTTATTCGCGTTCATCTGTACCTGTGAGTACGTTGACTGCGTTATTTGTGCGTGAGAAACGCGGGGTACGTTCTGATCTGCTTGCCATTCTGCGCGTCACCTTCCAATTTGTTACTATTGCGTTCATTACTTCACCTTTGCGGCAAAGCTGTGACTTTTTTATTATTTTTATTCTCATCTGTCTCAATTTTTCGATCGCGCACAAAATAATTTTTCGCTCACAACCAACGACACCAACACCAACGCCAGAATTTCTGCGAAACCAGCTCTTTAGCTTTATCGTGTTGAACACGTGTTTTCTTTCCACACCGTTATGTTTCTTTGCATCTATCACTTTGTACGTTGCATCCTTGTAGGCTCCTCCCGCCTGTAAAGCGTGCACTGCCTCACAATCTGTATACGCGAAAAGAAGCCGCCTTTATGCATAGCAGGATACTCAATAGCTCTCATCTAGAGTGTGTGCACGTGCGTGCGTGCGTGCGTGCGTGCGTTCGTGTGTGTGTGTGTGTGTGTGTGTCTTATTGATTTTACGTATAGATATACGCAAGGCCACAGAGAAAAGTGGCAAAGAGCAAGCTGGCTACTGTGACTTGGAGGAGGCACAACGACTGCATGTCCATCTAAATGCATGCATTCATCCGTGCATGTCGAGTGGTAGATAACACTCGTGTACGATTCATGGTGTATCCACGAGCTCTTTCAATTTTGCATGTGCATCATCATCAGCCTGACTACGCCCATTGCAGAGCAGAGGCCTCTCCCATAATCCGTCAATGAACCCGGTCTTGTGCTTTGCATTACCACGTTATGCCTGTGAACTTTTTAATCGCATCAGCCCACCTAACTTTATGTCTTCCCTTCATGTGTTTGCCTTCTCTGGGAATCCAGTCAGTTACCCTTAATTACCAGCGGTTATCCTGCCTAGGTGCTATGAGTCCGGCTCATAAGCATTTCTTCTTGATTTCAACTATGGTATCTTTAATCAAGGTTTGATCGCTGACCTACTCTGCTCTCTCCTTGTTTCTCAAGGTTACACCTATAATTTTGCTTGTGCATAAATATACAAAACAAACTAACGCACGCACCAACATGCATGAAGTGTTGTTGATCTGCCTTCTCCTCACCCCCCTTCCGCTCCATGAAAAAAATTCTGGCTACACCACTGGTGGGAACACATCGACAGATAATCGGCAGTACATGCGCGCGACCGCAGCGCCTGAACCTCTGTATGACTGTTAAGAAGACTGCATTCACTTGAATATCATCGCTGACTAGCGATGCTACTTGATTCACGACATACAGGAGGAAACTTCGAACCACAGCCAACCACACGCCATACGATAAAATCCAACGTCTCCGTCCAGAAAGTCTCTCTAAAATTAAGCTTGTGCTCTTTTACTTCTTTTTTTAGTTGGAGCAGTAAGACTGTTTTTAAACGTAAACATTTTGACAGCAATCTGTCTGGCTGGGTAGAAAGGTTTAGAAAATTGAAATTGCTCCAGGCACAGTTCAAATAGAGTCCGACGTTTCGAGACCGACTCGGTCCCTTCCTCAGGGGGTGACTGTCTTGGTCATGGAAGTGTCGTCGCGTCGTGTTCTCTCACCACGGCTCCGGCTTTCCCTTTCCACCACGTTTCGGAGACCGTGAACGTACACCGAAGGCATTGATCCCAGCGAGCGGTTCACGTTGGCAGGCGTATGCTGAATGTGCCAAGACTCGAGCAAGAGCCTCTTTCCCAAATTCCGTTCTGTTTCAATAACAGAAGCGCCGTCTAAGTCAATTTTATGGTCGTGCTTCTCGCAGTGCTCCGCCAGAGCGCTACGTTGCACTTCCATCTTCCTGACGTCGTTCTTGTGTTGGCGCATTCTTTCCGGGAAACACTTGCTTTCGCCTATGTAGCAGGCTGGACACCCAGAACACGACACTGTGTAGACAACGCCCGGGTGTAGCTCCCTCGGAGGTCGGTCTTTCGGCCGCGGTAGCAAGCGAGCGAGCGTCGAAACAGGTTTGTGGATTACCGTGACCCCGGCTTTTCCTAGGACTCTCGAGAGCTGTTCACTTATGCCCGGCACATATGGAATGGCGACGCGGTTGTTTGGCGCCTTCGTTTTTCTCGTGTGCGGTGGTGTGGCCAGGGCGGAAAGGGGGTCGGGCGGTGTGTCGCTTGCAGGTGTCTTTACGCGGTGCGGTGGTTGTCGTCTCGACAAACGGCGTGACGCCCGGCGGATGAACGCTTCTGTGTAGCCATTCCCTCGTAGCTCGGCGACAATCCTCTTTTCTTCTTTCTTCCTCTCACCCTCCGACGTGCAGATTACTCGTGCACGTGAAAGGAGTGCCGAAACCACTGAAGCTTTGTGGGCAGTTGGATGACAGGACGTAAAATGCAAGTACCTGCCGGTGTGAGTTGGCTTTCTATACACCGAAAAGGTCATGCGCTCGCCCTGTCGTCTGACTAAAACATCGAGAAACGGAAGCGCCCCGTCTCGCTCTCGTTCCACCGTGAACTGTATCGCTTGGTCGATGGAGTTTAGATGTTCGAGGAAGCTGTCTACTGCTGCCTTCTTTATTATGCAAAAACAGTCATCCACGTACCTCACAAATACTTTCGGCCTGTCAATAAAGGAGCCCAGTGCCGTCTCTTCTATGTGTTCCATTGTGAGGTTCGCAGCCGTAACGGAGATCGCCGCTCCCATCGCGGTCCCGCTGGCTTGTCTGTAGAAGCTCCCGTTGACGCTGAAAGACGTCCCTTTGAGGCAGTATTCCAGTAGGCGACACAGTTCGTCGACGCCCAGGCAGGTTCTTTCATCCAAGAGCTCGTCTTGGTTCAACGCTGCTCGTGCGCTAGACACCGCTAGTGCTACGGGCACACTGGTGAACAGGGACATGACGTCGAACAAGACGAAGCACTCATCGCTGCTCACGGTCACATCTCTCATGCGCTCCAAGAAGTGGCTGGCGTCGCGTATGTGGGTCGGTGTTTGCCCCACGAGCGGCGCGAGAGTCCGGTGGAGATACTTGGACAGCGCCCGGAGTGGAGATGTTGTAAAATCCACGATAGGACGGAGCGGAACTGTGGGCTTGTGGGTCTTGGGAAGCCCGTAAAATCCTGGTGCAGAGCCATTCCGGCAGATGAGCTGGAGGTAAGTGTTTCTCGCCTTTGGGTGCGCTTTAAAGATATCCGCCAGGAGCTTGTTCATTTCCCTTTGGACACTTGGTGTGGGGTCCTTCGTCAGCTTTTCGTAGGCCGGACTGTCCAGCAGCTCTCGCACTTTGTCGTTGTATGCCTCCCTGTCGAGCAGGACCATAGCGTTCCCTTTGTCGGCCGGGAGGATGACACTGCCGAAGATCATTGCGGCTACGGAGGCAGGCATAAGGCGACTCGACAGCGGCATTCGGGAGAACGTGCGTCTCAAGGCTATCGGCGTACTATCAAAAATAGGAAAGCGCCGTGAACACAACCTGTCGAGAGAGGAGTGTAAGGCGATCCATGCGCTCCGAAATGATGATAAGGTTGTCATCCTCCCGGCCGACAAAGGGAACGCTATGGTCCTGCTCGACAGGGAGGCATACAACGACAAAGTGCGAGACCTGCTGGACAGTCCGGCCTACGAAAAGCTGACGAAGGACCCCACACCAAGTGTCCAAAGGGAAATGAACAAGCTCCTGGCGGATATCTTTAGAGCGCACCCAAAGGCGAGAAACACATACCTCCAGCTCATCTGCCGGAACGGCTCTGCACCAGGATTTTACGGGCTTCCCAAGACCCACAAGCCCACAGTTCCGCTCCGTCCTATCGTGGATTTTACATCTCCACTCCGGGCGCTGTCCAAGTATCTCAACCGGACTCTCGCGCCGCTCGTGGGGCAAACACCGACCCACATACGCGACGCCAGCCACTTCTTGGAGCGCATGAGAGATGTGACCGTGAGCAGCGATGAGTGCTTCGTCTCGTTCGACGTCGTGTCCGTGTTCACCAGTGTGCCCGTAGCACTAGCGGTGTCCAGCGCACGAGCAGCGTTGAACCAAGACGAGCTCTTGGATGAAAGAACCTGCCTGGGCGTCGACGAACTGTGTCGCCTACTGGAATACTGCCTCAAGGGGACGTATTTCAGCGTCAACGGGAGCTTCTACAGACAAGCCAGCGGGACCGCGATGGGAGCGGCGATCTCCGTTACGGCTGCGAACCTCACAATGGAACACATAGAAGAGACGGCACTGGTCTCCTTTATTGACAGGCCGAAAGTATTTGTGAGGTACGTGGATGACTGTTTTTGCATAATAAAGAAGGCAGCAGTAGACAGCTTCCTCGAACATCTAAACTCCATCGACCAAGCGATACAGTTCACGGTGGAACGAGAGCGAGACGGAGCGCTTCCGTTTCTCGATGTTTTAGTCACCCGACAGGGCGAGCGCATGACCTTTTCGGTGATTAGAAAGCCAACTCACACCGGCAGGTACTTGCATTTTACGTCCTGTCATCCAACTGCCCACAAAGCTTCAGTGGTTTCGGCACTCCTTTCACGTGCACGAGTAATCTGCACGTCGGAGGGTGAGAGGAAGAAAGAAGAAAAGAGGATTGTCGCCGAGCTACGAGGGAATGGCTACACAGAAGCGTTCATCCGCCGGGCGTCACGCCGTTTGTCGAGACGACAACCACCGCACCGCGGAAAGACACCTGCAAGCGACACACCGCCCGACCCCCTTTCCGCCCTAGCCACACCACCGCACACGAGAAAAGCGAAGGCGCCAAACAACCGCGTCGCCATTCCATATGTGCCGGGCATAAGTGAACAGCTCTCGAGAGTCCTAGGAAAAGCCGGGGTCACGGTAATCCACAAACCTGTTTCGACGCTCGCTCGCTTGCTACCGCGGCCGAAAGACCGACCTCCGAGGGAGCTACACCCGGGCGTTGTCTACAAAGTGTCGTGTTCTGGGTGTCCAGCCTGCTACATAGGCGAGAGCAAGTGTTTCCCGGAAAGAATGCGCCAACACAAGAACGACGTCAGGAAGATGGAAGTGCAACGTAGCGCTCTGGCGGAGCACTGCGAGAAGCACGACCATAAAATTGACTTAGACGGCGCTTCTGTTATTGAAACAGAACGGAATTTGGGAAGGAGGCTCTTGCTTGAGTCTTGGCACATTCAGCATACGCCTGCCAACGTGAACCGCTCGCTGGGATCAATGCCTTCGGTGTACATTCACGGTCTCCGAAACGTGGTGGAAAGGGAAAGCCGGAGCCGTGGTGAGAGAACACGACGCGACGACACTTCCATGACCAAGACAGTCACCCCCTGAGGAAGGGACCGAGTCGGTCTCGAAACGTCGGACTCTATTTGAACTGTGGCTGGAGCAATTTCAATTTTCTAAGACTGTTTTTGCAGTGAAACGCAACGTATAAGCTCACTTGCCGCATGAAATCAACATATCACGCACGATCTTCAATTTTAATAGCGGAGCTGCTTAAATCCATGGACTAAAAAACTTCGTCTAGCCGTGAAGTCAGTGCGCATCACCATGACAACCGAACGAGCAATAGCCACTCGGAAAAAAATCCCAGCATATCCACGGAGTGAATGATGATGAGTGAAGGGAAGCGGCCTTCAGCATGTCCGTCCGTTCGTTCTTGCTTCCGTCCGTCAGCGCGGCCATCTGTGCGTCCGTCCATGCGTCCGTCCGTCTGTCCATGCGTACATTCTTCCATCCGTTCGTGCGTCCATCTGTCCATCCATCCATCCGCACGTGCGTCCATTCGTCCGTTCATCTGCTAGTCTGCCTGGCCGTCCGTTCGTGCATCTGTCTGTGCGTCCATCTAGTGAACACTCCAAGTACCGCCATTTCATATCTCGCATCTTCTGTGGCACATACCCCTCTAGAGCGGGTGTGTGCCAAGCGTGTCACGCTGACAGACAGGGGACATTGCTCGATCCTAAGGAGCTTGGCCCCTAAAATTCTATTTGGCTAGTATCAGAAACCGAACCTAGGCCACCTGTCTGGCAAGCAGCTGTTGCCAGACAGGTGGCCACAGAGCCATGCCGTTGCGTCAAACTGCCTGAGAAAAACAAAACCAATGTATGCATTACGTGAGGTGAGAATTCCCGTTGTAACACATATATTATTGCATGGTGGAATACAGTATAGCCAAAGGTGAAAGGGAAGTGAGGGTGAGGAGTAAATTTCTGTTGCACAAGCGTAGGTCTATAGCCTCGTAGTCATTCCACTTTTCTCTGAACCAGGATGGCCTGGGTGAAAACCCACCCCGTCAAAAAAATTTAGTTTGCTTTATTTATTTCTTCAGGCACTCCCCCGCTCTTCATTGACTCTCTGCTGTTGATTTTCTGAGTTTTTTTTCATACGCCGTGGGTGATGAACACAGGCTTTAATTGCACGGGATCTTCAAATACAGCTTCGTTGTAAAAGGGATTGGCGAGTGAGAATTAGAAACGGCTGCAGCATGAAGCACAGATTTCACCACTGGTGCGGTGAGGAATTTAGGATAACATTGAGGCTTTTCGTTACAATGCCAGTGTCGGCTGCAGGGTGTGCACACTTCACTCACTTAAGAGACTCTGAAAAATTTAAGACGACAATCGATGATATAGACCCTGTGGTGTGGAAAAAAGGGCTATGCCTGCGGTTACCACGTCATGCCTAGTATGAAATATGTTAGAAAGGAAAGAAATAAAAAAAAATCAAGCTAACGCTAAGAACATGATCAATTCGTTTGCGTGGAGGGGCATCACACGACGGTGTTCTCGAGAAAGCTCGCCGACATAAGACCATCAGTACCTAAAAGTTCTTTAACTGCAACTATCGCGGTCATTATTAAAACCAAGCAAATCCTGTTTCGTAGTTTAAAGCCCGCCACCCACTAAAGAACGTACACATCTTACTGTGCCTATTCTATTATGGCCGTAAAATGGGTGCATAGAAAGTTCGAAAAGATTTCTTGCGGATGATTCGCCGTGGTTGAAAGCATGCTACCCCTAAAACAGAATGAAACCATACGCACGAGCTTAACTGACACAAGCTACTTTAACCTTGTCAATTAAATTGTAGCAATGCACAATTTAAACTTCTCAAGTAACATAATACAATATAAAGTAAGCACAAATTGTTTAAAGCATGCACAGAGGACAGAATATTGCGTTCGCGTTTAACTCTTAAAGGCAAAGTTCAATATCCCCTATTTCTCGCAATGCTTAAAGTCTTCCGCAACAGTTATGCATCCTGCTGCCCGCTTTCTTCAGGAACCTCAACGAAAAGGTTTCGGATAGGCTATCTCACCAGCACTAAACAATCTACCACGTGCGATTATTAGACAATCACTCTTTGGATCTAAATTCAGGGGTGTTGAAATATTTGTAACTGCCTTGCTAGCACAAAAAATGCTAACATTTGCATCAATTGCAGCGCCTATGATAAGAGTCACTCCGCATCTCACACTTGAAGTGCGGCAACAACTGCTCCGGAGCATATCGTGGCTCACGAGTCGCGTTAACGAGTACACTGAGCACGCCGTTGGAAGAAGGCGTGGCGTGCATGCGAGCGTATGTGCATACTTAATTTTGTTCTTATAGATACAAGCGTGCATATCTAATACATGTTGTTTAAATCAGGAAATTTGTTCAATATTACTTATTTGAAATTACAGAAAGAAGGCATCTGTGTGCTACCTGTGGTGTTCCTTTTACTGTGAAAGAAGGCCTCTTCAGATGCACACAAGCACTAATTGCGGCATTATTATATTAAAACAATTACCTTTTTACCAGTGAAAACGGCCGATCGAGTGCAATGAGCGAACTCAAGTCCTTCCTGTGAATAGTCCAGAACCTTTCTGAATGTTTTGAAATCTCGCCGCTGGAAGTCACAACAAAGCGATAAAAGTTGGCTAATTTAGCAGGCGAAAACAAAACCGACGCACTAACGAGCGCATCGACCACTCACTTCAAAAACTCCCTCAACGGTGATACTTTTGCGCTCGCATTGGGAGAGGATAAGCGAGCGTGGATAAGCAGTCACAAAGAAAATTGTCTATAGGTTGACGGTGGATAACGGTGACGCACAAATTAGGCACGAAAATAACACACACAGGACGAGAGTGACCTAACAACGTTTACCGCTCGACAATTGGCGCGCTGCTTAAAAAACACGCACTAAACGTAATCACATGTATCGATTAGTGCAAACTCATAAATTCCCCAGTTGTTATACTTCACTGTGCATAAAAACAGTGCTGTTTTCGCCAATGGGGCCTGTGCAGCGAGCGAAGTGACCTTTGCGGGCCCGGCAACTAACACAATCGTTCTGGTGAAAGCAGAAGGCACACGAATCTCCACAGCGAAGGATAAGCGCGCACGCACAACCATCTAACCCCCCTCCCCCCATCCGCAGAGCAAAGTACGCATGGGAGATAAGTGCGCGCCGGCGCATCGTGACGAGCTAGGCACCGAGAGTGAGTGGCTTCTATCTATCTATCTATCTATCTATCTATCTATCTATCTATCTATCTATCTATCTATCTATCTATCTATCTATCTATCTATCTATCTATCTATCTATCTATCTATCTATCTATCTATCTATCTATCTATCTATCTATCTATCTGTCTGTCTGTCTGTCTGTCTGTCTGTCTGTCTGTCTGTCTGTCTGTCTGTCTGTCTGTCTGTCTGTCTGTCTGTCTGTCTGTCTGTCTGTCTGTCTGTCTGTCTGTCTGTCTATCTATCTATCTATCTATCTATCTATCTATCTATCTATCTATCTATCTATCTATCTATCTATCTATCTATCTATCTATCTATCTATCTATCTATCTATCTATCTATCTATCTATCTATCTATCTATCTATCTATCTATCTATCTATCTATCTATCTATCTATCTATCTATCTATCTATCTATCTATCTATCTATCTATCTATCTATCTATCTATCTATCTATCTATCTATCTATCTATCTATCTATCTATCTATCTATCTGTCTGTCTGTCTGTCTGTCTGTCTGTCTGTCTGTCTGTCTGTCTGTCTGTCTGTCTGTCTGTCTGTCTGTCTGTCTGTCTGTCTGTCTGTCTGTCTGTCTGTCTGTCTGTCTGTCTGTCTGTCTGTCTGTCTGTCTGTCTGTCTGTCTGTCTGTCTGTCTGTCTGTCTGTCTGTCTGTCTGTCTGTCTGTCTGTCTGTCTGTCTATCTATCTATCTATCTATCTATCTATCTATCTATCTATCTATCTATCTATCTATCTATCTATCTATCTATCTATCTATCTATCTATCTATCTATCTATCTATCTATCTATCTATCTATCTATCTATCTATCTTTCTATCTTTCTATCTATCTTTCTATCTATCTTTCTATCTATCTTTCTATCTATCTATCTATCTATCTATCTATCTATTCGCCTACAACTTTTAGCTCTCCCGGCCGTTTCATAATGGTATCGATACCATAATTGGTGTATGATGAGCATAAGTCGCTAGTCATAACAAGAAAATCACATGTATGTCATAAATGTCATGATTTACTTTTCAAACAAATTCAAATCATTTTTATTTCCCAGAAAAAAGACAGTTTTGGGAGAGGTCTAGCTGCTCTTGCGAAGGTTCTGTTCACATGACATATTGCAAAACTGGTGTGGTAAGACATGACTGCATGGCGAACATGTGTGACAGACCCGAACGTCGAAATCATGATGTACATGTCATGTAAGTGAAGACTACATGCCACGCTCATGATGCGTTCGTGGAGGCTTCGCTAGTATAACACGTACCAAATTTAGTATTACTTGACGTGAATGGACGACAAAGATATGTGACTGGTGAGAACATGATAATCATGAGATGCGTGTCACGCAAGAACATAGCTACATACCACGCTCATGATGCGTTTTCGGCCATTTGACTCGCTTCATACATATAAAATTTGATATTACGTCATGCGAACGGACGACAAAGGTAAATGACGCACGCAAATATGATAACCATGACATGGGTGTCATGTAGAACATGACCACTAGTACGGTCATAGCCCACTCGTGGCTGTTCAGCTAGCTCCACATATACTGAATTTCGTATGACGTGGCGTGAATAAAGGGCGAAAGTAAATTACATATCTAAACATGATAATCATGATATGCATGTCATGTAAAACATGACTACGTACTACGCTTATAGCGTGCTCACCACCGTTTAGCTAACTCCAGATAGACCAAATTTGTTACCACGTGACGTGAGTAGACGACGAAGGTAAATGTCACGTCGAAATATGATGATCATGACATGGAAGTGATGTACGGCATAATTTACGTGCGCTTCGAAACGTTGTGCTGATAATAAAGTGACATATCAACCTTTCTCATTCGGCCCCGCCGCGGTGGTCTAGTGGCTATGGTACTCGGCTGCTGACCCGCAGGTCACGGGATCGAATCCCTGCTGCAGTGGCTGCATTTTCGATGGAGGCGGAAATGCCGTAGGCCCGTGTGCTCCGATTTGGGAGCACGTGAAAGAACCTGCAGATAGTTTAAATTTCCGGGGCCCTCCACTACGGCGTCTCTCATAATCACATGGAAGTTTTGGGACGTTAAACCCACATATTAATCAACATTCCTCATTCGTGCTTCGCATATAATTGATTCCCACTCTACGTGGGATCTGCCAATCGTTTTCCTTCTTGAATTTTCATATATATAGGTGCGTACACATGTACAGTGAATGACGGCGGTGACGGCAGCGGCGGTAACGGCCAATACCAAAAACAAAAAAACAGCTGAGATTGTATATATAATTTCTATCGCAATAAAACTAACATATACAGATTGCCCGCATTTAGGTTATCTTTCCTTAGTGTCTTCATATTACCTACCCGCTTGCGTCGCATAGTTTCGCAAGCTGCGTAGTTACTTCATTAGGGAGCTGAGGTGCTCACATGCACTGCGCTCCACATATTTGTTAAGAATTCCAAGAACTCCTGTCACTTGGTTCGTCGAAGGATGTCTGGAGGACTTGCCGCTTCTTGTTTACCTTCCATTTTCTCTTCCCTACTATCGTCACCGCTTTTTATTTTCCCCCATATATCTTCTTCTCCTACACTGTCACTGCGGCGGGCTGAAAGCCTGCGACCACAACCGCACTTCGCTCCCTTGTTCGCACTGAGGGCTTTCGGGCATCGGCGATTGGGAAACCCACTATTCTGCTTCCGGTTCCTGCGGGATATTGCGCTCCGGACACGCTACACCATATTCGACGGGAAGCACTTAACAGAAGCTTCCGGCTGGTTCATTTTAGCGCCTTAATTGACTGTTATTTGGGAAACCCAGAGTATGATCTTGGCTTTAAAACTGTTAAAAATTGCTCGTGACACGGACTGACGAGACGAATAAAGGTAGTGGGGCAGAGGTTTACTTGTAATTAGACTCTCCGATTGTACGCCATGTTGTGAACCACACTGCACTGAGCGCTAATATAGGCTCCATAGAAATTTTCCCAGAAGGACATGATACTCTCAGAGTTCAAAGGCCATCACAAGAAAACGACGAGTTGGGCATCTTCAGCTAGCAGCGATGACGGCGGCTCTCTTGCTAATGGCCGAGGATCGCTATGATAGATCTATGAAACTGCAGTGGCGATGACTCAGTGAAGAAAGGTGGGAAAAATAACCTTGTTTTGAGCGTGAAAACAGTGTACGTTAGAGACTTCCGAGGAGTTGACAGAAAAGATTTAATTTATGTAACGCTGAGCAGTCTGGTGTATTCCTCCCAGATGTAGCTAGAGCGTATTTTTTATTGCATCACGTAATAAATGACGCTTACAGGAGACGCCTCACTTTTACACAGCAGCCCCGACTCGCATGCAATTTATGTAGTCATTTTTCCCAGTCCCATTTTCACCACTTCGTGGGCGTAGTATATTTCGTAGTCGTTCTTTCGATTGCAATATTAGGATTCTGTGGTTTGCACTGCGTACAAAAGAGAGTCAGCTATGCCTACATTAATGTTTTATATTACCCTCAATTGTTTTTTAAAACTGTTACGGTTGTAATTAACCGAAAGCATGCAGAGTGTACCAGTGAAAGTCGAGCCATTGAAAGAAGTTCTAAAACACACATCACAGTACATCTTGTGTGAGGCAGGTATCTCCACAATCACCGAAAACTGAGCAGTGCCTCGCTTATGTTGAAGGCATAACTGGTTGAAACGGGCTGGGCCGGGCCCAAACCTTTCAGGCCCGGGCTGAGCGCGAGCCGCATTTAAAAACACAGGGCCAGGTTCGGGCGAGCCGGAGCATGAAGTTTGTGGGCCAGGCTGGGCTAGGGCCGGAAACTCGGCCCGTGTAGTGCTCTATTGTAAACTTTATTGCGTTGATGTAAGCGAGTATACCAACACTGCAGCCAGAAATGATGTTGCCCCTATATGTTGCACGTGACTGTTCATTTCTATGAAAGATTACACGCGGCCGCGTGGCCTGCGTGCCCCGGCGGCTGCTGCAAAAACTCTATGAGTGTTCGAAGAAATACTGCTGAGCATTACAATTAAGGAAAACTGCAAAACAATGCAATGGTTTTTTAACGCTACGCAAATATTTAAGCGTGTGGGATGTCAAGAGAGGCACTGTTACCAAGCCTGCAGTAACAGCAGTGGTGTTGCACATATAGTTTTTACAAGACGTGTCTTTATGGAAGATAGCCGTACAGAACTTCACAGTCATGTGGTCCTGCAGCTTCCTACGAAATAGACCAACGGTAAAAATCGGATGACACAGAGAGGCAAGCCAAGCAAATAACTGCGCATTTAAGGAAGCAGCATCGGATCAAAACACAGTTTTGCTTGGTGTGAGGTGCAATGCGGGGAATAAAATCAAGGGTGTTTGGTCGCACCTATCCCCGTTCACAGATGTAGTGCTGCAGGAGGCAGGAGTGGAAGCGGCGCGCTAAGCCGTCGTCTGCGGTTGGCTCTCGGAGAACAACTCTGAGGGTTAAAAAGCGCGTGAAAACCGTCTTTTCTCGCTTCAGCGAATACGCTACATGAGCAACTCGCTATTTATTTTAGTTCCACCACACAAAACGTACGTCTCCGTTTTTATAAAAACAGACGAAATAACTCGGTCGTCAATAAAAGGAAATTACAAAATAATTGATGAATTTTTCTAGAAATATTTTCATAAACGACGCCAGAATGTTTAGAGAATGAGGGGGCCTGTCTTCAAAGAGATCACGCTTTGAAGGGATCAGACTATCGTATAAGCGGCGCACTTGTTGATTGGTGGTTTCAAGGTTTCAGAAGGAATTAAGAGATTAAGCGGATGATTTGGTCTGAAGAAGAACAGGAGACGTCTGCAAAGTCCTGAAGTCTGGATGAAGTGCTTGAAGGTGAACAAAAGACGTACAAGTAAGCGAGTGCTTTTTGGAGATGTTTACGGGCTAATGCGCTGAGTATAGCGACTATAAGGTGAAATATGGCATCTGTAAGTTACCAGCCAGAGCAAGCAGAAGAAGCTTAACGGCAAAGGTCTATTACTTATGCTACTTCGGTTTTATTTCCAAGGAACGTCGTATAGTGCTGAGCATTAAAAAAGATGCAATTTCTCACATTTCAGTGCGCCGACTGCGCATCTAAGAGTGCTTTATGTCAGCGTAAATAAAATTTTAATGGCGAAACTCAGACACCCACACATATAGAGAGAAAAAGAAACTGAATGCTGATAATATTATTTCAACGCTGACGGTAATATGTCTTGCCTTAATGATGATGACGCCTGTTCAGAATGATATAAGACCCTTTTGATTTCGAAGTACACGCACTAATTTGTAGCTTTCGAAATACGTTGCTAATTAAGTTACATTATATGCCCCACTATATTATAATTATGCGTCTCTATCGAATCGAACACTAGAGCTTAACAAGACAACGGTTGCCTTTTTTGTCAAATATTTTCAGCCATGCTCTATAAATCGTGCCAAACCGTCCACGCGCTTCCAGTTTCTTAGCGGCTCAATCAAATTACCATGAGTCTTCAGCACGCTGTACTATCAACATAATCGGTAAGTTTAATTGTGTGGTTTTCTTTGAGGGTCATAATATACAGTGGCTGCAGTCTAAACTGATGAAGTTCGGACTATTTACAAGCAAATCTGATTTCGCCTTGAAGTATGATAACCTCCATTAACATGCGCTTTCGGTAGAAATTCAATGACTTATTTAGGCACTCAACGATAAGTTCGCAAGCACACACAGACCTCGCCAGGATATGCAGAAGGAATGAAAAGCCCAAGTTTTAATAAGCTGTGCTTATTACCTTACACCGAATAGTTAAGATTAACTGGACAGACACGTCTTCGTTACTACGGGCAATAAATGCCCATTTATATTGGCAGATGTGTTACTTGTAATATTTAAAAACTTGTGTTCAGGGGGAAAAGGAGCTCTGGGGTTTTCGAGTATAAGTGAAGTGAATATTTTACGGTGCAATAAACATAGTCCTGCAAACAATTCCGTACTTTTCTGTTTGGCTTACGAGATCATGCTTTATTTCGATAACCTGCAGAAACGATTGATACAGCCATCATTTTCCCAGCAGAAGGGCGCGGAGCTTCTGCTGTATTGAAGTGCTGACTCTCCATTTTTATGCTGGCGTTTTTCTTTTTCCTATCATGGTCTAAAAGAGTGAGCCATAAAGACTGAGCAAATACGTACCCAATTAAAATCTTATCAACCTTCGAGTGTCGGTACGTCTTAAAATCATGATATGATTGCTCCGGAAATTTCGACCACCTGGGGTGCTTTAACTTGCACCCAAATCTGCATACATGGGTCTCAAGAACTTTCGCCCCCATCAAAGGTGCAGCCGCTGTGGCCGAGATTCAATTATGCGACCTTCGCGTCAACAGTTATACATTATAACCACTTGACCACCGTGGTGTGTAAAGACATCAGGGGAAAGATGGTGATTCTTTGAATAATGATCATAATGATGATGGTGACGAAAAAAGTGCAGCAATAACGTCTCACAGAATAACACACGTCGACAATACTGGCACAATATAAAAATTTTTGAAGTTAGCGATGGGTTTATAAAATCTGAAGAGGTAGTTGATAGCTTCAAAATTGAGGTGTCGTGTTGCAAGTGCAAGAAAGTCAATCGTAATCACGGACAGGTGCGCTCATCTAACGAAAAGTATATTTATTAGTTTCGTTATGACCGTAAAATATAAATTACTGGCGTCAGAATTTGAGGGCAAATGTTTTAAACGTCTTTGGTGCAGGAGAATGAGCCAATTAATTAAGTGTTCCATGCTATTACCCTCGTACTAGTCAGTTTGAGTGGCGAAGTATGCAGCAATAAGTTGAAGCTGAATACAACCTTAAGAAGGATTTCGATGTATTCTTTGAATAACTAAATGTACCTAATCATCCCGAAATAACGAGAGCGCTGAATGGTGTCTTGAAACAGCCCCTAATGCACACTCTCCCAATTTCGCCAAATTTGTTGACTAAATCTAAACATAGAAATTAAGTTGTGTCATACGTCGAGTTATTATGAGGCAGCGACACCTTGAACAATCGAGGTATAGCACTGACAGAATACGAAAGTATATCGGGCGCACAGCAACAACGAGCGGAAGTCGTCGTCTTTCTCTGTCTCACTACAATAGCCCTCGGGAGTGAAGAGGAGCCATGCTCGCGACTAAGACTCAGGTTGTACTAAAAGGCCATGACTTGAGTCAGCTAACATGCACTGTGTCACGACCCTGATGTCTCAGGTCTTGGGATGGCGTGTCAGGCTCAACAATGTGGTTGGCAAGCAGAGAATGTGTGGTCAATTGTACGGTAAAGGGCATCATAACGAGGACAAAATTTCGTCTGGAAATCTAGAGCTGTATGGTGGGACCGACCACAAGATGAGCGAACCAGTCACGAAACGTTGCGTAGACACGAGACACGTCGCTGTCATGCCATGGCTTTTCGCGAGCTTGTGCGGCGGTCGTAAGTGTACGTGCAAGCGGCCTACAGCCCACTGCGTATTAGGCCGCTTCTGATACTGCTGTGCACTCGAAAATGTAGGGATGTTCGTGGATTTATCATGGCAGAAAAGGCGAGTGTTTGATGAGCTGGTCGTGCTGCAACTGCGGCATGAGGCAGATGTGCATCCACGGGAGCACCTGGTAGAGCCAAAGGAAGCGACTCGGAGAGTTCGTCGTGGATAGCCCTTCCAATGAGAGCATGAAGATGTGGGGCAGGCTGCACAGTGCGATCGCATAGCGGGAGCACAGATAGTTGGCCCGCCAGCTCGTTACGAATTAAGTCCTTATTCTGGCCGGATAATGACATTTCGGGCGTCGTATTGGAGGAAGCGTGACATCTGAGCGTGAGTTGGCAGGTGGAATAGACCTGCGCGGAATGACCATAAGTCGGCACAGATCGTCGAAGCTTTCGCAAAGTGTGACGAAGCCAGCGAAGAAAGAAGGGCTGTGTGCACGAAGCATCTGAAATGCGTCATCCTCCATGCCCTCAAAGAATTTTCTACAGCTAGGTTGTAGAACATTAAGCTACCTACAACGCACTTTACGTTCAGCACCTCTCAGCATACGGCTCTTCACTTATAAAACACTGGTTCGTCCAATATTGGAATATGCAGCTGTTGTGCGGAACCAACACAAGATTTCGGACATCAAGAAAATAGAATCTGTTCAGAAGAAAGCTCTACGCTTCATTTATTGTCGCTTTGACAGGTATTTTTCACCAAGTTCCCATCTTCCTATTTAACAGCTTACCAGTTTATCTTCCCGTCGACACGTTGAATGTTTGAAGTTTCTTTTTACCTTAATTAATTCCCCACGGTTCCCTCTATACTCAGCAAAGATATAGCACACGCTAGACCAACGACCACGCGAAATTGCCATGCGTTAAACATGTCTACTTTCGCTCATCGTACGATGGCGTTTAAATATAGTTTTTTGTTTATTCCATTGAATTGTGGAATTCCTTGCCTGGTTACGTTCGATCTTTATCACTGGATGAATTTTTATTGTACATTACTAACCATTGATGTAGAGCGCACTTGTTATGCTCTCCTAAGTATGTATTTGCTTACTCCTGCGATAGCCCTGAGGGGCTGCAGTATGTTGAAATAAATAAATAAATATGCTTCATTTGGTTCTCTTCGTTCATGGAGAAATTGACGGGGGCGAATAGGTCCACGACAAATTCTGTGCAGCTGGTCTAAGTCTCACCAGGCAGTTGAGTACGCATGCATAGACGCTGCTTGAAACAAGCTATCTAAAAGTTGGGCGGCCGAATACATTCGTTAAGGCTGTCCTCAAAGCAGACCACGTTCGCAGTTGACGCGAATGATATTGAAACCACAGCCTCGCAACGTCAGCAAGGCAGAAAATAATGGAACGTAGTTTCGCCAGCTCATCACTATTGTTGTGCTCGACCACACACAAATAGGTAGAAAACCCGTCTTCAGCATCAGCCTCACGTGCAGCACTAAAAAAGGGAGAGTCACGTTGCCGTTGAACGGCGCCCCAGATGGTGGGAGCGATGGAGGCTTCACGCTTATTGTCGACAGTCTCGCTCACGGCAGCGTTTGAAGGAGCTGGAAACGTTCAGTTACGAAGTTACACGTTGAGGCAAGGGATTCAAGCACCCTTCACCAAACGTCGTACGTCAATTTATTAGGAGACAGCAATGCCTTAAATAGTTGAATTATAGCAGCGAGAGAACACGAAGGTAGATCGCGCGCACAGCAACAACGGCCATATCGTTATCTTGTCTTTCTCTTTCTCACTACAGCTGTAACTATTCAGCTGTATGGAATTAAGAAGTATTCTCCAAAGAAATAGGCCTCAAATCTTGAAGTCAAATATGATTCAGTATTTCAAAAATAAGGTAATGACTCGAAATATCTGTCACAACTGCTGGATTACATGAAACACAAAAATTGTTGTAAAATTCATCTCGCGGAGCATCTCGAAATTTTAAAAGCCCATGGGCTGGGTCGCATACGTCAAGGTAAGAAGCGGCTCCGCTAATCTTTCATAAAAGACGTGTGTGCCCATTTGAGTGGAATGAGGAGTTTTGCGGTACAAGTTTATGCAAAATTAAATTCAAGCTAGGCTATCGACTTTGGAAGCACAGGAGCAGCACCGTTCGTTTTTTCTGTTGGAAAGCATCTGTGAAACGGAGCTCCTTAGTTGAGACGCACCAAAATATACTGCGCACAGTGCCACATTTGAAATTGCTTAAATTTTCAAGCGACCGCTTCATTTATATGGAGTAAATTATTTATTATTTTGAAGCTGCGACAGCTTTATTTACTGCGATAATATTCGCTGTAAGGTCTACGGCATTTTTTTTCTGGAAGCTGGTGCGTCCATCCTGCTTCGTATTGGCGTCTCCTGCAGTGAGTTGTTACGACAGCTACTGCAGCGACATGAAATCAAAGCTTGAAAATCTCGTTCGTATATTCGCAAGCTATTGCAAAACGTAATTTTGTGCGGACATGGGTAGTATATGCTGCATACATTTTACATCAACACCTCAAGGACTCCCTGTCGGCTCTTCTGCAAAAGCGTTTGTTTCAAGCCATCCGTGACTATAAAGTGCCTGAAAACCTGACCTTCGCGAGAGCGTGAAAAAAGTATCATACCTTTATTTATTTGTTTCAGGCTGAATCTTAACTTGAGTGCAAAAATTGACCTTTGTTTTGAACCATTTTTTTTTGGAAAAACACCATGTGTACGTGCCAGCCTGGAACGACAAACGTGCAGAAAAGAGTTCAAGTTAATTAAGAGTTCATCTCTGAACAAAGTACTGACACACTTTTGATTGAGTGAAACATCATCACCATCATCATCATTATCATCAGCCTATAGATACGCCCACTGCAAGGGCAAAGGCCTCTCCCATGTTCTACTAATCAACGTAGTCATTCGCTTTCATCTGACACGTTATACCTACAAACGGCTTATTCTCCTCTATCCTATTGAACTTCTCTTTTTCCCAAGTGCGTTTGTATTTTCTTAGAATTCAGTCAACCCGCCGCGAGGGTCGAACGGCTGAGGCACTCGTCTGCTGACCCGCAGGTCATGGTATCGAATCTCGGCCGCATTCTCAATGGAAGGGCAAATGCCTAAGGCCCTTGTGCCTAGCATGAGGTGCACGTTATAGAACCCCAGGTGGTCGAAATTTCCGGAGCCCTCCACTAAGGCACCACTCGCATTTATACGGTGGTCTTCGGATGGTAAACCCCAACAGTCATTTGTTGGGGTATACAATGATGGCGCTTATCGCGCCATCGTTTGCTCACATGTGCACTAAGCCGAAGTTTCTTTTCAGTTTCTCTGTTCTCGTACTTGGTTTGTTTGTGTTCATTGTTAGTGTTGCCATTTGCTCAATAATAACGTGTGGCGTAACCGGTTGCTTCCGTTTATTAACAGTGTCTTTATCAAGACAGTGGTGGTGGTCATCGTTACCAAAACGTTCAGCAGATAGAAGCATTGAGGGTAGGTAACGTGTATCAATTGTTCTGTCAAGAAACTCGTATGAAAAACGCGTTTCGTGAAATAAACATCCCATATCAGAACATTTGTGTCATTCTAATAAATATGTGCATCATCGTGTTACATTTTCCTCTATATTGCACAGCATATATAACATAGTTATTATATTTTCCCAACATTGCACGGCATTTCCAATGTGGGAGCTGAGTTTCTACTAGATGTTTTTAAGAGCAAAGGCCTCCCAGAGAACGTATATGTGCCATGGCCTGCTATCATCATGATGAACGAGATATGTGCCACAGAAGTTAGGACACTCCCATTAGTCACCACCGGTCCTCTGAAAATAATGAAGCAACAGTTAGCCAGGCACCGGGTACCTACAACGCGAGAATGCTTAGGAACGAGAACGACAATGGCGAGAAGACCCCGCAGTGACATAAGGCATATGCCAACAACGGTGTGCTCGTTAGGAGAGGTGCGAACGCTTAGTTTAAAAGTGCATGTATCGGTAGTTTGGACATTCATGTCGTGTCTGTAACTGTCAGTGGTATAACTAGAACCTCTCTTCTCCGTAAATCAACGTATAGAGGAACCTAGCATCACCAAGCTGAAGCCTAGAAATGACCCTGAAGCAACTTTAATCATCTGGCTAAGGCGTTCAAACAACCCTGAAGCAAACGTATCAGTTTTTCCCATAGTCCACTTTGCTGTCTCGAGGTTTGCATGGCTTACAGCAAGCTTAGCTAATTTTTTCAATGAACGCTTTATTAATGTGAAGTTTCGATCAGCGGTTTTTTCACAAATGCCAAACTATGCATCACTTTTTAAAAATACATCTATATTAGGCTATGAGGGAATTTGCATACAAAAAAAGGCCAGGAAAGTGCAGACCCAACAGCAGTCCCCAGAGAGATCGCAACGCTAGCCTACATTTCTGAGCTGAAGGGATATAAACGTATAAGTTGAAGATGGGAGGAGTATAGTATGATTGAACAAAGAACACGTATTTAGTGGAGTGTGCCGACATGCAGGCCGAAGAATTTGATGTGATGTAGATTGAGCGATTCTCAAACAAGCTTCCTAACACGTGCACTGGAATAAGATATAGGGAGAAAATACTGGGACAACGGGATGCTTTCTGTAATAAGGGCTTAAGTGTCTAATGGATTGCGAGTATCTGAGTTGCTTACGGAAAAAGAAAAATATATGACAACAGATCATGTGTTAGATGTTGAAAAATTACACTCCACCAGTGGATAAACAACGAATGTGTAAAACAAATATCTCGATCGCGAGAACTAATTCGTCAGGCTTATCGCAGTTCAGGTTTATGCAAATATATGCAAACCCGGTTGCTTTAATTTGATGAACGATAGGCTCATGAGATTGTTTTCCCGTAACGGCCTAATCTGCATGATCCATACTGCATCCCTATGCATTTGTAACGCAATAACAACCTCGAAGGAAACGCTTCTTGTTTCATGCATGAATTAGCAATATTTAAGGAACTCCACGTTCCAACAGAGTTCGCAACAAACATCTAGACGAGCACTGATCATGGTTAGCAAAGAAAAAAAAGAATGCTGAAGTCAGGAGGGAAATTTCAGCTGATACTATTAGGGAATAAACGATTGCTTTCGGGCAATGATAGAAGCTTTCCCCAGTGAATTGTAATGGTGTCAAGTGTTGAAAGAGAAAGAGAGACGAGAGCCAAAGGCAGGTAGGCAAACCAGCAAAAAAATAATGTGAAAATGCAGACAGATCTAACTTACATCTTTGTATTTTTGATTAACTTGCGTACTATTATATCGTATTTAGAATCACTTAGTGGTATTCTAAACGGACAGTTCGTCTCGTTGAAACCCCACCGTTGTATCAGCGGATAAGGTTGAAGTTTCGAGAACATTTTCTAGCGCAAGAATTAAGAACAATTAAATGCGGTAGCAGTTAAAAAGAAATGTCATGACAGTGGGGAAAATCAGTGTTCTTACTGTCTTTCATTCCTTGTTTTCCGCTCTATCAGTGACTTCGTCTTGACACACATGAGAGCGTCGTGTTTAATTACTGGCGTTTGATCCGTTCGGTGTTCACTTTCAGTACAGCTGTATAGATATGGTTTGGCGTTATTACTGAAAAAGCTTCACATGCTAAAAATTACTGTGTGATCAGAAAGCAGTAAAAAGTATGGTTTATCGCTCTGCCTAAGCATCGGAATAACTCGCAAGTGAACCGTGTCTTAACAAAAGAGTTGACTGTTTAAGCTAACGTGGTTGCTTCGGCGAGTTCGTACGACATGATTCACTAAAAAAACAGCGACAATAGCGAGGAACAAGAAAAGAAGGAGAAAGACTGTGGCACTGACTTACAACAAGATTTATTTGCAGGAACCGCGTAATATATACTTGAGCAATATCTGACAAATAGGAGAAATGACAAATCAAAGAAAACATAATTCACCTCACAGCCGAGTAATCATAGTGATAACGTGCCATGAACATCACGTGTGCCAACGCACTGAAGAAAATCTATTTCTTTTTGTGTAGAGCAATTGAAGGCCTGCTGATACATGCACTGCCCAGCCTTTCTATTTCTGCAGCCTCATAAATTTCGCGTATCATTTGGTCCCGATGACGCCTAATGATGGTACAATTCTGGAAGTCGGGAACACAACCGAAATCTCGGCAATGAATGGCGAGGTGGCCCGATACTGTAGAAGAGACGTTGCAGAATGTGCGCGAATAACACCGACGAGACGCGAGCCGAGGAAGCCGAGCGCAAGCGTCTTCAACGCACCCACCTGCTTCGTCCATGCCACACCAACGATCCGCCATGTACGATGACTATCCAGGAGACAGAGACCCACTCGTTTTTCGCCTACACAGGCACTGCCCACGCAGCAGCCAATCGTAGAGTAGCGGTAGAGCCATCCAGAATAGCCTCAATCAACTGCAGTTAATTTGTATGTATTTCCATGAGGCAAAGCTGTTCGGGAGATACTGCCTTCTTTTCCTTCTCGTCTCTTCTTCTCTAGGTTACGCGTAACACATGAGAAGATTAGACTAAGACGAACTTTGCCCCTAAAACAAAGTGTATTTCTTTTATAAGGGGTACTTGCTCTTAGCGCTACATGTTTTAGGCTCTTGAGGGAGTGACCTTTCATTTTACGCAAACAAAACTATATATATACATACTGAAAGTTTTCGTGCCATTACTTTTTTTAGACTCCTTCAGCTGATCTGAACAGACTCGAGGTTTTTAATTATGGCATGCCTCCTAATTACTTGGTGGTTTTGGCACTTCAATCCCAATTAATAATAATTCAGTACGAGGACACAAGGGTGCCCTTCGAAGCCCAACATCAACGCGTACAGGAAGAAACTGACCAGGAATGAACACGTGAATGCATTGTTTCCCGAACTGCGACACAGCCAAAATGTCAGTTGCTTATTAGCCTTTGACTTCTGTTTAGCCTCTATTGAACAGTTCTTAAAGATATTATTATTGCAATGAAACATTGCCGCATTGCCGCATCTACACGAAGGGCTCTAGAAAACCTTCAAACACGTGCACCGAAGTGTAGTGCTGTATCTCTCACAATTACATTACGTAGGATCATCGGTGACATTGCTTCTATATAGCAAAACAAAATCTGCGCCTAATGAAGCAGGTATATCTTTTGTTCCGTCCTAATATTGTAAATTATGCTGAAATAAAAATAATCCACCAATGAGCCACTTTACCTCGAGAGATTTTACTGCATTTGGCGTGACTACAACTTCTATGTGTTCAAAAACACACAGGAGAAAAAAAAACACGGGGATGAAGACACAACAACTAGGAGACAAATGGAAACTTAAAGCAGTAAGGGAACACAAAAAATGTTCTAAAATTTACAAGTGATAAAGCAGAATGCCACAGCAAGCAACACAACAGTATATTAAATAAGTGTAACATACGGGCTGTCCAGTGCTGCGTCCTGGCTTCATACCCTTGATCCTTTCAGTCAAGAAACGCTGGCATGCTTGGAATTTTTATTCTTATTTCTCTCTTCTGCTTTGAGCGCCACTCGGCCAGTGCATTGCAGAAATTTGAGGGCGGTGTGTAGACCGCACGCCAACAACAGAACCTACAAAGTTTTGCACAAGCATGCGCTGTGAAAACAGCTGTACAAATAGAGCTCAAGCACGCATGTTCCTTGTGTAACTGCTCTCTGCACCAGTATAGATCTGTGTGTCATAGGATAGACGCGTGCACTATAGTATAGATCAGCACCACTGTATCGTAATCTACTGTGCTTCTAAACTACATTGCTTGCAACAATGTCTGTGGTGTGAGAGCAGCCCAAGAGCCGCAAAAACAAACTTGTGACACTCATGAAATGCAGGACATGCAACGCCACCTTTGAAAATCACCTCTTTGATAAGTGAACACTGGTTACTTGGGGTGTGTTGCCTAGTGGCACTTCAGCTGAGATGGAAGAGAAGGCAGTGAAAATGTTATAATTTGGCTGTATAGCCGGTAGGGAAAGCCTTGACTATAAAATTTGCTAAGTAACTCAAAAGTACTTGTGGATTGCATTATAGCTCAAAATTAGTTTTGAATTGTTTAGTGTTTTCAGTTTTTGCATTGTTGGCTTTTCTCTATATGTACTTTTTTCTTAAGAACCACGAATTGTAGAGGATTGCAATTTCGTACAAAGGTAGCAATCAACACTCCGCAGAAAAGAGACTAAAATTGTGGCCTTACAACAAAAACTAGGTTTATGATTTTTCTACCTTTGTCAGTGTATGCAAATTGCCACTTTTGAATGTTTCTTTTTCTAACTGCAAAAAAATGAATGCACTCTGTTTCTAGTTATGTAAATGCCACAAATCAAGGCACGTGAGAATATTTATATGGTTATGCCCTCTAATTCTTGAGAAAATTGTAGACAAACCTCCAGAAAAGTTGTTTCGAGGAAAAATGCGGAGACCGTTTCCAGGTACATTCGCATTTCCTGTCAGCGTGTCGAAGAAAGAGGACCGAAAATCGATTTTGAAACGGCGAATACCTAAGTGGGGTACGCTTTTTCAAAACTCTCTCAAAATTGAATTTTTTTACGAAACGAAGTCTCACTGCACCTTAAATCATCGTGTCTGACACAACCATGGTGTCACCTGCAGAAGATTAACACATTAGCACACAGCATGCATTACAAAGCACAAAATTTTTTTGGGAATAGAAAGTACGCAATTCAATATTGTGATTTTACTGATTAGCTTTTTTTAAAACCAGAGGCTGCAGTAAGGTACTCCTAATCTCATTCATTGACTAGGGTGTATTCATTACAGCCTAAATGTGGCACATTTATGGCGTAAATGCGCTATATTTACACCGTGATGAATTAGCTCCAAGTCACTCGCTCGGCTCTCTGTTTTCCTTGACCAGGGTCTACGTTTTCTATGCTACAAGTTGTTAAACTTTCTGAAAACAAGTGCACATGATGCATACTACCTTTTCTAATTCAATATGAAAATTTTGCACTTTATATATGTAAAATACCGCAGGGGCGCCTGCGCAAGTAGGCGTTTGGTGTGTAGCGACACCACGAACCCGAGCTAACGGGGGAGTTTCGACTCCCTCCCACGCCTAGCCGTGCGTGGCTTTGCCGTGTCCGAGGAAAAGGGGATCCTGGGGGTTGAGCCGATGCTGGGTGATTGGACCGTTAAGGCCCCCCGGCAGAGGCAACACGCCCCTTTGGCCCCGGCTTCACGTAGACGGCACCCCTCAGCTGACCCACCCAGGGGAATCGGCAGTCGCCTTTTCCTATCTCTCTCTCCCTACATCTTCGTCTTTATCTCTTACTATTTATCTGTCCTGTCTTCTACTCTCTTCCGTTTACTTCCAAACTTCCTGGCGGCTAGGGTTAACCCTGTGCAAATAGCCTACCTTGGTCTAGGCGCATTGGGTTATAGTGGCGTTGTACGGCTGGCGTCTGCAGGTTTCAGCATTTGTAACCTTGTAGCGTCCCCTCGTTGGGCTCCGTGGTGGATGGCCGCCAACGCTGCTGAACAACAATAAGGAAGACATGCATGGAGCATTCCCACTACTGTCTGATCGTACCAAGCCGGTACGCACCGATGATCTCACCAGAGAAGGATTGGCCACCCTGGTGCAGTATCTGGCCACCCCCTCCCGTAGGCATTCGTCAATTAACTCACGGCCCTCAGTCCCCACCAGCTGCGGAGCAACTGACCACGGCGGCGGTCAGATCTGCAAAGCAGCAGAGGGTGCTAGGAATCTCTGGATACGGACAGGCCACCATTGGAACTTGAACTTAGCAACGTTTAACGTTAGAACGTTTTCTAGTGAGGGAAGTCTAGCTGTATTATTCGAGGAGCTAGAAGGCATTAAATGGGATATAATAGGGCTGAGTGAGGTTAGGAGGACAGATGAGGCCTATACTGTGCTACAGAATGGGCACGTCATTTGCTATCGGGGCTTGGCAGACAGAAGAGAACTGGGAGTAGGGTTCCTAATTCACAGAAACATAGCTGGCAACATAGAGGATTACTATAGCATTAATGAAAGGGTGGTAGGCATTGTAATTAAACTGAATAAAAGATACAAAATGAAGGTAGTACAGGCTTACGCGCCTACATCCAGCCATGATGACGCTTCAGTTGAAAGCTTCTATGAAGACGTGGAATCGGGAATGAGTAAGGTGAAAACACAGTATACTATAGTAATGGGCGACTTTAATGCAAAGGTAGGGAAGAAGCAGGCTGGAGACCAGGCAGTAGGAGATTATGGCATCGGCAATAGAAACGCCAGAGGAGAGCTACTAGTAGAATTCGCAGAACGCAATAATCTGCGTATTTTGAATACCTTCTACCGAAAACGAGAAAACCGCAAGTGGACATGGAGGAGCCCTAATGGCGTAAATAAGAACGAAATAGACTTTATAATGACTGCACACCCAGGAGTCGTGCAGGATGTGGAAGTGGTTGGCAAGGTAAGATGCAGTGACCATGGAATGGTACGGGCTCGAATCCGCCTAGACTTGAAGAAGGAACGACAGAAACTGATACGCAAGAAGCAAATCAATGAGCTAGCACTGAGAGGGAAAGTACAGGAATTCAGAGTGTCACTGCAGAACAGGTACTCTGCTCTTAGCGAGGAAACCAACCTTAGCGTAGATACAATGAATGATAATCTGACGAGTATCATCACGGAGTGTGCAGTGGAAGTTGGAGGCAGGGTAGCTAGACAGGACACCGGCAAGCTTTCCCAGGAAACGAAGAACCTAATTAAGAAGCGTCAAATCATGAAAGTGTCAAGTACAACAGACAAAATAGAACTGGCAGAGCTTTCGAAGCTGATTAATAGACGTAAAGTATGCGATGTAAGAAGGTATAACATGGAGAGAATTGAGCACGCTCTGAAAAACGGAGGAAGCGTCAAAGCAGTGAAGAGGAAACTTGGGATAGGCAAAAGGCGGATGTATGCACTAAGAGACAAAGAAGGCAAATTAACTACCAATATGGATAGGATAGTTAAAATAGCGGAGGAGTTTTACAGAGATCTGTACAGTAGCCGAGACAACCACGACCCTAATACTATAAGAACTAGTAGTAACCCAGACGACACCCCACCGGTAATGATAGAAGAAGTCAGAAAAGCTTTGGAGAGCATGCACAGAGGCAAAGCTGCTGGTGAGGATCAAGTAACATCAGATCTGCTGAAAGATGGAGGACAGATTGTGTAAGAAAAACTAGCCACTCTATTTACGAGGTGTCTCCTGACGGGAAAAGTACCAGAGTCTTGGAAGAACGCTAACATCATCTTAATACATAAGAAAGGAGATGACAAGGACTTGAAGAATTACAGGCCGATCAGCTTGCTCTCTGTAGTATACAAGCTATCTACAAAGGTAATTGCTAGCAGAGTAAAGAAAACATTAGAATTCAATCAACCAAAGGAACAAGCAGGATATAGAACAGGCTACTCAACAATTGACCACATTCATACTATCAATCAGGTAATAGAGAAATGCTGAGAGTATAACCAACCACTATACATAGCCTTCATAGATTACGAGAAGGCGTTTGATTCAGTAGAAATATCAGCCGTCATGCAGACACTGCGGAATTAGGGCGTAGATGAAATATATATAAACATTCTGGAAGAAATCTACAGGGGATCAACTGCTACCATAGTGCTTCATAAAAAAAGCAACAGAACACCAATAAAGAAGGGTGTAAGGCAGGGGGACACAATCTCCCCAATGCTATTCACTGCGTGCTTACAGGACGTTTTCAGAAGCCTAGAATGGGAACAGTTAGGGATAAGAGTTAATGGAGAGTACCTCAGTAACCTGCGCTTCGCCGATGACATTGCATTGCTGAGTAACTCAGGCGACGAATTGCCACTCATGATTACGGAGTTAGACAAGGAGAGCAGAAAGGTGGGTCTTAAAATTAATCTGCAGAAAACGAAAGTGATGTACAACAACCTCGGAAGGGAGCAGCGCTTTGCGATAGGTAATAGTGCACTTGAAGTTGTAAAAGACTATGTCTACTTAGGGCAGGTAATAACCGCAGAGCTTAACCACGAGCTTGAAGTAACTAGAAGAATAAGAATGGGGTGGAGCACATTTGGCAGGCACTCCCAAATTATGACAAGTAGATTGCCACTGTCCCTCAAGAGGAAGGTATATAACAGCTGTATCTTGCCGGTACTTAGCTACGGAGCAGAAACCTGGAGACTCACAAAGAGGGTTCAACTTAAATTGAGGACGACGCAGCGAGCAATGGAAAGAAAAATGGTAGGTGTAACCTTAAGAGACAAGAAGAGAGCAGAGTGGATTAGAGGACAAACAGGAGTTAAGGATATCATAGCTGCAATAAAGAAGAGGAAATGGACATGGGCCGGGCATGTAGCACGTAGACAGGATAACCGCTGGTCATTAAGGGTCACCAACTGGATTCCCAGAGAAGGGAAGCGGGGTAGGGGGAGACAGAAGGTTAGGTGGGCAGATGAGATTAAGATGTTTGCGGGTATAAATTGGCAACAGCAAGCACAGGACCGGGTTAACTGGCGGAACATGGGAGAGGCCTTTGTCCTGCAGTGGACGTAGACAGGCTGATGATGATGATGATGATGAAAGCAGAATGTCAGGAGCCCCCTCACAACTTGTCTTCAGTCATACGTGAAACGTTCCATAGAACAAAATAAAAAGGCTGAGAAAAGGCAGCAAGAACTGATGGGTTTAACGTAATTGAACCCTCATGTGATGGGCGACTCTTACCAAGGTTGTTGGTTGCCGGATGGTGCTTGTACCGCTCCTGGTTTTCCCTTGAAGTCAATTGTTATAGACAATATATAATATGTTAGAATTTTCGTGAACCTCAATGTACTCTTTTATTGAGGGGAGAGCCGGTACATGGTAGCCTCTCTTCGAAAAAAATAACAAAACGAGGGTTCACAAAGCTGGCGGGTTCAGTCACTGAAAACAACGACGTATCCATAAATGCCCACCAGGCATCCCTTTACCTTTTTTTTCGCACCGGTAACCCCGACGTTATGAGAAGGTGATAGGATTTTCGTAGCATGCCGTGAAGCTGGCGTTAGCGTATGTGACTTGGTCCAGAACTTTCTTTCGCAGAAAGCAAACATTGCAACTTGAAGGCAAAGAGCCCAGGAAAAACAAAACGTTGCAAATGTGCAGGTGGTGACGCTGTATGTACTTTTCTTACGTTCTTGAAACCTGCTCCTACGGAACATTTCGTACGGCGTGAATCCTCGGCCTGATCGCTTTAAAGTGTCAGAACCCCATAAACAAACAATTCACGTAGTTTTTTTAAAGCATTATCAAAGCGGAAATAACAAAAATAATATTAATCATACAAAGGAGTTACTAAGTACAATCCGCATTAAAGTTTATATACACTATGGTTTCACGAAGGCCAACGTGAGCAGACGGCTTAAGGTTCATATTCGCGGTACTTTAGAAAAACGTAATATAATTTGCATCAAAGGTGAATCTAAAGTATCACTGCAAACTAAAATGAGGAGCAGCTGCCTAGCACGCTTTCTCTCGCTAAAGGAATCACCTTTCGCCATTGCAGAGACGCGCTTTATCTTGGTGACGTTCAATGAGTCTATTTAACTTTATCTTACATTTCCTTCGTTTAAGTATGTAGACCTTTGCAGTCATAAATTAAGCACTAGACTACAAACAATCCTTCAAGAGAAATTGCGGTATTAGAGCCCTTGTGCCATAGTTTGACAGTACTGGCTTGTTGGCTGCCTTTCTTTTGTTATCCGCTACTTCTCTCTCTCTTTATTCCACAAATGTATCTACTATCATTTTCTCGTTAGTACACCAGCTTTACTTTGTAATCGATCGAGCATCGACTGAAATTAGCGAAAGTACCTTTATGCCGTAGAAATAGGTGATCTGCGCGCTTAACATACACGCTGCCTAATTACGGGCGAGCAAATTGTCCCAAAGGTCCAACCGCAACGGGAAACATCTATGCAAGGACCACAGGGTCTGCCTAATTAGAAACAGTCAGCGAAGTCGACTTCTTATTAGTCTCGCCAATGGCTTCATGTACGTGACTGTTTTTCCAGTGAACCACTAAAATTTTGCAACTGGCCGTGGTGGCTCAGTAGCAATGACATCCTGCTGCTGTGCATAAGGTTGGGGTTTCAACTCTCTTACCTGACCATGTAAAATGAAACCTCAGGAAACCATTCGGAGAAATGTTTCAGAGTGAGAAAAATTTTGTGTTGTTTCAATATTGAGCTAATTGTCTGAAAATCAGTTGTTATTGTACAATCTGCTTTATTTAACACACCAACCCACCGGCTTTGAGGTACCTCTCGCTTAAGACTGCAGTTCGAGTAGTAATGTCACACTTGGATCAGGAACTACTCCCTTAAGTTTGGTGTATAAGAATACAAGTTTTGATGAAACAAGATGTGGCCGTTCAAGTGAAGATTGCTGCAAACAATAACTGCCTTAAACGAAGGCCTACTAACTCGATTCTTTGCCGAGTTGTATGTTATCTGCCTTTACGACGGCTGCAGAAGTGCACGGCAAAGCCCAAGTGGGCATCACGCTCTGAGTGTTTCGTTTTATACCAGTCGTGGTCTGCGTTCGCCTCGTTTGCAACTTGCTGCATTCATACCACCTGCAAAGGGCTACATAATATCAATGTTAGTGTTGGCCGCTTCTTTACGTTCGTTAATTGTAGTCCTATTGTAACGCGGCATTGGAAGAGTGCGCAAGAAAGAAAAAGAAGGACTGGCGCGAAGAATCACTGACCGGTGGCGTTCATCATTCCTTGTGTCTTGATTTCTCGTTTGCTTACCACTCTTTGTAAATAAACCCATCACATCTGTAACAATGTGTTTAAATAATGTGTAGTCAAAACAGAACAAAAAAATAGTTTGCCGATGCCAAATATTCATCCAGGCAATAGAACCTGATGCCATTAGGGCTATATAAACAAGCAAATGACTGCGTAAAGCATTGATGTTTTCTTTCAATTCGGACCTAAATAGAATTGTTTCACTTGGAAAAAATTATTGCATTTGCGATAAGGGTTCAAAAAAAAAACACTAGAAAGCTTATTGGCAGAACCATCAGGACACAACTCGCTTTTGAGAAGAGCGAAGATCAGAAGGAATACAGCGAGCTCCAACTTGAAGCGTGTAGAAAGGCGATGCCCTCCCAGGTGAAGAAGCTCGAACGACTTCTTATCATACCCAGAACAAACATACTGTTGGCACGAGTAGTTGTTAAAAAACACAATAAAAAATTGGGGATCCCGCAGTTTCGTCTCGAAGAATCGAATGCTATAGGAGTAGTCTGTTTCTAGTGCGTACTTGAAACTCTTAGCGCATACATTTTATTGTATAATGTAACTCAACGAACTCAAAAAGTGGATTGCTATAATGTAATTAGCAAAGTTGAAAATGGCTTTTGTCAGTGAATCTTTCGCATACGTTTGCATTCTATGCAGTGGGTTGCATGATTTAAGCCAGGAGCAATTGATAACCACTCAGCCAGCACGTATTATACAGGCATGCCGGTACCAACGCACAATATGTGCTCGAGGGATTTCATCTTTTTTTAATCACGATTACGCTGTCTAAAAGCCTATAGTGTGTGCTGAACCTAGATTTGATTATGAGGAAAAGAGACGTTGCTATTATTAGGACACGTTCCCCTCCATCTCTTTCCCAGCGCAGGGTAGCCTACGGGGCTCCGCCATAGTTAACCTCCCTGCCTTTCTTTCATACTCATTCTCTCTCTTTCTTCAACGCACGTGGTGGAGTCAAAGCACAGAGCAGATATCTGAACTGACGCATGAAGCGGGATTTTGCGTGCCTTCAACCTCCACCTACGCCTCGTTGGTGCGATGGTTATGGTGCTCTGACCAACTGCTGATTATAAGGAGCTGGAATCGAATCCCTGCATGTTTGGAACGCCAGTGTACGCTTGCCCGTGAACGTTAGTGCCGCTGAAAAGCAGGAGAATAACTGCTTCCCAGTTCCCATAGCTTTCATGTTTAAAGCAACTAAAACATTAATAGTAATATTATTAGCATTACTTCAGTCATCTATCAGAGACAAAAAAAAGCTTACGTATCACTAAAGTGGCTCAATTAGAAGCGTTTTTGTGTTGCACGAAGCACGGTATAAACATCTTGCTTAACTTACTCAACCTTCCACGTCTCAACGGAGACAGTCGTCACAACAAAATTCATGTTCACGTTTTGATAACCCAAGGAGAATACTTGTCACCTACGCTGGTTTTCTATTCATATATAGATCTCAGCAATTATCGGTAACCAACGGGACTCAACCGGGCATGTGCCTGATTAACTTCCCTGCCTTCTACCCTGTTTTTTCCTCCTCCTCCCTTCCATTGGTAATCAATCATGACAATGCAAGTAAGCACACGCACTAATGTACTGTGTACGCCACGTTGATACCTTGATTACGGGGCTCGGCTGCTGACCAGAGGTTTGTGGGATCAATCCCAGCCAATCTCTATCACCTGATTGATATTGAAAAACATAAATTAGTTCAACATATAGGACAATGCGATAAATGTGAGGAAGAGTAGGAGAAATAAGAAGAAGTTGTTAAAGCAGGAAGGCCAACCAGCCGAGTATTCCGGTTTGCTATCCTACGCCGGTAGAGGGAGATTAAGGGGTAAAATATTAGAGAGATAGAAAGATGGTAATGCAAGAAAAGAGGTACTCGTGAGCTTAAAGTATACGCTGCTAATTTCGATAGTAGTGGACGCCGGAATGGGATTCAGGAAAACGTTTAATAAATTATCATATTTTGGCAAAGAATTTAGTGTACATACATGTCGGCCACACGGCCCTGTTTTGCAATAGCCTAAGGAAGACGCTGTCGTAATGGTACGCGATATTTTTTCGTGTGTGTTGTGTTTTCCCACGTTTTCTAGCTCAAGATGGGGGATTATAGGAAGAGGAAACTATACCTCATTTTCCATACATGCTGGAAAATATGGCATTGGTGGAAATAGCACCGAAATATCATATGAAGCTCCACAGACTATGTTTTTTTTTTACAAATGAAGCACAAAAAGGTATATAACGGACAAAGGAGACAATGTTGACAAGCGCTACGTGAATAGCGCTTGTTCCCATTGTCCCCGTCAGCCACTGTGTACATTTTTTTGTGCTTCAGCTGTGAGAAATATGAACTAACAACTAGCCCACTCCCGCACCTTGCTTCAACGTACCTGTTGGATGCTGGCTCCTTTGTCAGCCTGTCCCGCCATTGTGGTCTAGTGGCTAAGCTACTCAGCTGCTGACCCGCAAATCACGGGATCGAATCCCGGCTGCGGCGGCTGCCTTTTTGATGGAAGCGAAAATTCTGCAGGCCCGTGAGCTCCGATTTGGGTGCACGTTAAAGAACCCCCGGTGCTCAAAATTTCTCGAGCTCTCCACTACGGCGTCTCTCATAATCATATGGTAGTTTTAGGACCTTGAACGCCACATACTATTCAATCAATCAATCAATCAATCAATCAATCAATCAATCAATCAATCAATCAATCAATCAATCAATCAAACTATTCATTTTCGGCGTAGTTTTTAACTATCATGATCGGCGTGTTTCTTGAGATGATGTACGCAGTGGCGACGTAAGACTGCATTGATTATGGGCACCTTAAAAGATGACAGCAGGTCCTTCTATTTCACGGCATCCATCACGTTTAAAAAATTTGACAGATCCCACGCACCTTAGGATCGACAAAATGCGAAACATGCGGACAGATTGTGACCATGCTGTAATTTTTTTATTGAGTGGTACGTCATGAATTGACGCTACACAAAATGAAGAGTTGCAGATGTTTATATAACCAGTTGTTTGCACTTGCGCTGTGATGACAACCGGATTATCATTATTAGTAACACCAGAAGCACTAAGCTGTGAAGAAGCACTGGTGCTCGCGAGGACGATAGCCCTGGACAGTGCTACACAAATCAGCTTCAGTCCGTGGCACCTACCTACCTACCCTTAACGTGAGCCTGATGTGACGAGTATATATAAGGATTACGCATGTAATGTTCATAAAATTGTACAGCCAGCGCTGCAACCACATTTGCACTTCACGAACATTAGTCTATTTCAGTAGTAGTCCCGAGACATGGCGTGGCGCTGCGGCAGAATGCTTGACTGGCATGCAGAATGCTTGGGTTCGATTCCTGCTAGGACCCTAACATTTATTATTCGCATTCGTCGGGTCTACGCAACCGATGTCAGGTTTTTCGTAACGCTCACGCCCATGTGTGTTCTCGTCGTTCCTGAGTAGGATAGTAAGTGTCAATCCCTTGTGGCATCTAACCAGTGGCACATACCTGTCCGTGGGGATTCGCCCCTGTTTGGCGCGACGTCTTTGACGATGGGCGCGAAGGGATTGTGACATTATTCATGCCTGGACAAGTGCGTCATATTCCTCAAATCAGCTTACCCTCGCATACTAATTTTGGTTCGCGCCAAGTAAATGGGTTAATCACGAGAACACTCGGGCGTAAGCGACTTGATAGATAGATAGATAGAAATGCAGATAGATAGATAGATAGATAGATAGATAGATAGAAATGCAGATAGATAGATAGATAGATAGATAGACAGCAAACGTGCTTGCAGTACGCGAAGAAATGCTTCGCAATTTAAACAAAGCGCACTAATTTAGTGAGGCACATGTACAGGTTCCCTGAACAACTGATTTTACTTTTAGTGTTGAGGCTGGTCCGTCCATGTTCGCAGGTTCCGTCACAGGGAGATGCGTGGATGTGAGACAAAAAGCAGGTTTCATAGACTAGTATCAGTCATAGGTTTGAGAAAACAACATAGATCAGCTACAATAACAGACTATTTACACTATAAAAGAGCTTGTTGTTGGGCTAGTTGGTAGAACATTTGTAAAATAATTTGAAGGCAAACACACGACACAATCATGCACACACACACCCAGGCATTAAGAGCATGCAGAGTGATGTGCGTGTTTGATTGATGCCTTGGTTTGTGTGTGTGTGTGTGTGTGTGTGTGTGTGTGTGTGTGTGTGTGTGTGTGTGTGTGTCATGTCTTCGCGCTCAAATTGATATTTTTGAAATATTTATACTGTAGTCGGCAACTGCAGCGTTTCCATTAGAGCATTTCGTACCTAGCTTTTTCCCCTCATCACTCACTTCGTGGAGATGCGTGCATTTTTTTTTCTCTGCTTCCGAAGCCATTCGTGCGAAGCGATAGCATGGCTGGCGTATGGAAGTCTCCAGACCTTTCAGCTCCTCCACGTCGGTTCCCCGAGTTAATGACTCGAGACAGCAGCCCATCAGAACAGGTTCCTCCATTAGAACAGAACTCTGACGACGTCCCACCGTCGCGCAATTGCATTGCTTCGTTTTGAGTGCGTCTCTGCCGCCGTCCACCAAGCTCGTCGAAATTTCATTTACTTTTCATCCAGATGTTTCCACACTTCTGAAATAAACCAGACAGGTCTCTTTAGAACAGCAAACCGAGATATGATCTTATGAAGTCTTCTACAGAAACTGGTGCTTTCTGTGCCGTTTTTAGGTTTTCTTTATTCTATTTTATCAATGAAAAAAAACCAAAAACAGTGAAAACCTTAGTGAGCGTGAGTGTTTGGCAGTTAGCTTTATATATAAAATATTGTAAAACCATGATGCAAACAAGGGTGGCAAAGGAATTTTTCGTGCCCCCTTTTCTTCATCAGTAGAGATAGCTAAAGTTCTTTTAAATACTTTTTACGATGCTTGATGTCTGTACGTCTCGGAAATATAAAGAATTACATGGAAGTAATACGCTGTGCTAGTTTCTGCTGTATAGATTCTTGCTGTCTGCGCTTGATGGTTTTACCATCAACATTCTTACTCGACGGGCTAGATTACTGACAAAAAAAGGGGAGTCTTTTTTCTTAATAAAAGGCCTAGGTAAGTGTATTCCATTCTGATTTCTGACGTACCTAGCTCTTAACGACTCATTTTTGCCGAATATTGTGTTGTAGACAGCCCATCTTTTGATAAACGTTCGGCGTTATCATGAGCGGGGTATGGTGCAAGAGCTCCGTTCATATTTTTTTCTTGTAGATAACGTTCGTATGCATGTGGGCTTGCGCAATGGCAGTGGGACTGAACTTGTGGATTAGATATCCTTGTTCTACAGTTAGTTGAGAATCTTTTAGGGCAATATTTATAGAAGAATATCGTTCATTTGATACTACAATATTGGTTAGATTTTCGGCTGTAATTTGAAATGTTAACTTCCAAGCCAACAGGCATGACGCTGTTTGCCCAATTTTCATGCACTAAAAACAAAAAAGACAAAAAAGGCTGATCTTTTTCTCATAGAAATCCAACATTGCGCTGAAGTAAAATGCGTTTTCATGTAGATTCTTGTAGTGCTGTTTGATGTCAAGAAGTACACGTACGTAAATATTGGCAGTATATATTGCCAAAATAATGGCAGCATGCCCGACACGATCCTTTTGAATCTAGATATTACAATCTCCTTCACAATCACCTGCATTAATGCTTCGGTGTGCTCCACGTAACGTGTCTTCCAAGGCATCTTAGACCAAAGGTATCTCTGATGAGATATGGTGTCTCCTATATCGGTGATCGCTTCAGAGTGAACCTGTCTCAGATTCTTTCGTTTTCTCGGCAATATATGCGGCAAGGAAAGTGGAAGTTGCAGCAATACGCATATACATTTAGCGTCGATTCTATAAAAGTAGCATTATAGTTTTATGGCATTGCTTCTGTGACGAAAATATCGGTAAATTAACAGTGGAGCCTCTCTTAAAAACACATTTGTGTTGAAACATGCGATAATTGCCAGCACTATAAATTGATGATAATCCGCACCACTGTGTGTGAAATGCAGATTATTTTGCACTCCTGAGTTTCTTCGATGTTTATCAAACTCTTAGCACACTACAAATTTTGCACTCCGCCAACAGCCAATGGCAACCGTTCTGGCAGGCAAAAACGGGATCGATTCGATGAATGCAAGCTGAGCGATGAAACGTCAGACATAATGAGCAGTTGACGCAAGTGCCGCAATGACTGGTTTACATTCAAATTTTCACACATCGTTGTCGTGATCATGCTGTCATTGCTTTTAGGGGCGAAGCTCCTTATGGCGTGGCTTGGGCGTCCCTCGTATGTAACCACCAGTGGCACATACCCGAAATAGATAGAACACTTGACCTCCAAGGTGGTGCCAGTGAGAGATTTCTTCTGTGCGTTGTTTAACAATAAAAAAATAGTGCTCAATGTACATGCCAATGGCTGTTAATGGAGAATGAGAGACATGAGCATTCGGCTTTTAGTCAACGCGCACGCTGCAATCCCCATTAGCAGCCATTGGCATGTACATTGAGCACTATCGGACAAGAAAGGGATGCTACATTATACTCGCTAGGTGTAACCTCCTTAGCTTTAGAAAGGTTTAGCGAGCGTTGAGCCGCAGTGCCATGAATACAATGAACTTGTATATACCATGAATGATCTCAAGGTGGTTAAAAATGAGAAGTAGATACGAAGCGCAAGCCGGAAGAAAGTAAAAGCCGAATTCTCCTGTCTCTCATTTCTTATTAGCAGCCATTGGCATGTAAATTGAGCCCTATCTGACAGGGAAAGGTTGCTACGTTATACTCGCTGGGCGTAACCTCCTTGGTTTTCGAAAGGTTTAGCGAGCGTTTGGTCACAGTGCCATGAATACAGTGAACTAGAATATACCATGAACTCGAGGTGGTTAAAGGTGGGAAGTGGACCCAAAGCGCAGGCCGTAAGAAAGTGTGCGTGTGCCACCTCTCGTTTAGTCCTTGGAATGTCCGCTGGATGGCGGTGCTTCTATATGGGGAATATATGATAAAAAGATGCGAGATGGTGGGACTTGGAGTGTTGAATAGATGAACGAACGGACACACAGATGCATGGATTGACGCATAACGGACGCAGGGGCGGATGCATGAAAGAACGCAGGGACGGGCGTACAAACAGACGCATGGACGGTCACACAGACAGACGCATGGACGGACGAATGCTTCGCCCCACTCTCCATCATTCACTCCGTGGATATGCTGCCATTTTTTCAGCCATCACTGTCATTCGTAAAATCTGCCATTAGAGCATCAAAATTAGGCCCGTCTACGATAGTAACAAAGCAGCGTCAGATTACTGTTGGTACCTCTGTAAAGAATTAACAAACATGGCATCACACTATACGTGTTGTACGATGTCAATCAAAGGAGGTTTCGTTAATCGCCGAGAGCTGTTTTGCTTTCTAGTCTGAATTCACAAACGCTTTACTGATATCCACCCACACATTGACAATCATTATTTGTTTCATTCGTTTCACTGCAAAAAGCGAAGTTGTTTAGATTAACAGCCGACGCCGCCCCTGGAACAATTCTTGGGAGCAATGCACCTGCTCCCGGAAAATTTGTTGGCGTATACATGGGCATCGTAAATTTGACCATCCAGATCACTACCACCGTAGCTAGTCGCGTAAGGACAGAGAATATTAATTCTCGAAGATCATACCAGAATGAGAACGCTGCTTTCATACATACGATGAGAGAGCGAGCATGCACAAACCCGCACTTTGAGACAAAAAAGCCTTCTTAAATTGACGATGACATAATCAATTAGGAATTTGTCGTTTGAAGCAAAAACTAGGAGCAGGGGGTTCTATCATGCCCATTCAAAAATAAATAAGTGGGTCATCAAATAATATCACAGTGCAAAACAGGCCCTAGGAGTCACATGCTGTTAATCTTGCCCTAAACAGCGACCATATTACCATGGCGCCTGCCATGTGCCGTACAGAAAGGAGCGGTGCGTCATTTTAAACCACAGTTTCAGCCTCTGCAAATCGTTCAGTTGTAGTGTTGAGCAGAAGAAAGCTCAAATTTCATCTGTGTTTCACACACAGCTGACGACAAAAAAATACCATTCGTTCGAATGAAGACGCTCTCGCAGCTCACTCCTCGTCACGTCACGTCTCCCGAGTGCGTCAGTGTTGCCCAACTCTCAAGATCGCTCGTGTTTGTGAAAAATATTCAATATTAAACTGAATGCTAGACCACATGGGCAAACATTTCGCCAGCTTCTTTTGGAACGCGCAAATATTAACCCATATAATAGAAAATAAGATTGAAAATTGTATCATGGCCCTTTTAACGATCATCTCGACACCTGGATGCTGCAATGGCGAAACGAAGGGATCTCCTCGCTAGGTGGCAGTAAACGCAGTACCGCTCCTGCACCAAATGGGCCACGGGGAGACGGAATAGTGCGAAAATAAGAAAAGAGAGACATCATCAGCCTCGGCCTCTACGCGCCCCACCATGATGGAACGAAAAGCCAGTTCTCAAAGCACGGCGTCAGTTATCTCTCACACCTTCATACAAACCAGCAGGCAATTTCCTGATGGAAGCCGTCGCCGATGATTGCCTCAGCACCTTTCGAATATTCATGCGTTGTTTTACTGCTCTAGTTAAGAGTGCAGTGCGCAGCTCATGCTATAGAGTGCTCCGTAATATACTCCGGCACCCAGATGCATATTGTGTGAAGCCCGCCTAGCTTCAATCCCATCTTCATTCACTTTCATTCTTTTGTTTTGAGGGAGACAATGCAGCAGCTTGGTTATGTAAACAAGGTGAAGTTTCTGCGTCATAATTTTGCTTGTAGTGTATTAACGTCAGTGATGCTTGTGCATACATTTAACATAAATCAAGACACTACACAAGTATACAGCGTATTTCTTGTTAACTCCCGCCGAATGATATATATCCCTACAGAGGGCAAAAGCAAATCTATCACAAAAATCGAGTAACCGCACAATTGAGTTTTGAAGTCTGAATGCGAAAGGGGGCCGTCTATTGTTTAATAAGCTGATTTGCATTCTAGGAGTCCCGATATTGACAGCGTCCCTAATTTCAGTCGGTAAGTGTTGTTGCGTCATGTAGCAGATTGTTTTACCTAATTTAGCATGACGTGGAAGCCATAGTAGTTTTATACAAAGAATATGGCCTCAGTAAAGCGCTTGTGTGGGCTTGTTTCTGTATACTTGAACACGTACATTAAGACTGCGTGAAAAAAACACTGATTAGCAACAGCAAGCACGCAAGAACGGTGCAAACTTCACCTAACACGAATAGCCAAAGCAGCTCCATATGAACACACATCTTCCCCACACTTGCCTATAAAGAAAGTGTACAGTATCCAAAGACTTACTAAAAGGGTGAGAGACACTGCCATGATAGAAATTACATCACTTTTTCCTGTCATCATTTAGCTATAGGCAAAAAGATACAATTCATACCATGGTCATGGCTCTGAAAATTCTTGTAGGTCTTTTGATTCAGTATCTGTTTTGCGTAGGCACGCCTCGAGAAGATGTGTATTCATATTGGGCTGCTTTGGCTTGCAAAATTAGTTGAAGTTGCGCCAGGCATGTGTGCCTGCCTTAGTATTTTTTCGCGCCATGCCATATGCATTCAGTATTACAACTTTATAAAGCGCTACCAGAGAACTTCAAATAAACAAGGCTAGCGCATATTTAGTATAGCCAAAAACACGAAGCCAACAAGGACAGATGCTATTTCATCTGTCTCATCATTCTGCCCATCTTCATCTGCGCTGATTTGACGTTGTTAAAATGCAAGAACAACTAACCCAAACAGTCTGCCCTACTTGAAGGTATGGCGCAAAAACAATATGAAATAGAAAAGAAGACGTCATAAGTAGCGGCTATGAACAGCAAGTAAAACAATCTAAAAATGCCCTAAAAATTGCACCAGCACCGCGTTGCTCCTAAAGAAGCAAACTGAAATAACTGACGTCAGTAACCGACGTCATAAGCCACTGTCGCACATTCGAGACCCTGAAGATGCGACTTATTACCCCCAAGTTCGGTCGCCTACCGAATGTAACCACCGTGGCAAGTGTTAACGAATACGCGCCACTTTATCTCGCGTCGACAATACGCCAGATCGTTCGAGAAGAGCTCACTCGACACGCTCGCCCAACGCCGTACGAAGCTACACCCGCACCGCCTCCCTCTCGCCCTCCCGTGTCAATCGCCGCACCAGACAACGTCGTCTTCCTCTTCTACCTACCCGGCACATACTACAGCCCGGCTCATACCATAGCAATATGTTCGCTTTCCACGTGTTTCCAGAAATGTTTTGTATATGCATAATTAGTGACTACCACGTCATCGGTGGTGTTAGACTTTATTTAAATATATTGGACGTAAGAAAGTGTTTGAGCTTCATTTTAATACCGCACTTTTTCACTTTATTCCAGTTCGTCTGTGTTCAACTGTTTCCTTGCTGTTGATGTCATTAATGCCGTATATAGCGCAATTTGAAAATGGCTGTGCATCACAGGCGAGAAGAATTATGAAAAACGAACTGCATGGAACTTCGAGCGTAGTTATGAGTAAACAAAATAACTCGATGTTCGGTTTCTCAGTTTCGCGAGGCAACACATGCCCGAAATGAAATGAATAAGCCGATAAATATAGAGGCAGAGTTCAACAAAAAAAAGACAGGCAAGTTCACAAGATGTACATTGGGTTTGCTACCCTGCGCAGCGAGAATTAAAGGGGAGAGAAGAGAGCTCAATAAAATAGATAGATGGAAACACGCACACACTTGCTGAAACTAAAAAAAAGCATAAAGTGGTCGCAGAAATCCGCAGACTTCAGGTGCACTGGCAATGTATTCATTGCGTTGTGCACCACCAGTGTAAGTTTCCGCATGTAGACTATTAGAGAAAACGAGAGCGTGAAAAGTGAAGAACTCACACAGAGAGTAGCCAGAAAAATTTCCCGTTGACTGCCAAGAGAAGACAAAAGAGTTTAAATCTCAGCAACACTAAGCATCAAAGAGTCTTTCTTGTGCGGAGACAGGTGTACAACCTGGCGCTTGGTGTTTGGAAACTATTATTTCGAGAAAGAGGTTTTTTGCTTTCTACTCTCTTCTTTGACTAACCATAACTAGCCTTTTTTATCTTTTCAAAGTAATAACCATCTACCCTCTTGACCAAAACACTATACACTTCGTTGGTTATCTTCTCAGTCACACATTTATTTTTTTTTAGTTCTCTTTCCTATTTTTAATGCCACGCAGCTTTCTATTAGCTTTCTCAGCCCCGTTTCTTTTTTTTCTTCTTGAGTCATACCATCGCTATTGCATGACCAAAGATTTGGAGCTTTTTCTGTCGGCAAGGCTGTTTAATTTATGGTCAGCTACGAGTCTTAATTAGCACAGCACGCATTATTTTCTTGCCTATTCCGCAGAGTGGTTTTATTAGAATTTCTAGTCGCCGCTTTGCCTGATCTATATTCCACTGAACTTGAGCGGAGGCTTTATATGCAAAGCAGAGTTTTATACAAACTGGTAGGAAGCAAAGTAAGCTGTTGGGACATGTACTAAGAGCAGCTAAAGCTCCACTAGCGAAACGTGGTAGTCGTGCAGGCGTAACAAATTCCAATCGAATTCATGATGATGTCTTGATAATTTTCAGTGACCTAAATATAAAAAGTTGCCAATTTTCTCTGAAAACATACTTCCTGCATTTCCCACAAATTTTCTCTCTCCTGGAAATTGGAAAATTGAAACTAAAATTAGAAGAATGTGGTTGAAACGAGAATCATTACTGCTTGTTAGACGCTAGTTTCAGCTTCACTGAAAGCTATGAAATACATTTTCTCTAAATACGAACTGTTGCTGGGTGTTATTGTTATAGGAAAGAACTGTGGCCTCCCCGGAACAAAGCACCTTGAATCAAAAGCTGAAGCGCTGTTCATTTTAAATTGTTGACAATACGACCAAGAATTGCAGTGATCATTATCGAGTATGATGAACGTTACGCCTTCCTTGGCCTACCTGTTCTTTCTGTAGTATATATTAACCAGAAAAGAGTATCATGAATGGCTCTTTTTTTCTATAATTACAGTTTACTACATAGAACAAGCATTGGGCTAGTGACTCCCAAACTTGTTTCTAGACGTCTAGACGTTCTTTTTTTTAAACCTTACTCGTCTGTAAAGCTTCCTCCAACGTCAACAGCCTCTCTAAGCGTCTGCTCTAACGTCCACACCGGCAACACTGATTCGTTTTTTGGGCAAGCTGCCAGGCCGGTGATCCCCCTTCAAATTTGGCAAAAAGGTACCATACAAACGGCGGAAATTGAGGGCAGGATGCCCAGGGAAAAATTTCATTTCAGAAAGTTTCATAGTTCTCGTGCGTGATTACGCACTTTACTCTTTGCAGGTTTTTTTATATTTTTCCTTCGAAACACTGGATCTGCACATCCTGCAAATAAGTCTCGTCGAAGTCCATGACTTCAACCTTTTTTTTGTGTTTTAAAAAACACTTTTTCTAGCAAGGTCTCACAATGACCAAAATGAGAAAAAGCAAAAAACAGCGTGAGCACCTATTTCTCTTTCTATTGTTTTCTAGGGCAGCTGGTGTCAAATCAAGCTAGAGTAAGCCCTGCGTTTACTCGGAGAAATGAGAAAAGAGTGCCTAACTCAAGTTTTTGTTTCAGCTGAGATAAGCAGGAAGAAAAACTGAGAGGTTAAAGTAGAGATAGTGAGTTCGCTAGGCACTTACGTATTAGCGACTCAGTTGACTAAAGTGCGAGTAGAAACCAGTCGCGCAGTACGCGACTGATATTTATTCCCACTTTGCTTGATCAACTTGAAGTTCAACTTTATGAACTTATTTTCTGCACCCTTTGTAACAACCCCTTATAAATCTTATGCGTATGAGTCACGCAAACTGAAAGAGTGACTCAAAAGTGGTTATCGCAGTGTGTTTTCTCAATGAACTAGGGCATTTAACTTGTAAGTGCCTACGCAGAGAAATACGAGACATGCACCATAATGCAGCAGATCAAACTACGCGCAATTTGTTTTCACTAGGCATCCTTTAAACTGCTTATATTTATTAATAAAGGTATGCTGAAATATATTTTGTCAGCCATATTTCATATTGCATTGCCCTTGCACCTAGGTTCACTCAACAACTCAGCGAAATATAAAGCAAACAAGAAGCTATACTACATGGGGACATGAAAAAAAGCTTTCTAAATAGTTTTCGCTGGAGTATACAGCTGACGAATTGCGTTAAATCAGTCATATGATGCACTAATATTTTTTTAGTATGCGGTGACCACGCACGGAAATGGTGTGTGGGAATTGGTAATGCAGGCCTTCATCATCTGCGCATGATCACCATCACATAAGGTTTTTCGTCATCATCGCTTGTGGAGACCGATCTTGAAATTGTTAGAATGACCTGCATTCGGGTTAGTTGGTAATCTTGCACGTTGAGTGGTTGTTGCATAAATTGAACGCAAGGACGATCGAAAGAAACACGAAGACGCTGCTATCAACTGGTGTGACTATACTTATCCTTTAAGAGCTTGTGGCCGAAGATTAGTAAAGTTAGGTCACAATCCACCTTTCAGGCCTTTGACGGACTTTTGGGTGTTAAGCACCTTTAGACAACAATGTAGTGACTGCCAAAACTAAGGACATGGGCTCTCGTGTAAATATAGAGGTTATCGCAAAAAAATTGAAAGTCACCGCTTGTAATGGCCCCACGTCAAATTCGCTCTTGCAGAACAAAAGCGACTAGCTTCGTGAGAAGTGCCCCATTCTTTTTAACTTGTTTTATCTTCCTCAGCTCCGACTACCAGTTTCTAACTGCAAACAGCCGGACCTTTATATTCTGATTCTGCAGATAATTTCAATAGAGGTCAGTTGTCCAACTGCACTATCTCCGCATTTCTTTTCTTCGTTCGTCCGCACATTTAATTTTTGCAGTAACCACTCAACATCAACACATTGTTTTGCGCCTTGAATACGATCGGTTGAACACGTTATATATATATATATATATATATATATATATATATATATATATATATATATATATCTTTGCGCTTGATGGTTAAACTCTGAGCGGCAGTGTTTGCGCCGACGTCTCGCGAAGACAGGGTGAGTGCTTCTTGCTTCTCCTATCTGAGACGTCGCACGAGTCAGCCCAGAGTGGGCTGTAGATCACTTACAAGGCCGAAGGCTCTGGCAACAGTCGACAGAAGGAAGCGCGTTCTCTCGGGAGGAGCATTTCTCACCACCACTAAGTATTCCTTCTCTCTCCTCTCGCTGCCTCTGGGGGTTTTTGCACGTGTGTCTCCGTGTAAGGCTTCGCGTGGGAGATTTTTTGTAGAAACACAGATGGCGTGGTTTTCCTTGATCTTGTACCCACACAATAACAAAAGAAAAAAAAGCAAGCTCGTACACGTGAAATGGGTCGTTCACCAATACATCAACCGATACATAGTTCTTACAAGATCGCGAGTACGATATCTACTAGCTTTCCAGTATTTTCATTACACTTGAATGCATACTACCCGCTCATCATCGGCTTTGCTACGTACTTAAAACTGCCAACCTTCGTCGTCGTAGTGTTTGTCGTCGAGGTCATAACACTCACCGCTGAAAGCACACTAGTCGCTCTGCATATACGATATTCCCCCGGGTTTTTTTTTCATCACGTAACATTCGTGCAACATCAGTGCCATTTCAACTTCTTGGGGCGACATTTGTGCTCCTTATAGCAGCTATACAGTTTCCTAATGATAGCCATATATGTGCGTCTCACTTCGTGTTCACTTCGATACCACCTACTTGACCATTTCATAGAACATCCTGAAGACCCTTATATGCGCAATTTCTTATAGGTGCAACAAGCCAACGTGCTCCAACTTCACACAACTCTTGAGTGCTTGCTTAAATATAACGAGGTTAATGGAAGTGTAGACGCTCGGACAAGTTGTTGTGTTTCCATTTGTAAAAGTGTTAACAGTGGTGGCATTTGGTAATGTGCTCGAAGTATACGTAAAAAAAGATGAAGCAGTGCTGGCCGCACCTGTACACCTTTTCTTTTTTTTCTTATTCTTCTTGTGTCGCACTCTCTCCCTTGCCTAGTATGTATGCCCTTCTTATCGAAATGAAAACTCGTTGAAAGCCAGCGCCCTTTATGTCTGTTCTCCTATCCCTTGCTAATCGTTCTATACTCTGTTAACATTTATACGAAGGGTGATGGCTCTAGGTCTGGCGTTAAATAAATGGCGGAAATCACCTGCTTAAACGTCACTTGCCACTGTCACCCCGCTAACATACGCACAGGGCAATAGGATGCACAGTTAAACTAGAAAGCAGACAAACATTTCATTCCTCCATAGCTGAGCCGTGGGCTGGCAACTTAGGATGAAGAAGGAAATAAAACTCTACGCCGGGACTCGGTCAATTTCGCGTATGCCCTCATAGCTCATCAACAAAATTACTGGTTTTTGCTTCAACGTATTTCACCGATTTCATATACTGTCCCTTCAGCCATTTTTCATGATGTGGCTGGACACGGTACTCGGAGTTTATCTAAAGGACTTCACGTGTCATTTGCTAGAGTGACGTGGTTAGACTTTTTCATCTTTGGCGATGTTGGTGTTAGTTTCTCACTACGCTTCCCGTCAGCATGAACTAAAAAAACAAACACCAAAGACGCTATCAATAAGAGATGTGCCAAAAGTGTTTCTGTACTTTCTAGTGGCATCTCTGGCATTCAGCACTTTTTTTCCCTTTTAGACCTAGACCACTTGCAAAACAGTCATCCGCAAAATTCACTCCGAATTCTTAGCGGTGCTTACAGTCTGCAGAGTTTTGAACATGTCGACGCTGGCAGAAATAAAAGTTTTATTGCATAAATAACAGCGTAAACGTGCTACATAAAACAGCTTTCAAGAGGCCCCTTACGTAACCTGTCTTCAGGACTGGACAATATTCCCGTGCCGGCGAATATAAGCTAACAGGACATAACTAAAAGACAATACTTCGGCAAATACCTGACTCTAAGTTCGTCAGACGAGTGTCGCTATCGTCCAACATCTCCTTTTATCATGGGTTATTAAATATTTCCAGAAGTCTGCCCCGCCGCGGTGGCCTAGTGGCTAAGGTACTCGGCAGCTTACCCGTAGGTCGCGGGATCAAATTCCAGCTGTGGCGGCTGCATTTCCGATGGATGCGGAAATGTTGTAGGCCCGTTTGCTTAGATTTGGGTGCACGTTAAAGAACCCCAAATGGTCGAAATTTCTGGAACCTTCCGCTACGGCGTCTCCCATAATCGTATGGTGGATTTGGGAGGTTAAACCCCCCATATCAATCAATTATTTCCAGAAGTCTGGTCCTTTGAACAAGCGGCAATACTGTGGCGTATAATTATTAGCCACAGAAACACAAAAAGTATTAGCGAAATAAGACTAGCGCCTATTATGCAAGCAACCGTGTTTATTTATCGAATAAAACGTTGTCTGAAACGTGTTCAATGTGTACGAACCAGATATGTGCAAGCGAACGCGAGTACTTCTTACGAATTTCAAGCTCTATGTGTTTTTCAATAAGCCATTTCTTCGAAAATAATAATCAGTATAGCCATTTATAGATCTATATTTGCGTTTCGTTTGAAGTGTGGTAATGCTGGAAAATTTAAAAGGTACGTTTCGCTTCCATTTATGTAGCATTTTTCTTGCCTATCATAACTATTTTGTCACTTACGTAATTATAAGCTAAGAGCCCTACGCATACTTTTACGCACAGTAAGTTAAAAAAGAATTGCATCATAGCTAGACTAATTTCAAAGTGTATTCCAGGAGTTAACATGCTGTACAAGTAAAATAAATTCTAAAAGTGACAAGTGATTATGAGTGAGCGCTTGGAGCTAAAGAATTATTAGCTCCAATATGTGTTGTCTTCAGTAAAACGAACAAGTTCACCAGGAACAGATGGAGTTACATACGCTGCTCTTGCTAATTTGTGCAAAAAAGGAAAATTACACCTGTTGGACATCTATAATAAAATTTGGCAAGAAGAAAAAGTTCCGGAAAGTTGGAAGATATCAAAAGTAGTACCGTTGCTAAAGCCAGGGAAGAGCCCTATGCAGTTGGACTCGTTTAGGCCGGTTAGTTTGACGAGTTGTTTTTCAAAAGTGATGGAAAAAATGATCAATGAACGAATTTTATGGTGGCAAGACATGAAAAAACTACTACCAGAAAGCATAGCCGGCTTCAGAAGAGGTAGATGCACAATGGACTGCATTCTGGATTTGGTCACAGATGTGGAAAACCAACGAACGCAAGGAAACATCACTGTCGCTGTATTTCTTGATGTCCACCGAGCATACGACACAGTGAGTCACGTTCACGTTCTGGAAGGCCTGGCGTTACAGGGATTCAAGGGCAAGATACTGCGTTGGATCGCTGACTTCCTGAAGCACCGGAAAATTTTTGTAGTTACGCAGGAGGGCCCAACGTCAGAACATGTCGTCAACCAAGGAGTGCCACAGGGCAGCGTACTAAGCCCTACTCTCTTTAATGCAGTCATGGCGCAGCTCCCATATAATCTTCCACCCAACATCAGATGTTCAATATATGCTGATGATATAAGTATATGGACGTCTGGTCCATCGTTTTTGGATATACAACAAACTCTACAAGAAGGATTGGATAATGTAGACCATTTTCTAAAACAAAGAGGTATGGCACTGAGTCTGGCCAAAACAGCCATACTTCCGTTTACATTAAAAAGACCTGGAAATTTCCAGATTATTCTGCAAAATCAGCCTATTAAAATGGTTAAAACTCATAAATTCTTGGGAGTAATTTTAGACCGGAGACTAACATGGTCGCCTCAAGTCCAGTCCCTGGAACAAAAAGTGAATCAGGCCATTCGAATCCTCCGGCATCTCTGCGGGGCCAAATGGGGTGGTACTACAGAGTCGTTATTAGCCCTACATGTTGCCTGGATACGCCCCATCGTAACTTACTCACTGCCCCTGCTGCACGGACTCCCAGCCTCCACCGAAAGGAGACTTCACTTGTTATTGGCAAGGAGCTTGAGGGTATGTCTGGGTTTACCACGGTCAACTTCCAGTGATTTAGTGTATGCGGAGGCTCGAGAGCCACCTTTGGCAGTACTGCGAACTAAAGAAACATCTCGAAATTTATTTAGAATTTTCACGCAACATGAAAGTCATTTTTTATCTGGTGCACTAACACAAAGAACGGCAACGAGACTACAGGATACTATATCATCATTTCAAGCAGTTGTACCAGAATTTAAACAATGGAAACCTTCAAAACCACCTTGGACGCTGCCACTTCTCAACGTTATCCGTGAAATAGACGGCATAGAGAAGAAAGCAGCCATGGCACCTCTAGTAGCGGCACAGTTGGTACTTCAACAGCTTCATGTAATGCATAATGAAAAAACGAAGATATATACAGATGGATCATGCACAGAAGAAGCGTCAGCCTGTGCGGTCTTTATACCCGAAATTCAGGAAAAGAAAATGTACAAATTATCGCACAAATCTTCATCGACGACAGCAGAATTGGTGGCTATCTTTGAAGCAGTTAAGCTTATCTGCGAGAATCCAGATCCACGAAAATGGGTGATATGCACTGATAGCAAACCTGCGCTTCAGCAAATCAGAAATGTGAGATCACCTTACAGAAATGGTGAAATACCACAATGTATCGCAGAAACTGTGGAATATGCCTCATCGCAGGGTCACAACATCGTATTCCAATGGATACCCAGCCACATTGGAATAAAGGGAAATGAAGATGCTGATAGTCTCGCGAAGAAAGCATTGAAGGAAGGACGGGATTACACAATCCCTATATCTGGGACGGATATTCGACATTTTATATCGCAAGGGGCTAACCATTGTTCGATGGAGAAGTGGTTTGAGAGCCCTAAATCAAAGGAAACGGTACTTTATGAAGTTGATCCACACAGAAAATTTTCCATAGCGACAGACCTTCCACGACACCTAGAGACATTGATCCACCGACTTAGATTGGAAGTAGCATACACAAACAGCTTCCTGCACAAGATACATCGATCCAACTCACCGGAATGCCATTGTGGTCATGCAGAAGAAAATGTTCGCCATATTCTTTTGGAGTGCATTAAATACGCGAAAGAAAGAGAAAAATTAAAGAACAGATTAGCAAGTTTGGACAGACGGCCCCTCACAATAAAGAAACTACTTGGACCATGGCCTGAGATGCATCTTCAGAAAAAGGCAATAATCTTCCTGACAGACTTTTTAGTGGAGACCGGACTGGACAAGCGCCTATGACTGACAGCCAGAAATGAGTATTATGTAAAGTGTTGTCATGTATATACTGGCATTAGAGTACTAAGGTGTGCGTGAAAGTAGTTTATGACTGAGTGAACTGCGTGAAAAAAACTGTGTATTGACAGGTTATTTGAACTGGTTTCAGTGTGCTATTATGTTTTTTTTCTCCTTTTCCGTATTGTTAATTTTTGGGTACCGTTCTGTATTATTATTTTATTTTTCGCTGCAGAACTCTGTGATATGGAGTAGCCGAGGCAATAGGCTCCTCAACCTCTCCACAGCAAAACAGTTAAAACAACAACAACAACGAAAAGTAGTTATCAGCTCTACAGCACTAATAATAATGCTGGTTGTAGGGCTTTCTGAATTTGAACCTGTGAGCCCGTCCTTGCATGCAATCGCGGTGACTCCCGCGGTAACTTTTCATTCTCTACGTGGAACTAAATTGCCCCTCAAAAGTAGGGAATTGAAGCCTGTTAAGGTATTCTTCCGTAAACTATAGGTATCCGCTGTTTGCACGGGTGTAACCCCTTCGCGCAGGTGTATACTTTCCGACTAAATGGAAGGGCCTGCGAGCTACATACGACGTTTTATGTGTGCCTGACAAAAATTTTCCCATTCTTTATATCGGCGCACAAAATATACGACGTGAACCTTTTCCCAGAAAACTAATGACGCCGGAAAAGCACTCTGTATAGACAAAAGCTATTCTGTGCGAAACATGCTTGACAAAGGCTTCAAAACAAGAGACAATGGCTTGTTTTTAAGGGCTTGGGACATTCAATATTATACGGGTAACGAAAATTAATGCAATTATGCATTCCTTCATTCATGGACTCCAGGCGAAATTGTTGGAGCATGCGTGCTTCGAGAAGTTTCAGAAACTGACGCCCATCAGTGCCTGCGACATCTTCGAGCAGAACACGAATGCCTGTACGGCCATAGGCGATTGCAAGAAGCTAAACAAAAGCTTATCAGATGTGCTGGTTGGTTAAAACCAATAAAACTGTCGAAGTGACGCGCGTGGGCATACAAAGACAAGCAAGATATAACATTTCTGGAATGGCCGTTCAAAAGAGATGGTGATGAAACGAGTTTCGCCTCAGAATTCCTTTTGCCTTGTCATCTTAAAGTCATAAAAAACGATAATGTCAATTACGCACCACAATGCTGTAGTCGCAAGGGCGAGGATGCGTTCGCCAATGGGTCTTGTTTACAGCTCTAGCTCCACCGAACTCCTGAAAAACACAATGACCTCATGAGTTTTTCAAACGCATGGCTAAATTCAACTTTGTTGGCCCTCTTTCAATACGCTGTGCCACAACTGCGATCCCCCTCACACCGTTTTGTAACGATGCGTCTGAAAAAGATGGTCGTTTTTTAGTCTTACCGTTTTTTTTTGAGAGTGTAAGTCCGCTGCCAACGTGCCCCACGTTTTGTCACCGTGTTAGCAGAAACAATTGACAGCCCACGTATTTGCGGAAGTAGGTGGCAGATTTTTATCGCCAGGGACACCCGAAAGTTGCACAAGGTATCACTATTTGAATCGCATGCGTACAGCCAGAGTTTGTCACGGTCTTTTACCTGCAGATCTGCTTAAGCCACCTGTAAAACCGTGTTCACCGATCAAAAACGTTGCTTAGCACCACCGCAACAACCAGGCCAGCTGCGCATCGCCCGCCACCTTGGTCACGCTTCGTCCACTTGCCTTGGCACAGCGCACAACCGTTCCTGCGTGCCATCTTGTCGTCGCCACACTATACCAGCAGTAATCATGTCGGGAGCATCTGCGTTGCCTTTGCTTCACCGTGTTTTGACCAAAGCAAACTCTGGAAGAAAGAGCCAAATATGCCAAAACAACAATCTGCCAAGTAACGATATGGTCGGAGACGTCGAGGTGATTCCAAAGTCTATTCAAATAGTTCGCGAAAATAAATCGCGAAAGTTGGCTTCGAGCTACGCTTCTTCAAACATGTATGACAGAGTACAAAAAAATGGTTTATATGCATAATTGGTATGTTACGATAACCAGCAATTTCAAGCATTTTGCTTACGTTCATAGATTAAGAAAAGAACACATGCTCGCACACTTGATACGCCTCGCATAAGCCAGAGTGATGATAAAGCCTCTTCTTTGGGATTTCCACTTTCGGTCTGAGACATTGCTGTAATTGGCGCTCACAGTTACTCGATGGAAGCCTAAGAAGGAGAGGATCTGCACATCTGCTCGTTAAGCAGATAATGTTACCTGAAGGAGCGGGAATAACCTGGAAGGGCGTTTCACGTTTTTTTTTTGTTGAATATGCGCGCGTCGGTGAGTTTACACTGATCACAGCTGAGCGTTTATAGCTGACTTTCTTGTGGCGATGTTTTGGGTAATCACGTTCGTGGACTAACGACGCATAGCACTACATTTTCTCCCCGCCGTCTATGCCTCGTTGACAGGTGTCGAAATACTCGCGGTGGGACATCCCACAAACCACTGCGTCTTTTTCTTCTTGTGTTGTGGAGATCGAGCCAGCGAGGTTATGAGCAGTTGTCCTGATCGCAATGAGGCGTACGCGCGTATTTCGCTCGAAGGAAGAAAAGCGGGAACTAAAGGTGCGCAGAATCGCAAATGGGTGCAAAAAACAAAATGAATCCGCTGTTTTGATTTCAACTCGACGAGTAGCGGCTTCTACCTCACAGAAAAAAAAACACAGCTTGCCCACCTGGAACCCCGGCGTGACAAGATCGTTGGTGTGACCGCCACCGGCGGGCGAATGCCACCGACAAAGATCGGACATAGAAGCACAGCGAGATGCGTACTGCTGCGAGTGCGTACCATCCAAACGTTTGACCCGGGTGACGGGGAAGTTTCAACGGGAGCTCATCGACTCCCTGCTCGACGCCAAGTGTGCTATCTTGGCCGTCTTTGGTGAACCGGAGACTTGGCCATGATCACTAGCGTGGAATTGCCACGGGTGTGCTGCGACTGCGCTTCTCTACCACGGCTGCTGAGGTAGAGCCGGTATGCGGCACGTCTCACAAGGCGCAGTGTTTAAAGGTACGGTATGCCTCTTTACTCGCACGAATACATGTATATGGAAAGAATAGATAGGCTCACTATAGCAGTGTTTACGTATAGCCTACCATTCTCACACGTTCGCTGGCTTCTATCTTGACATTGCGGAAAAACACTGAACTCTTTTGGTAGAAGATTCATGAACAATGAAAGAGACGAGCGGTCGGGTGGTATGGCCGATGCTGATTGCCTGCTGGGTCCCACCACTAGAAAACACCTCTATAAATCAACCGACACACTGTTCAACCGACCCACCACTTGTGGGCGAGAAGCGGCGCGAGCCGGTGGGTGCGAGCGCCTCGAGCATCTCACGGCGCACACTATGTGGACAGCGCGCTACTGCTTACCGCGCGATCGCGCCAAAGGCTGGACGCCGTCCGCTAGTCTGCGCGTACCTTTCCCGACTGTCGCCGTCATGGTGAGGGTTAGCGAAGCCGATCGCTTTTGCGAATGGCAACATCAACACTAACGAGGTGCGAGCCAGGGAAGCCAAACACAAGCGTCGGCAGTGGAAGACCCGCGACACTGACGTGGTGCGAGTCAAAAACACCAATCGCGTTCGAGAATGCAGATGGCGTGCGGGTAACACCTACGAGACGCGAGCCAAGACAGCCGAGCGGAAGCGTCTTCAACGCGTCCAACCATCTCGTGTCTTTGCATTTTAAACAAACGTTTACTCGAGTAATTTAGTACCTAAACCAGGCAAAAAGAAATATGCGGCCAATACCTCTTACCTAATGTGTTGGGAAGTTATTGGAACACGTTCTTTTACGGAGTCTGCAGCCTTTCATCGAGCGACAGTCATTATTTTCACACTTACAGTTTGGATTTTGAGCACATCTTTACGCAGGACGTGCTTCTGCAACTCAAAGACGAGGTTCTGGGCCCTCCGTCGCGTATCCAGACAAGGGCCATTCTTACCCTCGATTTAAAAAGAGCATTTGATAACGTGGCACACGACTTGATTCTAAAGAATCTAGCAGAATATAATTGCGGCAGCCGCATGTATAATTACATTCGTTCCTTTCTCCGTGACAGGACAGCTAGCATCGGAATAGGGCCACACTATTCGGACACGATTCGTCTTGCAGGTCACAGCACTCGAGTAGGCGCTACAGTGAGTTTCGCTTCAAACCGTTCTTCCAGCACCAGCGTCGACGCCCGTTTCAACCTGGTCGACGCCGTGCGCACCGCTGCTGCTTCACATCTCTTGAGGGTTACCTTTGGGAAGATGGTCCATAGTTTTTTCTCTCCCACTGCACATTCTTGTGCAGTGCTGTTGACGACTGGGGGTGAACTCCACTGAAAAACGGCACTGCACTTTTTCTTCATTTTTCTCTTTCAAGTTGCGTCTCTCATAATCATATGGTGGTCTTGGGACGTTAAACCCCACATATCATTCTCTTTCAAATTCACTTCATTGATAATGCTGAATGCAGGCTCGGCGGCATGGCTCCGAATGGATGAACGACGTCACTGACGGCACTCACAATGGCACTCGCACTTACGTGTGACGTAGAGAACGACCTAACTCACGGAGCCTTCAATGGAGACGTTTAGTGTTCCTCATGACCAATGATTTTTCATTACGCCTAGCGAAATACAGCTTCCGTTGTAAAAACTAGTATGCATAATTTTCCAGATAAAACGTCGTCGACGCAGCAGCAGTGCCTTCTCTTCAGATAACCTGGCTCTTGGCGGTGACAGCTTGAACACAGTGGCACATTAGCACCTCACAGCAGTTGCCATACCTGTGTTGTTATCGTTTACAGCTCCAGGTTTTATTTGTCTTTTCTTGCCTCCTGCTTTTCATGCAGGCACAAAACAGTTGTGCCAAGTAAAAACTATGAGAAGTGAGAATAAACCACGAGCCTTCTGGCAATGAGGAAGTGTTGAGCAGCCGCTGCATAATTAAACACGCATATGCGCCAGGCCTAATGTGTCTTCGATCAGGTCGTCAATAAGTGACATGTGTCAAAACATTATATAGAAAACCATTATGCTTGATGTTGCGGAAACACTATAGCAACTTGAAAGGAGTTAGGTCAGCACCATACCAGCGGAATGTTCAGCTCGGCTATAAGTTAGCAAAATTAGAAGAAGCGCAATTTACGCACTGCTACATGAATCCCTTTCACCCTATACAGAGTAGTCAACCGGACAAGAATGTCATTAATGGGCTCTTCTTTCCGTACTCTTCTTCGTCTATCTCTTTGATTTGCAAAAAGAGTAAAAAATATGCTTGAACTGGCATGTATGTATTGTGCAATATACTGTAAATCTGTTCATGATTGGACACTGCGTAGCCACAGGGCACAGAGTGTCCGTCAGATGGCTGGAGTTTGGAGCAAGGCGCCACGTTCTTCCAAGTTTCTCTCTTTTTCCCAGCCAGATGCACCCAATCCAGCCGTTCACCACTCTCCTCTCTATCCCTTTCCTACTCTCGCTGATCACCTAGCCTTCACGTGTGCTTTGTGGACATGGGGGCGGGAACCTATCATGTAGTTCCACACGACGGGAATCATGTAATGTTTTGTTAAGCTGTGGACAGATCCGTAGAGCGGCTCCTTGTATTCCTCCCATTCTCAATGTTGGTGGTCACGCTGACGTTCTATAAATAAGAGACACATTGTTTTGAGCTAGCATGTATCTGCTTGTGGCGCTCTGCGGGCAAGCAATGGAGACGCGTCATTGTTACGCTGCTTCATCACGAGCTTTGTGAGGCGGCATTGCTTCGAGCCACCAAGAAGGAGCATGACGGAACAAATCAGACGGGCGTATGATAGTGGAGTGGAAAGACATTTGTCACATCACCATGGGAAAGCACTCAGATGCACGTGTGACGCAAGCAGCCCTACCTTCACGTGGCGTCGCATGACGACCACTCCCTTAACTAAGCCGGACCGACGTCTTCCTTTGAAGAGCACGTGTTTGCACTGGCATTGAAGGAAATAAAGGAGGCGTAGATGCAACTGATGTTTTTTTAATGAAAACTTCAGCTGTGAGCACCGCACATGTCCTGTCTTACCCTCGTATTTTGTATTCGTTCTATCGCTAGCTCTTTTCCCCTTCAATATGAACACAAACCAACTCGCTCTCCTATCTGTGATTATGCAGATATTATTCCTTCTGTTGGCGCTATAGTAAAATGTTGTTCACTACACAGTCACCACAATCCTCACTGACCTGCCGAGGCAGGGCACCCGGGGAAGTACTTTGGTATTTTTCGCACGGAGTGTTTGGGAGCGCTAAATTGTGACACCCAACGGGCACGTCACGTGCAATTTCATTTCCTGTATTAAGGACATCTGTGGCGAAAAAAAAAGCACACAGCGTAGTTGCTAGAAACTTACAAACTATCTGATCAGATGCTTTGCAAAGTGATTTAAATTTTTCTAATTGTAATCTTCGCCAAGGTTTGTTGCATTAAAAACTAGATAACTAAACATATAACTGGTTGAAGATTAAAAAAACATTACGTCGAGGTTCGAAGCGAGCCACTTTTTACAAAAGGCGCATACTGTCGTAATATACGTAGTGGATGCAAAGGCAAGTTTGAAAACCTTCCATGCGCATCATTGCTCGCGGTTTGCAGCATTCTACTCATTACACCGAATGCGATGCTGTGCGGAAGCTTCACTGGCAAGAGTCACTTCCAGTAATGTTGATTACATTTTAGTAATCTACAACTTAAACTTGTCGATTTATATCATACAATAGAAAGTATGCGCTAAGGGGTTGAATTACGCACCACGGGCAGGATATCGCTATCCCATTGAACTCTAGAAGTAGAAGTCTAAAAGTACCCAATTTTTCTTCGACCCTGCCTAAAGACAGTGGGGCCACCCTGTATATGAAAGCATTACACCAGTTTTTTTGTGATTTTTTTCAATTTTACTCTTACTCTTACGAACTATTACGAATTATTTGAAGAGATTCTACAATTTCCAATATGCTAGTAAAAGGAAGAGGGCAGGTTGTTTCATGTTATCTTCAGCAGTAGCCAGCAGCATTCTCATACGAATGTTTGTCTTCGGTTGGTACTTTATCAAGTAGTTATAATTTTCTTTGGAGGCACCTAAAAGCGACTACCTTTGTTTACTTGCGAGGTGAATGGGGGCACATCAAAAACATCAACAGAAAGAAAATTCTATTCCGACACTAAAAAGAAGTTGTTTCTGCACTGTTTATAAATTTTGCTGTCATTCAAGAAACAAGACAGCCTTAGGCGGCCTACTAAGTAGTTACGTCAAAACCAGTCACACAAACGCAGACCAAACTGCTATGAGAAACTACAGCATGAAGTCTGCCTGTGTACACCACCTTTGTTTAAAATTTTATTGTGATTTTAAGAAGACTGGTGCGCGAAAAGTTAGAAGCCTGAGACCAAGTGCTTCCAAAGCAACTTTGAATCGGAAGCAATGTTTACTGAAGAAGGAATTCCAAGGAGATAAAAAAGAGCCGCACAGGGCTGGAAGTCAGAGACTGAGGAAACGAAGATTCCGCAAGGTAGTCGAATCAACGTGAAGAACCAGAAAAATCCCGGAAACGAGGAAGTACGCCAGCACAGCAGGTGCAACCTTTGCTGCACTGCGTGTTTTTGTTGGCGGCGCACACCGGCTTTCGCAGGTCGCCTCTTCAAGCGGAGCGGCCTGATTTATTGAGGGGATTTATGCGAACGCCGGCCATGTGCTCTCCTCGTCAACTATTATCTTTTTCAGTGCTCATATGGGCTGCAGGGCTGGGCGCAGTCAGTAAAATACGGCGGTTCAACCTGCAAGCTTCGACCCGCTTACCTGTTCGATACAAAAGAGAGTGGAAGAAAGATGCAACGGCTTTCGTCGCAGCTGTCATAAACTTCGCCTAGACAAATTAGAACAGTGTGACTTCTTTTTTTTTTCTTTTGCTAGTGGAGGTATTTTATTGTCCAGCATCACTGTCCTGCAGTCGATAACGTATACTTAAAGACACGCACTGGAACCAAAGAGACACAACTAACCCCGGTGTCAAAAAAAGCCATCACCTAGCCGAAATTGGTCACATAGTTGGACTGTTGTCAGTAGAAAAGCGAATGACCGTAAATATGCACCTGAAGAAAAAAAGCAACGGTGGAGTGAAAATATACCAGCTGCCACCTTTATTCTCCAAAAGAACGGTAGCTCTTATTTTATCCCTCATTCTTTAATCGGCGCTCACAACTTAGGCATTTTATGCTAAACATAGAAGGTGTCTTAAACGGAATTGAACTAATGTGTTTTTTTATTATTATTCTACAATTTTCCTTATCACCAAAGCAGATGAGCCAGGATTCAACCATTTGCTTCTGAACATCGAGGGTCCATCATCGGGTAGTGTCGTGCATTTACGAAGACATGCAGAAAAGACGTTGCATCAACTGCAGATCTGCAACCTTCAGTGCAGATTTAAATTGAGATTTTCTTGAGTATGAACAAAGATTGTTGGGATTCGCCGTTTTATTCGCAAGTTGCCACAACAGCGCACTGTATGAAAACAGTGAGTCGGGCAAGCTGTTTAAAAATTGGGGAACCCTTCAGCTTCGGCTTTAGGGGTTGAATGCCATAGCAATATTCTGTTGCTAGTGCGTGGCTCTAGCAACAGAATATGCATTCACGTCAATGCATTCACAAGCATGGCTCTGCTTGTGAATGCATTGATGATATCTGGGTGCGTTTCTGTTGGCAGAAACCGCGAACAGCGCCTCTACTTAACCGTGCGTCAACACTCATGCTGAAACAAATATCAAACGCAAAGGCTCCAGAAAGTCCATCCGCACAGGCGAGACCAGTGAAATAGAGGAGGGAGCCTGAACAGTGCCGCGATTTTTCAAATACGCGTGAAGGAACTTCGGCGACGTTTGGTTGAAATGGAGCCGTGCTGCGAAGCTTCAAACTGACGATGCGTGCCGGCGACGATGGCGTCCATCATGAAATTACCTCCTCAGAATTCCGGAGAATGCTGAGCGATGCGCAGAAAGAAGCCTCCTGAAGGCTGACGTAAAACGTGAGGACTCAAGCTAATGACTTCTTTTATCCTTCCAGGCCATTTCATGCTTATGCATAAATGGTCTCCTAGGCGTGTTCTTGAAGCCGCAATGGAGAATTTGCACGCTGTACCAATCTACTATACTACAATGAGAGAGAGAAAAACACAGACGGAAGGTTTTATGTAATTGCCTTTGTGTTTACTTTGGTTCTGTAAAATTTGGTGCACACATCTAAACTTTTCCTAACTCAAACTTGAATAATTAGAACACGCCCAACATGGTGGTTGATGACATGTTCAAGGATATTTATGTCTGTATATGAGTGATCACACCTTTTCGGATTAAGTTTTAGATGTTCTGAATTTTCAGCACTCCCACGTGCGTGAGAAACTTTCGTTTTTAGGGGCGAAGCTCATTAAATCGTGGGTCTTTACTTGCCTATCTCTTTTGGTACGTGACCACCCAGTTCTATGACTCACTCAGCAGGTGCGGACGAACGGACGGACGGACGGACGGACGGACGAACGGACGGACGGATGGACGAATGGACAGATGGACGAACGGACAGGCACACAGAGGATTTCCCGTTGACCGTTAAAGCCTCCGAAGCTTCGCCCCACTCATCATTATTCACTTCGTGGATATGCTGTGATATTTTGTCTAACAAACACCTAAGATACTTTATGAAAATCGAAAATGGACCATTAGTGGTGTATAGGAAAATCGTATGTATGATAATAATAAAAAAAACTTTGTCTATGCTTCATGTAACTGATTATGTGTCACCGAAATCAAGTAAATTGCATTTTAAGCTCGTTACTTTAAAAACATCGTTTAAAATCATAAAATATCCACTGAAAATTTATCTAAGATCAACCAGAAAAAGAAAGAAAACTTCAAGGACGATAAAGCATCGCTTTCAAGAGTACAATGCGATAAAGTAGTTATACTCCGTTTCAAGTTTTGGTAGCCTTATCATTTACTATAACCTAACTTTGGTTCTTGGGTGCCTCGACCGCGTCGCAAGAAAAAAAAAAATATCTTCATGCGTAACATCACTACGCGTTCTAGGTACTGACTGACAGACACTCCCACGTTTAATTCACATATATACCCAATAAAGTGGCTGAGGGGATAGTCGCCCTTGTAGCTCAGTGGTAGAGCATCGAACGCGTTCGTGGAGGTCTGGGATAACTCCACCCGTAGAGAAGCTTCACAGAAAAACCGGCGTCGATGTCACCACCGACGGAAGTGCTCCCGTCATGGTGATGTTCATGCACCACTTAAATTGACACCAACATCAACATCTAGCAGAAAACCGGAGAGTCCAAAAATACCTCCACCGGCGAAACCTCTCTCCCCTGAAGGCTGGCCGGCACTCGCGAACGCACGGCCTTCTAAGCAGCCTACCCGCTCTCTGCTTCCAGTGAAAGCCAATGCTACTGTTGACGAGGCTCCGACAGCAGATTGTCAAATCATTCCTATGCTGCGATCTATTGTGAGTATCATCACATGTCTTCTGACAAGCATTGATACGCCTACTGCTAGGAACGGCCTACAAGTGCTAGACGCGTTGAGCCCGGTCCTTGCAAGCCTCCAGTAAAACCATGGCCGACAATCACAATTCGTTTCGACAAGAGGTCAGAGAGTCGTCCATGTTTCAGTGGAACCCAAGAGGTCTTACATCTCGCATCTTTGATTTCCGTCAGTTCGTTCGTTTATATCAATTTTCTATCCTGGTTATATGTGAACCGGAATTGTCGCGCCCAATCAGACTATCCAGCTACGAGTCATTTTTTTCATCAAATGACATCAAAAGTAGCAAGGTTGTTGTATTTATTCGCAGGGAGCTTACCTACGTCGTTCAGACAGTACAAACTCACGAAGACAATCAGTATGTGTGCTTGACTGTTAAATATGGAAAGGTGACATTCGCACTCCTGGGTGTATATATATCCCCATAAAGTCGATTCGGCGCCAACAAACTCGACGGCATATTAAGGGCACATCCGGGTCCGTTGGTTATCACCGGGTACTTCAATGCGCATCATCCTATTTGGGGAAGCTCAAGGGTTAACTCAGCAGGACGACGCCTTGCATCATTGGTTTCCAACCATGGTCTCGTCCTTCTAAATGACGCAAGTCCTACGATTTTCCGAGGCACCACATATCGTAGCAGCCTTGATTTGTCCTCTGTGTCACGCCGATTCGCTACACGGGTGAAGTGGTTTTCGGACGTTGAAACACAAAGAAGCAACCGCATTCCCACTTACCTGAAGATCAAAGATACTTCGAACACGTACTAATCTACCACGACGCGAAGAATCGACTGAGATATGTTGAAAACTTAACTTGAGGATGCTTGTGAGGAAGGCTTCTCCCATGGTTTTCAGCAAGCTGTTAGGGAAACTGCACATGCGGCTATGCGCACAATAATATGCTCTCTGAAGTATTCTGAATTTATTCTCGAGCTAGAGAGACTTCGTGCGATCCACCGTCGTGCCGAAAGAAGATACCGACGCACCAATTCCACAGACGATCTACGAACAGCTCGGCGCATCCAAAGGAAGATACAATGGTGCCTCGACAAATTCGACACCCAATGATGGAGAAAATTCTGTGCGTCGCTAGGTCCTCATGAATCACTGTCTCAGATATTGAGAACTGTGCGAGGCTTACATTCTGTTCATGAGCAGCGCTTTCCCTTCAGAGCTCCTGCACTTTTCCATCTCCGACATGGAATTGAGGAGGCAGAAGAGTTCTGCGCTGTGATTGTGGGCCAGACAACGTACACAAGCCTAGGTAAACCGAACCGAATACCTAACTCATGGAACGCGGGCATGAATCTATCGTTTACATCACAGGAACATGATGCAGTGCTCATCCTATGTTATAGGTCGTCGTCGACTGGCCCTGATGACATTTCTTACCGGATGTTATGCCACCTTAGTGAACGGGCATGAGAAGCGCTCCTTAATATGTTCAACAAATCGTGCCAAGCTGGCGTCGTTCCACAAGATTGGAAGTTTAGCAGCTTGGTACCGCTTCTTAAGCCTAGCAAATCTCTTCTAGACATTACCTCTTACCGACCGATAGCACCTTCAAATTGTGTTGGAAAGGTAATGGAGAGAATGATATAGGCCAGACTTGAATGGTACCTTGAATATTACGAGATATATCCAAACGCCATGGCTGGTTTTCGCCGTCATTGATGTTCCATCAACAATGTTATATATCTTGTGACGTATGTCCAGCATCAAAAGGTATGTAAATGATTATCTGTGGCCATGTTACTTGATGTAAAAGGAGAATACGGCAACGTTATTCATGACGCCATCCTCGAAACCATTGAGTCAATGGGCCTAGGTGGACAACTGTATTGTTGGACACGCAGGTATTTACAAGGGTGGACCTTGTTTGTGAACACTGCAGATTGTCCAACCTTCCAACACCCCACGCATCGTGGAGTCCCGCAAGGTCGCGTCTTGAATCCAACCCTCTTCAACCTCGCTCTCTTTGGTCTTGTGGAACGACTGCTGAGTGTGGTCAAGCTATCTATGTACACTGACGACATCTGCGTCTGGGCTTCTTGCGTGACAAAACCTCAGATACGCGCAATATTCAGAAAGCTGCGTTGTTGCTATCAGTGTACATCAATGAACAGGGTCTGAAGACCTCGCCAGCAAAATGCGCATTGATTGCTTTTAGTCGAAAGCCCATGAGACCATACGCTATATCTATCGACGGCCAAGACATACCGTATGCCAAGACGCACTGATTTCTTGGCGTATTCATTGATAAAGACCTCTGCTGGGGCCAACATGCGGCCCACTTGAAGAGAAGGCTGCAGACTTTGCTGACTTATTCAAGTATCTTGGAGGAAAAACCTGGGGAAGTTCAGTACATGCAATAATTCAATTGTACAAGATGCTTTTTCTGAGCTATTTGCGATACAGCTTGCCTATTTTTACTAGTACCTGTCGAACGAGTGTTCGCACTCTCTAAAGCATCCAGGCAATGGCTGTTCGAGTTTGTCTGGGGCTACCGCGATGTTCGTCAACAGCTCAGACAATTGCGATCGCAAATGACTGCCCGCTCAAGACGCATATTGTAACGGACGTGCTCAGAGAAGACGTGAGGCATCTTACTCGCGCCCCTGCCTATCATCTAGCCTCACTGCCAGAAGACCGACCTCATGCATCATTTTGCAATACAGTCTTGACATATCGTACACGCACACCAACGTGATATACAACTCCATCCAGAATCGCAACTCCCTCATGCTGCATGACTAATTCACATGGTGAATTCACAGTTATAGGCATGCCGTCAAAAGCTCAGTTCTCATCTCCAGCGCTAAAGCACCTCCTTCTTCTATTGTTGTATTAGAAGTACAGTGGGTATAACCATTTATATACTGACGATTCTACTAAAGTAGATGGGCCTGCAGGGTCGGTGATCTTTCCTGCAACAGCGACAATGACGAAGATTCGGTTATCTCACCAGACGTCATCGACAGCTGCGGGACTTGTTGTTCTGCGTAGCGCAGTTAAAGTAATTAAGCACCAAGAAGCCTAGAAATGGAGCGTGTTCGCGAATTACAAAGCAGCACTGAAGTGTTTAGTGTTCGCTTTACGCCGGGGACTTCATGAACAAATAGTCTTGGAAATTAAAGAGTTACTTCACCACCTCTTCGACAAACAACACGAGATCACGTTTTAGTGGCTTCCAAGTCACTAAGGCACATTGGACAACGAACTTGCCGATGCAGCTTGATCAGCACACACAGATGGTGAAGAAGAATATATTCCGTTTTTAAGGACTGATGCTGCAATGAAAATCTGAAGAATCGCTAATGATGAAGTAAAATCCCCGTGAAACGCTGAGTGCTTACGGCACACGCGACTGCATAGGCTGGACACGTCTCGTCGACTTCGGCCTCCTTCCGGACTATCTCGACTTGAGACAATGGTGCTTTGGTGACTGTGGCTTGGTGTTGCTTTCACCAAAGTTTTCGCCTTCCGAATCAGAATAAAAGACAGTGCTGCTTGCGATCATAGCGGCAGCGATGAAACGATACAGCACGTTCTCTGTCACTTCCCTCGTTACAGCGTGCAAAGACAACAGGTAGCTGCTGTGTTAGCTCGCCTTGGCGACAAATCCTTGTCAAAACAGTCAGTGCTTGAAAGGCGACAAAGTATGTCTTCGCATAGTAAATCTGTGAAGGACTTATTGAATTTTTTGCGTAGTAGTGGCTTATTTAATAGGTTATAGCACCCTAGCTCACTTTTTTTTTCTTTTCTCTTTCGCGCGTCTATTTTGCTTTCTCATATTTATTCCCCATTTTTCCTTTCCTTGTGGAAGGGTAGCAAACCAGATGCTCCTATGCCTGTTAACCTGCTCACCTTTCATTTTATTCTCTCTCTTCTATATATATATATATATATATATATATATATATATATATATATATATATATATATATATATATATATATATATATATATATATATATACTTTTTTCTCGGTCACAGTTCTAAATTATAATAATATATATGTAAAGGCGATTAGTTTAGGATTAAATACAGAATGGTTGTTACTCTTCCAGGCGTTAAGGTGGTTGCTTACAAACGCAGTATATTCCCCACCCCCTTTTCACTTTGTCTTTTACAAGTGACAAAGCAGTAGCTACGCAAGCTAATAGCTTTATAGGTTGTATATTTTGCTTCTTTAACGCATGAACATTGGGCATGCATATGCCAATGGCACACGCTTTCGAAATATTCGCTGAACTGTAATACTTTGCGTAATCCCTTGATCTCCGCGGGGACGCTTCCCGAAAGCCCTTCTGTAAAAGGCAAACCAACAAGCACTTTACTTATGTACGTTGCCTGAGACAATCCAGTTCTCTGTGCTCGAAGTGGCTACAACGTCTCCATCAGCTGCCCTCCTCTTTGCTCTTTTCCCGCCCAACCCACCCGACGCATGTTAGCGGCCGCACTCGCAAAGAGATTTTTCTGCACTTTTGTTTCGCTTATCACTCGTGAGACGTTTCCTGCTCCTTCTACAGAAACACCTCATATTTGCTGGGTACTGGAGGAACGCGGCAGACAGCACTAAATGAGCACTTTCTGAATTCTCGGCATTCTGCTGTAAGAAACATGAATGTGCTCATTTCAGCGCGCTACAAGACTTCCTGGCTTCGGTAGAGGTATGAGTGCAGAAAGCAACGGTTACGTTGGCTCATGCTTCTACCCAAATTCTTAAGCATGTTTGCATTGGAGACTAAAGCGGTCCGAGCAACCTTACAATGAACGCAGTGCCGTCAAAAGTTTCGATTCAGGTTATCACAGTAAGGTAGTAGTAGTAGTAGTAGTAGTAATGGTAGTGTTGTTGTGGTTGTTAATCCGTCAGTTGGATAATTAGTTGATTATTTGTTTAGTGGTTAGTCAGTCTGTCTGTTCCGGTGTTGATAACTCGCGTAGGGCTACTGCCATTAGCCGGGAAGTTTACTGAGTTGGTAATAATTGCAGCATTTTATTTGCTTCAGTTTTATTAGCCTTAGCGAGTACTTGCCAATGAATGTAACAAATTCTGGTAAAGTCAACATCCAATAAGCGTTTACTTTGTTCAATGACAGGAAAAATATAAAAAAAGATTCCAATCCTCATCTTCGCCTCCGAGTGTCGCTATTTGCTCTGGCTCGCTACGAAGGGCATAATCTCAATAGCAAATAAGTGCGGATATTTTCCCATTACGTTCCAAGCAGGCAGTGACACAAAGAAAAATCAGCTGAACAGAAAAAAAAGTCAAATATTATAAATCTAGAATTCCGTCACAGAAGAGTCAGCGAGGTGAAGCTGGCAATAGCAAATGCCGGATAACAGTGTTTACAGCATATACTGGAGACGGGTATATGGGTATGAAGAGGAGTGAAGCTTGTGACTGGAATGTGGCAAAAAAGCAGCTGGAAGGCACGACAAAAATTATTCACCTGAATAGGGCCAACAGCAGGTGGTTGGTGCCGGTGCTTGGTATTGTGGAAATCAAAGGCAGCATGACTGGCTTAGTTCACTCGCTCTGTGCTAGCCGGCAGCCAGAAAAAGAAACGGGGAATGGTGTTCTATCTTTTTTTCATTAATAACTAGTTTATTTTGAGTTCACTACATTCAACTGCTTCAAGCAGAAATAGAAGAAATATGGTTCTGGGTTGACAAAAAACAGGTGCTATTCGAGTCCAAAGGTTGTAGGAAGAAGTAGAGCTCACTGAGACTGTGGTGGTACACATGCCGCTTACAGCTCACTCAGGATCAGGCTGATCGAAATTGTCCTTAACCGGACGCGCTCAAATTTAAACTCACTAACAAACTCAGTAACATAACGCCGACATCGCTGAAACTCAAGCTCACGAAATGATATGTCTGAGTCAGTGTAACCTAATTTGTCAGTTAGTGATCCGACCTATGTTCGAGGTCGGATAAATTGCGTTATTCCAACGAAAAAATTTCATTTGCCAAATTTACAATGCACATTCGGTGCAGTAACTCAGTGAAGGATCACATGCCTGAAGTTTTGGTACTTTATCAGGGGTTTTGACATCTCTAGCAAAAGTCCCCGGCATTAGGATGAGCTGCAAAGAAAACAGCAATTTCATGAAAATTTGTCGATCTCTCCTTCTAAACTTATTTGGATTCCTTCCATTATTTTGTTTATAAGAGTTATAAATAAACATCAACGAAGAACCAGCAATGTTATGCTAAGTCGGCTTCATTCAGGTCTTGTGTTGCAAAGAAGCACGCCTGCAAGCCATGATTGCATTACACACCAGAGCGTTAATTTAGTACAAAGATAATTAATTATACGTCTGCTAACTTAGACATTGCCCATAAACCTCGAAGGCAGCCCACCAATAACAAGTGGCACTTACTAAAGACATCTTTCGCGTGTTCGGTCGCAAAATATTTCTTTCGAAGCCAATGCCAATGTCTTTATGATGCATGCGCGTATACGAAAGACACACGTACCCTGCATTTGGTAAGTCAGAAATAAGAGGCTTCCAAATGGGTAACTAATAATATTAACAACTGCAAAGGCTTTAAGCCTCAAAACCCCGATTTGATAACGAGAGATGGCATTGTGGAGGGCTGCGGAAATTTCTAAGGCCTTGATTTTCTTACGGCCTCTATTTAAAAATGCCCCTACGTCCCTGAATGGAATTGTGAGTAAATGCGAAGGCATTTAATGCGCCGAGAGAGGGTACCGTTGCCGTCAGACATTCACCTTCACCGACGTCTGCCATCGCCATGAGGGGCACCCGGAAAGTGTACGGTCGAGAGTGAGGAGCGAGCGAAGGGGCACCCGCATTCTCGGCTCGCGATTGGCGTTCCATAGGGGCGTCTCGAGCACACCCTTCCGGATGTTTTTGAGAGGTGCGCAGCCAGCGAACTGTCGATAGTAAGGCGCGAGCGGACGGGATAGTCGGGCGCATGGAGAAGAGAGCGTGAACGGCGAGAGAAGACGTGGCGAAGCACCACACCTACCCTCTCCTACACTCTCTTGCACCGCATGCTCCAGTTGCTAGGGGCGAGGATAAGAGCGCGTGCCCACGCCTGTTGCTATGGGAGAGGGATTAAGAGCGGCGAGATAACCACTACCGGCGCGCAGACACCACCGCGGAACACGCCGGATGTGTGACATAGACCGGCTAAGAAATGCATTCGCATTGGAAACGCTTCTTTACTAGATTTGCCACCCCGTACCTTCAGTGCCACCCGAACGCGTTCCGAACACGTTGATTTATTTATTTTTATACTGTTTTATTTTATCCATACTGTCAGCACATATGCAGCATTCAGGCGATGGTAAAGAAACACAAACGCAAAAGCTCGTCTCCATGAAATGCATGGAAGGCGGTGGCAAGTCAAGTTCAAGTGAAGGAGAAGTGAAGGGGTGAGATACACCTGAGTCTAATCGCATACGCCGATAACAGTTTACGTCCATAGAAATGCTGTCGTTGAAGCCAGGATTCGAGCCTGCGACCTTCGGGTCAGCACTCGAGCAGCGTAACCACTATGCCGCCACTGCGGGTAATGAGTAGAAAGCAGTCAGCCTAGCGAAATGTAAGTGCGCACAATTGTGGTTAATTACGCAAGGATAGCTTTAATAAAAAAATAAAATATAACTGAATAATCTTGTTTGCGTATATCAACAGTATTTTACAGCTAAACACATTCTTTCGATTCTACAGTTGTGTACACTCCTGTTGACGGAGTATTCTTGCATATTGCACAGTAAAAGAACACCTTGGGAAATATTGCTGCAGTCGAGCATTACTGTGCGACAGCAGAAAAAAAATAAACTGAGGAGAACGCTAAGCATGTGACTCTGACCTGTCGAAAGACTCGCACGTTAAAGAAGTTAGCCTTACCAGATGAAACGATACTGCGAGTTGTTGTGCGGCATTATGCTCTGCCTTCAATCAGGCAAGAAGCGACACACTTATCTACACAGAGAGGCTCCCGTTACGGACGGCAATAAACGCCGTCGGCTTGGAATGACCCTGTGGTGTGACGACCTCTTATCCGCGTCATTATGAGGAGCCCGACTGGCAAGCTGTCGTAGATTCGAGGCACCGATTGAACAGCTTACCAGCTTAGCTAGAGAAACGGGCTGAATTTGGACACTAAGGAGAACATCGTTGCGTCGCTATCTCTCTTTCTTAGCATTCCTTAGACTGATTGCCACAGTACAAGGGAGCTGTACAATACTGAAGCGAATAGTGAGGGGAATGTGACTCGTATGCAATCTTTCTTTACTTTTGCTGCGCACTTTGTAGCTGCTACACCAATTTATGGCGCGTGGAGGCGCTTCGACGTCCTTTGCGAATAAAGTGGTAAACGAAACAAAAAATCGGCTTGAACTGTTCCGAAGCTGTAGACGACATCACGTAGTGTTCAGTAGCTGTCGAAACATGCCGGACTGCAAATGCGCACACCCAAGTAAAATGACGTTTCTGCTCTTGAAGGCGAAGTTCAAGCGATCTCCAAACCCAACTCACCCAATTTGCCACCTTATTTCAATTTAAAGCGATAGTAGCAAGACAAGCGCGAAACATTTCGGCGTCCACGAATAAACTTCATCAGCGACTGCAATACAAGGCCACTATAGCAACATACGAAACTAAGTACGTCCCTAATGACAAACAAGGCTTTGGCGATGATGGAGAGGTCTTGGAGCCGCGTGTAAGATGTGGTCCCAAATTGATTGTGAATACGAGTAGTACTGCCTCGGCATTCCGAAAGAGACTCGAGTGCCTGCTGTGAATATAATATGGGGCCGGAATCGAGGATGACATCGTCGGAATCCCTTCATGACAGGGCATCGTCCATCAAGTGGGGGAAGAGCTGGTGTGCGCATGCACATATGGTGTTCGTGGTTATGTGAATAGGATGTTAGCTTGTGAAGCGCACGAAATTTCAAGCGACAAAAAGGAAACAAATGATGGAAAAACATCAGGGAAGAAACAAACAACCCACCCAGTTTGGTAAAGACAGAAAGTAAAGACAGTGAAGTAAAGACACTGAGGTTGTCTAGACAAGCACCATTCGAAAATTCGGTATGTGTCTTGGAGTATTATAGTATCGAGTCTCTCTTGCAGCATTGATGAAACAGCCCCGTCAGCCTGGTATATTCAAAGTCAATGAGAAGTCCAGCAGCAACTGTAAAGTTTTCTCTCCAACACATCCCCATCACCCCGCACATTTGGCGATTTACTTTTAACATGAAAAGAAAAATGCACCAGGAGTCAGAGATACTGGTGACACAAATTTCTCGCAGGCAAGATTGATACAAATGGCTGAAGCTAGGTTTCATGCAAAAATTGAGGACATAAATTCACACGTTCAAAATATGAAGCTTCTTTACGCAAACTTGCGGAAATTACTAGTAAGCCAGCTGCTGAATACTTTACTGCTAACACAGAACTAAACATAAATTTTCGCCACCAAGCGCGTTCGTAAAGTAGCCACCAACGCAAACGAGCTGCCACCAACACTCATCAAGTACGTCACGTACCAGATTATTCATAAGATCTTGTTAAAACTACAGAACTTTAAAACCTACGATACATAACCATTGTTAGAGCTTCCACTTTAAGTAAGGATTAGTGATGCACTTGCATTGAAATTCTCAATAATAAATAAAAAGCAGTCTGATAACTAAGAGTTCATGGCGCGTTAAACTAGAACTTCACTGAAGTTATTCTTGAATATTATCTAGTCGTACTGTTTTACGCATCTAAAGCTGTAACAAGTGTTGGGCAAATAGAGTTTATTCAACTCGAGTCAACCAATCTCAATAAGCTCAATAACCCTCACATTTTCAATACCTACCTAGAGAATGTAAAGAAACCAAAACGATTTATTTGGCTTGTGTGCATGAAAAAAAGGGAAGAGAGAGTAAATAGGGAAGAAACAGGCTGAGAACTGCCATCTACAGGGCACAGTACCTGTCCGCTTCTCCGGGAAGAGGTGAAGAAAGGAAAGCTGGGGGAAGAATGAAGGAGAGAGAAAAGAAAAAAAGAGAAAAAAAACTGACACAAACAAAGCACAAACAAGCAGTTTCTAGTACACGTCTACAGAACACAGTGCTACGAACAACGTGTGCACAGTTATTACTCGCTTCTAAATCTGAAACTCATTGTGTTCTCTTCTATTCAAGTTCGTGCAAAGCGTATGCAAATTACGTCTATCCAAAATATCTTGGACTGCTGGTGTTATTTGTTCCACGAAAAGGGCCAATTTGCATATTCCAATGGGTTCTCTAGGACATCAAGGTTCAAGCTGGGCCTCTTAGAGAAGTGGTTTTCGCTACATTAAACCTGCACCGTACAACGCCTATGCTCAAGCTCAAGTATGTACACCCTAGAGAAAACAACAATTTGATGATGGGCGTGAAGGGAGAATGTGGGTTACAGACATGAAAAAAGAAAAGGTTTAATTACACGCAGGTGTCGGTCGTAGTTCGCGCTTGGAATAAAGGTAGCTCGCTGGGTGGTTGGATACTGCGCACCGAACTTAGTTTCGTGAATAGATGAGAACTACGTTCAAAATATGCATAAATGGTGGGCAATGCTATAGGATAAATAGCGAATGTGAGCTTTTGAGCAATACAGGTCTGATGCCAAGTAACTTGCGTAATAATAATAATAATGACGAAAAGACTGATCTTTGTAAATTATTTAATTATACTAATACCGGGGTTAGAGTTGTGAGCAACGATTGTTTCGTTTTCGATTCATATTTTTTTTTCAGGCATACATTAACCTGTATCCAGTTTTTCCACTTTAACTTTTACCATAACAAAAAGACCTAGATAAGCGGTCGTGGAAGCGTGCGAAGAAAAAGTTGCTGTGGCTTCCTTCGTATTGGTTGTGATGCGCTCAGCCGATAGGGATAACGCTTGTGTTGGGCATAACTAGTAGTATCCAATTTGAAATTGAGTTCATATCTCTAAACAGTGTGCTTATGCACCAGTGCATGTTAGTGAAGACTACGCGTGGCGAATATAGAGTACGAGGAGGAAGAACAAGATGAAAGGCATGCAGGGAGGTTAGCCAGGCACATGTCCAGTTGTCTACCTCACGCTGGAGTAATGAGAAAGGGCAGTATAAAGATTAGAGAGGGAAAAAAGAGGCGAGAAAATTGTCAGTACGTGGGCTGATGCATATGCACTGGTGGTACTGTGCAGAAGTCAAGCTATTTAAAGACACCCAATAACGGTTTCGTTCTGCTTACTCATGACAGCACACCTTGCTTGTAGCAAAATGGTACATCGTGGTTCCGCTAGGCAGAATACGCGGCTATTCATCTTGCTTTCAGCGCACAAGAAATCTGCCAGTACTTCCTGCTAGCTCGTCTCATGCATGATGTCCTGCCGTATTTTATCGCTAATGTCGTGCAAGAGTAAACCGATGTAAACAGAACACTAGCTCACTTCATTCCACTTTGTAGAATGTCGTGTGACAAGAACAACACAAAGTAGATGAAGCCGTACTTGTTTGGCTTCAGAGAAATTGGCGCATTCTACGAAAAACCGGCCGGTGCAAGGGAGTGCCCCCTCGGCAATCTTAGAGCGCCTGGTTGCCAGAGATGAACCCAAGGGTTTAGTCGTGACAAATCACCGGATATACGGGGTGCTTATACGCAAACGGCCTTCTTGGGTTTCTTTTGTGCGCACATTTAGGATTTCCCTTCGTGCTTTCAGTAAGTAAAGTTATGATGTTTTATGCCCGGCTGGGCAAACCTTGGGCGAACTCTCAATGCAAATAAGTAAACTAAGCTTTTTATACTCTGGATTGTTTTTCCAGTAATTAGCATGAAAGTCTGCCGGCACTCAGATATTCGGCTCTGGTAATGCGAAATATGCATAGCAAACAAACCAGCCATGTGTACACTCAGAGTAATATCACTCTCGTGCTCCTCAACCGAAAGTTGCTGACCCTGTCCGTTCTCCCACTGCAGAGGGGAAATTTTCTGATCGCTTCACATGCTGCATCCAAGCCGGTAAAGAGTGATAGCTTACCATTCCGTGGCTAAACAACATAGTTATATGTGTATTTGTCGGGAAAGTCACTGACACCATGCCCTATATTTAACTTTATAAAAATTACAACAACAAAGATCTTTTTTTCAGTACACTGAGAGAACGCGCTCAGTAAATTTTCGAGCCACGTAACAGCTATCACACAAAAATGAATATTTAAAAGCCTGGTTTCATTTAATAAAAGTCACGCAATTTTCTCTCTCACGTAGTGGAAGTTTGACGCCAGCAAATTCCCAGAATAGTGAAAACCAACTGCTCTTAGTATATGGGAAATATAAAAGTTGTCAACCTATCAAGCTTAAAGCGCAAACAGCACATTTCGCATTCCGAATACTAACGTAGGCCCTGGCTTCTACGTATGATCGCAAAGTTAAAATATGCGGCTGTTGGCGCATTGCATGTTTCCAACCATGATCCTGTGGTTGGACACGTTAAGCACATACAAGTGAATGGCCCGTTCTGTAGAAAGTGCTGTGAGCGCGCACTCGCAAACCTGTCCTCTGAATAGACTTGGACAGAAGTTCGAGTGTACAGATGGTTACTCTAGCATGGTGGTACTCAACATGTTTTTACTCTACACGTGTGTAAAATGCCAGGTCACAGTAATATGTAACTCTAGCGTCACTGGGGCTTGGTTTCGATAGCCCGTAGGTATTAACGCTAAGAAGCATGACCCGATTATTGTTAGGCATCATTCTTTCGCTGTCATAAGGATAACGAATAGCGCCAGTGGCAAAAGCAACCAAGGAAAAGAACTTCTGAGAAGTTTAAGAATTGTATTCGTAAAACGCCCTCTTCCGCTTTCTCAGATCCGCAACATCCTCAGTGCGTGAATATGCGCGGAAAAAAGTTTTACGCTGAAGGTGAATGGTGCCGTCATCCAACAGCCTAACTTGAATAATTCTGAAATAGCATGTGCAAGACTATAGTTCGCCGACGCAGCGGTGAGTGCACATAGACGCTGCTGCGATAGGCTAACACGTTAATGCTCTGCTGCCATGGTTGCTGTACGTAGTTTTTTTTGTCCTTGCTTCGTACTTTTCCGCAGTACCAAGCAACCACTGATGCGCGCACGTGATCTCGTTAATTTGGCTGTACGAGTGCATGCAAATTAGTTTTCAGCTGCGCAGGCCCTCAACACAAGGGTACGCATCGTTTGCGCGCGCAAGACATGGTTCCTTCAATGAGAGATATATTCGCTTATCGTGGCCAACTTATACGCTCAACACTTGCTTAAAGGACCTAAGTTTGGGCGTGCTTGGTATGGTACAGCAGCCAGAAAAATACATGCACTGCAAACATAGAGCTTCACGTATAGGCGAACTGAAGGAGCAGGAAACCAGAATTGTCTTTCCGCACATGAAGTAAGATTACGCGTGGGAGCAAAGACAGGACGACAGGATACATCCTAGCGGGAAAGAACACATACTTTGCACCTTCTTGTGCATGCCCATCTATCTATCTATCTATCTATCTATCTATCTATCTATCTATCTATCTATCTATCCAACCGTCCGTCCCTCCGTCCGTCCGTCCGTCCATCCGTCCGTCAGTCCGTCCGTCCGTCCGTCCGTCCGTCCATCCGTCCGTCCGTCCGTCCATCCATCCATCCATCCATCCATCCATCCATCCATCCATCCATCCATCCATCCATCCATCCATCCATCCATCCATCCATCTATCTATCTATCTATATATCTATCTATTTATCTATCTATCCATCTATCTATCTATCTATCTATCTATCTATCTATCTATCTATCTATCTATCTATCTATCTATCTATCTATCTATCTATCTATCTATCTATCTATCTATCTATCTATCTATCTATCTATCTATCTATCTATCTATCTAGACGCCTACAACATTTAGCTCTCCTGGCCGTTTCGATAATGGTATTGATACCAAACTTGGTATGGCATAACGTGACTGTATGAAGACTATATATGACTAGTCATAGCATAAAAATTATGATACGTATGTCAAGATTATATGGCGAACACAAGCGACAGACCCTATTATGCAAATTATGACACGCGTGTCATGTGAAAGATGACTACATGCCACACTCATGATGCGCTCGCGGTGGTCTCGCTAGCATTACATATTTCAAATTTGTTATTACGGTACATGAATGAATGACGAAGGTATGTGGCTGGTGCAAACATGATAATCATGAGATGCCGTGTCATGTAACAACATGACTACATGCCACGCTCATGTTGCGCTGGTGGCCATTTCGCTAGCTTCACTCATACCAAGTGTGGCAATATAGGACGTGAATGGATGACGAAGGTATGATACTGGTGCGAACATGCTAAACATGAGATTCGTGTCATGTAACAACATGACTACTGTTGTATTTGTTTCGTTTGTAACGCCAGCAAAACCAGCTGCGCGCGCCTAGAGAGAGAGAGAGAGATAAATAGAGAGGAAAGGCAGGGAGGTTAACCAAGCTTGGCTCGGTTGGCTACCCTACACTTGGGGTGGGGGAAAAGGGGAATAATAGAACGAAAAGAGACAGAAAAGAAGCGCGCGCCTAAGTTACAACAGTGGCGACGAGCCCGGAAACCACCCATGCTGCCGTGAAAGTTGAAGCCGACGGCCTGCCGCAACAAGTACCGGCGACCATGACCAGCCTCCAGCTTCCAGTGTTCGACGACACAAGAGATAAGTGGAAACCATACCTTGTTCGGGCTGAAGCGTATTTTGAGGCAAATGCCATTACTGACTCCAAAAGGCAGAGAGCACTTCTGGTGGCAGCACTCAGCACGCAGACTGTGCAAGTGCTAGCGGGGCTAATTGCACCTCGGACGCCGAATTCCCTTACTTACGCCGAAGCGGTCGCGGCATTAAATGACTATTACGATCCCAAGCGTCACGAGATAGCAGAAAGCTACAAGTTTTTCACACGTTGCCAACAAGAAGGGGAGTCGGTGCACGCATTCCTAGTCGAAATACGGCGCATAGCAGACAATTGCAACTTCGGAAGTGCGCTGAACCGGATGTTGAGGGACAGGATTGTTTGCGGCGTACGCTCAACTAGCTTGCGCAAGCAGTTACTGGCACATAAAGATTTAACCCTCGAAGAGGCTGAATCAATGTCCATTGCAGCCGAAGCAACCGACAGCGATGTAAAAGATATGAGTGCAGAGCCGCCGACTGTGCTAAAAATGCAAGCCCATCATCGCTCGCCCTCTCGAGGTAATCACACACTAGGCGCGTCGCATGACTGCGGCCGATGTGGAAGCACGAAGCACGACGATAACGCCTGCCGCTGGGTTAACGCACGCTGCTATCACTGTGGGCGGCGCGGTCATTTGGCAAAGAAATGCTACAGTGCTCCAACTGATGCAAAGGTGGGAAGGCGGGCAGCGAGTGTAAAGGCACTGACAGTTGAAAGCGCGTCTAGCAACGACGACTTGAATAGCGCACACGTTTGGACGTTGATTTCGGGACGAAAAAACGGTTTGGAACCACCCATACGCCGCACGTTTCGATGGGGCAACGTAGACCTTGCCATGGAAGTGGATACGGGTTCCCCGGTGTGCGTCGTATCGCGCCAAGTGTACGATCGACACCACGCACAGTGGCCGCACTTACAACCACCACGAATCAAGCTGTCATGTTACGCGGGACAGCTTCCGGTGTTGGGGGAACTCGAACTCCAAGTGAAGTATAAAAGTGTATCTGTGCCTTGCCCGCTCATCGTGCTTGACTGTGCAGGACCCAGCCTATGTGGCCGCGACCTCATTGCTTTGCTTAGCAAGACGGGCGTTCACATTGGAGACCTGACTGCGCCGGACCCTACAGCAAGCGCCGAGCCAAGCGACCCTAGGCTGAACCGACTGCTCGGCGAGTTCGAGGATGTTTTCTCAACAGACCTTGGGCTAATCAAGGGTCCTCCAGCCAGCCTAAAACTCAAGGAGACAGCGGCACCGAAATTCTGTAAGCCCAGATCTCTTCCTTACGCCCTCCGCGATAAGTTCTCTCGTGAAATTGATCGGCTGGTGTCACTTGGTGTTCTAGCGCCCGTGAAACATGCAGAATGGGCTACACCTATTGTGGTCGTTTTGAAAAAGGACGGGAGCGTGAGGATATGTGGTGACTTTAAGGCTACCCTTAATCCGGCATGTGAGGTGGAGCATTACCCTCTTCCGGTGATAGAGGACATGTTCGCGAGCTTAAACGGAGGCGAATATTTCAGCATCTTGTATTTAAAAGATGCATACAATCAGGTGCCCCTTGACGAAGCGTCCAGCGGGCTGTGCGTCATTAACACGCACCGAGGGCTGTTCCGGTATAACAGACTTCCGTTTGGAATAGCTTCTGCACCGGCCATTTTTCAAAGAAAGATGGATGCAGTACTCGGCGGGCTGTCGGGTGTTCAAGCCTACCTTGACGACGTGCTAGTGTCAGAAGGCAAGAGTGATAACGGACAGCAGCTCAAGAGAGTGTTGGAGCGGTTCCGAGAGCACGGCGTTAAACTTAGGATTGACAAATGCAAGCTTCGGCAACCTTCTGTGACTTACCTTGGCCATCGTATAGATCGACAAGGTCTCCACCCCATTGAAAAGAACGTAGACGCCAGCATGCAAGCCCCGCGCCCGCGTAACGTTAGCGAATTGCGCTCGTTCCTTGGCATGCTCACATTCTACGCACGTTTCCTGCCTAACATGTCGACTGTGCTCAGCCCCTTGTATCAGCTCATGGAAAAACGAGCCCGTTGGGAATGGCGGGAACCGCAGCAGTCAGCGTTCGAGAAAGCGAAAGAAATGTTGAAGAATGCGCAGCTTCTCGTTCATTTTGATCCCAACAGGGAACTGAAGCTAGAATGTGATGCTTCCCCGTATGGCGTGGGTGCTGTTCTGTTTCACTCGGTGGGAAATGAGCACAGACCAATCGGTTTTCGCTCCAGAACGTTAACAAAAGCGGAGCGAAACTACTCTCAGCTGGAGCGAGAAGCCTTGGCACTGATTTTTGGCGTTTCTCGGTTTCGTGACTACCTCCTAGGTCGGCAATTCACCCTGGTAACCGACCATCAGCCACTGCTGGGACTGCTCAAGCCTGACCGCCAAACGCCGCCGATGGCCGCCGCGCGCATTCAACGGTGGGCACTGTTCCTAGGAGGCTACCAGTACAAGCTACAGTACGTTCCGGGGAAACAACTACTGACAGCAGATGCCCTCAGCAGACTACCAGCCCCGGCGGCAGCGGAACCAGTAGCCGAAGGGGAGCCTCCAGAGTACGTCCTGTCGTTGGAGGCCCTGGACGAAGGTATAGTGACGACGCACGAGTTGCAGGAGCTCACTGCCAAGGACTCGTTGTTAGCCCGTGTGGCGGAATACATCTTGCATGGCTGGCCTCGAACAACAAGGGGAATGGTGCCCGACTAGCTGCCCTTTTTTGATCGCAAAATGGAGCTGTCGATGGCTCACCGGCTAATCTATTGGGGGCAACAGGGTCGTCATACCACGGAAGGCGCAGGAAAGGATGTTGCAGCTGCTACATGAAACACACCAAGGCTCCTCGTCAATGAAAGCGGTGGCACGGTCACTGTTTTGGTGGCCAGGGATGGACAGGGAGATTCAGGAATTGTCGGCGCAGTGTGTAAGCTCGGTAGAAAACCTGCCCATGCCTGCGGCAGCACCACCGGTGAGTTGGCCGAAAACGGCCGAGAGGTGGTCCCGAATCCACATCGATTTTGCGGGCCCAATAGTCGGCAAAATGATACTTGTGGTGGTAGATGATCACACAAAGTGGATTGAAGCAATACCTATGATGCATGCGAACACAGCGGGTACTATTCACTGCTTACGAAGTCTGTTTTGTCGGTTCGGAGTGCCACGCACAATCGTGTCCGATAATGGCACGCAGTTTACGAGCCAGGAGTTCGCCACGTTTATAGCAAGAAATAATATTGTGCACTTGCGTACAGCGCCTTTCCATCCTCAGTCGAATGGAGCAGCGGAAAGAGCAGTGCGAACTCTTAAGGATGGCTTGCGGAAAATGCAAGATGGCTCACTAGAAGATAACATCATGCGCCTGCTATTCCATTACAGGAGGACCCCGCAAAAGGAAGGAAAGTCACCCTCGGAGATGCTTCTCGGTTACCAGCTGCGGTCCCGTCTTGACAGCTGCCTGCCGCCAAGGGATGAGAACTGGTCGCCGGGTGCTGACGATTGCACCATCTCGCCAGGAAGCAGCGTCTACGTGCGCAACTACGGTGCCGGTAAAAGATGGACGCCTGGACGCGTAAAAGCTGCGTCGGGGGCGAGAATGATAGCAGTGGACACACCAAGAGGGTTAGTGCAGCGTCATATCGACCAAGTCCGCCGCCGCCGCGAATCGACGCCGGAGTCTGCAACTGCGGGGACGACGGAAGGCGCGGACGCTGAAGCTGAACCTGCCAGCGTGACTGCTCCTGTCCCGTCTCCTGCGTTGCAACGCACGTCCAGGCTGAATGAGCAAGAGCGAAGCCCAGAGCTACCGGCCGCGGATGGTCGGAGTGAGTTTTCCCCACCAGCTGCTACGGAACCTCCAGTCGCTACGGACGATCCCTCGCCTGAGGTGGTCCCGCAGCAGCCAACGCTGAGGCGATCGACAAGAGTTAGGAACCCGGTACAACGGTTCCACTTTTAAGAGGAAAGAAATGTTGTATTTGTTTCGTTTGTAACGCCAGCAAAACCAGCTGCGCGCGCACCATTTCGTTTGGGCCCTGTGCGCCTTCATTCTCCCTTTCCCCCCTCCCTTCACCCTCTCCTAATGCCAATGTATATAACCGCGCTGCGGACAATAAACGCTGTTCGTTGACTGCCCGACCATCGTCCTTGCTGCTTCGCTGCGCGCGCCTAAGTTACAACAACTACATGCTACGCTCATGATGTGCTCGCGGCTCTTTCGCTATCTTCGCATGTACCAAATTCGGTATTACGCAACGTGAACGTACGAGATAGATAAATGAAACATCCAAACATCATAATCAAGACATGCGTGTCATGTAACAACATGACTACATGCCACATTCATGATGCCCTCACGGGCGTTTTGACAGCTTCACATATGCCAAATTTGGTATTACGTGACGCTAATGGAAGATGAAGGTAGGTGACTGGTGCAAACATGATTATCATGAGATGATTCCCGTGTGAGAACATGACTACATGTCACTGTCAAGGCGCCAATACATTTCGACATGACTCAGTGCACGTGCTCACCGGCATTCATATCGTCGCTTCACGCCAGCGTTGTCACGCCAGGCGCCGTACCTGCCATATACTGGCAGACGCGTGCTGCGCTGCGTTGCTTTGACGCATGCGTGTTTCAGCGCGTCCGGTGTCCCTCCGTCACGAAAAGAGGGAGACGCCGTGTTGTCTGGGTAACGCATCGGCACGAAATGCAGCATGTCGCATTTCGCAACGCTTGCCGTCGGGCTGCGCCGACGGACGGTGGTCGCGTTTGGCGTCAGACTATAGAGTGCTCGCGTTCTGCCAACGTATTGTCACTCTGCCCATCGTACGCGCGCGTCAACGCTACATTGGAATATATTGGGCCGTTCATGATGCGCTCGCAGCCGTTTTGCTAGCTCTACGTATACCAAATTGGGTGTCACGTGACGTCAATGAATGATGAAATATATGACTGGTGCAAACATGATAATTCTGACACGCATGTCATGTAAGAACATGACAACATACCAAACTCATAGCATGCTCGCGAGCGTTTCGCTAGCCGCACATATACTAAATTTGGTATCTCGTGACGGTAATAAATTACAACGGTGAACGGCACATCCAAGCATGATAATCATGACACGAAAGTCATGTGCGGCATCATTTACCTCCACCTTGTAACGTTGTGCTGATTTTAAAGTGACATATCAACCTTTGTCATTCGTCCTTCACATATAATCGATTCTTACTGTACGGGGGATCTGCCAATTTTTTTCCGTCATTGCGTTTGTCAATGTTGTTGTGAAAGTCACCTTTGAGGATGTTGCATATTATATTGACGGCAACGAGCGCCACTGTCATCATCATCTCCAGTGGGCGAAGCGGCAGCGCACCAGCAACTATGCTGAATAAGCGCGTCTTTTCCCTTGTACAGATGCTGGCCGCCATTTTGTCTTGCCTTATACCGGCACTCGATCTGAATTTCTGCCCAGCCGACGTTTCTCGCACCTTACCTGGCAATGAACACGGCAATTCGACCTTCCGGAACTACTGTAGTTCCACCAAACAGCCCAGTGCCTCACGTGCACTTGCGAGCCATGCCTTAATCTCCCCTCACGTGACGTCATCCGGCCCAGGACATATAATTTCACCACCACCTCTGCACATCTTATGTCGACGAGGCGGCAGAGTGCCTGCAACTATGCTGAACATGCACGTCTGTTTCCTTGTACAGGTCTGTTATTTTTGTGGCGCTAAGTGTTTCCGAAGAATGATCCATTTTTCGTCCTACTGTCTTGCCCACAGAAGTTAAAATGTGCACATTGTAGTCTCTACGGTCGTTGTGTTCTTTTGTTTTTGATGTGCTGTTAATGTGTGGTGACGTTGGGCGAAACTCAGGGCGTAACAATGATAGGATATCACGCCAATTCTGCAACTCAATAGTATACCCTCAAAATGATCATAAATTACTAGTAAACCTTGTTCAACGCCTCCTTTATTTCTTTCAATGCCAGTGCAAACGCTCGCTTATGTACAGGAGCCGTTGGTATGTCTTAGTTCTGGGAGTGGTCGTGATGTGGGGCTATATGAGTGGTCACGCTGCTTATGTGCCATCTGCTTCCAAGCGCTTTCCCCCGGAGATGTGATAGACGTGTGTCCTTCTCCAATACCATGCGTGTGTCAGATTTGTTCCTTCTTACTCCTTCTTTGTGGCTGGAAGCAATGCCGCCGCCACCTCACAGCGCTAGTTGTGCAGTGGCGCCAACGTGACGCGTCCTCATTGAATGCCCGCATAGCGCCACGAACAGTGACACGCTATCTGAAAACACCGTATCAGCTACAGAGCCGACGTGACCGCCAACATTGTGATAACGAGAAATGCAAGACACCGCCCCACGGATCTGTCCAGGACTGAACGAAAAATAACTTAATATTATTCCCGTCGTGAAGCACTGCATAAAGCGCTTTCTTCCCTTTGATGGCAAAGCACAGGCAAATGCTAGGTCATGGGCGAGAGCAGGTGTCACACCGGTCCCGTTAAATAGGGAGGCGATCGCCGGGCTAATTCTAAGAGCCGAAGTATCGCCCCCCCCGAACCGCACCACGAAAGCGTGGACAATTTAGGAGTGGTCCTTATTGGCGCGCCAGCAGACGCCGGCTGTGGCCCAAAGACCAAGTCAGAGCCGAGAGTTGATAAACAAACAAAATTATATTCTCAATAATGGCAGATCAGAAAAACAATACACCAATATGTTCACTCCACAATAGCTGAGTACAATATGTCACCAATCAATCAACACACTACACAGTACAATTAGCCACACTCGAACAACGGACACAGACAACAGTACACACTACAATGCAGTCGCATGCATTGAACAACCAAGACCCTTAAAGACTAAAGAGATAGAAAACCTATTCAGTCCAAAGTCCTTGGAACCAAAGTCTGAATGATACTCTTCCGAGAATCACTCACTCAAAGTCCAGCGTTGTTGCCGTTCCGCTGTCCCGAAGTTTCTCTTCCAGGAAACCTCGCGTCTTCAATTGGCCACTCTCCAAGCTTCAAACTTCTTCGCCGGAAACACGTCGGCTTCACACACGCAGCTGTTGCCCCAGGTCTTCGCTCGATAGCGGTAAACACATGCTCTTGCCGGTAGCTCGAGCCTTCACCCACAGGTGGAAATCCTCTTCTTCTCCCGCTTTGTCTCTACGGAAAAAACCTTCGCCGACTACTCGGCGGAATCCCTACGCGCTCTGGCGCTAACTTCCGTCTCCTCCTGCTCTCTCGTCTCGGCCGCTCGATTAAATACCTTCCGCGCGACATTCCAGAGAGTTCTCGTCATTTCGTCGGCGCGATACGCAGCGAAGGCTGCAGAGAGGCAAGACGGTTCGAATGCCCTCCGCGTCGGATGACTCAACTCGGTCTGACCACGCCTATTTCTTTCTGGAACTTTCTAGCGCTTGCCCGGCCGCCGCTGTGGGGTGAGGAGGTTCATCGGCGAAGCCACGCTTCTGAGAGGAGAGGCGTCGCGCGCCCGGGGAGCCTTGGACGCTTGTTTTCTCTCTTTTTTTTCGTTGACCTCGCCGCGTCTCTCCGGCGCGTTATCGCAAGAATTTGGCGGCGCGCCCGTTTTTAGCGCTCGTTCTGTGACACTGCCCCCCACTTTAAGAATATTATCTCATAATATTCAAAACCACACAAACGAGCGCGAACAGTCACCACACACTCTGAAAGACTGTAACACAAACCGTCGCTCATGACACTTCACATTCGCAATAGATCGCTCAATACAATCTTACATTGTAGTTCAATTCCACAACACATGAAATATAGCCACAGGTACATGACTACAACCCTTCATCACTCATTCCAAACAACACAAACGTACAAAGTTCTCTCATTACAACAATTATACAACACTATACATCACATCACAGCACAGACACTTCAACACTTGTGACACAGGATAAAACAACATTAACACAACATATGGCACTCAGAACTGCCAAACACATTCTGATTCGACTTCAGCACTTATCCTGTGTATTTCGTTTGCGCCTTTCTTGCGGTGCTCGCTCGATTTCTTCTTGTGTTTCCTTGTTCTTTTTCGGCGAGCCTTTTCCAACGACGATATCTGAGGCGGCGTCTCAGCCATCGTTGTCACCTCCGACACCGTTAACGCGTCATAACGTTCAACGGGTCCTGTCAGTTTATTTACCAGCTTGTTCATGTCACGGCATTGGGCCTGGCTGGCCGACTCCGCCATTTTTACACTCACGGTCGGTTGGGGTCGTGCCGACGTATGTCCAGCTGCGCACCCCGTGAACTCATTCAACTCGATCATCTTCTCATTCGCTGTCTCTTGCGCCGCGCCTTCACCTTGGGCTCTAGTGAGATCCGTCACGGAATGCTCCTCCACTGTATCTCGTGGTCGCTGGGTTGGCGAAGGCTCTATCTTAGGGTCTTCCCCCAAACATTCCGGATCATTCGGTCCTCGCGCCCCGTCGATGTTTCCGATGACAAGGTCGTAAAGGGGGGTAGTCATACATGGAGCGGTAACCTTCCCGCTGAAGTACGGGGTTTCCACCTCAATCTCTGCTTCGGGAAGCATCCGAACTGTACGGTCGATTAAGCAAACCGGTTTCGTTTTGCCTGTTAACTCACTTTCCCGTACCAAATCTCTCCGCGCGATAACAGTGGAGCTGCCGGTATCTCTTAACACGGTAATCTTTTTGTCCGCGACTTTTCCAGGCAGCGTTGGCATTCCCTTCGATACACCGGTTGGCTGTTTTGACATTACAGCACCCACAATAGGATTTTTTTCCCCATTTTTCAATTCTACGAATCCATCGGTGACGGCATTATCACCGGATTTCGGTGCCGCTTGCACACAGGATACCTGGTGAGTTTGACTCGCTCCGTTTCGGCATGCGTCTGCTTTGTGCCCAGTTTTTCCACACTTGAAACATTTTACAACCGTAGGGCTCGTAAAGATCGTTCGACAGTTTTTCGCGCGATGACCCACTCGGTTACACAGAAAACATCGCGGAATGTTCTCTGGTGCACGCTTCTTTTCTTCGGGAGCCAATTTCTTCGAATCATCGGGACAATCCTTCTTGACCTTGGCCAAATTAGTTCCACCTTGCGCTTCCAAGAATTGATCAGCTAATTCAAGCATTCCTTCAAGTGACTCAGCCTTCCTCTCCTTCAAGTACAGCGACAGGCTTGGGTGGCAACTAGTAAGAAATTGTTCTCTAATTAGGAGCTCTCTAATTTCATCGTACTCCTGCGCTGTCCCTGAAAGTTCAATCCATCTGTCGAAATAATGGCAAAGTCGGGCGGCGTACTACGTAGCCGTCTCACCATCCGCTGGCTTTCCTGTCCGAAATCTGTCCCGGAAACCTTCTACAGTAAATCTAAATCGCTTCAGCAAAGCAGCTTTCACCTTTGCGTAGTTGGCTGCATCGGTCGGCGTCAGCCTTCCGTACACACTGAGCGCTTCACCACTCAAGCAGGTACTTAAAGCAGTTGCCTATTGATGTTCCGGCCAATTCTGGCTCCTCGCAGTCGTCTCAAATCTGTGGAGGTACGCGTCTAGGTCGTCCTTCCTTTCATCAAACGCTACGAGCAGCTTGCTTGGGTTCAAGCGGAAGCCGTGATCTTCCCGTTCGCTGCTTTCAACTCTAGCTTGGACGGGAGTTTCACTTCGCTGTTGCAAACGGAGCCGCTCGAGTTCTATCTCGTGCTGCCGCTGCCGCTCCCTTTCAGCCATCTCCGCTTCTCTTTCTTCTTTCGCCCTTTCAGCTGCAAGCTTTTCTCTCTCTAACTCCAACTTCAATTGTTGCTCTCTTTCTTCCTTCGCCCTCTCAGCTGCCAACCTCTCTCTCTCCAACTCAGCTTCTTTTTCCGCTTTGGCTCTTTCGACCGCCAACCTCTCTCGTTCCAACTCAGCTGCTTTTTCTTCCTTGGCTTTCTCAGCTGCCTCTTTCTCCTTCTGGCTTACCCATTTCCGTAGTTCGGCGCCGGAAAGACCCATCTTCTCACCAAGCGCAACTAACTTTTCGAGATCCATTGTGTCTCGCAACTCGCAAATAAAACCTTGCCGCGTGCAAAAAGTATCTGCCTAAATCAGTCTATCGGAACACTCCCCTGCACTCGTTAACGAGAACACTGAACAACACACAAAATCGTTCCGATAGCACTATCAACAACTCGAGGCTCTGTTCTCACTACTTTGGACACACTGTGCACCAAAAGGTCCTGTCGCGGACGCCAGATTAATTGTCACACCGGTCCCGTTAAATAGGGAGGCGATCGCCGGGCTAATTCTAAGAGCCGAAGTATCGGCCCCCCGAACCACACCACGAAAGCGTGGACAATTTAGGAGTGGTCCTTATTGGCGCGCCAGCAGACGCCGGCTGTGGCCCAAAGACCAAGTCAGAGCCGAGAGTTGATAAACAAACAAAATTATATTCTCAATAATGGCAGATCAGAAAAACAATACCCCAATATGTTCACTCCACAATAGCTGAGTGCAATATGTCACCAATCAATCAACACACTACACAGTACAATTAGCCACACTCGAACAACGGACACAGACAACAGTACACATTACAATGCAGTCGCATGCATTGTAGTGTGTACAATGCATGCCAAGACCCTTAAACTAAAGAGATGCATACCAAGACCCTTAAAGACTAAAGAGATAGAAAACCTATTCAGTCCAAAGTCCTTGGAACCAAAGTCTGAATGATACTCTTCCGAGAATCACTCACTCAAAGTCCAGCGTTGTTGCCGTTCCGCTGTCCCGAAGTTTCTCTTCCAGGAAACCTCGCGTCTTCAATTGGCCACTCTCCAAGCTTCAAACTTCTTCGCCGGAAACACGTCGGCTTCATACACGCAGCTGTTGCCACGCGTCTTCGCTTGATAGCGGTAAACACACGCTCTTGCCTGTAGCTCGAGCCTTCACCCACAGGTTAAAATCCTCTTCTTCTCCCGCTTTGTCTCTACGGAAAAAACCTTCGCCGACTACTCGGCGGAATCCCTACGCGCTCTGGCGCTAACTTCCGTCTCCTCCTGCTCTCTCGTCTCGGCCGCTCGATTAAATACCTTCCGCGCGACATTCCAGAGAGTTCTCGTCATTTCGTCGGCGCGATACGCAGCGAAGGCTGCAGAGAGGCAAGACGGTTCGAATGCCCTCCGCGTCGGATGACTCAACTCGGTCTGACCACGCCTATTTCTTTCTGGAACTTTCTAGCGCTTGCCCGTCCGCCGCTGTGGGGTGAGGAGGTTCATCCGCGAAGCCACGCTTCCGAGAGGAGAGGCGTCGCGCGCCCGGGGAGCCTTGGATGCTTGTTTTCTCTCTTTTTTTTCGTTGACCTCGCCACGTCTCTCCGGCGCGTTATTGTAAGAATTTGGCGGCGCGCCCGTTTTTAGCGCTCGTTCTGTGACAGCAGGAAAGGGCTAGAGGAGAGAGTGGTGAAAAGGAAATCGGGCGCATCTGGCTGGCATTGATAAAATAAAAAAGGCGCTGCGTTGTTGAAGGCCAGAAGGAAATATTTCACCGTATGAACGACTATACCACGGTACAGACGCCTTTACAGTTCACCTTAGGTCAGCGCAAAGACAGGCTAGATTCCATAGAGGCATCAGTAACACCAATAGCTAACACTCATGGGCAACTCGCTTCTAATCCCATATGCAGAATGTGGATAATAGCATTTAAAAGAAAAGTTAGAAATTATGATTGAAAAAAAATAACTTGTCATCACTAATCCATATTGTGTAAAAGCTCTTCACTACGGCGTCTTTCATAATCATATGGTGGTTTTGGGACGTTCAATCCCACATGTCAATCATTCATCTATGTTGTGTAAAAAAATGGCAGCATATCCACGGAGTGAATGATGGAGAGTGGGGCGAAGAATTCGTCAGTCCATTCGTTCTTGCTTCCGTCCGTCCATGCGTCCGTCAGTGTGACCGTCCATGCGTCCATCAGCCCGTCCGTGCATGCGTCTGTTCGGGCGTCCGTCCCTGCGTTCGTCCATGCAGCCGCCCCTGCGTCCGTTCATGCGTCCATTCATGCATCTACCTGTGTGTCCGTTCGTCCATCTATTCAACACTCCAAGTACCACCATCTCGCATCTTTTCATCACATATTCCCCATATAGAAGCACCACCATCCAGCGGACATTCTAAGGACTAAACGGGAGGTGGCACATGCACACTTTTTTACGGCTTGCGCTTCGGGTCTACTTCCCACCTTCAACCACCTCGAGTTCATGGTATATACTAGTTCATTGTATTCATGGCCTTGCGGCTCAACGCTCACTAAACCTTTCTAAAGCTAAGAAGGTTACACCCAGCGAGTAAACGTAGCAACCCTTTCTTGTCAGATAGTGCTCAATGTACATGCCAATGGCTGCTAATGGTGATCGAAGCCTGCGCGTTAACTGAAAGCCGAATGCTCCTGTCTCTCATTCCCCATTAGCAGCCATTCACATGTACATTGAGCACTATTTTTTATTGTTCAACAACGCACAGAAGAAGTCTCTCACTGGCACCACCTTGGAGGTCAAAATGTTATACTTGTTACAGACTACGAGGGACAAACGGTTGCCGCTATAAGGAGCTTCGCCCCTAAAAGAGTTGGTAAAATTAGGCCGTGACCTATTCACTAGTGTTCGAAAAACTTAACGTTTCATTATGGTATACGAAGCACCCAGTTTTGTTCCTCACATTTTGCTCTTTTTTATGTGTAAGACGTGCGTATCTGTATTATGTAAAGCTTATTATGTCTATCTTGATTTTTATTACTGCATTGGTTTTTTAGCGCGCCCGCAGTACTTAACATGCTGGAGTTTTGTTGCTTGTTGTATCTGCAAAGAGAAAAAGTGTATTTGTGACTATCTGCAGGTGCGGATGCCTTTTTCAGGCGTGCCTTTGGCTTCTGTATCATTTTTTTTGCTTTTCAAGAAATAAATAAAATTGCTACTACTACTACTATAAGTCACTAAGGAAAACATATGCAATATTGTTCCTGTGGCATATTGAAATGAACTAAATGAAACAAAAGATGTCCTTATCGCAGGGGCTCGAAGTTGGCGAACCCACAAATGGTGAATTACCCATGTTTCGACAAAACGCTTGCGTTAACGTAAAAAGGAAAGCCAATACAATAAATAAGCTTCGGTTTTTTTTTTTGCATTCTGTGTATATAGTTTTCAAGTGACTTCGCTAGGAACGTAAGAATACTTTCCTCATGTTGCAGAAGTGGTGACTTAGCGATGGAACGAGTACAACACGATGATCGAACATGGGAGTAAATAAAGTTCTAGCTTGCCAGTTCCGGCCTTTGTTATTTCATACAAACACGAGATGGTCAGCGTCACCGAAACTATATCTTTTCCTTCTCACTTCTTAATATCGGCCAACCGGCGTGCGAGTCACTCTCGAACCGAGCTTCGTGCTTCTGCAGCGCAGGCCTCTCGTTATTGCAGAATGGCGACCTCTGGGGCGTCTCTTATGACGTCCGCGATGGCAACACCCGTTCCGGTATTTGTGGCAAGCTGCCGCCACCATGACCGAGTCTGAGAAATAAAGGAATAAGAAAGAAACTGAAGCTCGTAAAGAAGTTGGGAGTTCCGAGGCGAGGCTAAACTTCATTTCGAAACCAACGTCACTAGTTTTTTGGCTGAGCCTTCCATGCCTGATTGCAAACTTCTGTTTTCTGTTGCGCCACCTGCTTCCTTTTAACGGAGGCGATTTTAATGGTGCGGCAATTCAGGATACGAAACACCGCCCAATGCAGCGAAACGAATGGATGTGGCTTCTGAACGTGTGAAAAGATCCACGAAAATGTCTGTGCTTACTTTGTCTCCACGGCTACACTTGGCGATAGGGCTGAAATATAGGTGCGGCATATTTGGTTGGCGATCATTGTTTTGCAGGCATATAAGTGTTTGTTTCGTTAGTGTTTTCAATTATGTTAACTGCAATGATGGAGAAAAGGAGTCGAGGAGGGCAGCCGGACAGTAGAGGGGAGCAGCTGAACGGTATTATTACGTAACCAAGTTGCAGCCCCCGCCCCCTTTGAAGCAGCTCATTATGAGCACGTTTCGTTGCTGTTGTTGTTTTCAGTTCTTGTGTGTCTCGATCAATTGACGCATCCGCAGAAATACTTTCTTCACTATTGGTATTATCCTTTATACTTCTGTGAATATGAATCAATGATAGCAGTTCTTTCTGATTTTCTTCTCATGGTTTGCTTGTTCGTGAGCTAGAATTATTCTGATTTGTTTTTATGGAACGCAGGTTTTGTTAAGACAGGGTGAACTAGAGATCATTTAAATAGGCCTTCATCCTCCATGAATCAGAGAATACACTGACGACGACGACAATGATGATAATGATATGCATCTTTTTGATGACACGTACCTACTAAAAAATAATCTGCTCTTTCAATAAACTCATTCAATTATTTTCTTTTATTATCTTGGCAGTTGATCGGCTCTTATTCTTAAACATATGCGCCAATATTGTATGCATTATGAAGACTGTAATAGAACTCCTAGGTCCTTTCGATGAGTTTTTTTATTTTTACAGAGACGTTACATCAATTGTGCCCCCACTCAGCTTCAGGGTGGCTGGGTGCGAATTCCAGTGTTGTGCACCTTGAAATACATATCCTCGTTGCTACAGGTGCTAGCACCATAAAAGAACCCCGCCGTGATGATCTTGTGGCTAAGGTACTCGGCAGTTGACCCGAAGGTTGCGGGATTGAATCCCGGCCGTGGCGGCGGCATTTTCGATGTAGGCAAAAATGCTGCAGGCCCGTGTGCTCATATTTGGGTGCACAAGGTGGTCCGAGTTTCTGGAGCCCTCCACTACGGCGTCTCTCATAATCATATGGTGGTTTTTGGGAAGTTAAACCGCACACATCAATCATCGCCATGAAAGGGAACATGACACCGCCACTCCCTAACGCACGGGCTACGCATGGTCATTCGAGTTGTCTCCAGAAATGCATCTCTACGTTTGTGCTATATGCTAATCGTCTTTGGATTTTGGATGTCACTGTAACACATACAACGATCATACTAATATATGAGCTACCAGATGCGCAACTAATGGAGAACAGAAAATTGGTGGAATACAGTCGTGGAACACAAAGAGGCGGCAAATGTAAACTCCCTCACTCACAGAGAGAGAGAGAGAGAGAGAGAAGGATCGAAGGTTTTCGTTCCCCAACGTTCAGTATCAAACGTAACAATGAGAACATGAAGGCAATATTGCAATATCATGATTTCTTTCCCAATTTGTGAGAGGTGGTCTACGGGCTTGCAGGATTTCGGTTTGAAAGGCGCTGTCAGTATTACCGAAAACAAAAATCATGTTTCAGAACTCAAAGAAAGCAACGTGGATCTCATTTTTCCATCAATCATGCCACACCGAGGAAGTACACATTAAATTTCAAAAGCGCTGATCGAAGTTTTCTATGAAAACCTTTCAAATTGGCACCACAGTTCTCGCATTGTTTTTGAAAGGCGGTCATAGCGTCGGAAGTTTTCTCTCAGAGCATTGTATTATCCTGCATTGAAACAAAAACTGCCGGCTATCTGCGCATCCCAGTCAATGTGTTTTCACATTTTCGAAGGCCTATTTTACATTTGTTTAGAAAAAGTTTATTTACAGCATGTACAGAACACAAAGGCTTCATACCATTCCAGTAACAGGGCACATACACTTCGGCACATCTATATTTCACGACTAACATCACTACGTTACAGTGAAGACATTTGCTCTAATATATATGATTATGTTGGCATACATGTACACAAAAATTCAATGTGATATCATGATATAAGGGTATAACGATACAATAGATCCAAATGAAACACAATTTGTAACAAACGAAATCATATATAACAACTCAACGGGCGCTGCTTAGCACCAAGTCGGTCGAAAAATGAGTTGTATCTTTTCGTGTTCCACCTTGACGAAAGGGCACGACCAACGCCGCAGAAACTCTTGCTCCCCGAGGAAGAAAAGCTCTTCGGAGAGGAACGCGAGGATCTCTCGTCTCATTCTCCCCAGTATCGGCCACAAGGCACGCCGGCGGCAATTGGCAGCTACGGCCTCACATCGGTTTCTCCAAAGGCTGAACAGCCCCGCAACTATTAAGAGAGCGGAGAAGCGGCTACGCGGAAATCGGCTGTTAGACACGAAAAGTTCGCACACCCTGTCCCCGAAAACCAGCATTAACCGCACGCCAAAAAAGGCGGGAAACCACACATTAAAACGTCGCATGTTGATTGGTCTCTACCATGACGCAGTTGGGGCAAGTGGGAGTGCGAACCACCTGCCATCGCTGCAACCGATCTCGCGTGGGGAGCAAGCCCCAGCCCAACCTCCAGACAAAGTCTCTGAGATGCCCTGGCAACACTGCGGCAGTTATTGTTTTCCAAGCGTGGTTCAATACAGATTGACGATGCTGGGGCACCAAGGGCCGTAGAAGGGCGGCCATTGTGTCCACCACTTTAGAATCGACCACCTCTATCTCTGGGCACGTAGCTTCCAAACGGCGGTGAAATGCCAGAAGGGCTCGATACAAAGATGGTAATTCAGTTGATTGGGGACCTTTGTTTATTTGGCTATCCGGCAAGAAGACACGTAGTGATGGCCCCAGATGGTAGCGAGCCAGTGTCTGAGCGGGCATGTCATCCTTGCTTAGTATTCGCAATAGAGTGCGGAGGCACAATGTAGAAGCCGCGACGGAAACGTCGGGGAATGCAAAACCGCCTTGATCTCGCGGTTGAGCTAACGCTCGACGCGATAACAATTCTGTTCCACCAGACTAAAAAAATGAACTGATGCAGCTTTGCACTTTCCTGCAGACGTGGAGCGGTGGTTTAACAGAATGGCAAAGGTACCAAAATTTTCCTAGGTACACCGTTTGAGTTAAGTATCGGTGTTCCAAGAGGGGGAATTCGAAGTACCTGGCAGCTTTGATATCATTTAGAAGAGTTTGTACAACGGATGACCAGATGCTATCCTGTATACCAAATACAGTGGAAGTAACTCCGAGTATTGAAATCTCAGGAGACCACTGTAAAGGCGACGTGATGTTGATACGACCGCTGGGGTTGCCAATGAAAAAATATTGGCTTTTAGAAAAGTTTAACCTTGCACCGGAGATAATACCGAAATCATGGAATGTATCAAGAGCATGCTGCAGCGACTGTTCATTATGTACATATAGAGTGATATCATCTGCATATGCAGCGACCTTTACTTGAGTGTTACCGGGTAGAGGTAAGCCACGAATTTGCGGGTGATGTTCAACGGCCCTTAAGAAGGGCTCTAATGCAAGGATAAACAACACTGGGGAGAGGGGACACCCTTGACGAACCCCACGCGTGACTCTAAATGCGTGACTCTCACGGGAATCTAAGTAAAGGGTACTTTCTAAATTAGTGTACATCGCGTTGATAAGGTCAATGAACTTATCCGGGAATCCGTATGCATGTAAAACATTTAGTATGTAGCCATGTTCTATGAAATCAAAAGCTTTCTCTTGATCTAATGAAACCAACAGTCCTTGCGCACATCGGCTAATGGTGTATTGAATGATGTCACGCGTTAACCACGTATGGGTGTGTATTTCTCGGCCCGGAACAGAACAGACGTGGTGGGGAGCGATTAATTTTGCAAGAAATGGACTGATTCGGCGCACCAAAATGTTGGCCAAGAGCTTGTAATCTACATTAAGCAGGGTAATAGGGCGCCAATCTTCTGGTCGCGTGGACACTGGGTTTTTTTTGGGAACTAGTGTTATACGGCCTTTGTGGAAAGAGGTTGGAAGTGTAATATCTTGGAAACACTTGCGAATGACGCGTGCCATAGTTGGACCAATGATAGGCCAGAACTGTACATAAAACTCTGCAGGGAGTCCGTGAGGCCCTGGGGCCGATCCCTTTTTCATTGCGTCTAATGCGCCTTTCATTTATTTTTTTATTTATTTATTTAATACATACTGCAGACCATGGTTAGGTCCAAGCAGGGGGGCACAAGAAGATAAAATGCAAAAATACAAACAATACAAGCAAACAAGGCACTTATACAGGGGGTAATTCATTCCACTCTTGTATCGTACGCGGAAAAAAAGAGTACTTGAAAGTGTCAGTAGCAGCAAAATATGGGGCGAAAGCATTCGGGTTATGGTGCCTAGTAGGTCTTGTTTGTAACGGTGACAAGAATGGAGATGGGTCAATGGACAGTGCACCTTTACTTAGTGAAGAAAGGAAATCAAGACGGAAGCACTTTCTCCTGGATTCAAGGCTGGGGATTTTGTTAGCAAGCATTATTTGTGAGGGAGAATCAGTACGTGAGTATTTAGAGTAAATAAACCTTACAGCTTTTCTCTGAATTCTTTCTAATTTACGGATGTTGTGATTAGTGTAGGGGTCCCAGACTATACAGGCATATTCGAGCTTAGGTCTAATAGAAGTAAAGTAGCTGAGGAGCTTGACGTTAGAAGGGGAATTTCTGAGTTTGTGTTTTAAGAAGCATAGCTTACGAAAGGCAGATGAGCAAATATTGTCAATGTGTAAATTCCACGAGAGATTGCTGGTTAGTGTGACACCGAGGTATTTATGACTGGTGACTTGTTTTAATGGCGATGTTCCTAGTGTGTATTGATAGTCGTACGGAACTTTCTTTCGTGTTATGCGAAGATACAGTGTTTTGTCGGCGTTCAGCACCATTCCCCAGTTCTTGCACCATTCAAGTATATTAGTAAGATTGGTATTAAGTTCACACTTATCAGCACAGCACGAAACATCCCGAAACAAGACTGCATCATCCGCGAACAACCGAATTTGCACACCAGTTGTAATTACATTAACAATATCATTTATATACAGTATGAAAAGCAATGGACCCAGCACACTTCCCTGAGGAACTCCCGAAGTGACATCAAGATAGCCGGACCCTATTCCATCTATTATGACCAGTTGTTTGCGGTTTGTCAAGTAATTTGCAACCCATGTGACCAGAATTTCGGGGAGGCCAATATTTCGCATCTTAAGAATTAATTTGTCATGTGGTACCTTATCGAATGCTTTACTGAAGTCTAGAAATATTGCATCTATTTGACCGGTGTTGTCTAAGGTGTGTGCAAACGTATGAAATACTGTAACTAACTGTGTGACGGTGGAGTACCCTTTCCTGAACCCGTGCTGGAAACTTGTTAGAATAATATGGTCGTTTAAGTATTCAAGAATGTGAGGGGCGACAATGTGTTCCATTAGTTTGCAACAAGAAGATGTTAGTGATATTGGACGGTAATTTTGAAAACATAGGCGGTCGCCCTTTTTAAAGATAGGTACAACCAGAGCTATCTTCCAGTCTTCGGGAAGCTCGCCATACATTAAAGAAGTACGAAATAAAACAAGAAATTTAGCCAGTGACTCAGCATAGCGACAAAGAAATATGTTTGGAATGCTGTCGGGACCACATGATTTTTTGTATTAAGGTTCAAAAGCATAGATAACACACCAGAGTAAGAAATAAAGCCAACATCACTAGGACGATACACTGCGGTATGCACCAACATACATGCGCAAGAATCAGAGAATACACTGTGAAAGTACTGGTTAAAATGCTGAGCAATTGCCTGCGGGTCTGAAATAACAGAACCACCCACTACAATTTCCTTCACCGGCTTCTTTTTTTTCAGAAATATAATTCCAAAATTTACTGGGGTCATTTTTAATAAAAATAGGCAACAATGTTTTAAAATAATAGTCTTTGGAGCCACGAACCTCACGTGCCAAAGTAGTATTCTTTATCTCTTCTACAACGGGCGATTGTACATGTCTTTTTTTAAGCGTTTAATTCTTCGCTTAAGGTGAATTATCTTCCGGGTTACCCAAGGCGTGTGTTTATAGACTCGTTCGCGCTTGTTTGGCACAAAATTTTGTACGCAGTGTTGGCACATTTCTTTAAATTTATTCCAAAGGGCGCATACGTCGTCCCCATCAAAATCATCAAGGGAAGATTCCAAATGCTCAATTATACATTCTACGTTAGCTTGTGAATAATGCTTGAAAGAGCGTAATGAACATTTATCAGTACTGACAGACGGACCCAATGGCAGAGAGGTACAAACAAGATGATGACCTGACAAGCCCTTTTCTACTGTTACTGTACTCTCTCTAAAGTCGCGGTGAACGAATACAAGATCTAGTACAGAACTGGATGTAGCGTTGACACGAGTGGGTTCTTTAACTAATTGGATCAAGTCGTGAGTAAGCATTATATCAAACAAAATATGTATTTGTTTGTTGGATTCATAGTCTGTATGGAACCGCTCCCAGATGACTCCTGGGAAGTTGAAGTCACCAATCAGTATTATTTTGCTGTTTTGGAACTGGAACATGTGATCCCGTATTTTGGCAACATAATCAATTCCGGCATCCGGCGGTCTATAAAGAGCATAAAGAATAAAACTGAAGCCGCAACAAGACAATCTAAGACATGCGCACTCAAGCCCAAAAGGATTATCAACAAAGACGGCTTCTATTGATCTCTTGATCAAAACGGCAACCCCGCCCCCCCCCCCCCCCCCCCTAGGTTCTCTATCTTTCCGGTATATATTGTAACCAGGGGGGAAAACGTGGTCGTCACTTACATCACTGCGCAACCAGGTTTCAGTGACTACCGCAATGTGAGGGTCATGTTGAAGTAACAGAATTTCGAACTGTTCTGTTTTGTTATTAGCACTTCGTGCATTTAAATTGATGATTCGCAGCTGTCGTTCCTTGCAAATGTTTATGTTATTTTGTGCGCCGTGTTTGTTAAAGGGTATGGAATGGTTCGTTTGGTGTTTACTCTTGCCTAGTGTGATGACCCTATCGCCAATGCATGAAGCCGTGTCATTGGGCGGCTCCTGTTCATGGCGTCGTTTTTTTGTAGTGGTACTCGTTCGTTTTTATCGCTGTCCCAGACATAGGCTTTGCCGTTTATGTACAATTTGGTAAATGCTAATGCAACTTTCTCCTTTTTATCGCGATTCGGTTCGGCACTTTCCCACAGTTTCTTACGTACATTTCGTACTTTTTTTGAAAAATCCTCCCCAATTGAAAAATTAGTATTTTTCAGTTTATGACCGTTCTTTAGTATACTGCTCTTATCTCTCATGTCAAGCAGTTTGAAGATTACAGGTCGTGTCTTGTTTGGATCCGGCCTTCCTAAACGATGAATCCGTTCAATTGCAACCGGATTCAGTTCCAGAGTGCCCTCAATGATTTCACTGTTCACTACGTGCTCTAGCCTTTCGTTGGTCTCTTTTTCAACCTCAGGTATGCCGTAAACAATCAAATTTGATCTCCTGCTGTAGTTTTCTAATTCATCAATTCTATTCTCTAGAACCAGGATTTGAGCACTCATAGAGGCCACTTGTTCCTGGTACGCACGTCGCATGGCGGTGAACTTTTTCTCATTTTTTACTGTGTTCTGCCTGATTGTGATTCATTGTATTAATGAACAAGTCTGAAAGTTACCCTTAAAATGGTATTATTTTGGAGAGCTTTACCTCTATTTTTGAAATATATTTTTTATTCAACTATTCTTGCTGGTATTGCGCCGTTCTTTTATTTTGACAATGTATTTTTTGTTTATAGAACTTCTATATTTCGCCTGCTCTGTGTTTATTTCATTTGCTCCTTTTCTATACCTCCATCCTCACGCACCTTACGTAATGCATTTCGGGGTGCTTAGTGTATCCGAACGAGTAAATATATAAATAAATATATGAGACACCAGCCTAATAGCGTAATGGAATTCCGCAAGGCAATAAACACGGTGTCATAAACAAAAGAAGAGTGTAAATGAAAGGAGAGGCAGACCGCATAAAATTGTGTCGCTAAAAGGACACTCTCCAGATTCACAGGCGGTCGTCATAGGCTTTCACGTATGTGTACGACAAGATTCGAATGCTGTCGAGTTCTGACAGAGGCGCCTCAGGGAAAACCAGTGCGTGTGAAGGAGGTGGAAAGAATGACGGCGGCACGGCGCGAAAATTCGCGGAGTGTGCGTCAAGGAGCCGGGTTGGCGCCTTGCGGCCCGCAAATGAAGCCACACGGTGAAGTCGCGGCGCCACCGAGGCGGGGGCTCCAGCTTTCATCATCAAATTACCTCTTAGGAATTTCCACTCATGTTTCGCGGCCGCGTTTTGGGGGCTAGTACTTGCTCGGCCTTCCTTCCCGTATGCTAAGTAACGAGAACGTGAAGGTGCACCCTAATGGTTTCTTCTTCAGTTTGAGATGTTCATCCGCAGCTTCTCCTTTCTCTTCTGATGTGCCTGTTTGTCTACCTTTTCGTTGCTCTTGTTAACTCGAGCCTACGCCGTTTGTTAATCTGCTAAAAGCCACTGTGAGCCGCTCACACTGAGTCACGTGGTATTATTCCACTTATTCCAAAAAGCTTTAACTTTGTACTGTGCAGTACGGGCATATGCCATATATATATATATATATATATATATATATATATATATATTGATTGATTTGTGGGGTTTAACGTCCCAAAACCACTACATGATTATGAGAGACGCCGTAGTGGAGGGCTCCGGAAATTTCGACCACCTCGGGTACTTTAACGTGCACCCGAATCTGAGTACACGGGCCTACAACATTTCCGCCTCCACCAGAAATGCAGCCGCCACAGCCGGGATATATATATATATATATATATATATATATATATATATATATATATATATATATATATATATATATATATATATATAGACAGGCTGCGCAGCGCAAAAGGCGGTATGTAGAGAACATTGAGGCCGACAAACCTGAGCGCTTAAACTTACAGAAAGTAACAAGATAGCGAAAAGTCAGGAAGAGAAACTACCTCACAGTTCCTTTTTATCGTACACTCTCGGCTAGATTTTCCCACCGTCATTCACCACATTTGTATACGTATTTATGTATGTATGAAAACGCAAGAAAGAAGAAATTATATAAAAGAAGACTCCAGCTCGCGAAATCGAATGTCCCACCTCTTATCTACGTTTGAAACGTTTGGAACGAAAAGGCACGGAACGCGGGTGAAGTTTGGTCAAAGTTTCATCGCAGATAAACGAGCCGAAAGAGTGTTTCCACTCGACGTGTGGTTGAGCGTCGCGGGTTTGTGAGATGGGGAAGCAAGAGAGGCGTGTTACGAGTGGGTGGAGGAGCCGGCAACTGCGGGTGCTGCGGCGAGCGTACAGCGGGTGAGAGAAAGAAAGAGTGACATCAGCGAGCACCTGCAAGGGAAACGTGGCGTCAACACGCAGTTGCGACGTGACCTACTTGGCACTGCTCCAACACCTGCGGTGAGGAAAACGCGATGCGGGGCGCTAGTACGGACGCACGTATGTACGGCTTTACACACGTTAGTCAAAGAGCTGCTTCGCATCAAAAAAGAATACCCACTGGGACTGCGTCTGGCCCGTGATGCATTGGAAAACTCATCCAATTGAAAGGTAGACCGTTGCACGTGCGTTCAGGCCGACAGCAAAATTGATGATGTCCCGTCTTGGAATTTTCTTAACCGAAACACTGCCTGCGGCACTCCTGTGGAATCATGTCACGATATGAAGTTGGGCTCCTTGACCACAATGCATCGTGAACCTAAACAGGGATGTGCCAGAGCAGGTAAGGAATCAAACGGTAATTCCAGAAAATTTTGCTAAAAATAAAATGAGGCAGTCACCAACTCGGCGAAGTTTACGCATGTATAACGCTGCTACACGTGTTTACCTTGTTACTATAAGGGAGACCGGCTCAATGTGAACAAACCATAGGCGTGTATACCGGCTGCCCTGAAATGCTCAAACGGGAGGTGTGTGCTGTTTGAACAAAAACAATTTTATTCTACCTATGTGTTATCGGATGTAACGTCTGTAGGTTTGATTTCTTTGTTTTCAGTGCATATTTTTCTTTTTGTTATTGACCTGAAGAAAGAATATTAAATATCGGCTGCTCGTAAGCTCTTGGGAGAATAAAAGAGGAACTCGCAACGTCCTCATTATAACACCAGGAGTCGCAAGACGGGGAGATTAACATTCAAAGAAACTGTCAAAGAGGGTTATCCCAGTAACTAAAGTACAAATATCTTGGGCGTTTAATGTCTATGAGTCCCTCGTTGGTAGCGTTGACTACTTCATCAGGAAAAAGACACCCACCCACGTGGGCAGGGAAGCTCCCACAGCACTCACGAAAATATTTGTATTACCCCTCCCCCCTTTTTCACTCGCCTTAAAAAACTGGCAGATCCCACGTACAGTGGGAATCGATTATATGCGATTATATGCCGTGCATCACTTCCATGCCATTATTATCATGTTTGGACGTGTCATTTACCTTCGTCGTCTATTCACGCCACGTGATATCAAATTTGGTATCTGTGAAGCTAGCGACAAAGCTACGAGCGCATCATGAGCGTAGCAGGTTGTCATGTTACTACATGAGATGCATCTCAGGATTATCGTGTTCGCACCACTCATATACCTGCACCGTCAATTCACCTGCGTAATACCAAATTTGGTATGTGTGGGGCCAGCGGAACAGCCGTGAGCGCATCATGAACGTGGCATGTAGTCATGTTCTTACATATCGCGCATTTCAAGATTATCATTTTTCACCACTGATATGCCTTCGTGGTGCATTCACGTCTCGTAATACCAGGAAGGAGGAAAGTTTAAGCTAAAATACAGGGAGGTTAGCCAGTTCTTAGACCGGCTGGCTACCCTGTGCTGGGGAAAGGGGTGAGGGCAATAAAAAATGTTAAAAAATGTTGCGAATACCAAATTTTGTATATGTGAAGCAAGCGAAACGGCCGCCAGCTCATCATGAGCGTGGCATGTTGTCATGTTCTTACATGAAACACCTTTCATGATTATTATGTTTGCACCGGTCATATACCTTCTCCATTAATTGACGTCAAGTAACATGAAATTTGGTATAAGCTAGCGAAACGACCGCGAGCGCACTAAGAGCGTAGTATGTAGTCACGTTATACATGAGGCGTATCAAGTCCTTGGTAAAGTCTTCTATAAATGTATTTCTACATGGCATCCGCCGGGGTGGTGAAGCGCTTACGGTGCTCCACTACTCATTAGATGGTCGTGGGTTTGATTCCGGCCACGGCAGTCCATTCCCATTTCGATGGTGGCAAAATGGTAGAGACCCGTTTACTGTGCGATGTTCGTGCACGGTAAATAACACCAGGTGGTCAAAACTACCGCAGCCTCCCGCAACGGAACCTCTCATGATCATACCATGGTTGCGTCACGTAAAACAGCAAATTCATTATTAGGGGCGAAGCTTCTTAAAGCGGCACCCGTTCGTCCCTCCTAGTCTTAGTCGTAGTGTGTAACAAGTGTTACATTTTGACCTGCAAGGTGGTGCCGGTGGGAGGTTTCTCCTGTGCTTTGTTGAACAACAAAAAGTTCGCGGCGTGCGCGTTAACTCAAAGCCGAATGCTCCTGTCTCTCACTCCCCATTAGCAGCCATTGGCATGTACATTGAGCACTATCTGACTGAAAAAGTTTGCTACGTCATACTCGCTGGGCGTAACCTCCTTGGTTTTCGAAAGGTTTAGCGAGCGTTGGGCCGCAGTGCCATGAATACAGTGAACTAGTATATATCATGAACTCGAGGTGGTTAAAGGTGGGAAGTAGACACGAAGCGCAAGCCGTAAGAAAGTGTGCGTGTGCCACCTCTCGTTTAGTCCTTGAAATGTCCGCTGGATGGCGGTGCTTATATATGGAAATTATATGATTAAAACATACGAGATGGTGGTACTTGGAGTGTTGAATAGATGGACGAACGGACACACAGACAGATGCGTGGATGGACGCATGAATGGACGCAGGGGTGGATGCATGGACGAACGCAGGGACGGACGCACGACCAGACGCGCGCACGGACGGGCGGATCGACGCATGGATGGTCACACAGACGGAAGCATGAACGAACGGAAGCAAGAACGAATGAATCGACCAATGCTTCGCCCTACTCTCCATCATTCACTCCGTTGATATGCTGCCAATTTTTTTATTTCTGCATCACGTAAGATCCACCATAATCTTGTGCAATTGTGCCGCATAGAGAAACGACCGAAAGGGCTCCTGATCCTTCCCGTACACGTGTTCTCGTGTCTGGCGTCTGTAATAAAAGATAACAAAGCACGCTTACTTGAAAAAAGAGAACGACTTGTTGCATCTAAAACGGGCATGTCAACTTACGCACATCGCTGGACTATTACGCTACATGGCGAGCTGTCTTCCTATTTATGAAAGCTAGCCAGTTACGACTTCAAGACTATTTATCATCACTTCATCTGGCATATATGAGCTTCCTTTTGCTGCGTGCGAAATAATTAATGTCTCACGATCGCATTTGCTTCCCCACACCGTAACCCTCGGGTGAGCAGAAGCAAAAAATAAGCCCCTAACTAGTCTCAAGAAATGAACTATTCTTGCTTGCGATGCTGAAGTGAATCAGAATAAACAAGAAACAATGGTAAAAATTATAGAGGTCCTTTATTCCGTGTTTTCTTTGAAAAATGAGGAAGGCTTCATGCAATCTTCATGCAGTAATATTTATATTTCTTCCAATGTAATGTTCGTTATATCAGCCTCATCTCGGGCAACTTGGCGTAATCACTGCATAAAGCAAACAAAAAGATAAAAGATTGTCATTTCTTGGAAATTTATTCACTTATGAAAACACAGCACAAAAGGAAGGAATGCTCAACATCTTTTCGAGGACTTCTTGTGTGCATCTTACTCGCGGGTTCGTTGTTTCCTTGCTTGCTCTGAAATATATACTGAGGCAGTCTGTTTGTCTTCTGTGGGACTCGATTAAGAACATGAGGGAAAAAAATCATATTCCACTCTGGCGGCCGCTTTCTTTAATTAGACGTTATTTCGGGTTTTCTCTGGAACTTGTTTTTCAGCTTGTCGCTTCTTTACTTTTTCATTCGTATGCACGACTCTGGCTGATGTTTTTGACGCCATTGCTTCTATTCAAAATAATAATAATAAATGAGGAACAATGAAGAACTTTGTCTGGCAAGGACAAGACTGACGTCAATGCATATCGTTTCTGAGAAAGGCTATGTGCTGATGTCACTACATTAGTGTCTCACTTCTTTTTCTTTTTTTGAGCTCCCTAATTCAGAGACCCTGCTTGAAATCATTCTGTCTCTTTTAAGCACTGTCTCCTTTTTTTTCGAACGTTACAACAGGACAAAATGTAATCTTGCCACGTATACAAAAACAGCCACAGTAACAAAACAAAAACGGACGCCCGGAAGAACGTTAAGTTAACAAGATGCATGTTGTAGGCCTTATCTTAAAGAAACGGTCTCTAACACGCCACGCGAAACTCTCACAGGACTCCTGGTCTTCCGTTTTTTAAAAGTATGTTTGGAAACTCTACACGCACTACTGGTCCAAGGCATTTTTTTTTTCATGAGACACCTTTTGTGGTCACGATGTGTTGGAACATAACCGTGAAAGAAAAACTGCATTTCAGAATCGGCGTCCAGATTATAGTCATTTTGGGGATCGGCACAGACATGTTGCACTATTTCTCCCAAATATCCTTGAGAAACTACTCCTAAAAGGGATATGGGGAAGTTTGCTTTCAAATGGTAACGCTTGCTTCCAGTTTGTAAAAGCCAGATCTCCCCCCCCCCTCCCCCCGCACATAACCACACACATACATCGTCTGACACATGGTACGATTCTGTGCTTCTGCCAGGTGATATTACCTTGTCAGTGTAAAATCTCACGCGACACGAATCCTGTATGGGGTCTTCATTCAAACCAGTTTGAAGCAAAGGCGTAATTATGCCTTCCTTCCAAGCCGATTGCCTGGGTTTGATTCCAGCCTAACACAGTATTTTTTAGGGTCACAGTTGGCAAGTAACTTGATTGTCTGTGCACACGCCACGCTTTTTGAAGCATACTTTTGTAAAGGCAACAAAGTTACTTGCCTTAAGACTGGGTGAGGTGCCTTGACAGCTCAATAAGCGACTCAAGCCACAATTTTCTGTCGCCTTTTTCGGCTAATTTGCAAGTCTGCGCACGTATTTCAAGCGGGAAATTGGACGCAATGTCTGATAGCGACTATTTAAAGCTTCAAATAGAGCATGGCTTTCTCGTCGTAGAAGAAAGCGAGGAGAATGGAGAAACAATAATTTTGCTGTGGACACGAGCGGCAACAACGTTATACATTTGCAATAAAACGTGTAAGACACTTTGAAAGAATAGCACAGTGCCCGCCGGCTTATGCAGGCATACGCCGTGCTATGCGTGATTTTCTTTTAAGAACCTGCCCATGCTTAGTTAAAAAACAAACAAATGAAAGGGCATGCGACAATATTAGGAAAGAGGAAACGGGGCGGGACAGTTACCTGCAAATTATGCAAGGCATGATACGCCGGCTACGTACATCCTAATCCTAATTCTTTAACAAAAATTCACATACCTCGCCATGGGTATTTATACAAATAAAGAATTAGTTTATTCGCAAGTAAAGTAATATTACTGTGTTGTTATTGATACTGAACATCGCAGTATGACTAATCTTGTGTAACTTTAAGAAAATAGTAAATTCAGAACAGCGTTAGTTTTGCGGGACTATTCATTCCACCCTTACAAACCTGCGAGCATTCTTGACAGAAAACCAGCATTGACAGCCTCATAACCACTAGTGCGATTACACTGCCTAATAACTGTCAACTACATGGACATCTTTGCGCTCGATCATCTATGTTCGGTATATCGACAGAGGAGCCTTCTTTCACCAGTTTCGCTTTATTAATATCCTGCGTGTTCAGTTAGCGAGTCGTGTAGTGCTGTATTTGACGGTAAGTAATAACCCTCCCTACAGAAGGTGGCCGCGAACAATAGTCACTCATCTTAAAAGCATGCAGCATCAACGCAAGCTGTGGCTAAGAACAGCAGATTCAAGTAGGAAAGAAAAAGCTAACCTGGAACAATCGACACAAATGAAAATGAAGTGGCTAAAACTGGTTCCCAGTGCGTGGGGACCTTTCTGAGATTGACATGTAGCCTTTGAACAGATTTTGTGTTAGCTTCTGGTTTCAGCTTCTACTACACTGCATTTGTTTTTGCGAAGAAGTCTTCAATAGTGACAACCCTGTCATTAAAAAGGCTTCTTTGCTTCTTCCTTTTTTGTGATCGTGAACAGAAACCTAACGTGACTGAAAGGAAAAGTCTACATCGTATGCAAAAAAAATAAAAAGTGCGTACCGCTGCTGTCTGCACTTAATACAAGAACCTCCATACTCGTTTTAGCAGCATTAGAAAGGAGGTTGTGCCGTGATAAATTTTATTCAACAAGAACATATGTGGTCTGGCTCGGTAAAAGGGTTGCCCTTTTTTTTTGGAATATATGTGATGTTTGTACTTGTTAGAGCTTCTTTTTGGCCTTCCTATTATGGCATGCTTCAAATACTGTTTTGACTCAACATGGCTACGGGTCAAAAATTTTGAAGACTATGAGAGTAGCAGTAGTTTCTTGACATTACCGCGCCATTCACTCTTTTGACAAGAAACACTAAAAAGGCGTGGGAAAATATGTCAGCCACTTAATGTTTCCACTGCTCAAAATTTCACTTTACGACAGAATAGTCTCGACAAAATTCATAGAAACTCCGGAGTATATAGGAAAGTAGAACAAATTTAGGCTATTGTTTGGTGCTTATTTGGCTTACTGCGGCTGCAGGAGTGTTTCACAGATAGAACACAGTATTACAGTAGTTTGCGTGCTTTTCTCTCAAATACTTCCGTCATCTCACAATGAGAAAACGGACAACAAGCAGCAATAATAACGTGGCTTACGTTAGAGCGAAATGCAGCAATGCGATGATGTTTTAATAATTAGCATGATACATTCTGCTCCTAAAACTGAAGCATCAGAAAACTGAAGCATCAGAAACAAAGAAACAGTGTGGAGAGCGAAATGGTGCACTATTTTTCTTTCCAGTGCTTTTGTCTTTTTCATCCTTCCTCTCTGCCCCACTTCCCCTTACAGCTTTCCAGTGCGCTTCAACAGCGTTAAAAAAAATCATTTCACCAAAATTCCGGCATTGGTGTCAGTGGTTCTGAGTGAAACATTATCCTTTTGGCGTGACGTTGAAATTGAAAAAGAGGTAAACAAACTAAATAATAAAAAATTCTAGGTCTGACTGGAGTTGAACCCGGGCTAAACTCGGGTCATTTGCGGGGTAAGCAGGTGTTTTACCACACAACCACGCGGCTGCTTAGAAAGGGAGTAAAAAAAAGCACTTGCATACTTTACTAACACACGCGTCCTGCATACATGCTTCATAATACAACACAAATTATTGCAGAATTGATGCTTGGTACAAACGTACATATCCGTCAGGTGTCAGATCATATGGTTATCATAATGACTTCGTGGTTTAAAGCCGGTCGCGCTCAACAAAAGGCACACAAGCTACTGCGGCTATTTCCTCAAAGCGACGTGGATGCATAGCGAAAGTCTTTCCTTTTTTATATGTGCCGCGGTAATAGAAACTAAGTACGTGGATAGTAAGTTCGATAAGATTTCGAAGTACACACAGGAGACAGGATATAGCTATCGTGTTCAACACGTACAGGTAAAGCTTAAGAGCCGTCTTCCAATGTTCTCAGTGACTTTCTGATCAAGCCACCATTGATCATGTGAAGACGTCATATCATGACGTCCTGAATTTCGGCGACTGGCGAGGACATCAAGTGATAATGCCAAAACAACGACATGAGTATGGGGAACGCCGTAGTGGAGGACTTCGAGGTATAACTGTGGCTTCCTGTTTTTCTTTCAGGTGAACCTAAAACTATGCGCACGGGAGTTATCACACGTCGCCACACTCAGAATGAAGGCATTGGGACACCGAACTGAACCCCCTACATTAACTTTAATAGCGCAACATTTTAGAGGTTTGGACGTGCCACCACGGATTGTGAAAATACGCGTCTTTGCAATGGGTTTAAAAGGTATTTGACATTCAGCTGAACGGAAATGAATGGAAATGCAACATAATTATGGCTGCCCCCCCCCCATTCTTGCAACGCTTTTACGTTTCAACGCAGCAACAAAAAATTTAGTCAGCTTCGCACTGATGCTGGAAAGTCTTAAGAAATAGCAAATGAGTGTGACGACCTTCCTTATGTCTTTTTTATTTCTCTTTTTCTTTCTTTACTGCTTTCTTTCTCTTTTTCCCTGTTTTACCTTCCTCTTTGCCTTTGTTTCTTGCCATTTTCTCTTTTTTCTCTTTCTCTTTCTGTATCACCCTCAATTTCTCACTTTTTTTTCCTTCGATCACGTTCTGTCTATTTCTGTTACCTGATAATGTCTTTTTATTTCCATGTGTCACTCTTTTTTTTTAAATATTTTTTTCTCTGTCTTTCTCTTTTTTGATGTCTCTATTCCCCATTAGTTATCTCTATGTATCTGTTTCTATTCATTTTTTCTTTCACTTCACCCCTCTTTCTCTCACTATACTCCTTCTCTCACCACTTCATGTTACCGCATTAATCGGTGTCCGGGTTCTGGCAGGTTAACAGAAGGTGAACAAGAGCACCTAGAGAACACGTGCCAAAAAAGTCATTACCTCGTGATGATAATACTTTTTGTACACTGCCGACGGAGTTTTCTCCGTCTGAATAACTTTAATTTCAGTTCATTAATTCCTTATCCTCCTCTTCATGCACAGTGTTTAAGGCTTACCTCTCTCCACCTTCCAGGCTCCATGTCGCAATGTTCCTCCCTTTACTCGGCTTTACTCTCTCCCACCCTGAGCTCCAACCTCCTTTTCCACCGCTCTCAACCAATCTCGCTTACTCCGATCTCTCGTTTCATTGTCCTTACCTTCCTAGCACCTGTTGTACAAGGCAGTGGACTTTCCCTGTTTTTGTGGCGCCCGCCCGAGCCTTCCTGTCGGCGATGAATGCACTAAAGCTGGCTCCAAACGGCTCCGGTGTTAAAAACAACATGACTGCTATTCAGGTGCAGTAAAATGTTCCACCTCGGAAGTAAAGTATCATCATCATCATCATCAGCCTGACTACGTCCACTGCAGGACAAAGGCCTCTCCCATGATCCGCCAGTTAACCCGGTCCTGTGCTTGCTGCTGCCAATTTATACCCACAAACTTCTTAATCTCATCTGCCCACCTAACCTTCTGTCTCCCCCTAACCTGCTTCCCTTCTCTGGGAATCCAGTCAGTTACTCTTAATGACCAGCGGTTATCCTGTCTACGCGCTACATGCCCTGCCCATGTCCATTTCTTCTTCTTGATTTCAGCTATGATATCCTTAACCCCCGTTTGTTCCCTAATCCACTCTGCTCTCTTCTTGTCTCTTAAGGTTACACCTACCATTTTTCTTTCCATTGCTCGCTGCGTCGTCCTCAATTTAAGCTAGTATAAAGGGAACGAATTCCCCGATTACTCAAAAATACCCAGATATTTGTGCATGACACGCCCAAACTTGTGCATTTGACGCTTATGATGACGCAGGTCAGAAATAGCTGCTGCCAGAAAAACAAGCCTCTTGATATGGATGAACCGTAGCATGTGCGTTAAAGCGAGATAGCCTGGAAGGAGGTTGTGACTCGGCAACGACTTTCTCGTATTCGGAAGTTTTGCCATCATACGAAGAGATCCCGTTGCTTCCAACAATAAAGACATTGTCAGCAAACACGGCTTTTTACGAAGCCGGGGAAATTCTCCGCGATGCCAAGAAAGGCCTTCGCCCACATCCCTCTTCCGCTAAGCGCATTAAGTGAAGGCTTCTATAGCTAAATAAATACGCGCGGTGCATGGGGACACTTGTTGCTTTCGCTCTTGTTAAATGTTTTTTTTTCACCTTCTCAGTCTTTCCTTTTGTTTGTCATATTTTTTGTACTTACAAAGTTCCACAGTAAACGTTGATTAATCCCAGGGCTGCTGGTAGGATCGGTGGAAGCCGACGTAGTGTTTACACATCACCCTTTCGTGCGCCGCTATATCAGCGTTCTCGCTAACGTTATTGCTCGGACCATCATCAAGCAACCCAGTCAGGCTTTCTTTTTCTTTTTCTCGCTGTTTTCATATGATTACTGCTTTCAAGAGAGAGAAAGCAATATGGCGAAGAGCAAGCAGTCATTGTTCATTGTTCAGAGCAAGCCTATTAAATAAAGTAATGTCGCCATTACTTGAAAGGGCGGCTTCTTTAGATAAGAAATTCCAATGTAGATAGATTAGGCAAGACCCAGCGCCGTCCATGAGTTTATTATTTATTTCCTTCGAAATTCAAGACCTGGCATCACAGATTTGACTGCAATGCACTTGTTTTCGTCGATATGATTCGGGCGACGATAAATAGGACTGTCGTAGATGTGCCAATAAACATTGTTTTAATGACTCTCCAGAAGATGAATATTATTAACATAGCGGCTTTCTTTTAGCTTACCTTGTTTGTTTCACTTCTTTATAAGGCTATGTTAGAGCTCACGTTCTCGCTAACACCACTAAGACAGCACCGAATTTCAACCCGCAATGAGTACGTTCCCATCAACATTTCACAATGCCACACGAAACAAGCTCAGCGAGCACTCCTGGTAAGTTAACTGAGTCTTCCTCTATCGCTTAAGCTTCTGGACACATGCGACAATGTCCTGTGTGTGTGGGGCATTATATAAAAACATACATAGCGTTGCAAGCGTCGTAGCGTTGCAAGTAGTCAAGTACATCCTCCGTGAGAGGCCACAACGTAGTTTATTTCTTTCGACTTTTCAGCCAGCACAGTCTGGCCTTCATTAGGAATCAGGGTACAATTTGTTAATGCTCAGGCTGAGCACCAACAAATTGTATCCTCATTCCTTATGTACGCTCATTCCTCATTCAGACTCGTTCTACGCAAGTAACATGTACAAGTAGCTCAGGTACCCATGCGCAAAATGAAACACAACCTCCTCAATGTGGCAGACGAATTACGAAATGAATGCTTTCCAGGAGGTCTCTGCGATGTTCTGTGCGTGAACAGCATACTCGTGTACATCGGTGAATACAAGAATTTCGAGCGACGGCTGAAACAGCATAGTAAGTATGTAAAAAAAAAAACGAGAGGGTATTATCAAACGCCCTCGCCAAACATGCGCAAGCCTCAAATCATGAGATATAGACTGGGACAGAGCATTTGTCTTCTCTACCGAAAAGGCCTTTAATTAAAGATTGTATCTAGAATCTGACAACACAAACAAACAAGGCTCACTCAGTCGCACAGATGGTGATTTGCCCTCCATATAAGCAAGACAGTTAGGCCACGTACTGCAGACTATTTAAACCTTTAGATTTCACCTATCGCTGTGAACAAGGCTTCCCTTTAGGGCACCGAGACATCTTGATAAAATTTTCACTTTCTTGCAGTTAGCATCTTCGTCTCTTTTTTGAGCCCATTGAGGAAAGGAAAACAAGTTTTCCCTGTACTATAAAGTGTGCTTATAGTGTCCAGGTTTTGGGAGTACATGAGTGTTTTCGGTCGCGAGGTTTTTATCATGAATATCCTTCTAAAATAGTTCTGTTTTATTGTTTTTCGTGCGGCAAACCAGTGGTGTGAAGCCAAGCCAGTGGTGCGGGCGCACCTTCTTTTTACCCTATCCTCTTGCCCATACTGCTATTCAAGGTGTTTTTTTTTTCGTCCGAACCCTTTTACACCTACATCATATATACTGCAATGGCGATATCAATAAATGTTGTTTTACCACTAGCTAGTGCTTCGTTTATGCTGCTGCGAGTCTGAGAGGGTTACAACAGAAATATTAGGATGTTCCTGAAAAAATACAAATATACCCTGAAGACCGAATGGACATTACGTAGCGAGTTCTTATTTCCAAGCATCGACGTTTTCTTCTAGAAAAGCGGTGAACTTTCAAACCTTTTAAGTGGAATCGGGACCTTGGCATAATTCCATTGTTTCGTTTTCGCTGCTTCAATAAAGAGGTCTCTATCGCATTGAAACCAGCTCAATAAAAATCGGTGATGTTGAGTGTTTACGAGTCATCTTTCTTCCGAAATGTTTTTGTGGGCAGGATGAAAAAGATAAGCGCTGTCGACGAAACGCGAATACGGCAGATGGCGCGTCGGAGCCGGGCCATCGGTTATGTGCTCAGACAGGGAAGTATCAAGACAAGAAAAATGTAAAAGTCAATCTTTGTTTCCTGTTTAAGGCTTTAAAACGGAAGCTAAGGAGGGTTTTGCTCTTTGTGTCGGCATCGCACTCGATGACCGACCTCGCGCTGTCAATTTCAGCCACGTAAATCGTTCCTATGAGGCCGACATTATCTTTAGAAACACATCTAGTTGGCAAACACATTCGGCTTAATGGAGATTGCTTCCCTTGCTTAGGCACGCTTGTATTTATTGATTCGTTACTTTATTAAACAGCTGAATATATTGCAGTGTGGTAACACACAAATCATGAGAGATTAATAATGGTAAGAACCACGCCCAGCGTGCAATGAAACGGAATATGTTCGATGCAACATTGAGAAATTGGAAAACAGGAAAATGGGCCATACAGCGAACAGCCGTGCTTATATAATATTCTGGCTGATATAACGCCAAAGAAGTGAACTTGGGCTGGTCTATTTTTCAGTCAATATGCCACGTTGCACTAGAACTGAGCAGAAAGAATACATAAAAATTTAGTAACGATATTTCTTGCTGTTAAGAACAATCAGTGTGTGCGAAAAATGACTAGAAAACTGTAGACTCGAGTGAAGTGATGGCACTTTCTTTTCGTTTGGCAGCATTGATCCTTCATATCATTTCCTCTTCGGCAGTGGAATTATGGATACACACCACTGTATACGCAGTGGCTATGTGGGTACGCACAAACAGAGAAAAACCAGAATATTGCTTTGAAAAACTGGGCAATACAACTCTGGAGAATGGTGCCAATTATTAGAGTGGTTATGTAGGACAAAACTTATTTTACTTTAAAGCAGCAGCGTGTAATGTTAGAAACATTTCTCACGAATGCCTCGCGCTTTTTTCTAGTATTTTGCTTGTTTGTCTACTTCATTCTGCAAGTGAGCAATATTTCGAATATAGAATCACTCTAAACGAAATGCCCATTTTTTACATCAAAAACTTTGAATGTGGTATGTGCAACGGATCTCGACGCCTCATCATCAATTACATTATCCCACAACCAAAATCCACCAGAAAAAAAAGAAAAAAAAACGCGCGACCGTTCCTACGTCGGCAATGAAACACGACACACGAGGTGTGCCATATTGTATTCCAAGAGTTATTGAAACGAGCCACCACCCAGCTGGAACAAATCATTCATTTTTTCTTGAATGAACAGGCAGCTGGTTTCTTCTGTGTTTCCATATGATGCAAGACGCGTCGAAAAATCTCACTAACGCAATTTGGCTGGAATGCATTTTTTCGCTGGACAGCCCGCGTCTTCGGTGCGCATCGAGCCGAGCCCAGAAGTGTTCCGCTAGAATGGAGAGAGAGAAAGAGAGATAGAGTGTGAAGTACGTACTCCACCTTGCGTAAGCACGGCTCCATGCCAGCACGCTGATGCAAACGAGCTGCCTCTACTCGGGAGGAGTCAATCATAAATGTCTCACTCAGCCTGATTCGGGGTGACATGCATTTGCACACACTAGAAGGCATGGCTGACAAAACTGATTAATATGTGGGGTTTAACGTCCCAAAACCACTATATGATTATGAGAGACGCCGTAGTGGAGGGCTCCGGAAATTTAGACCACCTGGGGTTCTTTAACGTGCACCCAAATCTGAGCACACGGGCCTACAACATTTCCGCCTCCATCGGAAATGCAGCCGCCGCAGCCGGGATTCGAACCCGCGCCCTGCGGGTCAGCGGCCGAGTACCTTAGCCACTAGACCACCGCGGCGGGGCATGGCTGACAAAACTACAAGACATCGGCTGTGCAGAGCCGCACGAGTAGTGGAACTTCCCCGGTAATGGAATATCGTCTGCCTTCGCTCTCTCATCCATGGCTTTTCATTCCATTTCATTTATTTTATCTTAAAAACCCAGCAAGGGTGTTACATAAGAGGTGGGGTATACAATACAAACATAAAAAATATTACGAAGACTGGTCACAAAAAAAAAGATCTTGTTAATACGTCTGTGAAGGCAGTTGAGGTGGTGAGGTGGTGATGGAAGCAATGTAGTGAGTAAGGCCGTTCCAGTCTTTGGCTGTGCGATGAAAAAATTATGACGAACAAGCGACATACGTGCACTTGGGCGAGCAACATTATATGAATGGCCTATGCGCTGTGAAATGCCTGAAGGAGGAGAAATGTAAGGTGCGTGATGAAGTGAGCTGTTGTAGAACTTCTGATATAATCCTCTTTGCGCTACGATTTGCACGTACATGGTTTTGGCACAGAAATATGTTTGAAGCCATGATTACACTATAGAATTATACTTCTTGGGTTCACTCTTCGCTCTTGCGCTTGGAAAAAATAAATAAATTACTACATCACCAAGCAGTTGAGAAACAGCACAGCATAGTGTATCAGTGGATACCAGGTCATTGCGGTATATATGGCAATGACCGTGCAGATGAGGCCGCTAGATCTGAAAACGACGGTACTCATTACATTACACAACCATCCGGTTCTCAAGAACCGACGCAGCTACAAGACTTCGTTCGCTTGTACATGATCTCACACAATAAATAAATAACTCGTGTTGTTACGGCTGGGTCTAAACACTAAAAAAGTCCGAAAATCACTAAGCACCGTCTCTTTTTTCCTCCAGATTCTTATTTCTACATTTATATAAAATAAAGTACTCTGAACATACACGCAAGTACTCAAATTGAGTAAATAATTGAACTTCGTGTGACTGGCCCTCTATGGCCGGGGTTTCCCAACCACCATAAAAATGTACTATCATGAAGAGCCACGGAACAACGCAATATATATATATATATATATATATATATATATATATATATATATATATATATATATATGTATAATGTATATATATTTGTGTGTGTGTGTGTGTGTGTGTGTGTGTGTGTGTGTGTGTGTGTGTGTGTGTGGCATGCGAGCACTTTCTTCACGAATATAACTGCGTATTCCTTTGCAGTTTTCGAATACAACGTGATCTGTTTTCTTTCTTCAGTGCAGAGATAAACAGAAAAGTCTAAAGCCATCTCAGTCTTTTGTTGCAGGCGTCGCTCCACCGGATGGATTACGCCCAGCCGTAAAGCAGGCCTTCGTTAAGGAATCACGTGCGCAATGGAGAAGGTGCACCAACAATGCAGGAAACACGGTGGAACACTCGTTCTATGGCCTAATTTGAATATATTTCGAAGTTAGCCCTTCGTGCCGTGAGTCGACTGCGTGGTGAAGCATTAGGCCCACGACTCTTAGGCTAAGACAACATCAGTAGCAGGTGGCGCACAACCCTTCCCGGGCAATTCCCCTTGTTCGCCGAGATAATGCAGATGGGTCGCTCTCGCTGCCTTTGTCAGTCAGTAGCGAAGCCCGAAGCTAGGAATCACTCCCGGCGGCACTCCATCACTGCTGCTTTTAGCACGTAGACCTGAAACACCAACGCAGAAGGAGCCAGAGAAAGCCGCCATAAAATGTTATAAGTGGCGCCACGCGCTGTCATCGACGTGATTGCGAACTGTGAAAAGCTAGATGAATTTGTAAGCGAAGGCTAAGCGTATTTTGCGCGCTCGACGCCTTTGAGGACGCGATTTATTGTGTCATCGAGATGAACATTGACAAATATTTTGCTGATAAGCATTATTCGTCATTAGCCAGCTGGCCTATGTGAACCTTGTGTTCCGCATTAGGACGGGCTGAACATTTTGCGTAAATCTATTTAGGCAAAACAAAACTCTTTTTCTACGCCAAATTGTGTCGCTCTTTTATATTGTCGGGCATTTTTGAGTGATAGGCCCCTGTGCTCACATTTGGGTGCACATTTAAAAACCCGAGGTGGTCGAAATTTCCGGAGCCCTCCACTACGGCGTCACTCATAATCATATGATGGTTTTGGGACGTTGAACCCCACAAGTCAATCAATTTTTAAGTGATGGCAATGTTATCGATCACTCAACGATACAGCAGTACTGTTGTTTTTTGTTTTAATCAATAATAAGTGCAAGAAGAACTGAAAAAAAAACAACTGCAAACCCAATGGACATAAGTACATATTTTTTTCTACCTTAACAGTGCGTATAAGTAAAAATGACATAAAAGGAAGGTAATCGATAAATATTCAATGATGAAGTTTAGCAACTTAGACTACTAAAACCCTTATTGGTTACCAGCTGGCTTGTATCACATCGCAATATCCGTTACACAATGTCCATTGCATGGTATTTGTGGGAAGTTCATCAGCGATCGCGTAAAAATAGTGACTACAGTTGCTGATTAAATCAAGGAGAGTTAATATTTTGGTGAAGTGTGAATTCTAACGAACCACTTAAGGGAAGTATTTTAGTGGCTCTGAACCAAAATATTTTTTGTTCGCATTTCTCGTTGTCACTGGCAGGAATCACGCATTAGTCTTCGGAAAGCTATCTGATCAAAGTCTTAGTTTTGTATGTGGCCCCGGCAAATCAGGGACACCATGGTTAAAGCATCTCTCAACAGGAGTGCATAAGCCATTCGCATTCATCATGCGTGCTCACTCAAAATGTTTATAAAGAACATTCAGAAAGCCCGTAGCTCACGCTGCCATCCACGATGCATTATTGCATGTATATTGAGCCAACGCGAATAGCCTAGACACGACGAAAACTTTCGTACTCAAACTGTCAATTCTGACGGTCTAGGTTGTGTAATTGTGGTAACATCAGATGACTGTAGCTCTCTGTAGAGAGATTAGAAAGTACAAGCAGCCGTGAAAAATTGTCGATATGTCTAATCTAGCGTGGCGTCGCCTTCTTTGATCTTGAGGTACAATTTTACTTTTTTTTTTCAGTCACCCCTACGCAACTTCATATAGGGTTCATACTAGCAATCAAAAAGTTATACGTTTTCTTGGCCTGAGTCCTTTGTCATTATTGTGGCTGTAACAGAGCTCTCTTATACTTTCATCTGTTGATCCACCTTCAAAGCGCCCATCTTGCGTTGTCATTGTCCCCATCGCACTTTCAACAGCAGGTTGCAATATGTTAGGTGGTGACAGTGGGGATAAATTTATTTTTATTAGTCTGCGTGTGCCTCACATCATTATATTTGTACTAAGCAGTAATGTGGTGTTCCAGCAAGAGAGAGAGAGAGAGAGAGAGGTTTACCGAAAGGCAAGGTGGTTAACCAGAAGGAGATTTCGGGCTTGCTACCTTGCACTGGAGAAAGGGTAAAGGGATAGAAAGGTACGGATGAAAAAGAAAAAGAAAAGGGTAAAAGAAGAAGAAATGGCGCACACAGAGAAGTACGGGCTGTTCTCTGTTCAATGATGTCCCGAAACTTCAAACAATAACAATTCAACAAAAACACGAATATACGACGTCCTATGAAAATACAAACCAATCTATCTGCAAGGTGCCCGAAAAAAGAAACGTAAAACACTGTGATGTTTTCCCGACGACGCATGCTGGGCTGCCCAATCTCTCCTGTCTCCCATCCTTTCTGTAAGGCAAACTGAAGAGAGGGACAATGCTTATGCAGGGATCAAGAGCCTTGATTAACCTGTTTGTGCAGCGCGAATGCATGCAGGTGCTTGTTTTTTCTTGGCGCACCCATCGTTTGCTTTTTGTCTGTTTTTTAACGCATGTTACCACGCAGTTGTCGGCTTTTTCATCCGATATTCATTAGTCTTCTAGTTCTCTCTCGATGGCTTTGCCATGTCCATGCCATCCCGCGAACCTGGAGATCGGCGCACTGCTAATTCGCTGTTTTCATCAGTTTAGCTTTTTTTTTCGATAGACATGTTCATTCGAGATAAGATATAGCTACTTCTCGTACCTTCGATATCATATCATGCTGGAAAATGAGCGCGTTGAAAAGGGGCGTATTTATAAAATTTGAAAATCTTATTTCTCATGCAGAAAGCCTCTGTTGAAAAAGTTAAATCTCCTAACACTCATCAGTGGCGCTCTTTTTACTCTCAAAAAAGGAAAATAGTCAAAGTTAGGGCTGCACAAAATGTTCAATTAATACTCCTGTCACAGTGGCGAATCTAGTGCAAGTGCAGGGTTAAGTGTGACCGTGGGACCGAATTCGGCCACGGCTAGCGCATTTTCTATAAAGGCGAAGCTGCTCAAGGTTCGTGCATTTAGATTTAGGTGCACGGTAAAAAACCCCAGGAGCTCAAAACTTCCACTGCCCTGCATTACGGCGCCTCTCATAACCATATCGTGGTTTTGCGATGTTCAATCCTATCAATTATTCGTTTAATTCAGATCGAATGCAGTAAGGCGCACCTGGTGTCACTTAAGTGGGGCGCTCCTGCGGACAGAAAGGGGCTCTGCTTCTGCTAACGTTTATTGGCACACCTTCCACGATGGGAGGCATGACAGAATAACGTCTACGAAAGCAACACATACAATTCACACGACGTTCCTGATATTCCGAATATTTATTCATTCTTAATGTTTTCGATTACTTATGTTGTCGAAAAAAATAACGCGTTTCTGAGATGTACTTGATCAATACTCGGAAGCAACACAGTTGTGGTAGCCAAGTTAACGTCGACATGGACGCTCAAAACATGTGGATGGGTATAACAGCAAGCACAGCTATGCTTTTATTTTGTCTGGCTGTCTCTTTGCTTCCCCTTTTTGACAACATAACGAGTAACAAGATGAATACATAAAATGTTAATTTGGGAGGCACGACTAGCTGACGCTCCGCAAGCTAACTGGTTATCCTAGCTAGACCAAGTTTAGTGAGACGTGGAAGCCAGAGGGTCTATATATGTTCTGTGCTCTTTCGAAATAAATCTTTGTTGGAAGTGGCGCTCCGTGTGTGTGTACTGTCTCTCTTCGTCCGTGTCGTTTTCGCGCCTTAAGCTGCAATTATGTTAAACCAACAAGCCCAGTCTGCTATTCTCCCAGAGGGACCCTTCCAGAGGGCGCCACCAAAAATTTACCTACACAGATTTTCATTGCGGTAGCACTTATATCGACCCCCTCGATGAGCTTTGGCCACATGCCGTCACCGTCATGCCCAGTATAAACTCTAAATTGACAACATCCGCTCCACGCACCGTATTTCTACTGACGGGAAAAAAAGCTCGCGATCAGGGGCAATGGACACTGCTGAAGCAGAGATCAAACGAGCCGGTCTGTCTTCGTTGCTCGGAAGGCACATGTATCCGCTCAGAAGGCTTGCCGTCGAAGCAGAGAGGGAACACACCACACGTATTGAACCAGCATGAAAATACGCGAAAGGGAGATGTCGCTCGAGCAGCAACTGTGAACTTTGCTTCTAAGGGCGTCGTCATGATCGCTGGTGCGCTGTGGATCTCGGTAGCCATCAGTGGGCGGCCGGTATGCCCTTCTGTTATCTGCGCTCTGAACGCGATAAGGCTGTGCGAAAAGTGTCGCTCTCCCTAGAGCGGCCGTTTTCTCTTACACCCGGCCCCGCCACGGTGGTCTAGTGGCTAAGGTACTCGGCTGCTGACCCGCAGGTAGTGGGATCAAATCTCGGCTGTGGCGGCTGCATTTCCGATGGAGGCGGAAATGTTGTAGGCCCGTGTACTCAGATTTGGGTGCACGTTAAAGAACCCCAGGTGGTCAAAATTTCCGGAGCCCTCCACTACGGCGTCTCTCATAATAAAAATAGTGGTTTTGGGACGTTAAACCCCACCAATCAATCAATAAATCAATCTCTTACACCCGCATTTTGTCGTTTAGTAGAGCTACGTGAGGTCGGATCCAGAAGGTTTATCTGCCTGCCCCAGTTCGTATAACGACGATACGCCATGCAATTTGTTCAAATCACGTATTTAAAGACGATAGTATTTCTTGGGGACCTTCTTGGGGACCTTTCTTGGGGTCTGTCTGTCTGTCTGTCTGTCTGTCTGTCTGTTTATCTATGTGTACACTTGTCTGTTTGTCCACCCTAACGATACTTCAAACGGCACCAAACAGCTAACCCCATTCGCAGCACCCACCCATAAAGCACAAGGTCTAGCGTTCGTAGTTGTGCGATGGTAAATTAAAAAGCAACTATTGCGCATATATGAGGCGCCATAACAACACTTCGAAGTTTTGTATGTCTGCCTTTATACAAGAAGAGGCACACACAAATAACTCCAAGAAATGTAGCGTTTATTGCGCTGCGCTGACAGTGCAACGCGATGCTCGAAAAGGTGTTTCGAACACTTTGCTAAGACGTCACGGTGGTGCCACCTGCCCGTCGCTTTGCGTTCTACACTTTATCACCTCCGAGACTGGTGCGCAACTTTCTCCGTGGGCTGCACACCTTCGTTTTCGAAGATAACTGCCAGATGGCGCTTGTGTCTAACGTGCCTCGATGCACTCGTTCGCCTCCGCTACACGCTCGAGGCACTCTAACGCAGCGCCTCCAGAATACCATTCGCCGATTTTCTTGCGCAGAACAACAAATAAACGTGTTGTTCACTCTCTCCAGACGCAAGACAATCGTCTTTCGGGTACATAACCAGTGTAAGATGCAGATTGGGAACCATTTTTTAGTTCTTCGACATGGCGGTGAAACTGGGGCTATTTTATAGAAATATTGTTTATTCACTCTTCCTCGCTCCAAGCACCGCTCGCAGGTGGATGATACACGAATTTCACGCATTGAGCGGTGTTATGAAGAACCATTGCTAGGTGCACTGGGGGATACGAATGTACATTTATTTACCATGGGACAAGGAAAATGAAAGATGGATAAGGATAATACGAAATATAAGTGATGTATCTCTTCCTCATTGAAGCGTGACTTCTCCGTACTTTCCAAAAAAGGCAAGGAGAAAAAAAAGGAGGCTGCGTAAATGACAAAAAAAAATAGAAATGGTGTGAAATTGGGCTGATGCAGCCACAAATCCAAGGAAACGCGCTAGCATATCCGTCCTGCCGATGAAGTTTTCAGCTTGTGAAGTACACGCATCTATGGATGCTCCTTAAGGTGGGCAATTTTCACTCCATCTCCCTGCATTACGTGGTGTTCCTGCCATTGAGACACCTACGCTATTCTTTTTTGCTCACTGTGAATGCGAAATGGCTTTCCTGAGAGCGTAGAACATTAGAACAGCTCCTAAATAAATGATGGATGGGTGGGTTTATGAATGCTGGATGATATCATTTGTAATACAATAACAGCGACAGTGGGTACATTGCCAGGAATTCAGAATTTCAATTTAGTTGTTTTCCTTTCGCCTTTATGGAGCTCCTCTTCTCTTTCCAGGTATCATTTTTTTCCCGCAACAGAATTCTTAAACTTTTGTGTCTTTATATATATATTTTTTACTTTTTAACAAACTACACAGAGCACCGCTTTTTCTTCTGTGCCACCTTTGTGTATTTTATATAATCTTTTACTCCGATTACCCTCTTCCCCAGCACATGCTAGCCTACCACTATAAGAACTGGCTGACCTTACCAACCGTCAGAATATTTGTTGGTGTGTTAGCAGCGATGAGAACTAAGATTGTTTAAACAGGTTTGTGGTATTTCCTAGTAGAAGTAGCTTTTAAACATGAGCAATATTCTGGTCAAAAGCCATGCTTTTCGCCTCCCAGAAACATTTAGAATACAAGTTAATGAACTGGACCAGCAACCAAGGACCCGAGAGGAAAGCGAAGAAAACACAAATGACATCTCTTGTGGTGTCCGTCTCTTGTGATATCTCTCCAGCGACACGTGGTTGCACGCCCGGTCCTTGAAGTTGAATACGTACTAACTTGCTTACCACTCTGCCATCCTAAGTTAGAATACAAACTTCCGCAACATGTTGCCTCATTCACAGGTGTTTTCTGACCTTCGCCCTATATTTTTCCCAAATGATATGTTTTCTGAACGCGACGCCCCGTATAGGCTCTCTTATTCCACTGACCCGGGCCGCAACAGAGGCCATATAGCAGACGCGCATCTAATTAAGCAGAACCAGGTTCGTAACGGGAACAAAGTCAGCATGGGCGGTATGCCTACATCTCTTTCCTGGTTCTTTCTTTCTACGGTCATTACTCCACCCGCCGTAAAAGCTGACACTGATTGATCCGTTGGGCGTGCCTGTAGACTCGATCATGTCCCAACTAACTCTTCTCCCGCTGTGACAGCCCCCATTGATGCTCTTACACTACATCGCACATCGCTGAGCGTGCTGTTGCTTGGACTCTCACAGTGTTGCTTTACGCTTTTGGTTTACTTGTTATACTTACATTGAGCACGTGCTATCTTTCATTTAGTGCATATAAAAACAAAGAGAATATCTACATTTACGAGTGCCGTTTCCTTGTTTCATTTTTCTTTCCTCAGCGTCAAAGATGTTTTGTTCTTTTCATTTTTTTATCAGCCTAACTCGCAATTTGAACCTGCTCTTTTTTCTTGTTTTCACTGTAGCCTCGAGAAAGTTCAGCTGAGTGTTTTCAAGCTCCAAAGCACCATACTTTATAGGGTGTCTGGTGCTGTAGTGTAATGACGTGGCCGGTTTCGTTCAAATAACTTCAGCCTCTACGCATTACCTCATTTTTTTATGCACCAATCACAAACAAACACGTGATTGCTTAAGCTACAAGGCGCAAAGCAAGCGCCAAATGTACGGACAGGTACTTCATGGACATGTCAATACAATACGTAACAAAAAGTAACATACAGTTCCGTTCTTTGTGTGTTAGCGCTATGGCTCATTTTCATGAGTATGACCGATTTCCTTCTCCCACTCCCAAACAAAAAAAAACATGTTGACAGACAGTGTAGTAAAGTGTTGAAGTCAAGTATACGTTGGGGCATTCGAAAATTATTGTCAATCATGCATTCGCAGATATGTGCTCAACAAAATGAAAATGAACCTTCGTACAACGTTAAACACCAAATGCGTACTTTTTGCTAGTCGCGCACATTTTCGCAGTCAAAAAATAAAGTGATATATTAAACTACCCTTCATATTTGACTAACATTTCTTATTATATTTAAAAGGGTTCTGTAAGATTGAGAACGTTGATAAACTTTCCTCTTTTTTTGGGGGGAGGGGCTTGTTTTGTAATGGTTTTTCCCCCTCAGCTCAGTAGCACATGTCAACTCTGAGCTTGGTAAATATAAAAACAGTTAAATTATTCCGGCGTTCTTCTTAGATCCTCCTTTGAATTACTTGCCGTGTTTGCAGAACGTTTACTTTGTGCATTGGTCTCATCTCTTGGATTCGTCACCGATATGCGAGATCTGCTCCACCACTAGGGGAGCTGTTCTCGAAATGGGAGACTATAAGTGTACGGCTCACTGCATAAGCGAGAGAGCGGAAAAAAGTTTGACGTGAAAGTGAAAGAGTAGGAGAAAATCAGTTGGATAGTCAAAGAGTAGGAGAAGATCAGTTGCATAGCAGTGAGGAAAAAAAAAACGGCCCTGAGAAAGTACCGAAAGGGTAAAGACGTCTAGAAGAGCTACAAGGTGGGATAGTTGGTATTCACTATCCAAAGGGTGCTTTTAAACACGGGCATGGGACGAAGAAAAGTTCCACTCGTTGTGCTCTTCACTACGTTTTTTCGTCATAAGTCCATGTTTACAACACGTATATTTAAAATGAGGCGGGAGGCTTTTTATGATAATACAAAAACAAGCACTTTACTGTTTGAAGCGAGTGTGTTTGCCTGAGAATGCCAGCTCTATAGAGTAATTCAATAAATATGAATAATTTTGTTGCTCTGGGGAAATTGAGGATACGGTAGAGCTTGTTTAGGTAGAGTGTGAAATTGTTTAAATCCAAATATGCATAATCTTGAGTTACTCATATTTTGTCCATCGTGTTGAACTCACTGCATGTCTTGTGTCCTAATTACCCTACACATATTATATGTCAAGTTATTTTAGAAACAGCAACGTTGGTGTGGTAACGTGAAGGCCTTAACATCAGTTTCTAACATTTCTAACAGTAGTAACGTTTCTACGGTCTTACTAACCAGAACTATAGGACCGTCAAAAATTTGGATACATAAGGTTCTTTAATGTGCGATGACATGGCACAGTATGTGGACCTCTAAGCATATCGGGGCCATCAAGATACGACTGCCACAGTGGGCACGAATCTGCATCCTTCTCGTCAGCAGCTAAGCAGCGTAAACACTGTACTACTGCAGCGGCTGATTTTAAGTTCATTGACAACTGAGGATAGGATGGTCATTCCTACTATATTGTAGCGATGCTGAGGCAGACAGGCTAAAAAACAAGCAACTTTATTAGGGCGAACTTGTGCCCACAAGTCTAATGACTATGGTCGTCGAGTCCGAGTAGACGAGAGGCACAGATTCAACTAACTTCCTCTTTCTCGTTGTTGGAGCGCCCGAACGCGTGACGCATGCCAGCCGGGTCTTGCTGGTGCTCTTGCCATGATGATTGCGGCACTACTTGGACGTGGCTAACCTGTCGCGGCATTATCCCCCTCCTCAGACGCATCGTCCCGATGCTTGAGAGAGTAAAATGATACATGCACCCTCTCACTCGTTTTCCGACGATCTGTCATGATAGGGCTTCATGCGGACTACGTGTACCACTTCCGTGGTACTGCGGCGTCTTGAGCTCACGTGTCCCGCGGATCTGACTTCATAAGTGACGTCGCTGATACGGTTGAGTACTTCATAAGGGCCGAAGTATCGACAAAGAAGCTTTTCAGAGAGTCCGCGGCGGCGCACTAGGATCCATATCCACACTTTGTCACCGGGATGATAAAGTGCGTCACTGCGTCGCTTGTTGTACCGACTAGAGTCGACGCGCTGTTGACGGCGTATTCGGTATCTTGCCATTTGTCGTGCTTCTTCGGCTCGTTGCAAGAAGTCATCTAAGCCAGGTGGATAGCTGTTTTCGTCCTGCAGTGGTAACATGGCATCCAGTGGGGTGGTCACTCTTCGGCCGAATACTAGTTCGAAAGGGGCAACGTGGGTTGTTTCTTGAACGGCGGTATTATATAAGAATGTTACGTAGGGTAATATTTCATCCCACTGTTTATGTTCAACATCGACATACATTGATAGCATGTCGGTCAGAGTTCTGTTGAGGCGTTCGGTTAAGCCATTCGACTGAGGGTGATACGCCGTTGTTCTTCTGTGATCGGTATTTGTCATGCGCATCAGACATTGCATAAGGTCTGCAGTAAATGTTGTGCCCCGATCCGTAATAACGACGATGGGCGCACTATTTCTGAGCACTATGTTTTTCACAAAGAACTTGGCGACTTCGGCAGCTGTCGCACTGTACAGAGAGTCAGTCTCAGCATAACGGGTCAGATAGTCCGTAGCTACCACAATCCATTTCTTGCCTGCACATGATGTCGGGAAAGGTCCTAGGTCCATGCCGACTTGTTGGAATGGGGCACCCGGAGGATCTATTGGATGGAGAAGGCCGGCTGGTTTTACGGCTGGAGTTTTGCGCCGTTGACATTGACGACAAGTTTTCACGTAGCGCTGCACTGATACGAGCAACTTAGGCCAATAGTACTTCAGGCGAATCCTGGCGAAAGTTCGGCTCACACCCATGTGGCCGGATGTTGGCTCGTCATGGCATGCATGCAGAATTTCCTGTCGCATGGCTGTGGGCACGACTAGTAAAAACGTTTCGCCATTAGGTTCAAAGTTCCTCCTGTAAAGGACACTTCCTCGAAGGCAGAACGTGGAGAGCCCTCTGGAGAATATGCGAGGTACTTGAACGTCGGGACCCTGCAGGTGTTGTATAAGCGCCAGCAAATCCGGGTCATCTCGTTGTTGTTGAGCGATTTCGGATGCGTCGACAACGCCTAGAAACGGGAAGTTTTCTTCTTCAGGTACACTTGGATCGACGGGAGAGCGTGACAGGCAGTCGGCATCACTGTGTTTCCTTCCAGATTTGTATACGACCGTAATGCCATACTCCTGCAGCCTAAGGCTCCATCTGGCTAGTCGACCTGATGGATCCTTGAGATTTGCTAGCCAGCATAGAGCATGGTGGTCACTGACAGCTCTGAACGGTCTACCATAAAGGTAGGGTCGAAACTTATTTATTGCCCAGATGACTGCGAGGCACTCTTTTTCAGTAGCAGAGTAGTTTGCCTCAGCTTTTGAGAGTTTGCGGCTGGCATAGGCAAACACTTTCTCTTGACCATTTTGCCACTGGACCAGAATGGCACCGAGGCCGACATTGCTGGCATCGGTATGGACTTCAGTGTCAGCTGTCTCATCAAAATGGGCAAGTATTGGCGAACCCTGTAGCCGTTTTCCTAATTCATCAAAAGCTTTCGGTTGTTCGCTTTCCCATGTGAAGGGCACGTCGTTTTTCGTTAGTTTTGTAAGAGGTTCTGCAATCTTTGAGAAGTTTTCCACAAATCGCCTATAGTAGGCACATAAACCCAAAAATCGACGCACTGACTTTTTGTCTTTGGGTGTAGGGAACCTCTGAACAGCGGCTGTCTTTTCTGGATCAGGACGAACACCGTCAGAACTAATGACATGTCCAAGGAATCTCAGCTCTTCGAAGCAGAAGTGGCATTTTTCGGGTTTGATTGTCAAGTTTGCTGAGCGGATGGCTTGTAATACAGTGCGCAGTCGCTCTAGATGTTTGTCGAACGTTGCAGAGAATACCACCACGTCATCCAAATACACTAGGCATGACTGCCATTTCAATCCCGCGAGGACAGTGTCCATCATTCGCTGGAACGTCGCTGGCGCGGAACAGAGGCCGAATGGAAGCGCTTTGAATTCGTAGAGGCCATCTGGTGTTACGAATGCCGTTTTTTCACGGTCCCGCTCGTCTACCTCTATTTGCCAATATCCGCTTTTCAGATCCAAGGAGGAGTAAAACTTTGCGGATCGCAGCCGATCTAGTGTATCGTCAATACGTGGCAAGGGGTAGACATCTCGTTTAGTTACACTGTTGAGTTTTCGGTAGTCGACACAGAATCTAAGCGTGTTGTCTTTCTTTTTATCGAGCACTACGGGGGACGCCCATGGACTATTCGAAGGCTGGATGACATCATCCGAAAGCATTTCCTCCACTTGCTTCTTAATAATTTCCCGTTCTTTCTGTGACACTCGATATGAATGCTGGCATATAGGCCTCGTGTCGTCTTGCGTTATAATTCTGTGTTTCGTAATTGACGTGCGCTGGACCTTCGAGGCAATTGAAAAGCAATCAGAGAATTCTTTTACTGAGGCGTAAATCTGTTTCTTTTGACTGTCCGGAAGGCTCTGGTTGACGGTCACGGATGTGTCGATGTTGCAGGCCACTGGTCGAGTGGTTGACGTGGTTAAGCTGCGTAGTTCTGTCGCCATACAGAAGTCGTGTAAATAGGCAATAGCCGTGCCTTGAGCGATGTGTTGAAGTTCATTGGAGAAATTCGTAAGTAGGACATCTGCACGGCCATTCGTCAAGTGAATAAGACCCCGAGCTACGCAGACACTTTTTTTCAAAAACAGCCCTACATTTGTATCCGCTATGCCTTCGCGGTTGTAAGATGCGTCATTCTCTACGAGCACCATTATGCTGCAGCGTGGTGGCACAGTTACGTCATCATAAACAACGCGTAGAGCAGTTAGGCGTCCCTCAGATTCCTCTACAGGTATAGCTCGTTCAGTCGAAAACGACACGCTGGACCTACGCAGGTTAATTACGGCGCCATTAGCTTGCAAAAAATCCATTCCTTTAATGAGGTCTCTTGAACATTCTGGTAGCCAATGAAATCGGCAACGTAAATAAAGCCCCGTATTTCAAGTCTTGCGGTGCATCTGCCAAGGGGCGTAATAATGTGACCACCTGCCGTGCGTATCTGTGATCCACTCCACTGTGTCACAACTTTGTTTAGCTTCTTCACCATCTTGTGACTTATCACTGAATAATCAGCACCGGTGTCGACTAAGGCATTCAGCTCCCATCCTTCTATTCTCAACCGCAAATCTGAAGTAACGCTTTCGTGGTTGCACCCATTTACCGGAAATACACCGTCGTCGCCCTCAAGCCATATTGTAGGATCTTCGTAATTGATGTTATCAGCGGCCTCACCTCCAAAGGTCGCTTTCTTCAGTTTTCCGGGAGTGGACTTGGAGAGCGATGACCAGGCTGCCTTGAAGGTGCACGTGGGCTGGATGAGACTATCTGGCAAGCGCGCGATGATGTAGGACGTGCTGCGCTTCGGCTCCGCTGATTTTCGGCTGGAACCACGGGCAACTTCACAGTACCCCGTCAAGACCAGCATCAATCGTTTCGGCTACTCACAGGCAACACGTGGATACCAGTGTCATCCAGGTGGGCCCGTTTTTGACAACATTACGGCCGATCATCACCCGACCACGTTGGCGACGCCGTTAGGCCTAACGGCGACGCCAACGCCCGGCGGCGTGGGACCGGCTTTCCGAGGCAACATGGACGCTACTCTCATGCAGCGTGGATACGACCCGCATGCCATGACGTGGGAAACGATTCCGATTTCCGAAACGCCAAACTCTGCTTCTTCACCGAGGTTTCGGAGCCAAGCTCTCAACGACGCGGTGGAACGCCGCTCGCAAGCCAACGCCAAGAAGGCGGCGTCCGCCGCTGTTTCGGCATCCGGCACGCCAGCTGACAAGACGCAGCCTCCCGCTTCGCGCGCTGTGGGACGCAAGGGCAAGTTTCTCACCAAATGGAAGCCTCGCCCGTTTCCGAAACCGAGTCCGGACGACTATGTAATAGTCGTAAAGCCACGAGAGTGCATCTCATTGCATGATGCTTTCTCAGAGAACTGGTACGGGACTGCGTTTAAGGCATACCTCGGGCCCAAGCGAGCTGAGACGCTGACGGTTATTCCATCGAGAGAGCAAAATTTGATCGTGATTTACACCCCGGACCCTGACACGGCGGACAAAATGATCGGGGACTTCGTGGTAAACATCGAGCACAGGCAGGTTCTGCTCAACGGGTACCTGCGACAAGATGGTAGCAATGTCTGCCACGGAGTTATTGTAGTCCGCAACACAGATACGACGGAGACGCTCCGAGAGAGCGTACGCTGGAGGTCAGGCACCATCGTCGAGGTGCGTAAATTTGGCACATCGAACAAGGCGCGTGTAACCTTCGCCGGCAAGGAGAAGCCACGCTTTGTTCACTACGACGCAATGCTGATCCCGGTCAAACCTTACTACCGGACGATCCCGGCCTGCGGCAAGTGCGGTGTCGTCGGCCATCGGATGGACACTTGTCCCAACCCACGACCGGATACGTGTGGCCTGTGTGGACAGCAGGTTCCGCTTGTGGAGGAGGGGGTGCGGGCCCCTCATGAATGTGTACCCGTATGTTCTGTGTGTGGTGGAGCACACGCCACAAACTCTCGAGCATGTACGGCCAAGTACCGTAATTCCAAGGTGGCCGCACAACAGGGCAGAAAGTCCAAAAGGGCGTCCAAGAAACGGCGCAAAGATCAGACTCCCAGTGAGCCACCACGCCGGGAAGTCGCCAAGACTGACAAGCCCGCTTCCCCTACTGGAGGAACCGAAAAGCAGCCGACGGCGCAACCATGCGGCGAAGCCAGGCCATGGGCCAACGCCGTGAAAAACGGAAAGCAGGTGGGTGGTACGGGTAGAGCTGCCTCCTCATCCCTCCCTATCATCCCCTCTTCATCGCGTAACGCCGACCAAAATATTATTGCCAAACTTCAAGCACAAATCGAAGCGTTACAGAAAAGACTAGCGGAAGCCGAGGCCAAACAGACCCAACTAGTCTCCCCTCCTCCTCCCCCCGCAGTAGAGGTAATGGAGAGTGAGACCGGGGCGGGGGCGGCAGACGCGGTTGCCGCACTCGAGGCTCGTGTGAACACCCTTGAGGTCCGTATGGACAGCCGTATAACTGTCCTCGAAACCCAAATCTCAGCGGCTGTAAATGCCGCCATTGCTAAAATGACAGAAACCATCCCTACCCTGATAGCCCAACAAGTTGCGCGTTTCACCAAACGAGCCGGCCCAATTAAGGACGTGTCTGGCCGGTACCCTAAAACGCTTCGACGACAGATCGAATTTGAGGATGATGACAGCTGCTCCGCCTCCGGAATTGAGGACACCCCCCTCCCCGCGAGTGCTGGCTCGGGAGCACCGCCACCGCAATCGCTCGATAACTCCACTGACCATGGCGGGCTCCCTTAGAATTCGGAAGTCCCCACGATCCAATACGGCCACTCCCATCCAAATCACCCAGTGGAATTGTCGGGGCTTTAAAGCTCACACTAAACGCGCCAACCTCCGGCTTTTCCTCGCAGCATTTCAAAACCTTCCTGCTGTGGTAGCCCTCCAGGAGCCAGGGAGTGCTGCCACACTCACAAACTATACTACGTTTCAGCAGGACCCTTTATCTTGCATCTGCGTGCACAAAAATTATACGGCCAACCTAGTTGATCTCGACCTTAAGCCAGCTTTCTCGTACGTGATGGTGACACTCCTTCCGCTGCGTAAACAGGACCCGCCACTGCACGTGCTAAACATTTATTGCTCACCGAAACTAAGCAACATTACATTCGCAGACCTTTTTAGCCGCGCTTTAAAGGCTGCGGGCAGGGACCCTCTGGTGATTGTGGGTGATTTCAATGCCCCCAGCACACTCTGGGGGTATGCACGTGAAGAGAAACGTGGACGTAAATTGGCGGAACTTATGTCCACGCTGGGCCTAACTCTTCACACCGACCCTGCCTACCCAACTCGCGTGGGTAACTCCGTGACCCGGGACACATGTCCGGACCTTACCCTCACAAAAAACATTCAGTATGCGGATTGGGTCAACACTGAAGAGACCCTCGGCAGCGACCACTGCATACTCAACACCACCATTCGCACCTACCCTTTGGCAAGACCCTACGGAGAGGCAAAATTACCCGATTACACGAAGTTTCGGCAGATATACGCCAATTCGACACCCATTGACGAGCAAGGATACCATGCTTGGTCCCAGCAACTGGTTTCCTCATTACGCTCCACAGAAACACAAATTAAACTCTCCGAGGCGACTCCGGCGGTGGATAACCATCTCCTTCACCTCTGGGAGGCCCGGCGCAGCCTCGTCCGCCGATGGCGCCGGCAAAAACACAACCGAAAGCTCAAAATTCGCATCGCTGAGCTCACCCAGCGAGCAGCAGAGTACGCGGCCCAGCTCGCTGACTCTAACTGGGTGGACCGTTGCAACACGGCCGCTCGACAAATGTCCAGCCGGAGTACCTGGCGCCTCTTCCGCGCCTTGATTGATCCGACCCAAACTCGAACAGAGACACAAAAGCATCTGCAACGAGCATTTCACAGCTTCGACGGAGACACAGCCAAATTGGCATGTAAACTCCGAGACCAATATCTATGCACTCAGCTGGACTCCCAAGGGCCGGCGTACTCGTATGCAGGTACCGAGAACGCGGGGCTGGATCAACTGTTCCAGTTACACGACCTGAAGGCAGCCCTAGCAAAAATGAGGCGAGGAACGGCGCCGGGAAGGGATAAAATTACCGTGAAATTACTTGCCAATCTTCCTGACTCGGCCTACACCATGCTCCTTGCCTACATCAATTCCATTTGGATCGGGAAAACAAGCCTACCAATTGAGTGGAAGACCGCCCTGGTCACCTTCATACCCAAAGCGGGCAAAGCCATTAACGCGGACAACCTCCGCCCCATCTCCCTTACTTCTTGTGTGGGAAAATTAATGGAGACGATGGTGCGCGACAGGTTGTCCGCGTTCCTGGAGAGCAAAAATGCATTTGCAGACACCATGTTCGGGTTCCGCCCACACCGGTCCGCGCAAGATGTCTTGCTTCAGCTCGACCATGAGATCCTCGATCCAGTCGAGTATCCCCTGAATGACAAAGTTGTGCTCGCTTTGGATTTGAAGGGGGCCTTTGATAACGTGACCCACGAAATTATTCTAACACATCTCTCACAGGTGGATTGCGGCCAAAACATTTTCAACTATATTAAACAATTCCTCACTGACCGACAATCATACATTCGGATTCAGGACATTGAACACGGCCCTTACCGATTAGGCACGAGAGGGACTCCGCAGGGAGCGGTCCTCTCGCCCCTCCTATTCAATGTGGCAATGATGAGACTCCCCGCTCAGCTGGCGAAAGTCGAAGGCATACAGCATGCGCTGTACGCCGACGACATCACCATATGGGCGTCACACGGCTCGGCAGGAGACATGGAGGCAAGCCTGCAGCAAGCGGCGGACATCGTGGATGACTATGCCCGTCGCTGCGGCCTTCAGTGCTCCCCGTCCAAATCGGAATTCGTGCACATACGCCCCTCACCAAAGTGCACCGCAAAGATCGACCTCTCCCTTCACAGCGGACCAATACCCGAACGCGATGAGATTAGAGTACTGGGGCTTTTTATACACAAAAATCGCAGAGCAGACACAACATTGGCCAAATTGCGTAAGGTGGGGGACCAGGTGGGCCGGATGGTCCGCCGGGTTTCCAACAAGCGCGGGGGGTTACGATGCAAAGATGCCTTGCGGCTGGCGCATGCATTCGTAACCAGCCGAGTCCTGTACTCGGCTCCATACCTCCACCTACGCAAATCCGACGAGAATGCACTCGAAGTCATTCTCCGCAAAATCTACAAGCGCGCCCTCGACCTTCCTGTCAGCACCTCTAACCAGCGCCTTTTGGGCTTGGGAATGGTGAACACCTTCAAGGAGCTGAGAGAGGCGCACTTGACAAACCAATATACTAGACTCTCTAAAACACCGTCGGGTCGCCGCCTCCTTGCCCGGCTACACATCAATCACTCAATACACACGGAAGAGCGCGTACGGATTCCAGAAGTTTGGCGATACTCCTTGCACGTGCGCCCTCTTCCGGCTAACATGACCCGAGACGACTACACTGGCCGACGCCTCGCGCGGGCGGAAGCCTTGGCTCGACACTACGGCCACAAATTCGGGGTATTCTACGTGGACGCCTCCGGTCCGTACCACGGTGGTTGGTATACGGCTGCGGTCGTCCACAAAAACACCGTTGTAAACGGACTCACATTCCGTGCACATAACATTACGCACGCGGAGGAGATCGCCATCGCACTAGCCGCCGCAGATCAGGACTCGAGGGTCATAATCACCGACTCAAGGGGTGCCTGTCGCAATATTGAACCGGGATACATTCCGTACCGTGCTTATAAAATACTGCAGAACAGCAGCTACCTAGGTGCCCCCGCGCACCGAACGATCATATGGGCTCCGGCTCACACGGGCCTCGATGGTAATGAGACGGCCGATGCCGCTGCCCGCGCGCTCACTCTCCGGGCACCATCCTCGTCCCCTACCGATCCGGAACTCGAACCCAATCCTGCCTACACCTTTAAGGAGATCACACAATTTTATCAATCCGGCCATAACGTCTATCCTAAACCCTGTAAGGGCCTCACGAAGGCGGAGGAGCGAATCCTCCTTCGCCTTTATACTAAAACTCTATTGTGCCCGGCAATCCTTAAACACTTTGACCCCGCTTGCACGGGGAAGTGCCCACATTGTGAGGAAAGTTCCTCTGACATTTTCCACATGGTGTGGGCATGCCAAAAAACCCCAAATCTTACCCCACTACCCAACCCTTCGCGGGAGGACTGGGAGGCAGCCCTGCTCGGCTGCTCTGACCTGACGGCCCAACGGGCCCTGGTCGAGCGTGCCCGGGCCGCGGCCAACGCCAATGGGCTCCCGTAAGAGGGAGCCCACCTAGTGTTTGTACGGGGCGGCCCCTTAAGGACCGTTCCCACCCTCCCTGTAAATAACATCTGTAAATAAATGTTTTTCAGCAGCAGGCTGGATGACCGGTAGCGCATAGGTAATGGTGACCGTGACCGATGTTGGCGTAGAGGTGGCGAGTTCTGGCGCGTGGACAAGTACTCCTCAATCTCCGCTGGTCGTTCACCGTTTCGGGGGCACGGTGCATACGACGGGAAGCCTCTTAATCCAGCCTGTCGGTAAGGGCAGAATCTGTACACATGACCCGCTTCGCCACAATGGAAACAAAGAGGCCTGCGCTCGTTATCACGCCAGACGTCACTTTTCCTGGGCCTAGGCTCCGCATAGCGATGCGTACTGCGTGCTCCTGGGGGCAGATAGGTAGCCGTTGGTTCCCGTGGACGAGGTGCGCTGCGTGCTGTAGATGGGAGAGGAGTCGCCGCCATCGCAACTGCTGCATTGCTGTGTACTGTGGGTTGTCTGAGAACTTCAGAGTACGTTCGGATAGGTCGAACTGGCTGCAGCTCACGCTCTGGTTCTCGTATGACCTGCCTCAGTTTGTCACGAACAACGTCTGTAACAGATAGTGCAGTTGAAGTCTGGGGCATTTGCAGTCTGCTCAGTTCTTCCCGAATAACTGATCTAGTGAGCTCTCGCAGGGCTTCAACGTCGTTTCGCACGCCTCCAGAGAATAGCTGTGCAGATGCGCAGTTAACATTCCGGTTGTACTGCCGAGCGCGCTGTTCTAGTGTTCTTTCGACGGCCGTCGCTTCCGAATAAAACTCAGCAACAGTGCTTGGAGTGTTGCGGACGAGAACGGCGAACAGCTCTTGCTTCACTCCGCGCATTAGATGGCGCACCTTTTTATCTTCAGCCATGTTGTAATCCGCACGCTTGAACAGACGGACCATGTCCTCAATGTACATTGTAGCACTCTCGTTTAGGAGCTGGTTCCTGGATTGAAGAGCAGCTTCCGCTTTTTCTTTTCGGTCTACGTTCGCGAATGTAGCCACCGCTTGTCGTCGAAATACCTCCCAGGTAGACAACGAGGTTTCATGGTTTTCAAACCATGTCTTTGCGAAGTCTTCCAGGGCGAAGTATACGCGACGGAGCTTCTCTCTTTCGTCCCATCCATTCAAGCGCGCCACTCTCTCGAACAGGTCCAGCCAATCTTCAACATCCTAGTACGAGTCGCCGTGGAATACTGGCGGCTGGTGCGGTTGGCTAATGAACACTTGTGCTGGTGTTACCTGGGTAGTCATAGTGGTGGCATCCATAGTTTGAATTCCCCTTGGTGTGAAGTGAAGAGGATCGAACTCAGGTGAGTCACCTCGAAGACGGCGACTTGCCCTCTGGTGTACAGGAGTCACTTCCACGGGGTTGATAGGCTGGTCGTCGGGGCTACGCTCTCTTGAGCTCGCGGGGCTTCGATTCATAACCCAGCAACTCCACCAAAAATGTAGCGATGCTGAGGCAGACAGGCTAAAAAACAAGCAACTTTATTAGGGCGAACTTGTGCCCACAAGGCTAATGACTATGGTCGTCGAGTCCGAGTAGACGAGAGGCACAGATTCAACTAACTTCCTCTTCCTCGTTGTTGGAGCGCCCGAACGCGTGACGCATGCCAGCCGGGTCTTGCTGGTGCTCTTGCCATGATGATTGCGGCGGCTACTTGGACGTGGCTAACCTGTCGCGGCAATATAGTTTTGTTATTTACCTTTTGAAGATGGGTTGTTGAAATAAAAAGAAAAGACGGAAAAAAGGACATGAATGAACCATAGTAGTATTTCGTAGTTAAATACTGCCGAGGTATGGAGGAAAAAGTGAGAGTATAAAAGCGGCTCTGTGTAGTTGGAGCTTTTGTGGAGCTTGCTTATGACAGGTTCCTCGTAAAGCAGCCGAGCAGGACACGCCATAGAGCTGGGTATTGTGTTCTTAAAATGCGTAACTGACGTCCGACTCGGGTAAGATTCACTCTGCGTAGTATTCCGGTCTTGTTTGCTAGCCATCGTGTGGCCAAGAAAGCCACACGAGCTCTTCTACAATTCTTGAGGGCAACGTCACTGGGCGACCGCTTGTGAAACCTGAACTGTGTGTGTGGTGTGTGTGCTATGTGCACTGTGTATGTCATCCTCTCTTTCTCCCTAATTTGCCTCTTCCCAGTGTAGGGTAGCAAACTGGACTTAGTCTAGTTAACCTCCCTAACTTTCTGATATTTTATTCCTTTCTCTCTACACCTATTTGAACCTTGTTTTGAAGTGCTGTTGAAGTTTCGAGGGATTTTTCTGTTGATCTGCAGTGGCCCCTCTCTCTCCACTGATTCTACATTGCCTGAACACTTGCGTCACATTAGGACCACATGTTGTTACCTTTAAGACACTGTTAAACTTCACCCATAGCGGCTTCCACCCGATGCCGGTTACGATGAGCAGCATTGGGAGAGACAGAATTAGAGTAGGGAAAGGCAGGGAGGTTAACCAGATATCGCAGCATCAGGTTTGCTACCCTGCACTAAGGGAAGAGAGAATGGGGAATAAAGGTGAAAAGAAAGCGAAGAGCGAAATAGACACGCAAAAGACAAAAGAAAAAAAAATGAGCTGGGGTGCTGTAGCCTAATAAATAGGCCACTACCATGCAAAAAGTTCAATAAGGCCTTCACTGATTTTCTGTGCGAAGACAGATTGTGTCGCCTTTCAAGCACTGACTGTACTGACAAGTGTCATCAAGGCGAGGTATCGCAGCAGCTAGCTTCCGTCCTTGCACGCTATAACAAGGGCAGTGACAGACAACGTGCTCTACCGTTTCATCACTGCCGCAATGATCGCAAGCAGCACTGTCTTCCATGCCGATTCACAAGGCGAAAAATTCGGTGAAAGCGACACCGAACCGTTGTCTCAAGTCGAGGTAGTCCGGATGGAGGCCGAAGTCGACGAGACGTGTCCAGCCTATGCAGTCGCGTGTGACGTAAGCACTCAGCGTTACACAGGAATTTTACTTCATCATTTGCGATTCTTCAGATTTTCATTGCAGCATCAGTCCTTGAAAATGGAATATATTTTAGTTCATCATCTTCGTGTGCTGACCGAGCTGCATCGGCACGTTTGTAGCCCAATATGCCGCAGTGACTTGGAAGCCACTGAAACGTTATTTCGTGTCCTTTGTCGAAGAGGTGGTGAAGTAACTCTCTAATTACCAACACTAGCTGTTAAGGAGGTCCCCAGCGTAAGGCGAACACCAAAAACTGTAGGGCTGTTTTGGAGTCCGTGAACATGCTCCACTTCTTGGCTTCTTAGGGTTTATTGACTTTAACTGCGCTACGTAGAGCAGCAAGTTCCGCAGCTGTCAACAACGTCTGGTGAGATAACCAAATCTTCGTCGTTGTCGCTGTTGCGGGAAAGATCACCGACCCTGCAGACCGATCCACCTTAGTTGAAGCGTCAGCATATAGATGGGTATACTCACTGTACTTCTCGTACAGCAAAAGAAGAGAAAGCTGCTTTAGCGCTGCATACGAGAGCCGGTCTTTTGACCATTCTTGGAATCGTGAGTTCAACATGTGGATGACTCATACTCCATGAGGGAGTTGCAGTTCTGGACGGAGTTGTATAATTCGTGGGTATGCGTGTACGGTATGTCAAGACTGTCTTCCAAAATGAGGCACTAGGTCGGTCTTCTGGCATTAGGCTAGATGATGGGCAGGGACGCGAGTAAGATGCCTCGCGTGTGCTCTGAGCACTTCCAAAGTGGCATTGAGAGATGTTCTATGCTCCTCCGATCTATGCTTTATGCTCTAGGCTATTCCGCCGTGGCGCGTGCTCTCTTGTTCTTCGCCGTCTGTCACAGAACGAGCGCTAAAAATGAGCGCGCCGCCAAATTCTTACGAAGACGAGCGGGAGAAACGCCGCGAGGTCAAAAGAAAAAAAAAGAAAACAAACATCCAAGGCTCCCCGGGCGCGCGCTCTCCCCGCAGAAGCGTGGCTTCATCGACGAACCTCCTCACCCCACAACGGCGGCCGAGCAAGCACTCGATTTTTCCAGAACGAAAGGGGCGGGGTCATACCGAGTTGACTCACCAGCCGGAGAGGGCATTCCAACCGTCTCGCCTTCTCCCCAGCCTTCGCTGTGTATCGCGCCGACGAAATGACGAGAACCGTCTGGAATGTCGCGCGCAAGGTATTTAACCGAGCAGCCGAAATGAGAGATCAGGAGGAGACGGAAGTGAGCGTCAGAGCGCGTAGGGATTCCGCCGTGTAGTCGGCGAAGGTTTTGGTCCGTAGGGACGAAGCCGGAGATGAAGAGGATTTCCACCTGAGGGGTGACGACTCGAGCTACAGGCAAGAGTGTGTGTTTACCGCTATTGAGCGAGGACGCGTGGCAACAGCTGCGGGTGTGAAGCCGACGTGTTCCGGCGAAGAAGTTGAAGTTTGAAGAGTGGCCAATTGAAGACGGGAGGTTTCCTGGTAGAGAAACTTCGAGGGCTGCGGAACGACAACAACGCTGGGCTTTGAGTGAGTGATTCTCGGAAGAGTATCATATAGACTTTGGTTCCAAGAACTTTGGACTGAATAGGTTTTCTATCTCTTTAGTCTTTAAGTGTCTTGGTTGTTCAATGCATGCGACTGCATTGTAGTGCGTATTGTTGTCCGTGTCCGTTGTATTAAGTGTGGCTGATTGTATTGTGTCGTACGTTGATTGATTGGTTTGATTGGTGACATATTGTATGCAACTATTGTGGAGTGTGCATTTTTGTGTATTGTTTTCAATCTGCCATTATTGAGAATATAATTTTGTTTGTTTATCAACTCTCGGCTCTGACTTGTTCTTTGGGCCACAGCCGGCGTCCGCTGGCGCGCCAAAAAGGACCACTTCTAAATTGTCCACGCTTTCGTGGTGCGGTTCGGGGGGCCGATACATCGGCTCTTGGAATTAGCCCGGCGATTGCCTCCCTAATTACCGGGACCGGTGTGACAATTAATCTGGCGTCCGCAACAGGACCTTTTGGTGCACAGTGTGTCCAAAGTAGTGAGAAAGAGCCTCGAGTTGTTGATAGTGCTATCGGAACGATTTTGTGTGTTGTTCAGTGTTCTCGTTAACGAGTGCAGGGGAGTGTTTCGATAGACTGATTTAGGCAGATACTTTTTGCACGCGGCAAGACTTTATTTGCGAGACACAATGGATCTCGAAAAGTTAGTAGCTCTTGGTGAGAAGATGGGTCTTTCCGGCGCCGAACTACGGAAATGGGTAAGCCAGAAGGAGAAAGAGGCAGCTGAGAGAGCCAAGGAAGAAAAAGCAGCTGAGTTGGAACGAGAGAGGTTGGCGGTCGAAAGAGCCAAAGCGGAAAAAGAAGCTGAGTTGGAGAGAGAGAGGTTGGCAGCTGAGAGGGCCAAGGAAGAAAAAGCAGCTGAGTTGGAGAGAGAAAGGCTGGCTGCTGAAAGGGCGAAGGAAAAAAGAGAGCAACAATTGAAGTTGGAGTTGGAGAGAGAAAAGCTTGCAGCTGAAAGGGCGAAAGAAGAAAGAGAGCAGCAATTGAAGTTGGAGCTGGAGAGAGAGAAGTTGGCATCCGAAAGGGCGAGAGAAGAAAGAGAAGCGGAGATGGCTGAAAGGGAGCGGCAGCGGCAGCACGAGATGGAACTCGAGCGGCTCCGTTTGCAACAGCGAAGTGAAACTCCCGTCCAAGCTAGAGTTGAAAGCAGCGAACGGGAAGATCACGGCTTCCGCTTGAACCCAAGCAAGCTGCTCGTAGCGTTGGATGAAAGGAAGGCCGACCTAGACGCGTACCTCCGCAGATTTGAGACGATTGCGAGGAGCCAGAATTGGCCGGAACATCAATGGGCAACTGCTTTAAGTACCTGCTTGAGTGGTGAAGCGCTCAGTGTGTACGGTAGGCTGACGCCGACCGATGCAGCCAACTACGCAAAGGTGAAAGCTGCTTTGTTGAAGCGATTTAGATTTACTGTAGAAGGTTTCCGGAACAGATTTCGGACAGGAAAGCCAGCTGATGGTGAGACGGCTACGCAGTATGCCGCCCGACTTTGTCATTATTTCGACAGATGGATTGAACTTTCAGGGACAGCGCAGGAGTACGATGACCTTAGAGAGCTCCTAATTAGAGAACAATTTCTTACTAGTTGCCACCCAAGCCTGTCACTGTACTTAAAAGAGAGGAAGGCTGACTCACTTGAAGACATGCTTGAATTGGCTGATCAATTCTTGGAAGCGCAAGGTGGCACTAATTTGGCCAAGGTCAAGAAGGATTGTCCCGATGATTCGAAGAAATTGGCTCCCGAAGAAAAGAAGCGTGCACCAGAGAGCATTCCGCGATGTTTTCTGTGTAACCGAGTGGGTCATCGCGCGAAAAACTGTCGAACGATCTTTACGAGCCCTACGGTAGTGAAATGTTTTAAGTGTGGTCAGACTGGGCACAAAGCAGATGCATGTCGGAACGGAGTGAATCAAACTCACCAGGTATCCTGTGTGCAAGCAGCACCGAAATCTGATAATAATGCCGTCACTGATGGATTCGTAGAGTTGAAAAATGGGGAGAAAATTCCTATTGTGGGTGCCGTAATGTCAAAACAGCCAACCGGTGTTACGAAAGGAATGCCAACGCTGCCTGGAAAAGTTGCGGACAAAAAGATTACGGTGTTAAGAGATACCGGTAGCTCCACTGTTATCGTGCGGAGAGATTTGGTACGGGAAAGTGAGTTAACAGGCAAAACGAAACCGGTTTGCTTAATTGACCGTACAGTTCGGATGCTTCCCGAAGCAGAGATTGAGGTGGAAACCCCGTACTTCAGCGGGAAAGTTACCGCTCTATGTATGACGACCCCCCTTTACGACCTTGTCATCGGAAACATCGACGGGGCGCGAGGACCGAATGATCCGGAATGTTTGGGAGAAGACCCGAAGATAGAGCCCTCGCCAACACAGCGGCCGCGAGATACAGTGGAGGAGCATCGCGTGACGGATCTCACTAGAGCCCAAGGTGAAGTTGCGGCGCAAGAGACAGCGAAGGAGAAGACGATCGCGTCGAATAAGTTCACGGGCCGAGCAACTGGACTTACGTCGGCACGACCTCAACCGACCGACAGTGTAAAGGAGACGGAGTTGGCCAGCCGGGCAAAATGTAGAGGCATTATCAAGCGGGTAAATAAACAGACAGGACCCGTCGAATGTAATGACGCGTTAACGGTGTCGGAAGAGACAACGATGGCTGAGACGACGCCTCAGATATCGTCGTTGGAAAAGGCTCGCCGAAAAAGAACCAGGAAAAACAAGAAGAAATCGAGCGAGCACCGCAAGAAAGGACGCAAGCGCAGCTCGAAATACACAGGATAAGTGCTGAAGTCGAATCAGAATGTGTTGGGCAGTGCTGAGTGCCATATGTTGTGTTAATGTTGTGTTATCCTGTGTCACAAGTGTCGAAGTGTTTGTGCTGTGATGTGATGTATAGTATTGGACCATTGTTGTAATGAGAGAACTTTGTACATTTGTATTATTGGGAATGTGTGGTGGAGTGTTGTACTCAAGTGCTTGTGGTTGTGTTTTCACGTGTCGTGTAATTGAATTACAATGTACAATTGTATTAAGTGATCTATTGTGAATGTGACGTGTCATGAGCGACGGACTATGTTACAGTCTGTGAGAGTGTGTGGTGACTTTTCGCGCTCGTTTGTGTGGTTTTGAATATTATGAGATAATATTCTTAAAGTGGGGGGCAGTGTCACAGAACGAGCGCTAAAAATGAGCGCGCCGCCAAATTCTTGCGACAACGGGCGGGAGAAACGCCGCGAGGTCAAAATAAAAAAAAAGAAAACAAACATCCAAGGCTCCCCGGTCGCGCGCTCTCCCCGCAGAAGCGTGGCTTCATCGACGAACCTCCTCACCCCACAACGGCGGCCGAGCAAGCACTCGATTTTTCCAGAACGAAAGGGGCGGGGTCATACCGAGTTGACTCACCGGCCGGAGAGGGCATTCCAACCGTCTCGCCCTCTCCCCAGCCTTCGCTGTGTATCGCGCCGACGAAATGACGAGAACCGTCTGGAATGTCGCGCGCAAGGTATTTAACCGAGCAGCCGAAATGAGAGATCAGGAGGAGACGGAAGTGAGCGCCAGAGCGCGTAGGGATTCCGCCGTGTAGTCGGCGAAGGTTTTGGTCCGTAGGGACGAAGCCGGAGATGAAGAGGATTTCCACCTGAGGGGTGACGACTCGAGCTACAGGCAAGAGTGTGTGTTTACCGCCATTGAGCGAGGACGCGTGGCAACAGCTGCGGGTGTGAAGCCGACGTGTTCCGGCGAAGAAGTTGAAGTTTGAAGAGTGGCCAATTGAAGACGGGAGGTTTCCTGGAAGAGAAACTTCGAGGGCTGCGGAACGACAACAACGCTGGGCTTTGAGTGAGTGATTCTCGGAAGAGTATCATATAGACTTTGGTTCCAAGAACTTTGGACTGAATAGGTTTTCTATCTCTTTAGTCTTTAAGTGTCTTGGTTGTTCAATGCATGCGACTGCATTGTAGTGCGTATTGTTGTCCGTGTCCGTTGTATTAAGTGTGGCTGATTGTATTGTGTAGTACGTTGATTGATTGGTTTGATTGGTGACATATTGTATGCAACTATTGTGGAGTGTGCATTTTTGTGTATTGTTTTCGATCTGCCATTATTGAGAATATAAATTGTTTGTTTGTCAACTCTCGGCTCTGACTTGTTCTTTGGGCCACAGCCGGCGTCCGCTGGCGCGCCAAAAAGGACCACTTCTAAATTGTCCACGCTTTCGTGGTGCGGTTCGGGGAGCTGATACTTCGGCTCTTGGAATTAGCCCGGCGATCGCCTCCCTAATTAACGGGAACGGTGTGACACCGTCCTCGAGCTGCAAATGCAAACTTTGCTTATAAGGTAGCGCTCGCGAACGCTCGCGTGCCCGTTATCCCCGCACACATGAGAAGATGGCTCGTGTACGTGCTGCGTTACTACAACTTCAAGTTGAGGCGACGGACAGCGTCAGACCTACTTAGTTCTCTGGAGTGTTGGTATTGGCTTACAGCGTTGTCTTGTTGAGTTATGTGAAACTGAATTCAATATAGTTAGCTGATAGCCCTATTTCGTACAGCATTCTGGTTGGTTGCTATCAAATTCACTGATTTGTCATTATGTCGAAAATGTGACTTTTTTTTCAGGCTGACGTTTAGCGTCATTTTCGAGATCTCTGGAATCAATGCGGTCTACCTCTCTTCATAACTCCCACACCACCACGAAAAAAAAACACCAATAAAAGAATGCAGATTTTTTTTTTATAATGCATAGCGAACTGAGGCTAGACTCTGTCGCATACGCCGCATACGCCTTATGTGTACCGTTAAGGCTTGTTCTAAACAAGTACCAAATCGGAGAAGCCCAAACACAGTGTTGCAGCTTAAGCGAAATGCCACCTATCTCGTTACCCTGGGTGTTAATTACTTCGGAAATCACTGACTATGACGCCGGCGGCTCAAACAAGGCCACATGGAAACTAGTATTCGATTCCGCCTGTTACTGCGTGTGACTCGGTGGCAGAGGGCTGTGTGTGTTCTTGGTGTAGTCCCTGCGGGCCACACGCTGGTCTGGCCACAACCTCGTTTTATATGATGACCCGCCACACACGCTGTACCAGGTCAAGCGGGTGGCATTCGATCAAGGGGCTTGAGTGACTGGCGGGTTGCCAGCCTGGCAAGTACAACGCGCGCAGACAGCGAGGGCGCAGGATCGATCACAGCTGCTCGCTCCCGCTGGTTGCCACCAGCCGGCACCGACTCCAAGGCTCCTCAGCAGTCACAATCCCAAAGGGACGCCTGCGTAGGTTCTCCCGCAGACGGAGTCCACTCTTGATGACACCCATGGTTCGCGCTAAAAGAAAGAACGTTAACAGGGAGCGCGCACCGTTTATCAACATCTCCAGACTGAGAAGTCGAAGAAAATACATTACGGTAGATGTAGGTCAGACCGCAGCGGAACAGTTGCGTAATAAATAAAGGAGTTAATAATTAATTAGTTGTATTTATTAATAACAATGAAGGAAAATATTTGAGTGAGTGATTGAGAGAGTGACAACACACTTATACAGAAAATAGTGCGCACATTTCTTCCACAGGTTTCTTGGTGAGAACAAAACCTCGCGCTCAGGCAGCCATAACCATTCTCCCTTTCTGTGAACCATTCTCATTGATACATGAAGACAGGCGGACGCCTTAGCCCGTGTCGATAATGAATCTTTAAGCCATAACGAGGCAGCCATGCAGACTGTTAGTCGATTGCGCGTCATTAAATGTGCAGGTCAGAATCGGCGAAACCCGGTGACTTTAAGTCAGCACCATTGGCTAAAGGAGTCGATCAAAACGTTGCGCCCCATTTCTCTGATTGAGCACGTAGGACACGCCGTAGAGGGTGCTTGGGCACGCAGAGTTTGTTTGCCAAACGAAGATTAGTCGTGCCCGACTCGTCCACTAGCCATTATGATCTTGACCTCGCTTTCAGCTGAAGGCATACCCTTATGAGCTAGCGTACACAACGCTTACGGCACCATGTTCCATCATTTACGCATTACACGCAAGATAATTTTAACGTTATTTGTTATGCCAACGATCATATTTGGAGATACTTTAGCCACTGCATACGGCGACCTCAGAGCTGAAGTGTTCTTGAAAGCAATGGCTTACAAACGCTGTCTTAGGCAGGATAGCACCAGCTTGTAACGCTACACGCCTTCGTGATTATATATATATATATATATATATATATATATATATATATATATATATATAATTATATAATTTTTGTGGCCTGTTTAATGCTTCGTTGAGTGAGCCTTGACTGAATACTGGTACGTCGCCTAACCATAGGCCGGCGGAATTTGTGGAGCTTACTGAGACTCGGTCATAAAATACATTTTTCTCGCTTTGGACTAACCAGCACTCAGATTCACAGATATTTTCCTGAAACTGACTCACACTCACCAAGCTTTTCTTCAATGGGACTTACTCTGACTCAAACTTACCAGAACACTAATGACCCAGACTCACCAAGACTCAAGCTCTATCTGACGGCTAGTTAAGTTACTCCGAATGAGTCGACTCACGAATTCATTCCCCTTGAATTAGCTTTTTCAGCCATGGTCTCAATAATTTTTAACACGTATACAAGTTATGAATGCGAGGTATCTTTATTTGAATACGAGTTATGAGTTGACTGATTGACTGATACGTGGAGTTTAACCTCCCAAAACCACCATATGATTATGAGAGATGCCGTAGTGGAGGGCTCCGAAAATTTCGACCACCTGGGGTTTTTTAACGTGCACCCAAATCTGAGCACACGGGCCTACAACTTTTCCGCCTCCATCGGAAATGCAGCCGCCGCAGCCGGGATTCGATCCCACGACCTGCGGGTCAGCAGCCGAGTACCTTAGCCACTAGACCACTGAGGTCACTTTTCTTAGAAGAGATGACAACATAAGATATATTTATGAATAACTTTCCCTGAAGAGTTCGCGAGGCGGAAATCAAAGCACCCATTGCACCTACCTAATTCCAGCCTCTAGTGAATAAATATTGATATGTATATACGACAATGCTTTGGAATGCGTTTGAATATACGTGAATCGTAATGCTGAAAATTTATATACAGGTGGGACCGTAGGTCGGCAAAAGAAAGTGTAACTCACTTATAGAGAGAGCGAAAGAGATAGAAACAAAGAATATAAGAGAGGTAGGGAGGTTAACTAGACTTAATTACACTCACTCTGACTCATTCAAGAAATGTATCTTGCGCTTTAGACTGACTCGTATACTGCTGCTCTCGAATATTTTTCTGGACCAAACTCACCCGGACTAACACACACAAAATGTTTTCTTCAACTGGACTCACCCGGACTCACACTGACCCATATGTTACTCACCATGACTCACTCAAACAAAGACTCGTGGCTAAAAAAGAATAATTGGGAGGCCGAGTGAGTCGACTCAATAATGAGTTCACCGACCTCTGACCTAACCCTTCATTTTAAGGTAGCATGATAAGGCAGACAGAAAACCTCATACACTGGGAGTTTTCATCTATTCCACTATTCTGCCTCTTAGCAACAAGGCTAGCAAAAGTAAAAAGGTAAAATCCGTGGCCACTCGTCGTTCCATTCAGGACTGATGTCGACGAAGAACAAAGCGTTGAGCTTTCTATCACCGGAACGCGTGATAACGTGCTAGCACTAGATTCACAAAATCTGTGAACAGTGATATCGTATAATGCAGCTCATACACTCCGGTTCTCCCGTAGAGAAAATTAGTCGTTTATCACAGGCACCCCACTTGCAGAGCCACGCTCAAATCGTGAGCCCTTATTGGAGGCAGAAGGCATCATGGCACACCTGGCTGCTGCCACCATAAATGCAAATACCGGTCGTTACTGTGATTCTCTTAGCTAAGGAATGCAATGTGAAAGGGAGGCTCGCAGAGCGAGATAGTGCTCAATATTGGCGGCTGCTGCTTTCTCCTGTGCAGTGATTTTTATGAACACGGCATGCATGATGACGGTCTCCCTTTTTGCTGCACATGAATGCGCTAAAGTTGTGACATTACACAGCTTCCTTACTTTCAGTCTGAATTCACTTTCTTTCTTCTATCTGTTGAGGGCTTTTAAAGGTAACCGTTGGCATACTGTGCTACAACTCACAGCGGTGGCCCGTCTATAGAGGAAACACACCTGAGAGCGTAATGGTCGGCTCGTTACGACCAAATGTCACCATTCTCGTCCGCGCGCGCGGTTTGAACGGGGATGACCGGAATCCTTCGCAGTTACCGGGGAGCGCGTAAGAGCGGCGGTGATAAAAAATGCTAGGCTTCTTAGGGGTCTCCAATCATGGAGCGCATATTGGCCTTCGGAACGAACAACGTCCACTCTTCCTTTCACGCAATTAGGTCGCCTTCATCGACGGTCATCAGGAACAGCGCAAGCAGTAGTGCTGCCTTCAAAGGCACATATAGTCTCCGTGAGCAAATTTTTCCACAATTCCCCGTTGAAGGATCGAGAACACAAATAATAACTAGAGCACTTCAGTATGCGACAATTGAAAGCAATTCAATCGCGTGAATGTGGCTAAAAAGACCACACGTTGTGTGGTCAAAGCAGTAATTTGGTGATCTTCAAATTAGGGCTCAAAAAGTGGTTATTATTTTTTCTATTTAGTGAATATATGAGCGCAATGTAGAAAATTAAGCCAACACCTACTTTTGGATAAAAAAGAAAAAGAAAAGCAGACGCGTCCCACCCTCTTCTTGCGTCCGTGACCGTCTGAGAGAAATGGTAGCGCTAGAATAAGTTGGCGCGAAAGGACATTTTTCAGAGTACTAAATAAAAATATGTTATAATGCGTTCGTTCATTAAGAGTCTGGCTTTGGACGAGAACCGGCGCATTCAGCATGGTATGGCCGATGGGCTCTGGCTTCGGTGTGCAGGAAATTCTTTACTACATGTCCGTGTAGGCGGTGTAGTTCTCAGTAAAAGAACGTAGGCGAGAAAACACGCACACAAGAAGCTCGAGGCAACGCGAACTAATTCGCGTTCTTTCGACCTATTTTTTGCGTCTTTGTCTGCAAATGTACACATATTTATCCATGCATCGTTATCATAGTGAATTTTCACTCCTTTAAGGCTGTAAACTGTCTTGACGCCCGAGGGACCCACAATCGGTGTTTTTAGATACGCCCTACTGAAAGAATGTTATGTGAAAATCGTTTACGAAGGGTGTCCAGCAATAAAAAAAATTCGGATGCTAGGCTGTTCTTACACTTTAACACCATTCCATGAGAGTGTTGGATTTTGTAAGCGTGTGTGCCACCTTCTATACCGACTCTCACAGAAGCTCGAATAGCTATAGGCATGTTCTATGCTGCAACAAGTTGCGCTCGTGAACATGACAAGACAGCAAGGCGTTTTAAACATACCGGACACGTTGTCTACTATTAGGCACAGAGTTTTGCGGAGCAAAAGAAAGGATTTTTTACGCGTGCACCATACCTCCTATTTAAGTAGTAAATTCAATTTATATAGTGTGTACGACAAATTAGGGGATTCAAAAACACATCTTCATTATATGAATCACTACAAAGAAACCAGGCTATATCTGCACGACACGTTGTTGTGCTTTATTGTTTTTAAAATGTTAGCGAACACAATTAATAAATTGGGCTACGAATATTGGGCTGGCATGCGGTAGAATACAGTATTCTACCGCTGAGCTACGCTGGTGCTTGAGTCTTGTTCGCAAACTTGCTTTAGGTAGGCTTGGTGTCGGGAAAGGAATTGCGCTAATATGAGTAATTGAGCGTTTAGAAGAGCCAATGAACAACCATGGCATCACACAATGCGAATCACGTAACCAGTGGGTCGTCCGATGCTCCAACACATTCAAAAAGCTTGCTCTTCATCACCCATAAACTGTGGCACATACCCTCTTCAGGCGTAATTCTTCATCATCGTCAGCCACTGAATGCAACACGAAATTCGCAAAAAATTTGTTGCAAGTGTTTAGTGGACACCACGCTTCTCCGAAGAATGACGAAGGATATAGCTAAGTGAATGTAGGCCTACTACAAAGATAATATGAATATTGATGGTGTAGTGGGTACCCGGCAAGTGTGCCTCTAGCATTTACCCAAAGAGTGTTTAGAAAAAGCTCTGAAAGGCAACTGTTTTTGCTTTGGCTATGACTGTGCTGCACGTTCCACGCAGGCCTAGCGTTTTTTCCTCTCAAACTTTTCTGACCGTGAACGCTGACAAGCGCCACGCCTCGTTATGCGGAGCTGCTCGATCATATTACAATTGAGCACTCGCTGCACACAGTGGCTTAAGCGTTCCAAGCACAAGACCTTTTAATCACCACCATTTTAATTACATTAGGCTGCTTCGCTCACCGGGTTTCTAAGCGAAGAAAGATCGTATGATAGGAAACAAAGCAGCACCGCTCTACAGAAACTGCTCTTTGCTACACTACTCATTTCATTTTTTTCTCACGTTTTCACTTGTACTTACCGCGTTTAAATATCTAATTTTACTAATCTCATTCTACGCATTTAAACGAAAAAAAGACGGTGAGCTAGTTCAATGGTTTACTTCTCTATCCTGCGCGTCGCTCTTTACATGCACAGGAGCAGGTAATATAGCCATTTTACCATAAAGGATGCGCATGATAGAATCTTTTCCCAGTTTTGTTTATTATTCCGCACACCCTTGCTTTCTGACTGTGAAATACACCTAAACGTGCTATGAGTGCGGCAACGAGCTCCCTAAATTCCTTAAATTGTTATTTTCTTCCTGGTTTGTTCTTTGAATAAAAAGAAACACAGCCCGATGAAATACAATTTGTATTATATTATAATACCACGGCTCCAATATCATAGAATGACCCTCTAAAATTGGGCAAATACAGTGCAAAGCTTAACCATACTTTCTTTTGTATTACATCGCAAAAGCGTCTAGCGATAATATACCATTTAATAAATTCCTATATAGGTACATTTTAGGTATCAAGTTTAGTTGCCCTGTATAGCCTAACTTTTTCTTACCCTCACAGTAAATGACGAGATTGCTCAAGGGCGCATGAAATGCATGCATATGCTGTCGTCTAGAGGCTCTTCCGCTGAAATACTCCAAATTTTATATGTTACTAACGGTATTGTCCCGTGGACGTAGCGTGGTGACGAAGCTCACACATGCAATCGTATTACAAGCGCTCTTTGCCTTATTAGACTTTCTTCAACATACCAGTGGATAGAAAAGGAATTTTTCCCGTGAAGGCGCACCAAGCTCCCTCGTACTACGCTGCCTTATTTACATCACACAGTACATACCATGCTATAGCTCGAATAACCTATACATTGAAGCTAGGCTCGTTCAGTTACTTATTCTGATCACGTTCCCGGCATTGATCACAGCGAGATTCCTGTGTGACGGGGACCGTACGTGACTTTCCATTCGGGGGAGGCTGAGTGGCACGTGTTTCACACGCACGAATCGTGGGCCCGCGAAGCGGACCACTTCGCGTTTCACCTGGTGTAGTTAGCTACCAAGGCTATTACTCAGCTGCGCCATATCTGTACACCGCGAAGGCTCGCTTTTAGTTGATAGACGAGTCTCACTTAATCCATAGTAAAAGTAGGAAAAGCGACGCACTGCTTGTTACGAAAATGTGCAGTTGATTGATTGATATGTGGGGTTTAACGTCCCTAAACCACCATATGATTATGAGAGACGCCGTAGTGGAGGGCTCCGGAAATTTAGACCACATGGGGTTCTTTAACGTGCACCCAAATCTGAGCACACGGGCCTCAGCATTTTCGCTTCCATAAAAAATGCAGCCGCCGCAGCCCGGATTCGATCCCGCGACCTGCGGGTCAGCAGCCGATTACTTCAGCCGCTAGACCACTGCGGTGGCATGAAAATCTGCAGTAGAACAACTACCGCAGGCGTTGTTTTCTAAGGTCGCCAGCTCCAGCCGCACTTTGCTACCATCTGGTTTTATACCCCTGGCACGTTCACCGTTTGCCTTGTGGAGCTTACGACAACCCGACGTGCGCCTTTCCATTCCAAGAATAAGAAATAGAAAAGTCCTTTTTGCCTTGGCCTTGAAGCAAGCAACTCTGGACTGTTTGCACACTTTCTACGCTGACAGAATCCACGTATACACGGATGGATCTATACCATTCAGACTACTCCACCGGCGCCACCGTCATTCCATCGCGACACATCACCATCACTTACAAACATTGTCACGTGAGCACATCGACTGGTTCGGAAATTGTTGCCCTGCGAGGTGCCATCGATTATATCAAGCAACAACCAGCTAATCGATGGGCAGTATTCTGCGACTCCAAGGGGGCTCTACAATGTCTTTAAAGCATCGGCACATCGTCTCCAGGTCGTACGAAACACTGGTATGGGAGATCAGAGAAATGCTGCACTAGGCGACCGAACAAGGACACAACGTTGTGTTTCATTGGATACCAAGTCATTGCGGTATCTCCGGCAACGACCTCGCCGATGAAGCAACCAGAAATGCACACGTACAAACAAACCCTGTGTCCGTACCTTTATATAAGATTGACTGGCCAGATACCTAAGTAAGCTGGCGCCGGACATGACACTCCAGCAGTGGCAGTCATCACAGTTCGCACATCATCGACTATGTTCTCCCGATCCATCTCGACGACTGCGGCTACCCTTTGGTCTTTCTAGGGAGGAAGGTACTGTGTTGTGCCGTCTGCGTCTGGGCGTAGCCTTCACCAATGCCTACTGATTTAAGAGGGATGGCTGACAGCGCAGAGTGCAATGACTGCGCCGTCGATTAGACTATTGAGCACATCTTATGTTCCTGCCCGGCATACACAAACGAGAGGCTTCAACTGTGCAGTGTTTTAAATCAACTGGGCAGAAGTGATATCACTGTCGAGAAAGTATTGGGACCACGGCACTGCCCATCCAATTTCCGAAAGACAACGAAAGCACTGTTGCATTTTCTCAAAAACACCGGCCTGTTTCATCGTTTGTGATGGTGAAACTGTTATGCGTCGGCCCAGTCAGTGACCTTTTCTCTCCTTCTCTATAACTTGCCTTGCCCTCTCCCCTTCCCAGTGCAGGGTAGCCTACCGGGGCTCAGCCCTGGTTAACCTCCCTGCCTTTCTCCTTGTGTTCTCTCTCTCTCTCGCAGTAAATCAGCTTACTGAAATCCTTATAACCTTACTGGAATCAACACATCCTAATTCCAGGTCTCCTTCAAGTGGAAAATCGTCCTTCCGTCCCTCCTTCCATAACCGAACGCCAGTGGTTCCTACATCTATGCTTTTCATAAGTTGGTGAAGCAATTTGGGAATAGAAAAGCAAAATAATGCGTATTAAGAGATTACGCGCACCAACCAAGCAACAGTTTTGAACAACGTTGCTAAGCTATACCCCGCATTTATTTTGGCCAATTGAGATTCTTTAGATAATTCACCGTTCAAGTAAGCCAAAGGCCAAGGTTGTTCTCTATTTTCGAAATGTGTTTTCTAGTTGCTGCTCTAAAGCGAGTTAACTTTGTGTGTCCGGTGAAACAGCTTTGGTTGTGCATACTGCATGCGGACGCATGCAGAAACCCCGTTTCACAAATTACGGAACCTCCTGCTAACACAGCTTAAGTGACGCGGCTTTACATTCCGTAACATCGTATGAATACTTGAGAATTTATATGACATCTGACACACTGGAAGCATGACATTAACTACGTTATTAACCACTGAAACCGTACGCTGAGATATCTACGACGTAACTTTATTCGCGCCCCTCAAGTCGTAAAACTAACAGAGTGCAAAATACTAGTTCATTCAAAACTCGAATATGCATGACTTATTGTTCGTGAAACGTCGATTTCGGTTGCAGTGCTGGCTATTTATTTTTTTTAATTACACATGAACTCCTATGATAAGGCAGGCACGTCAGGTTAACAACAGTTTTAGTCAGGCGCCATCCGCTGAAGTTGTTTTTCGAAGCACTGTTCACAGCTACTATCCTCGCGAGCAGCGGTGCTTCATATATCGGCTTACCGCTTCTGCATGATGTTTCTAATATATATCTATGTTGCTGTTGGTATCGTTCGGCAACTGTAAAAAACAAGTTATATAAAACATACGTGATTTTTAATATATACGTTTGCCTGCATTTGTGCATATCTTTAAGGCCACTTTGTAACGTTTCACTCATTAAAATTTACAGCACAAAGACCTTCCATTCGCATGCTTCGCATAACATTGATTCGCCAAGATATGTGAAATCCAGGGAATTTTTTCGTGTGTGTGTTTTCTCGCTAAGCATATTCTTACAGTAAGCGTGGTGATTTAGAAGCAGTGAAAGAGTAATCTAATAACATCTACAGGATTTTGCTCCAGTGTTTTTTTAAATTATTCTATCCCAGTAAATAACATTCAGTTAAAATTGTATTCTACAAATAAAGAAAAATTAGACAACTGTTTAATATTCTCACTTGATAGCTTTTTCTTCCAAATAAAAAAAAGTCCCAGCATATCGACAGAGTGAATGATGATTGGCGGGGCGAAGTGTCCGTGAGTCCGTCCGTCTGTCCATCCATCCGTGTGACCATCGGTGCGTCCGTTTACCCGTACGTTCGTACATGCGTCCATACGTCCGTCCGTTCTTCCGTTCATGCGTTCTTTCTTCTGCCTGTCTGTCCGTTCATCCGTGCGTCTGTTCGTGTGGCCGTACCTCTGTCTTTCCATCCATCCGTCCGTGCGTCCGTCAGTCTGTCCGTTCATATGTAGGTCCATCCGTCCGTCCGTTCGTTTATCTAGTTAACACTCCAATTACCGCCATCTCGCATCTTTTCATCATGTTTTCATCATATACAAGTACAACCATCCAGCGGACATTCTGAGGACCGCTCCCTCGGGTATGTGCCACCAGTGGTTACTAAGATAACAAGATGATCGGGTGACGCCATAAGAAGCTTCGCCCTTAACAAAATCATCAGCCTGCCTAATGTAACACGTACTTTCATTCCGTGGTACAAACTCCGTGTAAATATTCTTAGAAAAGAAAAAAAGAAAGAAACTATTTGCCTAATTAATTCTTCGTAGGTGTAGTGTCGATGTATTCCTTTCCCACCCCACTTCAGTTCAAAAAAAGATCCGTTCGGCTGGTCCCCCGAGTAATGAAAGAGATGGCCCCTCAGGAGCCGTCACCGTGACTCGGCTAATTGTCACCGAAGGAAAGTTTCGATTAGTCTTGACATTGGCAACGGGCCATTCGTTTACTAGTCAACCGAAGCCACCGGTGCGAGGACAGGTGCTCTGTGGTTTTTACCATTGGCTCTCCGTCTTCCATCTCAATTCCCCTGGCCCAAAGTTCTCCCACTGAGCGGGCATTGACATTTAGGTACATCAAACTGAAAACAAGACACCACAGAAAACCTCTCGGTTGCACAGCGTTCGCCACTTTGGAAGTGGTGAAGCTAGAAAAATACTCAGAAAGAAAAGACCAGCATTTCTTTCTGTGGACTTAATTGCCTGTTTTGCTCTTCTAACTGTTCGTTCTTTGTCTAATCTTAGTTCTTGTGGGCAACGGTTTTTTTATTGACAAGCTTGTTTAATCATGTCCACGCTTAGCAGGAAACTAGTAGCTTTCTTTTTCTGAAAATCCAGCCAACAAGGTAATAATGAAATGGGCTTTATCCTTTCAATAATTGTTCCTTTTCTGGTGTAATGAGCATTTGCAGGAACAAATTTTATTCTTCAGATTGGTGAGTGACATTTAATGAAAATAATGTGTTTTTTTCAATTACGATGATTTTTTCCACAGTCAGTGCGATTATTTCTTTGTAAGAGAATTCACGTCGTACGGGCAAGGAGTGTATATTGCACAGCGTCGTCGAATCACATCAGCAGTTAGACTCTCTTAATTAAGCAAAACTACCATTCAAAGAACAGTTCTAGTAATCTATCCTTTCTTCAATTTAAACGCATTGGTGTGCTTCAGATATTTTACGACTGTCACTTCCTTATTACCATGCTTATCCTATTCTTCCTGCCCCGACAAAGGGATACTGTTCTTGCAACATTGTTGCATTCGTATTTCATAGAGCATTTCTGCCCAGCCGCGGTGGGCTAGTGGTTAAGGTTCTCCAATGCTGACGCGAAGATCGTGGGACCGAATGCCGGCTGTGACGGCTGCATTTTAGATGGCGGCAAAGATGCTGTAGGCCCGTGTGCTCAGGTTTAGGTGCAAGTTAAGAACCTTAGGGAACTGAAATTTTTGGAGCTCACTAATACGGCCTCTCTCACAATCATATCATGGTTTTGGGACGTTAAACCCTACATATGAATCAATAAATTGTAGAGCATATTTATGTGCACCTATTTTTGTAGGAACCAAAATTTTGTGTTTTGTTGCCAGCTAAGGTTGTTCGCTATGTACGCCTTTGTGAGGCCTTCAAAAAATTTATCATGCAATAATGATAAGTTATGTACGAAACTACGGGATTTTTCAGGGAGGACTTTCCGTGTTTCTTTCTTGAGTGTTGTACTTTAGGGGAAGGGTGAGATAGGGAACTCAAGATTAATTTCGGCCACTTGAGAATCTTAAACAGGCAAATAATTACGAGAATGTGGACATTCTCTGTGTTTCACTGTTATCTAAATGTGACTCCTGTGGTCGCGAATCAAACCCACGCCTTCGAACTCTACAGCGTGGCACCTTATGTGATAACTTATAACAACAGGTTCTCTTCTAAGATACTTTGAGAATACTTTTAGAACTGGCTAACCTCCCTGTACTTCCTCTTTCAATCCTTACAATAGGAGCACATATTGGTTTCTTACACTTGGTGACTTGATTTAGCGGACGAACGCTGATAAACGTGCTAAAATGGCGCCTAGTCAGCGACCACGCGTTACTTATAGTGAATAGGTGTGTTAGAAGAATGTTGGTGGTGACGGTTGTCTAAAACCATCTATTGTCGAGGAGCTTGTCTAATGATCATTATGGTTGCGCTGTTAACTGCTGCTTTTAAAAGAATGTAATAAACAACACATATTTCCCCGTGTGCGTGACGAAGAAGACGAAGAAGACAGCGCATGCGAAATTCTGCACGCGGCACAAAGAAGGCAGTAACGAGAAAGAAGAGTAACGCTCTGGCACGTGGTAATAAAAAATGGCAGCATATGCACAGGGTAAATGATGGAGAGTGGGGCGAAGCATCCGTCCGTCCATTCGTTCTTGCATCCGTTCGTCCATGCGTCCGTCTGTGTGACCGTCCATGCGTCCGTCCGCCCGTGTTCGCGCGTCCGCACGTCCATCCGTGCATTCGTCCCTGCGTTCGTCCATGCATCTGCCCATGCGTCCGTCCATGCGTTCATCCGTCCGAACAGCAATCCGTGCATCCGTCCATGCATCTATCTGTCTGTGTGTCCGTTCGTTCATCTAGTCAACACTCCAAGTACCACCATCTCGCATCTTTTTATCATATATTCCGCATATAGAAGCACCGCCATCCAGCGGACATTCCATGGACTAAACTAGAGGTGGCACACGCGCACTTTCTTACGGCGTGCGCTTCGTGTCTACTTCCCACCTTTAACCACCTCGAGTTCATGGTATATACAAGTTCACTGCATTCGTGGCACTGCGGCCCAACGCTCAATAAACCTTTCTAAAACTAAGGAGGTTACGCCCAGCGAGTATAACGTGGCAACCCTTTCTTGTCAGATAGTGCTCAATGTACATGCCAATGGCTGCTGATGGGGATAGCAGCGTGCGCGTTAACTAAAAGCTGAATGCTTAATGCTTTTAGTTAACGCTGAGAGACAGGAGAATTCGGCTTTTTAGTTAACGTGCATGGTGCGAATTTTTTTAATGTTCAACAACGCACAGGAGAAGTCTCCCACCGGCATCACCTTGCAGGTCAAAGCGTAAGACTGGTTACGCACTACAACTACGACGAGGCACGAACGGGTGCCGCTTTAGGAGCTTCGCCCCTAAAAGGCGGACCTGCTGCTGCTTAGTTTAGCTGTTTAATACAAACTCGGTCTTCACGTAGCGACAATATGTACTACAATATTCGAGAAAATATTGTCAAGCGTTGCACGTACCCGTAGAAACACGTCAAAGAATGCTACTTAAGATTTGCTCATTAGCGCATCATAGCATGCACTTCGCTGTAAGAAATACATATAACTCGAGCGTAAACTACCCCAATGTCACCATTGTAGTAGATGTAGGCGCCACAATTGTTGGCGATGTCCAAAAAAGAGGTCTGCCTGCGGCAAGCAATACTTCTTTTCGTCTGCATTACTCAATTAGCCTTCAAGTCTGTGGTAGTTGAGCCTATTTTGAAACCAATTATAATGAATATATTTATTTTTTCTTTAAACTAGCTCTCTTGTGGACGGCTATATAATGGCCTTGAAAACAACAGAATGACATGAAATTTGAGCATAATACGATGCAACACTGAAGAATAAATAATATGCTTCACAAGCATGCGCATGTGTGGTTACTCAGGAGTTGGTGTATATGTATGTACTAAAATATTCGACTAAAATATCACCTAACACAACAATATACTACGACGAAAAATTCGTAAATAGGTGCCTGTATTGGAGGCTTCGTCAAGCAAACTTGTCTTTTTCAAGGCTGCTACAGCAGACAAGTCTGCTTGTCGAAACGTTGGTTTTAACATACATTCTGTTAATGAATGTTTCATCGCAAACTGTACCCCTCTTGACTTTTTTTTTTACATTGTGTTTCGCGACTCACAGAAATATGAAGCTGCGGAAGGCCCCTCTTTACGACTTTTTGCTCACCTTCCACTGTTCAATGGGAAGTAAGGATTCATTCATTCATTCATTCATTCATTCATTCATTCATTTATTCACTAGCTATACACGTGCCCGAAAATTCACCTTTCTAAACGTTAAGCAAGAAACCGGCTTCAGTGGCTTCATCAGGCGTGTTCTGACTCTGTTAAATAAGAAGCGAACTGTACACAATTCCTTCACCGTTTTCCTTTAGCTCTTTTACACAACATGCTTTCTTACAGTCATTCATGGCATTTTGGGACGGTAAACCCCAACAATTATATTATTATTATTATTATTTTTATTATTATTATTTATTATTATTATTATTATTATTATTATTATTATTATTATTATTATTATTATTATTATTATTATTATTATTATTATTATTATTATTATTATTATTATTATTATTATTATTATTATTATTATGCTAATTCATGGCACCAATTTCGCCCGTCGGATACTACGTTTTCAAATAAAACAGAGCATCATTGTGTGATATGCATTATCTTCTCTTGTTACCTTAGAAATTCTAATGACTCGTTCCAAAATTTTGTATTTCATCAGTTCATAGCTTCAAAGTAGCTTGCAACCTAATACAGCCTCTAATCCACCCAGAATTGCTTTAAAAAACAAAAAAACGCCCTTTGATCCAGAATCCCCAATAAGAACATCTGCGAAAAAGTGAAAAAAAAACTAATTCAATGTTTGGGCTATTAGTAAAGTCGGAAGCTGTGGGCGCATGGCGTCAACTTGGCAATGATGTACGTTAAGCTCTGGGGGACTACGTGGAAGCAGGGCCTGGCTTAAATTAAGTTTGATGCACTTAGAGTTGGTAGCGTATCGTGAAAATATTTCTACAAAGCATACAGAATAAAAAACAATGTGATGCTCACGTAGCAATTTCGAACCTTCCCCCCGGTATTTCGGTACGTTGCTTTGTCTACTGCACGCACGACAAACTACTGAAGCTACATTGCGCACCTGCGCTCCTCTTGTTTCGATAGTTTGCGCGCCATTTTTTTTTCTTAGCGTCGTACACGGTGGTAATCAGGTTGACGAAACGTCAACATAGGTTGCATCGTGTAGATTTCAATTTTACATCTCTTCGCTGAAGCATTGCTAGTCTAAGCTTAAAAAAAAAACGCCAGGCCTGCGCGGAAGGGGCAGCACCGTCCTAGTGTAAGCTAGAAGAGCGGCTTTTCAGAGCTTTTTCTACACACTCCTTGGATAACTACTGCAAGCACTCCCTCTTGATACCCACTAGGGCATTATAATAAACTTTTGGGTAGTAGACAGGCATTCGCTATGGTATTTTTTGTCGTTTTTTTAGAAGCATGGTATCCGCTTAACACTTGCAAGAAATTTCGTGCCAATTGTTCATGAAGTGGCTGACGACGATGAGAAATTATGGCTGAAGTGGGTATGCGACACAGTATAGGGGAACAAGAACAAGATTTTGTAATGGGATGGAGCGTTGGACGGCCCACTTGTTTCGCTATTCGTATTGTGCGACGACTGGTTGTTCTTTTCCGGTTTTAAAACGTTTTATAAGCCGTATTAACTCTATTGCTTTTCCCACATTAAGGTCGGTCGCTTACTGGATTCCGTGCCGACCGGTTGTGCGCGCGCGCGCTCCGCGCGCTTGCAATCTCCGGCGTCAGCGTAGCTCTGGCCGACTGGGCTCGCCCTACGTCACCTCCTGTTGCCGACAACCTTCGACGACAGTGTAGCTCTGACCGACTGGACTTGCTCTACGCCATCTACCAACGTCGACAAGAGCTCTCGCAAGTGTGCCCCGTCCTCGGACTCCAGTGACCGTGCTTCCATCTTTCCTATCTCTCCTATCCCCTCAGTTTGTTGTCGCTTCTTCTTCCTCTTTTCTACACCTTTACTCCTACCCTTTTTATCCCTCCTCACCCTCATTCCTTGTGAGCTACTGTGGCGGTGTCGCTCATTGAAGCAGACAATAACGGGGCTCAGTTTTCTCTTCCTTTCTGTCTCTTAAGAATCACTCAAACAAAGAATCACTCATTCCCCACATTAAGCTTGCCTAAGACAAGTTTGCGAACAAGTCGCAAGCTCCAGCGTAGCTCAGTGGTAGAATACTAGGCTGGCATCCAGCACACTTTGGTTTTGAGCCCCACTGTGTCTTTGGTGCTAATTTTTGTTCTAATTTTGCGCTAGTGGTTACGGACATCGGTGGCGGTGGTGGCGGACGATTGCTCGTGTCCCGTGTTGCGATCTCATAACAGCTTTCGCTGTAAAAAAAATCAATTTACACATTAGAGGGTAACCTGCAAAGAAGCTCAGAAAATTCAAAGCCTGCTTAAAATATTACTTTATGTTTGGCATAAAATGGAGGGTGTCTGCATGTCATAATAATAAAACACCTTTTAGCTGAAACCCGCTTTGATAATCTGTTGTACCACTTTTTAAGCGCATTTTTTCATGGTAGCTTAAATTTTGACTAATCACTGAATTATTTCCATGGAATTTTTTACTACTCAATAATAAAAGCAGAAATGTAGAGATTCACGCTATTTGGTTTAAAACTGCAAGAAAAAAAAACAGTTCCAGAAGACGAGGCCAAAATAAAGTACAAAAATTGCTCTTGTGATTTCGCTTCATGTCATCTTTTGGCGCTGTTTTGTGCTGATAACTAATAACTCCCTGTCTGCCGTTGTCGTTCGTACGTTTTTATTACTAATTATTTGAGATTAAAGCAGCAGCGTTTGGAGGGAAACGTGAGGGAAACGTCTGCTTTATAGCCTGCGTATCAGGCTACACCACTGTAGTGTACACGTATCCCGAAGGAGTACGGCCACAAGCGTGGGTCCATTCTTAGCGAGCCACAGGGCACGCGTTAACCGTTGCCGTGGCGAAAACACGGCCTTGCTCAAGGTCGCAAAACTTTATTGCCTGTGGCAACACCAAAAACGCAGTACAAAGCCCGTTGCAACAGGGAGGGTGGGAAAGCAAATGGGCTTATCTACGCCACAGGCGAGAAGTACTACGCAAGGTGCCGTGAGCACGTCTCCGCGGGCAAAAGTGATTCACGGGGACACCGAGGAAAAGGCCTGGTTGCTCTAGCGAGGGCAAAAATGCGCTGGCATTGGCTTCGGAAAGATACGGGTCGGCGTAGTCTGACCACGCACTAGGACACCGCACCACAATTCGGCATAGCGTTCGCAAAGGGCAACAAAAGGTGAGCGTTAGCCGTGGGCGCAAGGCGCCGTTGGCGAAGTCCTACGAGCCCCGAACAATATGAGTCGATGGACGGAAAAGAAATGCGTTCTCATCCTAGGTTATCGCGGAGAGATCTCACTCACTCCCGACACGCGTGCGCGCGAAACGTCTTGAGAGACTCCGTGCACGGCTCCACAGTCGACATCCGCTACCGGATGAGAGGGGTTAAACGTCACTCCCCGCTACCCCAGTGCGGCAGACCACGGAGGAGAGCAGAGTCATGTGCGGACATGAGAACGCAGAAAGAGGCGGCAAGGCCCGCGGAAAGGCGGTGGACTAGCCTCGATTCGCACATTACGTATAATCACTATGGTACTGCTCACACCTACTGATATAAGAAAGTTATCAAAGCGCCTTGCTTATTACTGTGAAAGCTCTGGCTAAACTGCGTGCTTGTATGGGTAACAACATTAAAGAAAGACGAAGTAGGACAAACGACAGCGCTGTTATTTGTGTCATTATCCTTTTGAAGATCTTTGCCTGCGGTTATACGTACTTCAATGTATGACAACTAACTTTCGACAAATTTTAATGTACACTGGCGGCCACTTTTACAGGGGACGCGGCATTCGTGGCCGTTCTCTTCAGGCCACCAAGCGGGCGCCGCGTGAAGTATCCCACTTCGCCACAGGCGCTCTCGGTTTCGCCGATCGAAGCGAAGTGGGAGGTGCCATAGCAGACGACGCGCACCATTACTCTGTTTCAACACTTTGATCCAGCACTACCAAAGTTACGGGGTGTAAGAAAGCCCCACGCTTGCGCAGCGAAACGTACCCCACAAACAAGTGCCATAAAATTGACAGCTTTGGCTAGAACTGGCGTTCCGTTTGTGCGTTTTACGCCACATTGATACATGATAAGTTTATTCTTCCTAGCATTTATTTTTTACGATTTTAAACGTTTGTGTCTGTTGCCGCCGATAACTGTGTTTACAAATCAACATGGTAGCCCCCACGCAGAAGTGACTGCCGCCTTTGATCCGGACTTCCTCTTGCTACAGGCACTCTGAACTGACAGCTGCAAACAAATAGTGAAATCAGCCATCGATTTGTTTCATCTCACAGTGTGACTAAAGCATCGGGTACGTTTTGTCGATATAATGGCGCTGATTGCGCTTGCACCGCCATGTTTCGAACGGAGCTTGTTGTGGCGGTCTGCCGATTACAGTCAGCCGCTCCGTGTTCCCTCTAACAACGGCTGCGACTGTACGTTTACTCACTTCAAGCTACGTTGAGTCACTCTTGATTCACTTCATAATGAACGCAATGCACACTTTACAGCCTTTATTTCTTCTACAATGCAATGTGCAATCTACGTTGCATTGCATAAAATTGCATTCTTTTCCTATCAAACTGCGATATTGCATTCACTTTTAGACGACCATAAATAAGATTTAAAATCTTGATTATATTATTGTTACTATACAAATACGAACCATGGACCCTCTGATATGTCAAAGATTGTCTTCACAGTTTGCTGTGCAACATTTCTTTCTTAGTAGAAAGAAATGTGACTAGAAGCACGAAGACAAGCGTGGAATGATGTCCTGCAATCAGGAAGCTATGGTAAAACATGTGATCTTAAATGACGGCAAGCAACAGTAATCCATAAAATGCATGGCGTACGTTACCCACCAAGTTTGGTGGCTTAAAATTCCATAACAGTTGGTACATATGTTCGCTTAACGTACTACGTCGAATAATGATCTGATAAGCGACAAATGAATTGTTGTTGTTTCCAACGATGACAACAAGAACTTCTGTTGAAAATCGCTTAATTTCTGTTGAAAAAATATCAGCTTCGGAAACTTTTTTGTAAGCATCCACCCAAAAATTTTGCGCAGAAGTTTATACACTCATATCCGCTCCTAAGCTTAGCCATGTAGGGCAAATCAACAATTAAACGCTGCCTTTCCGCGATCTGCACTTCGCGACTCACTGACATTGACTACCGCATACGTGCTCGCGAGCTGTGTCTGATCGGTGGCTTGGCATGAGACTCGAAAACATCGGGATCCGAGATAATTGCTGTTCGACATGAAAAGCTCACATGCATGGATCACTGCCATTTCACTCCCGGGAGGCAAGTATCAGGCGATGGACACGCTGTCTCCACTACAGTCTCGTCTGCTGCTAGGTCAGTTTTCCCTCCGGGTGATCTGTAACGCGGCCAAACTGACGGAGCATTTCTAGCTGTTTTCTTTCACTGGCAGCGTGTGATTACGTCTGACGAAGAAGCGATCTCTTCTCGCGTGGCGCGGTCGCTTAGCGCAGTGCGACAATGGGGCAAATGACGCTTCCTATTCTCGTCTCTCGTGTCAGCCAGATTTCGACAACGACGTTTTCTAGATTGCCGATACTGGGTTTAATTTGCTCTCAGCTGTGTCCCCTGCGCTTTCTAAAAGCGCGTTCTTAGTTCTTAGTCGAGATCAATGCTAGTTGATATGTCATCGCCATTTGTCTGCCAGGTCGCGACGGGATTGGGAAGGTTGCCTTAGAGCTTAGCATCATCCTTTCAGCAGCTCTGTGCCGAGTCCTTTATCCTTGGCCAGCACAATTTTTACTTGCGTTTATCCGAACGCAGTGGTTATACTTGAACTTTTTTTTTCCCGGCAGCAAAGCTGATTAGAGATAAAGACATCGTAAGAAGTTTTCGCGTTGTAGAAAGAAGGAAAGCAATAAATTAGGAGAATGATCGCAATAAAGGTTCTGTTCCCTCACTCTGCAGCTCTCGACGTACGGTCACATATTGTTTTTTTTAATGCGGCAAACTATCTTCTTTGAAATAATCCAATGTCTTAAATCTCAGACATGACTATGTAGCAATAGCGCAAGGATTTGGAAAATCCTGAACTTATATGCGGCGGCATCGTATTTTACAGCAACAGAGTTAAAGACCTTGTCTTGCAGAAACATCAGTGTCGGCGTTGGTGTCCACGGCGATCGATGTGAACAAAAATCATCTTGTCCGTGATCATAAAATCGAAAAGTATGCAAATAAAAAATGAATAATAGAATCATTCTGTTCGAGTGAGAATTGATTGATCTCAGACCGTCTGCGTGGCAAGAATGTGTTTTATCACAAAGCCGCGTTCTTGTTTTAAACTACTACGATAACAAAAGGGATTACACGAATGCGTGTAGTGGAAGAACTTTTCATAAAGCATCATATTTCATAAAACTCCCGGAGGTGACGCTGCATTGGACTCCCGACCTGAAAACCCTCTGCTGACCCTGACTACAGACCAGAACCTGCTTGATGTAGAAGTGGATAGGCTTCCTGTTACTGCCACTATTAACACCGGTGCACATATTTTAATTCTCAGCTGTGACCTCCATGCACGATTAAATAAGGTCCTTACGCCACCCGAGTGCCTATTCTTACGTGTGGCTAGTGGAGTGACGCCGGATATGCTCGGAATGTGCACCGAACCTGTGAGGTTCGCTGACCGCCAGACGTCCGTTCTGTTTCATGTTCCCGCTCATTGCCCTCACGACGTCATCCTTGGATTCAAGGTTTTTGTCTGACTACTCCGCTGTAATTGACTGCTCAGCTGGTGTCGTGCAGCTTGACTTGCCTGCGGCTCCCATCGCGTCGAAGATGGTCCAGAACAAGATTTCGTGTGCCGAGTTTGTTCTCCTTCCACATCAAGCCCTAACTTGTGTCACTGTTGAACCATACCCCAGTGTGCCGAATGGGCATTACGAGGTCTCTCCCTCTCCCGGTGTTTTACTGACCCGCAACGTTTCATATCCGTACACTGTTTTAACTGTTACAGTGAACAAGACGTGCCTTTCTCTTCCGAACTTTGGGATCAGTCCTCAAGTCCTACCCCAAGGCATTGTTCTCGCCACTCTATCACCGTCGCACGAGTGCCAAATCTCACCAGTGTCCCGTGAACTGGCCGCAGTCATACCACCGAAAGCGCATAGCACCGATGCAGCCACACCTACACTGCACATCAACGTGACCAAGATGATTGCCTCAGACCTATTGCCGTCTCAAGGCAAAGACCTCACTGATCTTTTCATGACCTATTCGGACATATTTGAATTTGACGGTACGCCCTTAGGTCAAATCTCGCAAGTCAGACACCGCATAGATACCGACAATGCAGCTCCAATTCACAGGCGTCCTTATCGAGTGTTACCATCGGAGCCCCAATATATCCAACATGAGGTCAATAATATGCTCAGAAAATACATAATAGAGCCTTCTATGAGTCCGTGGGTGTCCCCTGTATTATCAGTTAAAAAGAAAAACAGTACCTGGTGCTTCTGCACGGACTATTGGCATTTAAACAAGGTCATCAAAAAGGATGTCTACCCGCTTCCTCGTACCAATGATGCCCTGGATTGCCTTCATCGTGCTACCTATTTTTCTTCGACAAATCTACGCTCTGGTTACTGGCAAATTGCCGTGGACGACTTCGACCGGGAAAAGACCACCTTTGTAACGCCTGACGATATCTACTAATTCAAGGTAATGCCGTTTGGCTTGTGCGATGCGCCGGCCACGTTTGAGTGAATAATGGACACGCTTTTGCGTAGCTTTAAGTGGTCTATCTGCCTGTGTTATCTAGACGACGTGATCGTGTTTGCACCGATCTTTGAGGCTCAACTCGAGCGACTTTCCTCCATTGTTTCAGTATTTCGTGAGGCTGGGTTCCAACTTAATTCTTCGAAATGCCACTTTGGGCATCGCCAAGTTACTATTCTAGGGCATTTCGACGACTCATCTTGCATATACCCTGATCCCAACAAAGTTCGCCATTTCCTCGATTGTCCCGTACCGACTTTTGCCAGGGACGTTCGAAGTTTTGTGTGCCTATGCTCCTATTTCCAACCGTTCGTCAGGAGCTTCGTTGAGGTCGCACGCCCCCTCACTGATCTTCTGAAGGAAGATGTGCCCTTTGAGTGGGGTCCTGATCAAGCCACGACTTTTCCCCGGCACATAAAACTTCTGACCACGCCACCGATTCTCGCCCACTTCGACCCATCCGCTCCAACCGAGGTCCGCACTGATGCTAGTGGCTACGTTATTGGCGCGGTGTTAGCCCCGAGTGAATCCGGTCATGATCGAGGAGGAGGAAGAAAGTTTAAGCGGAAAGACAGGGAGGTTAGCCAGTTCTTAGACCGGCTGGCTACCCTGTGCTGGGGAAAGGGGTGAGGGGAATGATAGATGTTAAAAAGAAATGTTGCGAAGAGAGGGAGAAATTACAAAAAAATGCGACAGAGGAAAGGCAACATCAAAGAGTATAAGACACTAAAGTCTGTCTCTGAGGCCAGTTGTCCGCAAAAAGCGCACCAAAGCTTTCAAAGCCTTCTGGGCTGAGGATGGGCTTGGCCAATGACCCAGAATCCTTTGTTCCGACAAAGGCCGATTGTCTAGTCTATCCAGAGCTGCAGCGAGTTCTTGTCTTTGCACGTTGAAATGGGTGCACTCAAACAGAAGGTGCGCGATGGTTTCTTCGCAACTGCAGTAAGTGCATGTAGGAGAGCTGGCCATCCCGATGAGATAAGAGTATGCGTTCGTGAAGGCCACTCCAAGCCACAGGCGGCATAGAAGAGTCTCCTCAGCTCGAGATATTCTTGGGGGAAGACGAAGCTGCAGATCGGGATCCAAGTTATGCAGGCGCGCGTTTGTGAAGTCTGTCGAGTTCCACTGTGCCAGTGTGAGGTCACGTGCAAGCGAACGAAGTCTTGTAGCTGCGTCGGTTCTTGAGAACGGGATGGCTGTGTATTGGGTACCATCATGTGCAGATCTAGCGGCCTCATCTGCGCGGTCATTACCATATATACCGCAATGGCCTGGTATCCACTGATACACTATGCTGCGCTGTTTTTCGGTTGCTTGGTGATGAAGAAGATCGAGTTTTTGCGTATGCCAGCGGGCTCCTTTCTCCTGCCGAACGCAAATACTCTATTACTGAGCATGAGTGTCTGGCGCTTGAATGGGCAGTTAGTAAATTCCGCGCCTATTTTAAGGGCCTGCATTTCACCGTTACCACTGACCATCACGCTCTATGCTGACTTTCAGCCCTCAAAGATCCAGCAGGGTGCCTTGCTCGTCGGGCTCCGTGCCTCCAAGAATTCACATACAAAGTCGCTTACAAGTCCGGCCATTTACACCATGACGACGACTTCCTCTCTCGGTACCCCGTCGGAGCTCCAGATGTCGCAACGGACGACGCGTCCATCTGTGTTCCCTCGCTCTTCGCTTTCGGCAACATGGAATGTGAGCAACAGTGTGACGCGTCCCTACGAGATCTAATCGACCGCTTGAATACTGGCGCTACTGACAATTCGCTTCGAATGTTCGTCGTCATAGACGGCATCTTATAACGCCGCAACATGTACCCGTGGGACACGAGCTACTACTCGTAGTACCCACTCATCTGCGCTCGACTGTACATCTGCAATACATGATGTACAAACGGCTGGCCATCTTGGTGTTACTAGAACCACGCTGTGCTAGAACGTACGACCATGTCCACTGACGCCTTTTCTGGCCCGGCCTCACCGTGCTGTAGAACGTTATGTTGCTTCTTGCGAGTCGCGCCAACGCCGCGAAAGGCCAGCTGTATAACCCACCGAACTCTTTCAACCGACTGAGGTATACCCGCCGAGCCTCTATCGTGTCGACCTTGACCTGCTGGGCCCTTTCGCTCTTTCTACAGACAGTCACAGGTGGGTCACCGTCGTTATAGATAATTCTACCAGTTTCGCTATTACGAGACCTCTTCTAAGCAGCTGCGCTACAGACGTCGCCGACTTTTTGATTCAAGACGTCATCTTACATCTCGGCGCTTCACGTCAACTGGTCACCGACCACGTCTGCTCCTTTTTATCCAAGGTAATCGACAACCTACTTCATTTCTGTGCAACCAAGCACGAGCTTACGACGGCATATAATCCTCAAACGAACGACCTGACTGAATGTTTGAATCGTACGCTCACTGACATGCTCGCCATGTGTCATCTGATCTTCGCGACTGGGACATTGCACTACTCTTTGTCCCTTTTGCTTACAATAGCTCACGCTACGACACTGATAGATATTCTCCCTTTTACTTTTTGTACGAAAGAGACTCGACATTGCCGTTGGACACGCTTGTACCAAACCCTGCCGTCATGTCCCCAGCATATGATCGCCGCGCTATTAGCACAGCCGAGAAGGCCGGTCAGATTACCCATCGTCGCCTTTCAGACTCGCAGCTCCGCCAGAACAAAGCTTTGACAGCCACTATCGGAACGCCTATTTTAATTCGGCTGACCTCGTTCTTCTGTGGGCTCCATCGCGGCATGTTGACCTGGCTGAAAAGCTTCTACCCAAGTACTCCGGATCTTACCATGTCCTATGGCAGGTTACTGTTGTTACCTATAACATAGCTCCTCTACACCCTTCGAAGGCTTCGATGCCCTCCACATCTACGACATCGTCCACGTCGCTCGTCTGAAGCCGTATCTCTCGTCTAACACCTGCTAACAAGCACCGGTTCGGCGCTTTTGCCACCGGAGATTGATGTTGCGGGGTTGCGGCTATCTCTATGCAGGTTGGTGCGAAGAAGAGGACAATGACGTGTTTGGTTTTTGAAAAATACACACCGGCGGCCATATTGACTGCTGGACTATTTTTCTTCTCTAAAGCAGTAAATAAGTCCGCGACAATATATTGGGTGGCAGAACTTATAGTCCCGCCAGGCATCAAAATATGTGAATTGCTTCTACTGGGTTTTGAAGGCCCCCACTTTGCAATCATCAGCTGCAATGTAATCATCAGTAACTGATTGTGTGTACCTTCTCATCTCTCTGCAACCTCTTTTCTCCCCTTCATTCCTTCCCCAGTGCAGGGTAGCAAACCGGATGTGCGTCTGGTTAACCTCCCTGCCCTTCTTTGCATCTTTATCTCTCTCTCTCTCTCTGAAAGAGCGTCCACAAAGGGTGCAGCTGCGTAAGTTCTCGTGTTGCCTCACGGACCCGTATTGGGCTCTTCGCTGATTTCGGAACAATTATAGCGTTATGGGCATTGCACAACTTTAGTTGCAGTAGGCATTCCTGGATATGGTTGATTTATTGATTGATTGATATGTGAGGTTTAGCGTCCCAAAACTATCATATGATTATGAGAGACGCCGTAGTGCAGGGCTCCGGAAGTTTCGACAACCTGGGGTTCTTAACGTGCACCCAAATCTGAGCCCACGGGTCTACAGCACTTGCACCTCCATCGGAAATGCAGCCGTGACAACCGGGATTTGATTCCTCGACCTGTGGGTCAGCAGTCGAGAACCTTAGCCACTAGACCACAGCGGTGGGGCTCCTGGATATGGTTCAAAGTGGTCAATGTAACGCGCACAGACGTTCGTTTCCTCGTGGAACAGTTGAAGCATCCCCCGAAAACTGAAGCGAGGCCAGCAGTTGAGAAGGCAATGAGCACGATGACTGATTTTGTTATGAATTTATACTCCTGAAGAAGAAGTTGAAGTGTATTCCAACTTTTCTTAGTCTCTGCATTACGCTGAAATTTCTGTATATTTATCTGAAAAAAAACATGAGAATGTAGGCTATACGCTACAGCCCGCTATCCCATCAGCGTGATGGTTCTACTGAATGGGCCCTCCAACACTTTTCAAGTAACCATAGAATGGCATGAATAAAGGATTTGATGACTTGAACAATCAACTGCCGCAAAAAATTATAATCTCTCAAGATAGAACGAAATTACCGAAATATTTCACACGCTTTAATCGTTTTCTCGCTCTTTTCGTATACTAGCGAGCATGCTGAAAGTCATGTAGGAAAAAGAGGGAGGAGGGGGTAAAAAAGGCGTGAGCAGATACCTACACTCATTTGTCAGCGTGCGTGAGAACCTTGGCATTTTTTTGTTTTGTTTTGTTCTACCAACGCCCAACGTACTTTTGGTGTGATTGCGAAGTGTAGTGTGCGCAATGTGTAGCTGACCGAAAATGTTTGGAGGTTGAGCTCGAAAAAACACAGGGTCGAAAGCAAGGAACAGGAAAGGCATTAGTAGAAAAGGCAGGGAGGTTAACCAGGCATAAGCTGGGTTGGCTACCTTACACTGGGGAATGAGAAAGCGAAGTGTAAAGATGAGAGAGAGGGGGAGAGAGGAAAGGAAGATTTCCCCACACACTGCTGCTACTGACAACAATGACTATATTTTGTTCAACAAGTTGACGAATAAGCTTGTATTTTAAATGGTGGTCACGTGAAAACAGCGCAGTACACAAAATCAACAAGCAACACAAGGTAAAATTTTCCAATATGTAAAGTCAAGTGCACGATCTGCACAACGCGAATGATGAACACTAGTACATCATGCACAGAAAGTTCATTTCTTTTGTATTCAAAGCCAGTAAGGGTTCTGTGCATGATGCGATAAAACTTGTTATTCACTAGCCTTTTATCCCGGTACACTTGCGTCTTCACCAGTGCAAACATATTGAGTTGTAGTTGATAATTTTGTTTAGTTCATTTTATTGTGAATAACTATCATTTCTTGCAGCCTATACGGTTACGTTTCAATGCCCCAGTGTGCATGCTGAGTGAGTCCTACATGATTGAATATGACAAGCGTAACTGCCGAACCAACAAGGTTCGTCCTAAAGCTCGCTTTTACCTGTAATGGCTACATTTTGTTTCCTCTGCTGCCAGCTCCCAATCTCAGCACACCTAAAGGTGCTACATTTACTGTGAAATTTGACTGCGAAACGCGAAAAGAATCTGTCAGAGCCCTAGTAAGCTTCTCACCCTATTCTTCCTTAAAACAACGCTTCTCATATAGGCAGCAAGCCTGTCCCTTTTATACATGACAGAGCGTTTACTTCAAGTACCACTACATTGACTCAACGTGTATTTTTCACTCCTGATTTTGCTCAACAGACATTGTCAGTGAAGCTTATGTTTTTTGGAGTGATAAAAAAGTACTCATTGAAAAGAATTCAGTGACGTTAAACAAGAACCAGTTTTTTTTAGGGAGAACAAATTCTATTTTATCATAGTGTTCAGTTTTACGCTGGAACACTCATCAAGGCCACAGAATCCTTAAGACGAGTCTCGTTTGACAACCAGTAGGAAGACCTGTGAATACGAGAGTCAAGAGTGAATATATTGGCACGCAATGTGTAGAATCTACCATTGACCTAAAGGAACGCATGGCAGTACGGCACGAAGTGTAATGCCGAAAGTGGACCACGCAACTCGACGCTAACAAATCAAAAACCCTGCTGCGCCGCGGTGTCCGTCAGTGGGGAAACCGAAGCCTGCATGTGTTGTTCGTTCGACGCTCTCTGCTGCGGGAACGAGGGCAGCTTTTTTGGACGAACAAAGCAGGCAGCCCCGGTCATGCTTTACAATTCGGCCCACAAATTGGGCTACGCTGAACTGAAACATGAGATGACGATTTTTACACACGAGGGCATCGGGAGAACGAAGCGCGATGGAGAGATCAACAAGAAAAAAGAAGAAATAAGAGCAGTAATAAAATAGAAAAAGAAAAGCTTATGATAGCCAGATAGGTGATACTTAGAGATGAGTGGGTGACGGCGCCGTAGGTAGAAACAGAGTTGCGCATAGGGGGGTCATTGTCAACCATTGACGTCAGACACTGCCCAGGCGGTGCTGCGAAAAACGCTGCCACAAGCACCCCCATCGACGCGATGGCCATAATTGGGTAGTGCAAAGAGAGCCGCCCCCAAGCAAACGTGCATAGCCCCTTCTGTTTTGTCGGTCTTGAGGCGCGATTGCTTGAAAATCAAGGACCTAACAAGCTTGTTCCGTCAATTCAACCTCGCTTTAGAAAAATAGGAAGCTCATCAAAGTGAATTGCGGCTACAACGCAATAGATGTTTCAATTATTTCGGTGTGCTGCAATTCAAGTGCAAGCGAGCATCGCATGACATCGAGTTTGAGGCAAGCACTTCGACGTGCGTTCTTAAACGCCTAAATGCGTTTAACTTGGGCAAACACATGATGTTAAAATGACCAAGTACATACGCGAGCAATCTATCTTACGATCAGTAGTACGAACCTCGCTTTATCCAGCGCGCTTTATTCAGCTATTCATAATCAAAGTTACCTCGGTTCTCCTTGGTAACGATCGGGCGCATTATTATGTCACTTTCATTATCATACTTTCTCATGCGGCTGGCTGTGGAGAACTCGAGTATTTCGCTTAGCCAATTCGCTTGCGATGGCCCGTATCCAGCGTACTCACTGTTCTGCTTCGTAAAAGCTGCAGAAATTGGCAAAGCTAATGTCCTTTACGACCGTGGTAATTCGCAACGCAACAGCAGAGTGTCGACTGAGGTGGTTTTGTAGAGCGCGGAGCTGTTGCATCTGCTCTTGTTCTCGCCGTCGTTCTGGGAAGTGAATCCGCAAGCACTTCATGGCGGTTCAGTGACACATCTGAATGGCGGAGCGGAATTCGTAGCTCTTTTTCTAAGTGTTCAGTGCGGAAACGCACCTAATATTTAGCTGAATGTTTGTTTTGTACGTTGTAGTTGGACCTGGTTGCGCAGCAAATTGTGCACGGGAGTCGGGCTTTGCACTACCAAAACTATATATACGTCGACAAGTGGCGCTGCGTGTCCGCAAAACTTCAAAGTCATACGTCTATAAGTATAGTGCACTAGAATATGTTCTAGTACACTATACTATAAGCAGCCTGCATGAACGGCGGTGACGCTATGCACTCACTCTGGGTAGGCGGCTTATTTTTTATATTTTTGTCGGAGGCGGCCGGAGAGGGCAGAAGCGCAGTCATGTTTGCGGACGTCAATTGGCGTAACTTGCAGGCGTGATCAAGAGCGAGTGCGACCAATATTTAACTGAAAAGAGTGTTGTGCACGATGTCAGCCTCACTGGAAGACTACACCATAACGCTGAGCCAGGAAGAGCTCGAGCGCTATGAAGAAGAGACGAGAATTTGCTGAGTGGACCCATTCGACGCTTCGTGTGGGTGACTGTGTAAGCGACGTGGACTTGTGATTGCGCGTCGACAGCCCCGACACTCATAAATTTCTCGTTCCAAGGCAGAGCTTCATTACCTTAGAGTGGTTGAAGTCATGAAATGCCCTCTTGGGCTAGAACTTCGTGACGCGGGGCTGGGTTAAAATTTTCAACCTGTAAACTTAGCTCTGTTGAGGAAGCATTATCTTTCACGGCTGAACTTGTCTATAGCGTGCATTCATCGTGTGGGTAGTAACAAGATCTCAAGGCGTAAAGCACCTTCGCCTAAACTGCTACACAATATAGACTTTTACGTTCTCGTCGAATGTGCTAACATGGTTGCTCGCTCAGTCAGATCGACAGAAACGAACACAAGTTCTCGCGCCTCGCCCACCCAACGAAGCGTACGGCGAGGGCAAACGGCGTCGTCTTGAATCAGCGTGGTGTTTGGCCCCTGTACAGTACGTGCGCGGCAATCCAAAGTGAGGCTGGCTCGGAAAGAACACTGACATAGAAGCAACAGGTCGATATTACGAACACGTACACACATTCGTGCACCAGTGGACACATCGGGCTCGCGTGCCCCGCAAAGACAATCTCGCGTTCACACCAACAACTTTCCCGAGCCTCTCGGCAACAAGGCTTCATTCATCTCACCGCTGCAGTGGAGGCATGGAGGAGAGAGGATCGAGATTATGAAGAGGAGACGGAGGCAACGGCCAACCGAATGCCGGCCACTGAGACGAGAAACCAAACAAGCGCAGCGACACTCACAGATCAGCGAACACTCGCATGCGTGTCAACGCCCCCCTCGGTGGGGTTCCTCCCTCCTCGTGGCCCCTAAAAATAAAGATTTATGTTCCCACACATCGTCTCCCTAAAGCCGTCTGGATGGGGACCCTCACGTGCTTTCTTTCCGTTCTTGTACTCGGCCGCTGAACGCACCTTCACGTCGCGCAAGAACAAGGAGCCTCCCGCCGGTTGCGAACTCAACGTCCGGGAGACACACAGGACAAAGACAAAGCCCCGTGCTGGCGTCGGGGACGACTGCGATCGCAACGCGCTTCCTCCACTCAAACGACACTACCAGGGGCCATGGCGCCATCCGTTCCAAGCAGCGGATTATCCGTTTATGGAGAAGAATTGACTCGCCCACCCACTTGTGCTTCGGCCACGCAAAATCAGAGCCTACGGCCTCGCGGCTCGGCAACATTGATCGCAGCTGGAGCTGACGCGGTTCCTACCGTGCCTCGTGCGTCCGTAGGATCGGCAACGAAAGTGACGCCTGGCGGCAAGCACCCCTTAGAACAACGCTGCTTTGTTTATTCGAAGCGGCGCCATCAAAAATTTATCCACAACGAAGGGTGGTTGGGCACTGCTCGTCTCTCGGCCATCAAACCTTGTCGTTCTGAAGCATCGTCATTCTGAGGCAGCATCGAAGAACAAAAACTGCGTGTTCATCGTTCTAAAGCACATACTTGAGATGTTTGAGTCTCCTTCTTCATCACACCTGTATGAACCTGAATATTCATTTCCTGTATTAAAATTAACGTCTGTAGCTCCTGTAATGCTTGTAACACGCGTAGGCACTGGTAAAAGAAACAGGAATGCTGTAAACATCACCAATATGCAGCAAACGCATCTCTATCTTTACTTCGTCGAGCTAAAATTGATCTCTTAGATGAATATTCATTACTTTCAAAATTTTGAATGTGAAAATAGCACTTCTGGTATAGCGTGCGACTGACCATCAGCGCTCCCTCGACGCCCCGCCGCGGTGGTCTAGTGGCTAAGGTACTCGGCTGCTGACCCGCAGGGCGCGGGTTCGAATCCCGGCTGCGGCGGCTGCATTTCCGATGGAGGCGGAAATGTTGTAGGCCCGTGTGCTCAGATTTGGGTGCACGTTAAAGAACCCCAGGTGGTCTAAATTTCCGGAGCCCTCCACTACGGCGTCTCTCATAATCATAGAGTGGTTTTGGGACGTTAAACCCCACATATCAATCAATCAATCAAATCAATCAATCAGCGCTCCCTCGAGAGCCGGTTACCATCATTGCCGCCACTACCGCTGCCCAGTGCGTCGCAGTCGGAGAGCCGAAGAAGTGCAGAGGCTTTGAAAGCGGCGTCGGATGTCACGCGTCCCTCACTACCCCTGAATATCCCCCCCCCCACCCACACCCATTTTCGCACTCATAAAAAGTCTGGTTCAGAAGGCCCCGCAGTGCTCATGATCCTCCACAGATTATTTTCAAGACGAAAAACTACGAGTACTGGCTGTGTTGATGTCTCTCATGACCACGACGCGCACTCTCCGCAGCAAAATGACAACTCCTTTCGCTCAATGCACACTGCAAGTTCTGGGCTCCTAGGAGCCAGTAAGCTGTCTTGAACATCTTAGATTCACATCCACTTTACGACAACTATGGAAGAACAGGTCTCGAACACTTACCTGTTATTACTGTCAATATCTGCGCTAGAAACGTGGAGATGTGATTCCGCATATCACTTTCCCTCTCTTTCTCTCTTTTTTTTCCGTTGTTTTCTCCTCCAGTGTAGGCTAGGAAACCGGGTATGCCCTGGTTAACCTCCCTGATTTTCCTTATAGTCTATCTTTTTCTATCCGCATAAAAAAATGTGCACCAATTGCTCGGTTTACTTTTCTAAGGCCGTATACAAGCCGAACGTATCTAAAACAGTAGAAATTATCTGAGAAAGTCATTCGTCTACGTAAGTTATCGCATACGAGTCCCGTCAATTTCAATGATACTAGTGCGTCGTGCATCGGGTTGCAAGCTCTCCCAGCCCAACTATGATTTCAGGAGCTGAAGAAAGTATAATGCAATCGTCAACAAATTTTGTCCGAGTTCTGTTTCGACGATTTCGCCACTCAGTAACAAAGTAGGTATAGAGTAGTTGGTTGTCAATCTTCAAATATTTGTGCCACGGGACAAGATATTACGAGAGAACGTTGTAGTATTCGTCCTCCCTCCTTTCTTTCAAGTGACTTCGTTGCACAAAAGAAATAGAGATGCACTCTGACAAAACTATCAAATATCTGTAACTCACTTTTCAGTGTAAGAAGGCTCGTTTGGTCTCCAATGTCACATAAAAAATTATATTAGGTAAATATTTCAATATTGTTGTTTATATTATTTATTTGTTGTTACATATTATTTTATTATTGTTTCTTGACGTAAAGAAATTCATTAGAACAGAGAACAAAGAACGGGATAGCAGGCTGCCGCAAACTGTAGTGCTTTTCATACCCAAATTAAATAATGTTCTTCGGACAACACGAATGTGCACAGTACACTTGTCAAAGTAGCAGATCATGTAAATGCTTTCACAGTAATAATTTCCAAGATTCATCCCTCAAATAGGCTGAAATCTTTTTCTGTCACTGTTACTCAGTTTAACATCTACGCCTCGATGGGAATATGGCTTTTGATTATACCTATTTGCTCATTTATTGATTTTATGGTTCCTGGTACGTGTATGCGCGCGCGAGTGTGTGTGTGTATGTTTGTGTGGTGCAATACTAATATCTTGTTGATTGGGTATAGAAGCCTCTAATGCAGCGTATCTTTCCATGTTTGTCACTTGTAAATAATAAAAATGCTTTCTGTGTCATGGTTGTTAGCTACTCAACATATTTTTTAAAAACTTCTTTAAGACCCTGAAAGCAGCTTACGAACATTTTCTTGCTCATTAAGCAAGAATTCAGGTTTTTTCTTCATCGCAAATGGAAAGAAGACGACAGGAAATCAAGTCAGGAAAGCCCCTGAGACTTCTTTGCTTCATTGTCGATAGCCTTCGCGAGGTGATGTATAAAAATTAAACAAGGTTAGCTTAACTTTGCACTTGCAAAGCAAGATGGTTTTCGAGTGACAACTTTATTCCGAACGTGGATAGGCTGAAAGTGCCGGTGGTGCTGCCGTACTGTCATGTGCACCAGTATGGTTTGGTTGTGGACGAATGGTTTTTTTTTTGCCCGTCGCTAGGATATGGACGCTGAGGGCAACAGATTAAGCACGTTTGTACTCGCTCGAAAAAGAAGAGGATACAATGCGATATAAATATATCAAGGTGAATGAGGAAAAACACGCTTAGTGAAGCAGCTATTAAGATTCAACAAGTCCTGAAAGTGTCGAAATGGGATAATAAGTATGCGGTCGCGCTCACGACAGCGAAAACTGCCCATTCGTTTCCAGTTTAACCACAGGCATTTGTTGTCACTTCTTATTGTTGCTAAAGTCGTAAAATATATATGTTTCAGAGATAGCACGGACAAAAAACAAATATGACAAATTTTTTTTTCATTTTTATGAGAAATTGTTGCATGTGTTGCAAGCTTTTGAAAATAAGATTTTAAAGGCGCAAAAAAAGTTTGGACTCTTAAAGGCAGGCTACTCGTGAATAAGGATACCAAGTAAAAACAAGACGACGCTAAGGAGCCTTGCTGTCCGAGAGTAAGTTTTCCTCTAAAATACAAAACAAAGAACAAGAAACAAGCAAGAACACGCAGCACTAGCAGGGGAGTGATGGAAGAATCGATTTGTTTGCTGGCTCTGCAGAGCGAGACCGGATTTTGGCCGAGTAGCAAGCCCACTGGAGAAGATCGATGAGAGAATTCACCTCTTGGCGACAGGCTCACTTTTGCTTGTTACTTTTTGATACAACTCACGAGGTGGAGTTTTTCAAATATGCCTTCAAAAAGTAAAGTAATATACAACTTTGCTGTTTGTGTAGGCAGCAGTGTATTTGCGCTTAGTGAATGTGGCCAACTTCCTCAGTTAGGTCTCTGAATAATGCTAAAATTTTGTAGAAAACCATGAGCACACGAGTAGCGTTTTTAGATGAAACGAAAAAAGAGTACTTGCATAATGTTTAGTTAGCTATTTGCATAATCTCGAAATTTTGCGTCTTCGGGACCATATGACTATCATATTTTTGCTTCTTGAAATTATCAAACCAGACAATAAACGGTATACTTAATATCTATTGATGTTGTGGTAACGCTGGAAGAGGCGGATGCAACGCGCGCGTGTGTGTTCATCCGCCATGCAGGGCAATTCCAACAACTGATTACTCGCACGCTGAATTGCAGCTGAAATGAACACACTGGTATATTGCGGTATACAGTTTGCAAAATAATAGCCCATGTAAGATTATCTGAACACTTTGCTTAATCCAAACGTGCGGAATGTGCCACTTTCACATAGTCTATTGAACTGTTTACCTCCACCCTTTTCCAGTCATCTGTGGAAATGTTTCTTTGAATTAAATCATGAAACACTGCGCTCTCCAAAACTTCTCAAAGCCAGACACCTTTGCCCATACAGGACTGTCTGTGTTTATTTTCGGGCTATAGCCTCCGCTTCAAGTAATACAGGGTTGTTAAAATAACGAACCTTTATGACAAACCGTTATTCACTTGTGCATATTTTTCTTTTTTTAATGTTAGGTGAAAGCTTCGATGCTAACAGAACGAACGAATAATATTGACTGTTCTTTACTGCGCACCCACTCTGCCAATAAACGATGCAGTCATTGGTGGCGTATCGCTGCTGTTCCTATTCCAGCTTTTTTCTTAGACGACTATAAAATCCAAGAAATACCTCGTAAGTTACACTGACAGCTGCGAACGGAGGAACTTTAAAGTACTTATAGCTCTTACGTTTACAGGGATTTCTGTACCCAACCTTCGTCATTTTCTGTTACAATGAGCGTAACTTCGAAATCGTTTAGCCCGCTTTCGAAATCCGGCTCCTTTCACTGACTCAGCTCGTGCAGCAGACTTCGCTATCCTGTGTGACTGCATTTATAGTGAGGTTCAATTTATAATTTCCTGTCTGCTCTAAAATAAAAACATTCTCGCCAATGTTGGTTTCGGACTTCAGAGAAAAAAACGTCATCTCTCAGCTGTGCCCCTGCGCGGCCCATTTAGCAGTTCTTTTTGGGCGAGTTGAACGAAGCGCCCAAAAATGTTTGGGCAGCTCGAGTTACGATTGCTTCCGAGTTTCTACAGCAGCGGTGGGACCACAGGAGATCGCACGTTTTGTAATAACCAGTTTCTGTCTTCTTTTAATTTTGCGAAACATTGTCGGGTGAAAAAGGGGTCCTTGCGAAAAGGCCCGTTGTCTTCCTTTTTGACGTGTTCCCTCCGCGTCGGGTTGCACCATTTTGAACGGGGCCAATAAGCCCGACACCGTAGTAGAGTTTAAGTAAGCGCAGAGACAAAGCGTTCCCCGCGAAGGCGTTGTGACAGAACCTGAGCTGACGCACATTACGTAAACGTAAACTAACAACTTTTCCTCGAAGCTAATTTCGTGACCCGAAATATAACCACCCGCTTCAGCGGATAATGCTCCTCTTTTTTTAAGTTTTGTACAATAGGTTCAGTCTGCTAACTGAACTTATCGCTACAGAAGTAGCGAAGTTTGACTACGCTCTGTGCAACCCGAAATACTAGCTCCTTAAAACAGTAAAACTTCGTTCAAGCCATTTAAAGTTACAACAGAGAGTCATTACGAACGCAGAATGAGGTAATAAAGCATCTGTGAACGCGACGATACCATTATTGGCCCATGAAGCGGCGAAAAGAAGAGACAAATTAAACGATATGAATGATACTTCAGATGGTGTTTTTAAATTTCTGGAATAACAACAACGCGGACTACATTTCAACTCAGTTTCTCTACTAATGAACGAAATGTGTCAGAGCACCAGCCATGAACACGAAAATTTTCCGTGTCAACTGGTGTACTACTACAAGCTTATAGTGGCTTTTATTGTAGGGTGATAGGGCGTTCAATCCCCAGCAGCTGCGAAGCAACTGACCATGGTGGTGGTCCGATCGGCAACGCAGCAGAGGGTGCTAAAAATCTCTGGATTCGGACAGGCCGCCATTGGAACCTGAACTTAGCAACGTTTAACCCCAGAAGCCGATCTAGTGAGGCAAGTCTAGCTGTACTATTCAAGGAGCTAGAGGGCAATGAATGGGATATAATAGGGCTAAGTGAGCTTAGGAACACAGATGAAGCCCATACAGTGCTACAGAATGGGCACATCCTTTGCTATTGCGACTTGGCTGACAGAAGAGAACTGGGAATGGGGTTCCTTATCCACCGAAACATGGCTGGCAGCATAGAATAATACTATAGCATCAATGAAAGGGTGGTAAATATTGTAATTAAACTCAATAAGATGTACAAGATGAAGGTGATACAGGCTTATGCACCTACGTCCAGCCATGATGACGCGTCAGTTGAAAGCTTCTATGAAGACGTGGAATCAGAATGAGTAAGGTAAAAACACAGTGTACACTACTGATGGGAGACTTCAGCGCAAAAGTAGAGAAAAAACAGGCGGGAGACCAGCCAGTAGGAGATTATGGCATCGGTACTAGAAATTCTAGAGGAAAGCTACTAGTAGAATTCGCAGAACGATATAGTTTACGTATTTTGAGTACCTTCTACCGAAAGCGAGAAAACTGTAAGTGTACATGAAGGAGCTCTAACAGCCAAAATGAGAACGAAATGGACTTTATGCTGAGTGCACACCCAGGCATCGTGCAGGATGTGAAAGTGCTTGGCAAGGTACGATGCAGTGACCATAGAATAGTACGGTCGCGAATTCACCTAGACTTGAAGAAGGAACGAAAGAAACTGATGCGCAAGAAGCCAATCAATGAGCTAGCACTGAGAAGAGAAGTACAGGAATTCAGAGTCTCGCTTCGGAACAGGTACTCGGCTCTCATCGAGGAAAACAGCCTCCGTGTTCACGCAATAATGATAATCTGACGAGTATCATTATGGAGTGTGCAGTGGAAGTTGGAGGTACCGTAGTTAGACAGGACACTGGCAAGCTGTCCCAGAAAAGAAAGAATCTCATCAGGAAGCGTTAAAGCATGAAAGCCTCAAGTGCAACAGACCAAAAACAGTTGGTAGAGCTTTCGAAGTTGATTATTAAGCGTAAGGTATCCGATTAAGAAGGTGTAATATGGAGAGAATCGAACACACTCTGAAGAACGGAGGAAGCGTCAAAGCAGTGAAGAAAAAACTTAGGATAGGCAAAAACGAGATGTATGCACTAAGGGGTAAGGAAGGCAAAGTAACTACCAATATGGGTAGGATAGTAAAATTCGCGGAGGAGTTTTACAGAGATCTGCACAGTAGCCGGCACAACCACAACCTTAATATAAGAACTAGCAGTAACCCAAATGAGACCCCATCAGTAATAATAGAAGAAGTCAGATAAGCCTTGGAGAACATGCAAAGAGGCAAAGCTGCGGGTGATGATCAGGTAACATTATATCTGCTGTAAGGTGGAAGACAGATTGTGTTAGAAAAACTAGCGACCCCGTTTACGAGGTGTCTCCTGACGGGAAGAGTACCATAATCTTGGAAGAATGCTTACATCATCCTAATACATAAGAAAGGAGGTGACAAGGATGACAAGGACTTGAAAAATTAAGGGCCAATCAGCTTGCTATCCGTAGCATAAAGATATTTACAAAGGTAATTGCTAACAGATATAAAAATTTAAACTGAATCATTAAAGAATTAACAATAAAATTGAATAACCAAAAGAACAAGCAGGATTTCGAACAGGCTACTCAACAATCAACCACACTCACATTATCAACCAGGTAATAGAAAATGCTCAGAATAAAACCTACCACTTTACATAGCCTTCATAGATTACAAGAAGGTGTTTAATTCAGAAGAAATATCAGCAGTCATGCAAACACTGCGGAATCAGGGCGTCGACGAAGCATATATAAACACCCTGAAAGAAATCTACTGGGGATCAACTGCAACCATAGGGCTTCTTGAAGAAAGCAACAAAATACCAATCAAGAAGGGTGTAAGGCAGGGAGATACGATCTCCCCAATGCTATTTACCGCATGCTTACAGGAGGTTTTCAGAGGCCTAGAATGGAAACAGTTAGGCATGTGAGTTACAGGAGAGTACCTCAGTAACCTCTGCTTCGCCGATGATATTGAATTGATGAGTAACTCAGCGCACAAATCGCAACTCATGATTACGGAGTTAGACAAGGAGAGCAGAAAAGTAGGTCTTAAAATTAATCTGCAGTAAACGAGAGTAATGTATAACATGGGAAGAGAACCGTGCTTTGAGATAGGTAATAGTCCACTTTAGTTGTAAAGGACTATGTCTACTTAGGACAGGTAATAACCGCAGAGCCGAACCATGAGACTGCAGTAACTTAAAAGATAAGATAGGGGTAGAGCATATTTGGCAAGCACTCTCAAATCATGACAGGTAGATTGCCACTATTCCTCACGAGGAAGATATATAATAGCAGCATCTTGCTGGTACTTAGCTACAGAGCAGAAACCTGAAGACTCACAAAGAGGGTACATCTTAAATTGAGGATGACGCAATGAGCGATGGGAAGTAAAATGGTAGGTGTAACCTTAAAGGACAAGAAGAGAGCAGAGTGGATTAGGGAACAAACAGGGGATAAGGATATCATAGTTGAAATCAAGAAGAGGAAATGGACATGGGCCGGTCATGTAGCACGTAGACAGAATAACCGCTGTTCATTAAGGGTAACTAACTGGATTCCTATAGAAGGCAAGCAGGTTAGGGTGAGACAGAAAGTTATCTGAGGAGATGAGATTAAGACGTTTTCGGGTGTAAATTGGCAGCAGCAAGCACAGAACTGAGTTTACTGGCCGAACATGGGAGATGCCTTTGTCCTGAAGAGAACGTAGTCGGGCTGATGATGATGATGATGATAATGATGATAATAGAGTGTTGGGTCCCTTTAGCTGGAACACAGATAAAATATTATAAGCGTCTGCAAGCACTGAGCTCAAATCGCAACGCTTCGATGACATGAGACGATGGGGCAGGAAATTGTTAAGAATTTCTCGAGTTTTACGTGCACAGCTGTTACATGCTTGTGAAGTAAGCCGTAGTAGGCATAGGCCGTCAAGAACAGTGGAGCCCACTGATGCTCCCTCAACAAATACATTTTGGGCTCAGGACACTCGGACCCAGATTCATCAAAAGTTTCCTTAACTTACAAGAGTGGAAGCTGGGACTAGTTGGAGCGTAGTCATATTTGCAAGATGTTTCAGCGCGCGAACAAAGGAAAAAGGACAGGATAGACAGAAAGAGCGCTGCAGACAGAAAGAGACAGAAAGAGACAGAAGGGTAGAAAGAGACAGAAGGGTACACAGAAAGAAACAGAAAGAACTTGATTCACACAAACTCAGACTCACGGCTCGACCCGAGTCTGAGTCAAGTCTTACGAGTGGACGCTTAAGCACGTTAACGTGAATTAGCTTCTTTCGATCATGGTGTCAATGTGCCTTAAGGCCAATATTTCAAAAAAATTCGTGCATGGCGATAGGTATTTTTTAATTGTACTTTAAATCATGAGTTACCAACAATGTTTCCAACCAGTGCTTGAAAAATGCCCCATACGTCATGGTCAAAACTGCTCTAATTTATTTTACATAATTTTTTGTACCCTATGTTTTGCCTTAAGCCTAAGTAAAGCAAAATGTAAGAATAAAGTGTGGCCTCAATTCACTGTACCATGTAGACATTCGTTGGTGCTGAAGTCCTTAGTGACTTCGGCGGTTTGTAAATTAGATATTTTCTGCAGCATGCACAAAAGATGGGGGTGCAGATGAAGAAAGTACAAGTGAACGCTTACTGACAATTGATGTATCTTTAGAAAAGGGCTTCACGTAATGAACACAGTTAATTATCACAAAGCATTCTCAAAACAAGTCGTGGTGCATATTGGCTGAATACTAGTTTAGAAACGAATGCAGGATTTGACGGTAATCTACCGTGAAAATACTGCTCTTTCATCTGAATTCTACTTTTGGCGGGTGCAACGATGGACAAAAGTTCATCGTACTGTACACGGTCAAGATGAAAAAAAATCTTCTATGTTGTTAAGGAATATTGGGGTTATATTTGGTGGAGCTGATAATAGGACCTAAGCAGTGATTGTACTGAAACAGTTTCGTTAATGTGACCTAGGTCTCAAGTTCACCCATGAAATGCTGAAACTAAACAACGACAGTTTCTAGATCTATCATTGCAAATTTCTTCTAACCAAATGCGCTGGATGTACAGCTCTAGATCAGAAAAACTTTTACTACCCTAATAGTCGGAGTTGTCTCGTCTTAAAGGCACTGAAGTAAAATCGTGCTGCCACCTAATAAAATAAATCATTTCCAACAATTACTTAGGTTAACTTCACTAGGCTTCTCAGAACTGGCTGTCACCAGAACGGTTGATAGCTATACGAGTAGTAAAGGGTGCGCAATCATCTTTTTGAAGGAACAGCCTGAACAGGGCTTAAAAGCTGTCTGCAGCTGTGCCTTACGTTGATCATTTGTCTCATGCTTTGAAGACTGTTGGATGCAGGTATGACACTGACGTTGCTTTTTACACTCCTACAACGATGCAACAGGTCTTCCAGGACGTTGCAAAAAATTTACCTCCAGAGAGGCAGACAATGCAGCTATGATATGAAAGAAGGCTTGAAGTTCGTAGAGTGCAGAGAAGGGGTTCTTTATTGGCAAAGGCGTATGCAGAAATATTTTGCTAGGGGAAGAGTGGGGGGGGGGGCAACTTTTTTAAATTGTCAATTTCGCTCTGTACGACATGGCCAAATAACATTTCTTGGGAGGAGGGTGCACGGGCCCTGGGTGCCAACCCATGACATCGTCACCATCGGTCGCATAACAATAACTTGGGGAAACATGCGTATTGAAAAAAAACAGGTGGATGGAATAACACACGCCTGAGACAGCATGAAAGTTCTCTAGTTAAAGAAACTTTTTTAAATTTGTCCAATCAATGCAAATCATGTACTTATAATCCTAGATTCTGTGATAAACACATTTTGTGTGCTCTTAATGTGAAACAAACAGGTGACCTGAAGGAAGTGTTCTGTACAAGTAGGTCCAGAAAAAGAGCATCAACTACCCTTCAGTGGTGCTCACTGATTAAGAAATATGCTGTTTGTATTTCGTTTTTTTTAAGACCATTATTTGTGCTTACTTGTTAAGAACTTTTCAGAAATAGATGAGTTGTGGGTAAGCGCTCGCTTTTTCTTTATTGTGTGTGTCCCCGTCTTCTGTGCGTGCTACTGAAACTTCTAAGCATGAACTCCTACCAATTCGCCAAGCTAAAAAAGATGCTCATTTCTTTTTTATGCAAGCATGATTAGAAAAAAATACTAAAGTACACAAAAGACAACAGACGGGAAAAGAAAGTGTTTTGGTATTCACGTGAGAAGAAAGTTCACTTACAGATGAAAAAAAAAACACTAGGGGACTGATCACAAAAAATAAACGGCTGGTAGTACAAGCAGGCTGTTAACAAAGAGTTATAAGCGAGATGTTATTAAGACGGAAAATATGTTTTCGATATCAATGATAAAAGAAAAATGGACTTTGAGTAGCCATTTACAGGGTAAAGATGAATAAGAAAAAATACATTTTACTGATACTCACAAGGTAGATGATTGTTCCTTCAAGCAAGGCCAGATTTTCTTACAACACACAGTTAGAAATTGAGCCTTTGTAAACAATAAAAAATGGCTTCACTGCGCGTGCGTGAGAAAGGCAACAAAACGACAGAGCATATTTTAATTGAATGTGACGAGTTTTCATTATGAGTGTGTCAGGGCTCGAGCTTTCATGTAGCTGTGGGTTTTAAGGACGACCCTGAAAAACAAACTATCCGGCTATATATGAAAAAGCGAACGAATGATTGGGTTATTGACTAGAGAACTGATGTTACTTGGCGATAATGCATATAAATTTGGGCTGTATGTTTGTGAGCTCTTTTTTATGGTAACGAAAATATATTTTAACTGGACAACACTAAGCAATAATAAATCGAATAAACATTTATTTGACGTGGCCTGGAACAACCATGAAGTTTTCGTCCAGACTCACGCAAAACTAAAACAATAAAAATTAACAATACAAGAGATACACTCTTCAGAAAAATCAAATAAAAAGGGTGAGAACAGTGAAAAAAGAAATCAGTGCAAAATGGGAATAATAAAAGACAAGACAAGAATAATGAAATAGCAGTGGAAAACGAAGGAGTATATACACAACCTTGTGGACGGTTTCCTGAAGAAAGGAATGGGGAAGAATCTGTACACTGGGAAAAAGCAATCTCAAAACACTGCAAAGCTGAGACAATAGCAATGACAATGGACTGTGAAAAACATCAAGATCGTAAAAGTTAACATTATAGGACTTTGCATTCTGGGAACATTGAAGTGTTGCAAGAAGATAGCAGGTAGATGAAATGGTCAATTCTCTCTGATTAACTTACGCGGAACCCGAAGGAAGGAAGGAAGGAAAATAGGAGTAAAACAATGGCAGGGGGTTAACCAGCCTATAGACAGCCGGTTTGATACCCTGCGCATAGTAGGGGGATGAGGGAGATGAAAGATAGAGAGGAGAGAGGGAAGAGAGATAAACACAGCGCATTCGGCAGCACACGCGCGCACACTCAGTTATAGTCCAGTCTTGTGTTTCGCGGTGTGTGACATTGCTGTTACAGCCACTTGTTCAAGTCCGTGTCGCGTATAAATTTCAACAGAGCTTTTTGTCGCCTTCTGTTGCAATATCTTCCCTCGGGCACTTGACAGAATAGTGTTCACAGACATTTGGCTGTTGTTCATGCGAGCGAGAACGGATGCCAGTGACTGTCTCTGGATGTTATACAACGGACAGTCGCACAGGATGTAGTGTAGCATCTCTTCGCAATGACAGGCATCGCAGAGAGCGTTGTCAGCCATTCTTGTGACAAAGGAATAAGATTTTGTAAATGCCACTCCTAGCCATAAGCGATGAAGAAGGATGGCTTCTCTTCGGTCGAGCCCAGTGGGCATGCGGAGAGCCATCAGAGAGGACAGGTGGTGTTGACAATTCGTCTCGTTGCTTGGTGGGCACCATAGTGAAAATGGGATTTCTCGCGCAAGTCGTCAAGGATTACTGGCTGCATCAGTCCGCGCAAGTGGTATGGCTTCTTCTTGTGTTCCTTCAAGGGCTGCCCGCGCGGCAGTATCGGCATGTTCGCTCCCTATGACGCCGCAGTGACTTGGCAGCCACTGAAACGTCACGTGATGCCCTTTTTTGTGTGAAATGTGAATAAGGCATCGAATTTCGAAAACAAGCTGTTCGTACGGCCCGCGACGCAGTGCTGAGAGCACAGATTGTAGGGCAGCCCTTGATTCTCTGAAAATCGACTATTGTTGCGGTGGTTCCCGATTGACCACACAAAGTGCAGCGCGCAAAGTAGCTAGTTCCGATGGTGTAGATGCCGTGGAGTGGTCGGTTCTAAACCTGAATGTAACACCTCTTGCTGGGACAGCTACTGCACCTGACGAACACTGGCGGTTCATGGAGCCATCGGTATATATATATGTACACTGTCTCAATATTTCTCGTGCAAAATAAGAAGAGACAGTTGTTTCAGCGCGGGCGATAAAAGCTCAGATTTTCTTCGGATCCCTGGTACAATAAGATGCACTGTGGATCGAATAAGACACCAAGGGGGTATCGGTGGTTTAGATACAGGAGCGAAGCCCAAAGGAAGTTTTTTGTTGTATTTCAAAATCATTTTAGAGAACGATGCTTGGCGCTTCTCTGAAGGCAACAGTGCAAGGTGATGACAGGGAGCACGTGCGAAGTGTCTGATGAGCGTTCTCAGGACTTCTACAGCAATGTGAGTTTGTATCGGATAGTCACCAGCCATTGCAATTGTTGCCTCTGTTGACGTACGTCTGGGCAGACCAAGGCACACTCTCAGTGCTTGGGCTTGTACTGCCTGTAGAACACGAACATTGGTCTTGCAGGCATTGCTAATGGCATGATTTGGCCGCAAAAGAGACACATACAAGAAAAGGAACACTCAAACGACAAGCACAGGCGGCACTTCCAACTAAAGCAGACTGGGTGCAGACCCAGACTTAAGTACGAAAATATAGACATGCGCAGTCTTCATACAGCCCTACGCTATCCAACAATCAAACAATCTTGTCTCCGAAGCATACAACGTCACCGACGGTTCACTGATACACCTTTCACCTTTCTTTTTAATGGCTTCCATCATCTCACGCGCAGTTTTGTACCTGCTTCTACCCAGAATCTTAAACTCATTAAAACGTGGTACACACCCACAGGCTTTACAGTGCATAGGCAAATGCGCCAAGCCATCGTTCATTAAATTTAATTCGTGCTCCCTAACTCGTTCATTGATGCAGCGCCCGGTAATCCCGATGTACGAGTTGCCACAAGAAAAGGGAATCTCATAAACAATCTCATGCTTTAGTTGGAAGTGCCGCCTGTGCTTGTCGTTTGAGTGTTCCTTTTCTTGTATGTGTCTCTTTTGCGGCCAAATCATGCCATTAAGTAAATACCAACTAGGCCAACAATCAGTATTATTAGGCATTGCTAAGCACGGGCAAGCTATATCTCAGGAAACCGAGAAACAGGGCTCTGTAGAGTTCCATCATTGCGTCTACTGACATCTCCCACGTTGTTCCTGCCAGGAACTTGAACAATTGGGAAATAGCGGTCAAGCGCTTCTTTATATAGGTCACATGCGGACTCTAACAGAGGTCTCTACCAATAATGATACCCAGAAACCGGTGGGTTCTGGTGTAAGAATTGGGTCGCCCGCAGATTGAGATGACATAAGGGGTCATTGCTTTGTGATTGAAGGCCAAAAGCGCGCATTTTTTGGTGATATGCTGAGTTCTTGTTTTAACAAGTAGTTGGTGATCATAGTTGCTGTTCTTTGAAGCCGGGAACGTATCTGAGGATTTGTGACTGCCGAAGTCCAGACACAGATGTCGTCTGCGTATATTGAGATTTTAATGGTACTGGGCAAGTATTCACCAAGGCCAATTAGTGCAAGATTGAATAGCGTCGGGCTAAGAACTCTGCCTTGAGGAACACCCCTAGAAGTATAGTGTCGCGTAGTTGGGCCATCTTCTCTTAACACAAAGAATGATCTTGCAGCCAGGTAACTCGAAATCCACCGAAAGACTCGACCACCAAGGCCAACCACCGCAAGGGCACCGAAAATGGCTTCATATAGTACATTATCATACACGCCTTTCACGTATATCTAGAAACGAAGCTGTAGATAGTCGCTTACGGGATCTTTCGTGATGAACGAACGAAACTAGATCAACGACACTATCAATGGAAGAGCGGTCGCGTCGGAAACCAGCAATGGAATCTGTATAGATCTTGTAGTATTCAAGATACCGCTCCAGGCAGCCTAGTATCATTCATTCCATTATCTTCCCTACGCATCTGGCCAGTGCTATTGGGCGGTATGAGGCGAGTTCAAGTGGGGGTTTGCCCTGCTTCAATATGGGTAGCAAGCGGCTTACTTTCCAGTCGTAATGAACATTGCCATCATGCCACGAGATGTCGTAAAGGCTCAACAGTTCTCTCCTTGCACCTTCCCCAAGGATGCACAAGGCTCGGAACGGAATACCATTTGGGCCCGGAGAAGTTGAATGCCTGCTGAGAGCTAGAGCCGCTCCGAGCTCCTCCATTGTAAAAGGGAGGGCCTTGTGGTAGCCACGGAAACGGAGGACGTCACCTCTCACTGGAGTATCTGGATGAGTGGCTTGGTTGGGATCTGCGCACAAAAATCCTCCGCGTCATCGATGTCTTGCCTCCCTTTAAATAGCGCGAGCGCTTTCAATAAAAACGCTGTTCCGTAGGGTGACGCAGACCTTTCATCGTTTTCCAAATGTGCGAAAGTGGCTTGCGAGGGTGTAGTGACTGGCAAAACATTGTCCATCGTTCCGGCACTAATCTATCTATGCGACGCCGAATCTTGGTTTGCATTCTTTTGGCTGCCCTAAGATCGTGAAAATATTTCATGCGCCGATACCGACGCTCCGCTTGGCGTCGAAGTGCTCGGAGTCACTCCTACTATATGTCAAAGTCGTATCTTGTGGAAGATATCATAACCGTGCGAATGGCGTTTTTTCATTGTGCTCCTAATTGTTTGCTCTAACCCAGATCGAACGCCATCGCTGCAAGCATCTTCCATGTCAGATTTGAAGTTGGTCCATTGAACTGCTCGAATGGTCGTCCGTGGACCACAACTGACAAGCCTTTGATGTTAAGGCAGATTGGAATGTGATCAGTTCCTCGTGTCTTAACATCTGGAAAACACTTGACATATCTCGCCAGGGAGTTGGAGACAAAAGCAAGGTGAAGACAGCTGTCGTATGTCCCCCTTCGAAGAAAAGTGGGGCTACCGTCGTTCAGGAGAGTAAGGCCATAGTTGTATGCGATATTTTCTAACCTACGTCCTCTTGAATTTGTCCGCGTACTTCCCCATGCGTGATGGTGCGCATTGAAATCAGCTATGATGACCCAAGGTGCAGGACACACTCTCAAAATAACTGCTAATCCCCCGGATTCAAGAATTTTTGATGGCGATATATATACGCTGTTATGCCTGCGAGTCCACAGCGAACGTCCGTGCCTCTGAAAAGGGCAATCTGTGTCAAGGCCAGCCCGATTGACACGAACAACTCAACGGCGTCATCACGCTACGGCGCCTTTCTGGTGCGCACGTGCAGTGAGTCATCTCAGCCGCGAGCCCGTGGAGTAAACAACCGGCGTCTTCCTGTCTGGCGGCTGACGCAATGCGCGGCGACGTCACTCGTCTTTGGGTGCAGCCACCTGCAGCGCAGCCTCTCCAGATTCGATGAGAAAGAAGGACGTGGCCCAGCGGCGACCTCATTGGAGGATTCTGACCTCGCGACCAGCGGCGCTTCAGGTTGGACATTTGGGTTGGACCCGGGGCATATAAAAAAAGCCCTGCGGCGCGTCGAGAGAGACCCCTTTGACAGCAGACCCATTTGAGAGTAGAGCTATGTGTTAGAGAGAAGAGCTCGGCTCTTCGCGTCTCTGTCGGCCCCTGTGCCGAATTTGTAACGCCTCTGTATATATGCTGTACATAAACCTTGTTTAACTCACCGTCGTCTCGTCCACTCGTCTATCAGCTCTGCGCAGAAGCAGTCGCGAGCTGAGAAACCTACGCTACCAAACGGCTGGTGACCTTCCCGGCGGAGTTCGAAGCAGTGGCGCCTTCGGGACCATGTTGGCGTCGCCGTCTTTCGTAAACAGTGGTCGCAGCAGTGAGATTCGTAGCGCCCTTCGTAACGTCGTTGGAGGTGCGCGTCGCAACAGTGGTTGGCAGCTGCGGGATCGGCCGGCGTCAGCGACATCGATGCGGTGAGTGCCTGATGTTTTCCCCTCAGTTCACCAGACTACTCTAGCTCAGGTTATAGTAGTTTAGAGAAGGGCTGTGTGAAGCATTAGAGTGAGCTTTGATCGTTTCAAGCCAAGTCGAAGCGCTTTGAAACCAAAGTTAATGCGGAGGGTGTAAACACGGGAGTGTTAAAAATTGCTTGCGCGTCTTGCTAGTAGGCTTATAGTGGGTACGGAAAGTAGATTCTTAACAGGGGCAAACAGCAAGAGGCTAGTGTGAACGATGGAGAACCTTAAAGTGAAGGAACTCATCGAAATTTGTGAGGAACTCGGCATTGCTTTGGGCCGTGCGAAACGAAAGCAAGCGATCCTTGAGATCATGAGGAATGAAGGAGTTTCGGCTGAGGAAGTCGATGAGGCATGGGAGGATATCAAAGCACGCCGCGAGGAGGCTGAAAGGCGAGAAGTTCGCGAACGTGAAGAAGCTGAAAGGCGCGAACGTCGCGAGCGCGAGGAGGCCGAGAGACAGGAACGCCTCGAGTCGAAACGAATAGAATTGGCAATCCTACAGTGTTCGCAGGCGCCTAGCGTAGCTTCTCCAACAGTTCAGGTAAGCGGTTATAGAATTCGGGATCAACTGCCACCGTTCGTAGTAGGCGAGGACATGGCGAAGTATCTCGTCAAGTTTGAACACGTCTGTGAGCGAAACGCTTTGGAGCAGACTCTTTGGGCGCAGAACCTGTTAGCTCTTCTTCCCGGCGAAGTGTCCGACGCGATAACTTGCTTGTCGAGGGAAGCGTTTGAGAGCTATGATGAGGTGAAGGAAGTGCTCTTGAGACGTTATAAGTTGTCACCCGAGGCTTTCAGGCAAAGGTTCCGGTATGCTAAAAAGGGGAGTGAGTCACACGTTGACTTCGCGTTTCGTCTTAAAGTCGATTTAATTGAATGGCTCAAGGGCGAAGGTGTTTATGACGACCGCGATAAAGTGGTGGAATGCGTTGCATTGGAGCAATTCTACCGCTGTATCGAGGAGGATGTCAAACTTTGGCTGCAGGATAAACTTGGTGAACTACAGCTAAACAAGGCAGCAGAGTTAGCTGAGGAGTATTATACTCGCCGAAAGTTGCATAGCAGGGCAGTGCGCCTAGAAAAGTATGAAAGCAAAAAGGAAGGGCACATCGCGATAAACTGTAAGCAACAGTTTGCAACTATCCGAGAATCGGAAAACAGAAGCCGCGAATCTGCTACAACTGCAAAAAGGAAGGGCACATCGCAATAAACTATCAGCAAAAGTTTGCAACTATCCTAGAATCGGAAAACAAACGGAAGCCGCTAATCTGCTACAACTGCAAAAAGGAAGGGCACATCGCGATAAACTGTAACCAAAAGTTTGCTTTTGCAACAATCCGAGAATCGGAAAAGAACATGCGGTTGTTGGAGCCGTATATCCAAGAAATTAGTCTGAAGGGGAAAAAGTGTCGAGTACTTCGCGACTCAGCGGCAACCATGGATGTTGTCCATCCTTCATTGGTGTCTCCGGATGACTTCACAGGAGAATGGGCGTGGATCAGGCAAGTCGCCGAGGAGCAGAGTGCTTGCTTACCAATCGCCACGGTTGTCATTGAAGGCCCGTTCGGTAATCTTCGCACCGAAGCGGCTGTGTCTGCCGCGCTTCCCGAACGTTTTCCTTATCTTTTCTCGAACAACTCAGAGCAGCTTCTTAAAGAGCAGGGTGAATTGTTCTTCCCCAACATAGCGTACATGGCCCTCACGCGATCGCAAGCGCGGAAGCTTTCGCAGTTGCGTGATCTTGTTCAATGCGGCGAACTTTCAAGTGACCTTGTCGGCGGGTCGACGGAACCTCAGAGAGGAAATTTTCTGCGTGAGTCATGTGAGCAGTCACGCGAGCGGCCCGTCGCCGAAGCGACCGGCGCGGTATGCGTCAGGGAGACGCCATGGCACCATTGAGTCGGAGCGAGAGGGATGCAACGCTCTTGCCTGTAGCGGAAAGTTGGAGCGAGCTGTCGAGGGTTGATCAGGAGACGCTCATTCGAGAGCAGCGTGAGGACCTCTCGATTAAAGCGCTAGGGGAAAGCCACATGAAAGCTGCACAAGTGTTGTCGAAGGAGTATAACGACAGATCGGCAAAAAAGCGCGCTTTTGAAGAAGGAAGTCAGGTAATGCTGCTGCAGCCGTCCAAAAGGAACAAGCTTGAGGTTCATTGGGAAGGTCCCGCCAAAGTAATATCGAAGCTTTACGATACGAATTATGAAGTGAAATTAGGAAGGCGGCCGAACAAAATTTATCACAGTAACTTGAGGAAACCATACGATCAATGTCAAGCGGTCGTAAATTTACTTTTAAGTGCTTCAGAGGAAGAGGGAGCGGAAGTTTTGAGTTCTAGTGATGTAATCGAAAGGGGATCGGAGGTAACCTTGGAGCAGTTGAACCTAGAACCTAGGTTAAGTGAAGTCCAGAAGGAGGACCTGAGAAAGATTGTTTTGGTGTTTGAAGACGTGTTTTCGGACTGTCACGGAAACACGACGGTGATCGAACACGATACCGAGCTAACTTTTGAGGAGCCAATCCCTAGCAAGCCGTATCGTTGTTCTCCTGTGGAACGTCGCAAGTGTGAGCCGCTCTTGGTACCGCATAGGTATCGTCGCCTAAAAGTGGCCGGTAACTGAGATGGAGCATGATGCTCCAACAGCGCAACTTTGACGTTCGCTACAAAAAAAAGGAAAGGTATACGCTAATGCAGGTGCATTGAGCAGTGCGTTCTAGCTAGTACCTTCTCAACCTTTCGGTTTCTCGCTGGCGATTCGGGGCAAAATGTTGACCTCATCACGACCTTTGCTGAGCGCTCTCGTCCAGAATGAGCTCAAGGAGCCAACATTATGTTCTATTCTAATTCGTTACGTTGTTGTACGTGTAAAAAAAGAGTTGTTATTATAAGAGTCTTGTGTCCAACATGTGCCTCTTGATGTAGAGGGAACGAAATTCCGATAGACACGTAGCTAGGTATATGTTGTACTATACTTTGTCTGGTGTTCTGTCGTGTGACCGAGGGCACTTGCTTGTGTCGTGTGTTGTCTGTTGTCGAACCGTTCTTGGCAAGTTGCAGAACCACCGACAAGTGCTGAAACCAAAGATCGTGAGACGAGCGAAGCTGGTCGACAAATTGTGGCGGCAAGCAAGTGGAGCTGGCATCCGTCCTCAAGAATGGGATGTGTTCCCGGAACGGAGCCTGGAGCTGCATTCTCCCCATGGCGCTGGAGGCGAACCTGGAGGGACCTGGCGAACGAGCGCGCCTGACATCCGAGCCACGTAGAAGCAGCTCGTCTTTCCGGCGCATTGTCTGGCGGCGGGGGTGCTGTTATGCCTGCGAGTCCACAGCGAACGTCCGTGCCTCTGAAAAGGGCAATCTGTGTCAAGGCCAGCCCGCCTGACACGAACAACTAAACAGCGTTATCACGCCACGGCGCCTTTTTGGCGCGCACGTGCAGTGAGTCATCTCAGCCGCGAGCCCGTCGAGTAAACAACCGGCGTCTTCCTGTCTGGCGGCTGACGCAATGCGCGGCGACGTCACTCGTCCTTGGGTGCAGCCACCTGCAGCGCAGCCTCTCCAGATTCGATGAGAAAGAAGGACGCGGCCCAGCGGCGACCTCATTGGAGGATTCTGACCTCGCGACCAGCGGCGCTTCAGGTCGGACATTAGGGTTGTACCCGGGGCATATAAAAGAAGCCCTGCGGCGCGTCGAGAGAGACCCCTTTGACAGCAGACCCATTTGAGAGTAGAGCTATGTGTTAAAGAGAAGATCTCGGCTCTTCGCGTCTCTGTCGGCCCCAGTGCCAAATTTGTAACGCCTCTGTATATAAGTTGTACATAAACCTTGTTTAACTCACCGTCGTCTCGTCCGCTCGTCTATCAGCTCTGCGCAGAAGCAGTCGCGAGCCTAGAAACCTACGCTACCAAACGGCTGGTGACCTTCCCGGCGGAGTTCGAAGCAGTGGCGCCTTCGGGTCCGTGTTGGCGTCGCCGTCTTTCGTAAACAGTGGTTGCAGTGGTGAGATTCGTAGCGCCCTTCGTAACGTCGTCGGAGGTGCGCTTCGCAACAACGCCTATAGGAGTAAACATGAGTTTGTTCTTTTTCACAGTGATGCAGACATACTGATTGTCATCGCGAGGCGCAATTGGTTGCACAACATACGTCAGTTCACGACGAACAAAGACGATGATTTTTTTGCACCCACCGTTTGTTCAAGACATGACAGCTTCGTACACCGAAAGTCTTATTGGTTTCGACAAACTGGGTTCATAAATGACGATGAGTGGAAACACGTTGGTATACAAAAACTGACAAAAATCTGAAAGGCGTTATTTTAGTCCTCTGGTGTTCCATTGAACGACGGATGCAGCCTTGACTTCTTTACGAAATGATGAGGTGTGAGTAGACATATTCCTAGTTGAGAGATTGAAGCACTGGGCTTACGGCGTCCAATACTCCATGTACGCTTCGAGCATATGCTGTCTTTATATCGACTAATATCTCTCAGATGGCTTTTATGAGAGAACGCATCACCGAGATCACTTGAAGATCAGTTTTAGGCAAATCTTCCATGGCTGGAGACGGCTCTGGTGTGGCCGCAACCGGCTGAGGTTCCTTGGCAGTAGAGCGGGTCGGGAGCATGGGCCATTCCTCCAGAGAAGGAGGCTTCTCCGCATTTTTCGTAGAAGTGGTGGGTACTTTCGCGGCGCTACTGGGTGTAACCACTAAATTGTGGGAACTAGCATTTCGGGAATGTGCCTTCTTTGAAGACTTTCGATGATGCTGACGCCGGACTACTTCGGCTGCCTCCCTGTGTGTCGAGTTGTCCCGAGCCATTTGTCTGAGAACCGCGCGCTCCTTTTGGATTCGAGGACAGTCTTTCGACGAGGCAGCGTGAGGACCGCTGCAGTTGGCGCACTTCAGAGTAGTTGCCCGACAGGTGTCTTCAGCATGAGGTTCAGCGCAACGGGGACACAGCCGTGAGTTGGGGCATACGCCCTTGACGTGTCCTAGCCTGAAGCACTGATGACATATAAGTGGCTTTTGAATGAATGGTCGAACTGGATGTCGGAAATGTCCAACTTTAACGTGGAATGGTATGCGATCTATCTTGAAAAACGCTTTTACGTAGCGCGTATTTCCGAGGCGCCGCACTTGCGTAATGACAATTCCCTCGTTTGCAGGCTTGATGAGGGTAGGGAAGTCAACATTAGGAATGGCAATGTCGATGTAACAAATTACACAGGCAATTGATTTATTATCTATTGAAATAAAGGGGCGCATTTTAATGCCACCTAGCTCATACCCCTGTCACACGGCCACCACCAAACTCCGTTGAACACCGTCAACGTAAATCTCCCCTAGGGGGTTCAACGGAGGAGTTGTGGCAGTGTCACACGGCAATGACGAGGTTCTAACAGTTGCCGCGAGGGGGCTCAGCTAGCGCTGTTTGATTTTCGGAAAAGTATTCTAATTTCATCTCTATTGATTTTTTTGAGAATCCTCGTTATGCGGTTTTTACGAAAAGCACTAATAAGTAGCTATGCGACTAACAAACCATTAAAAATAATTTCAAATAAATGTAGCGATGCTGCTAGTGACGCTGGCCACATTGTGCTTTTAGTTGTTTTGTTGCCTGTGTACATGCCCGGTACGAAATTTTTTATGCTTCCTTGCCTCGTGAGCGCACATTTTGTGTTATTCAGCCATGAGTGACACAGCGGACGACGTGAGGAAGTGGTACGATATTGCGCTAGTAATGACGTTGATCGGCTGGCGCCGGCCGGCACTACTCGCGAGGCACGGTGTGCAGGGCATCGGTGTTGAGAGTAAGTGAACTCTGGCGGGCGTAAATATTGTAAACAAACACGCGTTGTGAATGAGTACTGCAACGAAAGAACGTTTAATATTGCTAAAATGTATTATTGATTCACTGCGGCCACTTAGTGCTCGAAATTTTTCTCTGACCTTTAGACTGCTGAGGACGAGAGTACCTCATTTCGCTGCGAAGGGAGATCGTTCAACGTCCTTTGCGAAATGCTCCATTTACTTTCGTTTGCGTAAGGGTGGCCGTGTGACATGAACCGCATCTTCGTTGTCGTAAGGACGAGGGAGTTAAACGGTCTTCGCGGGTGCCCGTGTGACAGGGGTATCAGTCATTTGCTGCAGCTGTCCTAGCGCGCTTACATCGTGCGCGTCTATAACGGGAATACTCTTCCTTGGGTTTACTCTTAGGTCCTTAATTTGATCTGGCACCGCACATTCCAGGGCAACGGAAAGGGCTTGCCTGTTCAGCAGGCGTCGGTTGCTTGAAGGATCTTCCAGCATGAAGATAGTGACGTGTGGCCAGCGCGCAGACCTTTATTTCACAGTCGCTGTACTTGCAATAGCTGAAGCGAATATATTCGCAGTCCCTCTCTTCGCCCTCTTACCCTGGACAGGTATAAGGCGGTCATCAGATGTGTCGTCTTCCGACATAGATTACAAATCAGTGTCTTCATTGTCACTGGGGGAGCCAGCTCGCTTCCTTGTGGATGACGGGTGTGAAGATTTCTGACCAGGTGGGCCTCTGGCTTGCTCTGTGGCCATCACCGCAAGACGGGGATGCAAGCCACCTCAAAAAACCAATGGTTCCACTAAAAACACCGAATATTTACACAACTGATAAAGGAAGGATATCATACCGTGAACAATTTTTCAAAAGAAAAATAACAGTTGAACGCGATTTTGTCAGAAGTGAAGTGGTGGCAATGATAATATTGTGGCAGTCTTGCAACATGTTCCAGAGTCATTTCCAGCGAAACGATGATTGTATATGCTTATGAACCTTTTCTGGACGCGCTCAATGGCGTCACTTCCAGTTTTAACAATGTCATTCCACATCGCAGATGCATATTCAAGTTGGAGAAGGCATAATGTGGTGTAAACTTTGTGAAAGTCTGTAGGAGAACTGAACCCTCGAGAGATTCTGCAAACGCATTGAGAGAAGAAAAGTCTCACCTGCTAGTACGTTTAGTGTGAGCAGAAAAATTAAGCACGCTATAAAAAAGCACCAAGATCCCTGAACTCATGAAGCTTACGAAGTATGGAAACGACAACATGGATGTTTTGCGAGATATACTCATGTACTTGTTTTTTGGGTATTCAGATTGATTGATTGATTTGTGGAGTTGAACGTCCCAAAACCAGCATATGAATATGAGAGACGCCGTTGTGAAGGGCTCCGGCAATTTCGACCACCAGGGGTTCTTTACCGTGCACCCAAATCTGAGCACATGGGCCTACAACGTTTCCGCCTCCATCGGAAATGCAGCCGCCATAGCCGGGATTTGATTCCGTGACCTGCGGGTCAGCAGCCGAGTACCTTAGCCACTAGACCAACGCGTCGGGGCTTGATGTATTGAGGGACGGGTTATTGTTGTCACGCCATTCAGAAAAAAAACACAAACTTGACTGGAGCAAGCGACCGTCATTAACTGAATGAATTTCCTTAAATATATTTATCTGATCGGCATACAAGAGGAAAAACAATAAGGAATTGCAAAAAAAAACGTCATTAAGGTGAATTGAATATGAGTGGGCCTAATAATTACCCCTGAAGGGCCACACTAGGAGTTTTGTGCAGGGAAGATATTTGACCATTTATGGTGACGTAAATTGATCTATCAGGCAGACAACTATGCAAAAGATTCACAACAGACGAGTCAACATCAAAGCTTGCAAGCTTAACCAAAAAAAGTGAGTGGCCGATTACGTCAAAAGCCTTGCTCAGGTCACAGTAAACTACGTCAAACTGTCCTCTCTGAAAGATAGGTGGGGCGATTTTCGTCATGAAACTAGCAGGATTTGCTGTAGTTGAGCTGTCAATGAGAAACCCATGTTGATTGTTGATTAGAAATCAGTTAATTCTTCTCGCAAACACAAAATATGCTGTGAAAAACCAAATAAAACTCTCCGAGTAGAAAAATCAGACAATAGTTAGAAACATCAGTTTTGCAGACCGACTGAAATACTGAAAAAAAAACGTGCACTTTTCCAAATGCTAGGAATCGTAGAAGCATTTAGACCGTGATTAAATATTGTGGTCAATGGAGGGGCAAATATACTACCATAAGCCTTTATTATGGTGGAGGGGATGCCAACTGGAACAAATAATAAGGATGGTTTTAAGCACCTCATGCATAATCAGATCAGATTTTCACCCAGCGACAGACCATTGCAAGTGCTAATTGCCTTGTGCTGTGTTCCTATTTGAGTGCCAAAGTTTCAGGCCTTATAAAGGGATAAAAATTCGTAGCAAAATCGTCAGCAACGGCATCCTCTTTGATAGCGTCCGATTCCAGTAGACTGAAAGACTGCCCACGTTTGCTAGACCGTTTGCGTACATACCTTCACAGCTCTGCTGGCTTTTCAGACAGGTATTATTATTAATATTATTATTATTATTATTATTATTATTATTATTATTATTATTATTATTATTATTATTATTATTATTATTTAAATCTTTAGCTTTGCAGAGCGTAGGTCACAGCAGCTTCCATTCAATCAGTTGTGCAAAATAAGTATTTGAGGATGAACATATCAAGTTACGTGACGAGGCTAGCGCACATTTTGTCAATCTGCCCTCTTGCTTTTCTGAAATACTTACTTTAAGAGGAAGCTCGCAAAAGCTGCGGTGAATGAAAAACTTGAAGCGTATAATGCGATTATCAGGCCTAGATTCAAGTATTCCTTTTTGGTATGGCATTCCTAATCGAAAATGAATATAAAAAGCTTAGAAGTGCTACAAAAGTAAGCCAAAAGATTTACATTTATTAAATTCGAAAGACTAGCTCCGTAGACTCAACTCACGAAAACTTATAATATCCCCTCATAAGCTATTCCCACAAGAAACAGTCGACTTCAGTCTTGCGTAAGCTTAGTATGTCTGCACCTTATTTGACCACCACTACAGTCAAAACTACGCCAAATACTCACAAACATACCCTTCAACACCTTTTTGCCAAAACAGAAGCATTCAAAGAGAGTTTTTCCTCCGAAGTGCTTCGTATTGGAATGTTCTGCCCGAATTAGCATAGACGATTTGCGGAAGCAGTCGAATATCTGTCATGCCAAATATTGAATTGCTGAGACTGTTATATAACTTATTGTGCCAGTGTCGTATTGATTTCGTCTCTCCTTTCTTTGTTTAAAAATTACTTTATAGCAAAAAGATGTATTGAATGCAGTGCTGGTAGTGTAATCAGGTATTTCTGTGCTGTTGTCCTTAATTTTATAAACGCACTCCTGCATGGGCCATGCTGGCCTACAGTATCGTGAAATAAACAAAAATACATGGGGTGTTTATTTATCCGTGAATCTAAAGTCATCGAAGGAACTTGAATGTCAGGCGAATGTCACTTGAGCATGCGCCTGATATAATAATGATACTTGAATTCACGTGTGAAACTTGAGTGGAAGGCAAAAGTCATGTTTTCTTTTAATTTTGGGTATTGCATGTATACGTACGGGTGCGCGAATAGTGAAATTTAGAACCGAATCGAACACGAATTGAATAGTGGTCAGACTGAATCGAATAATAATGCGAATCAAATTTTATTCGAATATTTTTATAATTTCAAGGCAGCCGTTTTATTGAGAGGCCTAAAATTTTAAATCATAATATTTAAGAGAAATATTAACAAACTTTAGCAAAGTACATTGCCTTTAAATTTATCCGAAGAAATACCACAATCTGGAAAAGTGACGTAATCTCAGACAAAGTAGCTACTATAAAGCCTTCAAAGTGTTTTGTAACTTGAGGATAACTGCAACAGTTGCTTTGGTATATTAAGTGGTACCTAGCGCTTTTTAGTAAATACAAAGGCCAAAATGGTAAATATTAATTCATGAATGAACATTATGAATCTCACAATAATGATGTTAGTTCGAGGACACATTCTCTTTGGAGACTTTGGAGTGTAAAGTAAGAACTCCTTCATCAGTTAGAAGTGTGGCAGCTTGGGCTAGTTGGTATGGCATGACGATAGTTATAGCGCGAGAACAAAACGACGACACAGAGACAAGAAGGACACGAAAGACACGAGCGAATGGAAGTTAGCGCTCATGTCTTTCGTGTCCTTCTTGTCTTTGTGTCGTCGTTTTGTTCTCGCGCTATAACTATCGTCCGTCATCACGTTACGAGTGAAGTTTCTATAGACCCTTAAAAGCTTCAACTGAGTGCATCATGGCAATGCGATGTTCAAAAAGAGATACTTTACTCTACAAAAGCGTCGTATCTTTGGAGTTTTCTCGTCGGGTACCTAAAGATATACATTTCAAACACTATTCTATATGTTATTTCAAGTTTTCAAATTTCGCACACCCTCAATCGATGAGGCATTGTTTAAACAACCTATTTTTTAATGTTCAACAAAGAAAAATATATTCAAACAACGTCGATCTCATAGCTAGGACCTAGGCTTCTACGCGTACTCCAGCGTATTACATTGTGTAAAGCCAGTTTGGTGCGCCTGTTTACGTTTTGCTCCAAAACTCACTGCATGTCGTGTAAACACTATACATGTGTTTGATGATCCTCAGCGTGTTTTTTTCATCCTTCATGAAAACTTTGTTTTTAACATACAGATTCACTTTTAAGCCACTCAAGTATAAATGCATGCAGGTATGAAACGGCAACTCGCCTTTCTCTGGCAGGGATGTGCTGCAGATGCTGCCATGGAGGCAACAAAGTTTGTGGATCGAGCTCATTTTTCGATGGCTTGTTTATGTGCTAGGTATATTTTTCGTGCCACTCGGGAAATGGCGCATAACCCTTCTCTTCCTGCTGTGCATCTTAGGCCGCTTATAAATGGTGCTCGACTGGAGCGAGTGCTCTACCCGATGAGACAGCGCCGGTAGCACGAAGCGTGGAGATGAATGGACTCCTGCAGCGTCCGCCTCGACTTCCTGCGCGTGCGATATGCAGGGCGGCACTTTCCTGCTCAGTGCCTTTGTCGGGTACTGGTGCTCGCTGCGCCATCGCCCGATCAAGACGCACGCGATGGGCCAACGTTGCTGCAAGGCAGCGTGCATGGCAGGATTACGCTCAGAGCCGACGCCACTTGAATGCGAAACTTGCGGTAGGCGCTCTAAGCAGCCATCGGGTAATCTTGCGATACGCTAGACAGAACAACACGGTACCACCAGCTGCCAGTAGTGACAGCGGCAGATGCCCGCTGATGACGCTGTGGCTCTTCGGCATTTGCTTCTAGGTGAGCCTGGATGGGGATATAGGCAGAAGGACCATTATAAATCACCTCGCCATTGCTCACTTGTCAGATTTTCCGAAGTGGAGATATAATGGGAAGATAGTATCCGTAACAATACACGTGAAATTTTCGCTCCATTGAAAGGGTTTCTGTACAACCCCCTGAGAACTCATTGTGAAAGTGTCAGTATTAGCCTGCCTTTTGAAATAATGCAATCAAGTAAAAAGCATTGCACAAAAGAGTGATAGCCGACCACACGGAAGGGGGATCTTTAAGCCATTCAGAGAATATACGCGTGTTTTCTTCGTTTATCTCTCTATTTACAAAGGAAATGGGTTATCTGTACAACTATTTCTTTTTCTGTTTGTGCCTGTTCTAATTCTTTAAGGTGTTCAAATAAACTAACAGTACATAACATTAAAAAACAACTAGGAATTCTATGAAATATCTCTAACAAGCATAAAAAAAGCTTGGAGAGTTCTTAAAAGTAAATCTTTTGAAAACAGCGCAGAAGACGGGCATGAAGAAGGAACGCAATGCACGCCTCTTTTCATTCCTTCTTTGTGTCTCGCCTGCTGCGGAGTATGCTAGAATAAGACACTTGTATTGTCTGTGGGGTTACGAGAGCTACAGGGGGTTTGGTCATGTTTTAAATGCGGATTCATTTCTTTAGTCGGGGCATGTCAGGCGTCTGTCGGCGCCCGCGCCCCAGAAGGTGTTATCTCCCCGCTCTCACATCTCTCCCATAGCAACAGCTACAGGGGCGTGCGCTTATCCTCGCCCCTAGTGACCGGAGCAGGTGGCGCGAGTGGAGTAGAGACGAGTGAGTGGAGATGAGTAGAACCCTCTGGTGTGTGAAAGCACTCGCATGGCGGTAGCTCGGCGGAGCTCCCGTGTGTGTGGAGAGAGCGTAGGAGAGGGTAGGTTTGGTACTTTGCCACTGCTTCGCTCGCCATTTGCTCTCTTTCCTCCCTACACCCTACTCTCCCATTCACCAGCCCATGTATATATAAATGGAGTAAAGCGCGTGCCTCATTTTCGACTGTTCGCTGGTGGATGAGTGTGTAATTTAATGGTTACGGTACACATCCTCATCTCGTCAGTAATTTACTCTCTTATAATTACTACGCTGTGTACTGTCGGCGCAAGAAATGCATTCGCATTTTGGGACGATTTTCTTCGGGGGGTGGGGGCAATTTTGTTCTCTATCGTGACGTACGCTACTTTTGCGTAGTAATTAATGTTTATGAGTTATACTAAATATAAACAAACTGGAGCGTAACCGGCCTTAGCTGTGACAGCCTATACGCCTCTCACGAAAAGCGTCCCGTCTGAGTTAGAATCTGACGCGGTCACTTGAGCATCGTCTAAGACGACCCGAAGCCAACATCTCCTTTTTAGAAGCGAAGCTCCTTAAGGCGTGGGCTGTGCGTCCCCTGTATGTAGCCACCTCTCGTTCTGTTCTAAGTATTACGCTAGCCACCGCCCGATCTAAAGGGTACAGCCATATCCATCCGTCCATCCGTTCATCCGTCCGTCCATCCATCCATCCACCCATCCATCCATCCATCCATCCGTCCGTCCGTCCGTCCGTCCGTCCGTCCGTCCGTCCGTCCATCCATCCATCCATCCATCCATCCGTCCATCCGTCCATCCATCCATCTATCCGTCCGTCCGTCCGTCCGTCCGTCCATCCATCCATCCGTCCATCCGTCCGTCCGTCCATCCATCCGTCCGTCCGTCCGTCCGTCCGTCCGTCCACCCATCCATCCATCCGTCCATCCGTCCACCCGTCCATCCGTCCATCCGTCCGTCCATCCATCCGTCCGTCCGTCCGTCCGTCCGTCCGTCTATCCGTTCATCCATCCGTCCGTCCGTCCGTCCGACCGTCCATCCATCCATCCGTCCGTACGTCCGTCCGTCCGTCCGTCCGTCCAAAAGATGCAAGATGTTATAAACTAGACGGCGGTACGTGTAGTTGATTATGAAAGATGCGAGGTGTTATAAAATAGGAATGATGCCACATATGGCGCGTGTCATCGTTCGATATAGTGCGGCGACGTACGCTAGGGGGAGCGTTGCAATAAAATCGAGTGGACAAAATGTACGGAGGATTCATGGTTTACCAGGTTTACCTCCGGAGCTTCGCCCACTCATCATCATTCACTTCGTGGATATGGCGGCATTTTTTCTCCTCAGTCGATGTACTGAATCTCTCCTGCCCCTCTCCGAAAGATTTCTGCACCTATTGGGGTTTCACACGGGGTTGAAATCCTCAAGAGATTAGCGGAACGTCATAGATTAGTAAATGGGCGCTACCCCTCCAGACCCACTCACCGACTACAGCTAGAGTGCTAATCACTGACGTTGTTGTCATCTGATTTGTAGCCCACGCTTCTACACTAAGCATTTTACCCCCGTGTGAGTACCCGTTAACACAACGTTACGTTATATCATCACGTGACGTCATACATTTTAGCTATTCCTGTCGTCAAGATGTTACATTTTGACGTCATCACGTTATGACCAGTTTTTGTATAACTCATGGCCAGGTCGCTGTCGCCGATGGTCAATTCTCGCATCAAATGCATAGACATCTAAGGTTTTAACCTAAAAACAGAGCTAGGCCTGTGCGGAATGCCTAGCACACTCACAGCGAAAGCTAGAAGAGCGGCCTCTTAGAGTCTTTCCTTGACACACTTTCAGTAACTGTTCCAGGCAGACTTGCTGAGTACCCACTACGCCACGAATATTCATAATTTTTGTCTAGTAGGCTAGCATTCACTCGGCTATCTTTATCCTTCTTCGAAGAAGAGTGACATCCGCTACACAGTTACTAGGAATTGTGCAATGTATTTATGCAGTGACTGACGATGATGAAGAATTATTCCTGAAGTGCGCTTGCGCGACAGGTAATGGGTGAACAAGAAAATGTTTCTTATTGGGTTGGATAATTGGACGACCCACTTTTTATGGAATTCGCATTTTATGACGCGTATTTGTTCCTTTGATGCTCGTAAACACTTTATTACTCATAATATAGCGATTACTTTCCCGATAGACGCCTGCCTAAGGGCAGTTTTGAAATTATATTCAAGTACCGACGTAGCTCAGTGGTAGAATACTGAGCTTGCGCGTAGCGGACCCGGGTTTTCAAACGCATTGTGTTCTTGTTTTTATTCACTAACTTTTTTCTTATTTCTTGCTATATTGGTTACGGACACCGGCGGTCGTGGCGGACAACTACGGCGCCGCACTTGACCTTTGTTCTGATCTTATAGCAGCTTTCGCTGTATTACGTTTTCTTGTTAGAGTTTTGTCATTGGTTCACACCCTGGCTTACGTTGCGCTGTTTAATTTTAGGATTGAGCTGACTGCGCACAAGCATAAAATAAACTTTATGCAAATATATTATCTTTTTTTGCTGTAAAAATGCCTCTTCCCAAATTACCTTCGTGTTTAATCATTTGTGCATGTACATATGCCGATATTCGGGAGCTCAAGGGATGTTATTTGCGTTCAGTCTTCATCGTTTCAATGAATATGACGGGATCTCCCGGAAGTAAATCGCAATATGCACTCGGCACGTGTCGCGTTGTTTAGTAGTCTTGCGAAGAATGACGAAAACGGATAACACTCCCTACATTGAAAAGTGGGCCGAGGTCGAGTATACTCGTCAATCCTTTGTTTGATATAATTCGGATATGACGGGATCCACCAGAAGAGAACCACACTATATACGTGGCGCATGTCGCGTCATTTAGTAGCTCTCAGGAAGAATGATGAAGACGGATAACCCTCTCTTTTTCGAAAAGTGGGCCAAGTTCGAGTACTCGACGATTCTGGAATAGCATGGGGCAGAGCAGAAAACAACTCTAATATGTGAAGAAATGCAATAGCGCTCACGTTGTCTACGTCTCTTCCTTTTGTCTGTGCTTGATGGCGCTAAGATTCAAAAGAAGTGCAATTTATTTTCAAAAGCATCCTCTAATTGCCACCTGGATTCACGCCCAAAAGTGCAAAAAAAGACACTGCTCTCAAGAAAGTCTTACGACTTTTCAATAACAAAGAATGGTGCACCACCGTCGATGGATGGGTGATCTGAGTATAGGACGCACCTGCTATGCCAGGGCTGCAGAGGGCGAAACTTTATTAGTTTATCTAAAATGAGACTCCAGGTCCACAGACAAAGTTCGTTCAACGGCAATATAGCCGAACAGAGTTGTAACAATTCCCAAGTGCTACTAATATTTCGTTGTTATAACCAATAATTGCTTCAAACAGTTCACACGAAAAATTCTATACAAGTAGATGACAGGCTGTTGTTAGAAAACTATAATATCAGACGACATATGCCAACAGACATCGCTGATATGGATAGCAAAGCCGCCAATTTTTCGCACATGCTTGAAAATATCGACACTTTCATGGGTTGGCCCCAAGACACAGAGAGCGAATGTATGATATAGCTTATGTTACAAAGTTTTTCCAAATCTACGCTTTTTAACTCATACTGTTGGCCCTAAAATGTATTAAAAGAAGCCACTGACGTTCCCCCACCGCAGTGAATTTCAAAAGTCAGCTTTGCCGCAATGCCACACCACCATGCATTATAGCATGCTGCAAATCCGAAGCAGCGCAGGGGGAGGGAGAGGGGGGAGGGGGGCGTTAGAGCTGTTTGCGGGGGGTTCAGCAGCTTAAATTTCTTATTTACTTTTTTTTTCAAGGATATCGCATTCCATATATATACCTTTCTAAACAGACAACAAATAGCCAGAATTCATTGTTTTAACTGGTAATTAAACATGAGGACATTGTTGTAAGCCGGTTATTTCACATAGAAAATATACGAAAGTTGAAGCTGCAGCAGCTTCTTATTGTTGAAACAAATATATTGCTATAATAGTAGCATTATAACTGGCTTCGACTGTATTGTTTGTTCAGAAGCCAGTTTACCTAAAAAAAGGTTCTTTATTTGAAAATATTCGTTAAATCAACTATTGTATGTGTGAGAGTTCACTGTAGTTACCCTAACCTGCATAAAGGAAAAAAAAACTGCATCACCGTTCAACATCCAATCAATGCTGACGTCATTATGGGAATAATAGTGCAACACCGCGAAAATTTTGGCAGCATCGTTATATTCGGCGGTCCAATTTTTTCGTGTTATAGCATTTTACACTTACACCACAGTTACAATGAGGCATAGTCGAAACGTAGAGACATGATATCGTAAAGTTTTAACGGTCTGTTGACTTTGCTTGCATTCTATGTTACCGTATTCTGATCGAGGATGTGTCTTCATCACCGATTTACGAGCTAACTATGCGTGAAAGCAAGGCTAAGATTCCGTATCTTGTATGGTGCACATCCTACGTTCGCGGAGCTAAAAGTTTGTTCTTTTAGGGGCGAAGCTTATTGAGATGTGGGTCACTCCCTCCATTGCAGAAGTAGTATATAGAGCCACATCTAGTGTATGAATTGCTGAAAGATGGTGCTGTTTGTCTATGTCATTGAAAATAATATCACTAGATCACGTTAGTGGTTTTCGTTTAGTTGGCTGTTTAGTTTAGGTGGCGAAACACATACATACATACATACATACATACATACATACATACATACATACATACATACATACATACATACATACATACATACATACATACATACATACATACCTACATACATACATACATACAGACAGACAGACAGACAGACAGACAGACAGACGGACGGACAGATAGACGGACGGACGGACGGACGGACGGACGGATGGACGGATAGATGGATGGATGGATGGATGGATGGATGGATGGATGGATGGATGGATGGATGGATGGATGGATGGATGGTTGGATGGATGGATGGATGGATGGATGGATGGATGGATGGATGGATGGATGGATGGATGGATGCATGGATGGATGGATGGATGGATGGATGGATGGATGGATGGATGGATGGATGGATGGATGGATGGATGGATGGATGGATGGATGGACGGGTGAGTGGTTGGGTGGGTGGATGCATGCTTCGCTCCATTCATTATCATTCACTCCATCAATATGCTACATTCTTCTTCTTGTTGGAATGATGAAATAGTCTCCCTTAGATTTAAGGATTTTCGAAGCAAGCTTTCCAAAATTCGTCCTTGAAGTCATCTTTCCTTTTTCTTCGTACTAACTGTATAAGGCTCCCAATGCATGCTTCATTCAACAGGTGGCGGAAAACCAACACTATGAAAATGTTCGACCTCGTGTTTTCGTTACCTACCCACCAGTATACGCTCAAACCGACATATGAAGCACGGCTAGACGTCAATCTTCTTTAAATTTGTCTATAGTGCCCGAAGAGAGCCTTCTTTTTCCTGTCTCATATTTTCAGCGTAATGGGTAAAGGATGTCTTGAAAAGAGTGCCCTTGTTTCAACGTCGTGTCCCCACTCACGCTTATCCAGCCTCTCGATGTTTGCATAAGTACCATGCTCATGAATGCATGCACACGCAAGAAGCAGCAGCTTTTCATGCTCGTGACTCAAGTACAGCGGATCTCGGCGTGTGACAGACGCTATTCCGACCACGGCGTAGTAAAACACAGCTCCCGAAGGTCCTACGAGAACCCGATGTTTTTCTTTCTCACGTTCTCTTTCTCCCCCAAATTTTTTGCGTCGTATTCGTATTTTCCTGTCTACTTATTCATATCTAGAGAACATCCTCTGTTTTTTCTCCAATGGAAGGCTTTCTATTGAAGCAAGACTCCGCTTCATACATTTTGAACGAAAGAAGAACCCGTTTTTCAAGAACCCGGCTCGTTTTGTCGAAGTAGCATGAGAAAAGCATTATGTTTACAAGTTTTTATTTTCCAAATTTTCGCTTCTGCATCATCGAAACTTAACTTTGACGGCAAATTTGTAAATACTAGTTTCATCGATTATAACCGCTCTTCGCGGACACTAATGATAGTTGCCCGAAGCTTTCAAATCAATGTAACGGTAATACTCTGCGAGTTTTGCTCAGTACTCATTGATTTTCTGCACAACTTTAGAGCAAACCTCCTGAAGTCTAAAATTTCCTAACGCAAGCGGCTCGAGGTGTTAACTCTATTAGGTGAGGTAGATCAACTGTTATCCTAATAAAGGTGGTCGCAGAGCAAAATGACATACATGATGAGTGGTACCATATCTGAACGAGTCAAAAGAAGGTAACTTAGGAGCACTTTTTGCTGGACTATAGCTGGTTCACCATAATGAGGAAAATTTTCAGACTCCTAAAACACCACAAAAAGAATATGGAAGCAAAAAAAGCGTTCCCTACGTGTCTTCCCCCTTAGAGACAGTTACGTGGCTCACTTTTCTCTTCTTTTTATTATAATCACTCTCTCCCCCCTTATGTTCTTCTTGTGGTGTAATAGGCGTCTGAAATTCTCTTACGTTATTAAAAAAAAAAAGGTCCTGATGTTGCATCATCCTGGAAGTCTCCACGACCTTAACATGTGCTTTTTTAAACAGTTGATGCATTTCTACGCCATTACTGCTATACTACAGAAACAATAAATGTGTTGGCCGTTTTTTTTCTGTTTGTTCGTTGGTGTCCATTTCGACAAGGGCCTGTAACTGGTGCATTTCAATCCTGCATTGTCATTCTGCAGTCTCGTTCGTACATAAAAACGATAGAGTCGCTTGTAGCACACAGGGCGAAACAGAGGCGCAACTTCATCAATGACTCACTGCATGATGGTTTAGGACAAACATGGTACATATATGTCGCGTTTGGCAGACATATATGCACCAGTGATATCAGGGCATGTTTGGTACTTGGCATTTTTTCACGCTAATTATTGTGGTTCCGATAAAGATGCCATGAATTTTGGAGAATTTCACCTCCTAAAACTTAAGTAATGTATGATTGATTGATTTGATTGATTTGTGGGGTTTAACGTCCGAAAACCACCATATGAGTATGAGAGACGCCGCAGTGGAGGACTCCGGAAATTTCAACCACCTGGGGTTCTTTAACGTGCGCCCAAATCTGTGCACACGGGCCTACAACATTTCGGCCTCCATCGGAAATGCAGCCGCCGCAGACGGGATTAGAACCCGCAACCTGCGGGTCAGCAGCCGAGTACCTTAGCCACTAGACCACCACGGTGGGGCTTAAGTATTGTATGGTCAATAGCTTCATCCGAATGTTCATGCTCTCTCCGATCCTTTTATTCAATTGTCCCTTTGTTCCTGTTCAGGGTAGCGAGCAGATGCATGCCTCGTCAGCTTTCCTCCTTATCTTTCCTGTCGTCCTATGCATTGGTCCTATCACCGATATCACTACCATTGCCAAAATGTTTCTGAACAATAGAACCGGGCTTATTGACAAGATTTTAAAGCTACAAATATGACTAAACATGCAAAGGAATGAACGATAAAGTCCGATACAAACGATCTCTCTGTTTGCTCATTGTGTCCGTGTCAACATTATTCTGCGCCCAGGAAGTTGAGAAATCTGAAACTACGAAATCTCATTCAGAGTGAAGCCTATCAGGCAATCTCGAAGACGAACTCTATAGCCTTTTTTCAGAACTGGTTGAAAGTGAATAAAAATAAATAAAGAATGAAAGAAAGAAGAAGAAGGAAAATAAAAAAAAATAACAAAGAAAGAACAATAGAAAAAAAACATTAGGAATGGGTAAGGCGAGAATATAAGGACGAGTAAAGTGTACAAAACAAAAATAAGAAAAATCAGGCACCAGCCATTTCAAGACGGTGAAGGGTCCCAGCACCTCAGGTGGTGAAATACTATCCGGCTTCTCCTACATCACGGCCAGCTGTCTTTCTTCCGCCGTAAAAGTGAAGGGACCCGATTACACCCAGAGTGTAACGGATTGGATGATGGGGGCGCGAAAGAAACAGGTCACCCAAAATGTAGTGCGGCTGCATAGATAAAAAGATGTGGCACGGAAGAAAACACTGAAACACGAGAAGACAAAGCTTGCGACGAGATTTCTAGAATAGAAGCTAGAAAAGCGGGAAGGAGACAACGATGGATTAGGCACGGGGGAATGATAGGATGGAAGCGGGTATCGGGAGTGAGGTAACGCCACGAGAGACGAAATAGCAGAGGCAAAACAGAGGTTGGTGAAAGGTTTTCGCGACGGTATGTTGCGGGAAAAGTCGGACCCGACGATTACCGTCCTTCTGTCATGGCCCACTCTGTTTGGAATGGAAGGACGCGCTCGTGATTTCTTCATTCCATCTGCGTGATTCGTGTTCCCACAGCGTTAAGAAAAGTGCTCCAGATGGGGACCTTGGTCAAAACATTACCTTCTTTTTTATCAGTAAATGTCTCGTTGCTGAGTGCATATGCGAGTCCAGCATTTGGCTTTTCTTGCGGGGCCATAGGTGGTCAAGAGTGAAAAAGAGTGCGTCAGAATGTTTCTATTCGCTTGATTCACTCAAGGGCCGCGAGAAAGAGAAAGAAACGCCAGCTTTTCGCAGAAAGCGGAGCACGGACGCAGCGAAAGCTGGAAAAGCAACATTTCTGGGACCAGTTTCAAACCCTCTTGTGGCTACTTATACAAGCACGCTTGCAAGGTACTCGCTATGCTATAAATGATGATTTTTGTGAAGTTTTGTAGCATTTACTACGCCATTATTTGTCATAATTGGGAACAAAAAGGGTAAACGCTGCGCATTTGCAAGGCATTATGGTCACTCTGATGATAAGACGGATGATGATGGTGAAGAATTTTGACTAAGCTCTTTGCAATGTGGTGGATGCATTCAACGACCTATTCATTACTCAATTTGTACTGTTTTATGCTTGGTTGTTATTTACTGTATTACACATGCTGACGTGGTTCCTTCCCATCATAACGCTTGTATAGGGTTTTCTGGCAACAAATTTTTGAGTGCCGAAGGGGAAGTGTGGTACAAACTGAACTGCCATGGAAAGGACACAGGTGCGAAGCCATTCTATTCTATTTTTGTTTCTTATTAATGCGACAGCGTTAAAGAGCTCGTTTTGAAGAAATTCTGGTGTCTATGTCGGTGGTTGTGAGTGAAAAATCATCATCTAATGCGTGACCAAAAAGTCGAGAATGATGCAATAAAATAAATGATAAAAATGTGTGCGTCTGAGCGGGGACTAAACCGAGGTCTTTTGGGGCCGAGGGGGGATTGAACGTGGGTCGCGTTTACGTGGCAAGAGGATGTTCTACTGCACGGCCATGCGTCTGTGGGTGAATGCAGTTACAAGAACTGCCTCTGCTTGCAAATGTAGTAAAACTTATTTTATTCCTTCAAAAGCACACAGGTGCTGTATACATGGTTCACAATACATGAACTATAGCAGTAGTAATGCGTGGTACGAAAGCTCATTGCCAGCGGGTGTCAAAACAAGTTGTTTTTGTTGTTGTTGTTCTCCTATTATTAGTGGCGCTAGATTCGTGGTTCAAAGCTGATCACCCACTACATAAGGCACACACGCTACTGTTCTTATTATCTAAAGGCCACGTAGCTGTAGGGGCATGTTTTAATTTCGTGTTTTACCAATTCCTGTGGCAAAGAAATCAAACGTTCTTTTTTATTTTTATTTACAAGATAAGCTTAACGTGTATGCTCAACGAAAGAACTCTAAGCAAGGCTAAATAGTTTGCTTCGCGTTTTTTTCTTATCTGCCCTTAAAAAAAACATTCGCCTACGAAAGAATGCTGTTGCCGGTAACGCTGTGGCTACAGTGAACTCTTACTGAAGTTAACTTCAAAGGACCCTGGAAAATGGGGTCACTTCACTGAAAGTTCATAAGAGACCTACCATGTACTGGTAGATATAACACCCCTGTGCACATTAGATATTGAGTGGTAGGTGTAAAACTCAATTTATATTCAAAATAAGTCTGCCGTTTTTGTTTGGAGTGACGGTCTTATAGCACATGAAGAGACAAAGCTGTCCACAGAGGTGCGATTATGTAATACTGGCCTTTGGCCGCTTTCCCGACACTGTAGGATTTCGAACTTGTCCGATAAAGAAAACAGCTTCCGTTTCAAGAAGTCGGTTTGTTGGCCTAACTGGAAATCGCCTAAAAACATATTTTAGCGGCTAAAGAGCACATACACAGAGCAATCAGCCGCAAAATAGCACATACACAGAGCAAAAAACACACGACGACGACAGGATGCGCTGTTGGAAGTGCTACCTGCTTCCATTTTATGGAACTCAAACGAAAGTGGGCATGTGGCGCATGAACTGCGCTGTTTTCGCCTGACGTGAAGACAGCAAAAAAGAAACTGACCCATAGGTGGCTAGTTATCTTGTCCCGCACGGCCGCTTTGCCTATGCGGCGCTGCATAATGTTGCTCCGCCGACAATTAATTGACGATATGGGTGACTTAATAGGGGGGGGGGGGTATTTCATGTGTTTAGATAGGGAAGTACGCTACAGAACCCCATGTGGTCGAAACTCCCGGAGCCTTCCACAACAGCATGCCCCTTGCACATATATGTCGGGGTTTTGGGGCGTAAAACTTTGCCAGCTATTTTTATTTTGGTAATATTTCTGTTTTTTTTCATAATACTTTTTATCGCAAGGAAAACGTTATACATGAAAAGCAGAACGGCGCAGAGATACGCAGCACCTATTTTTACCGAGGGCCAATAATCATTGTTTATCTGCTGTGTCTTGCGAAAATTTCCATTTACTCTAATGAATTCATATTATACTGCAACCCAAGCACCATGTTAATTTCTGTGGTGTAGAGTTTTTTCGTTCGGCTTCCGCACACTTCTAGTTTCACCTCCTAACGATGATGGATGGCACGCGCGATGAGCAGACCGGCATGAGCGAAGTAACAAGTAAGACGGCGATGCATCCATTGCAAAGCCCTCGCAGATTAAAACGGAAGCATAGATGTACAATTTTTTTTAATTTTTAACGAGCAATTTGAGTTGCGCACAGCGCCATCCAACACAGCTGCGTTTTCGATGGAGACAAAATTGGTGTAGGCCCGTGTGTTAAGATATGGGTGCACGTTAGAAAAAAAAAACCTAGAGAGTCGAAATTTCCAAAGCCTTCCACTACGGCTTCTTTCGTTATTTTATGGTGGATTTGGGACGTTAATACCCCACATATTAATCACTCAATGAGCGCCATCATACACACGAACGCATGTAGAACGAGAAAATGACGGGCCGGTGTTGCTACGCTATCCATTCTGCAGCTTGCCCTTTGCTTGCCTTGCATAATGTACGCACGCCTGTTCACAGACTGCGATAATTTGCCGCACTTGCCGTGTTTTACTATAGGCAGGTGGACCTTGGCCTAGACAAATGCTATTCCTTTATGTGTGCTGTTATAATTTGCATAGGCTGACTGACTGATGTACTTTTATATATTTCTCGCTTTGAATGGATGAATAAATTAACGAACATTTTTAATCCTCTCATCCCCAAAGGCTGATCATCATGAGGGGATCAGCCTTTGTCCCTTCCAGCCCTCCGTCGATGATGATGGCAGTGCCTCTGGAGAGGGCTCAAAGTCTTTAGACCCAAACAGCATCTTCGGCTGTACAAAATTATCTCAACTCTACATTTTTTGTTGCAAGTATCACTTATCGGCGAGATTTTTGAGGTTTGATATTTATGTTTATCTTGAACCGAACTTGTTTCAATGAGTGACACCAAAGGGCTAAAGGGAGAAAGAAATAAACATTATCAAAAAGCAAGTCAACCAGAATCAATGTTTCCTCTGTACGTTCCTCGGCCTCTTTGGTTTTTATTTGGAGCGTGCCGAAATACCGTCGCTAGTTGTTTCTTGACAAGTACTTTTTGAATAGATCTGCCAGATATGTAGTGTATCCACTGCTAGAGGGCTCACATGATCATTGTGGAAAATCTTTACATTCACAGCCACTTGCAGTTATAGACAACACCTGCAAGACATTAGTTAAGGCACGCTTAATTGCACGGTGACTCCTCCTTAGTCGATATATGCACTGGTATCCCTGGCAAAATTGCATGGCCACTTTAGAGAGGAAAATAAAGGCACATTGATGAATGACATTCAAATGCAATAGAGAAAAAAAAGGCTTGTTGAGAAAGAGACTGGGGCCGTTTCGTCACCGTCTGGACATTCATTCATTCACAAAACTTGAATAGTGCCCTGAAGCCCAGTATTTTCAGACCGAGGCGGGCCGCGTCCACGTCGGTACCGTCAGGCCGAGCGTTGTGGCGTCATTGTGGACCTTCTCGACTGCCCGTAGTTTATCTTGATAAGACGCGCTTTGCACCATCTGCCAGTAAAGCCATAGTTCTTCGGGGTCGGTGAGAGTCGCGGGAAAGTATAATTGATTGATGATTGATTGATTGATTTGTGGGGTTTAAAGTCCCAAAACCACCATATGATTATGAGAGACGCTGTAGTGGAGGGCTCCGGAAATTTCGACCACCTGGGGTTCTTTAACGTGCACCCTAATCTGAGCACATGGGCCTACAACATTTCAGCCTCCATTGGAAATGCAGCCGCCGCAGCCGGGAATCGAACCCGCGACCTGCGGGTCAGCAGCCGAGTACCTTAGCCACTAGACCACCGCGGCGGAGCACGGGAAAAATCGCCAGCATGTGTCTGATTCCAATGATGCCATCGCACGCGTCACAGTTGTCTTGATTTTCACTGTCATTGATTGGTTGATATGTGGGGTTTAACGTCCCAGAACCACCATATGACTATGAGAGACGCCCTAGTGGAGGGCTCCGGAAATTTTCACTGTCAGGGTGAGTTTTAGTTTTAAAAAATACGGACCGGAGTAAGTTCCGGTTTGCAGTAAACGTAGCGTGACTGCCTGAGCCCTGTTCAATTTTGCGTGTGGCAGTGAGAATCGCCTACGCCCAAGTAATAATATCGTATAGGTGCCGTGTGGGTATCGTTTCACGAAAAGAGTTTTAAAATTAGTTGGAAACTTTTAGAATAAAATGAGCTGTTTGTTTCCTTCTATTGGGTTGACATACTTCCCTGTCAAACTGGTGGACTTGACAGCGTAGAGGCTCGCGAACTGTGTGATATCAGTGCACGTTATAGAAACCAACAGACAGTCGATGTTTCCGGAGCCCTCCACTGCGGCGCCTCTGATATCACTGTCGTGATTTCGGGAGGTTCAACCCCAGATATTACTTATGTCCCTGTCGAAGCACACACTCTTTCCCTCTGTGTCTGCTAGTGGTTTTTCTTAGAGCCGCGTTCTGCCAAATGACAGAGTCGAGGGAGCGCGTTATGTGCCGTGACAAAGCCCGGCTTAATTGTCTTATTTATCTTATTATATTGGTTCTATCTCTATTTGATTTACTACCCCTTTGGACGGACTGTAACTGTTGGAAAGTGATAGGCTGTTTGATGCTGTAAGTTGCATAGAGCACGATTAAGACTTGCCGAGAAATAAACAGCATGTCATCGGTGTTAAGAAAAAACGCAGTAAAAACTTCAGCCGATCACATTCCCATATCTTCAATATTTTTTACCATATGACGATGAAAAATGAAAAAAAAAAGGTTATTCATCTGAACACAATGTACACGGGCTTGTCACAATTTCGCAGATAAAACTGTAAGCTGCCACTGGCCCAATGGCAAATGCTAAGTGACCGCAGCCAATATGAAAGCCCATGGTATACATGCTACTTTCACTATGAAAGCCGGCTTCCTCTGGACGTCTGTTTGACGCAATCACATCGCACTAACAACTCTCTTTTACCTTGCATTCCCTGAATAAGCGACATTCATCATTCTTTCAGCTCTAAACGAATCTTTTATTCTCTCTCTTTTTCTCTGTGAGCGCTCTCAGACTGGCGCAACAATCGCGACATTGTAGTCGAATTCATTTCCCGTTTGCTGGGCGCCAACACCCGCGTGACATGCTTTCCCTGAAAACGCCGCGGCACGGACAATTTTCGAAGACGCAGAGCGCGGGCTTTGTGAGCGTGATGGGCTTTCGAGATTCGCAGCGCACTACTGCATGCATGAGAAGCGAATGGAAGCCGTAAGCACATTGCAGACTGCGGTTCCAGTTTCCCAACAGGCATTCGCGCAGCGTGCGACCACCGCTCTTGCGCCACTTCCGCAGGTGCTTCGGAAGTAGCACTAGCCAAATATGCGAGTGCGCACACTGACGAACACTGAAAATGATAAACGTAACAGAGTGCTCAAGGCGGGTGACTGCGAAATCCTGGTGAGTATAGTCCGCGAGGCTTCCAGCACGCTTACTCGGAGCAATGTTGCTCATTCAGTCGGTGCCGTAGACACGCGCTGTGAGCGCCTGAGAGAGCAGCGCGGGGAAAACAGTTTGTGTATCTTACAATATGTGCGCAGCATAGGTGCCTGCGAAATAACGAAACCTCATTTTTTATTATATTATTTTCGTTAACTGCCCCAGAATAATCTAGCTGAAGAGTTTCAGGCAGAGTTACAATCTCGAGTAACCACCGAGGAATGGTGATAACATAGGTGTCCAACAAGGCTGGCACTCACCATCCTTTACTCTGTTCAGTTCTGCTAGTGTTCAGTGATTTCAGTTCTAGTAAAGGTCACCCCAAGTGCATTGCTATATTGAAGCTTTGTAATGTGTAACATTAGTACGATTTGTTTTAAAACAGTATACCTACTTGGTAGCAAATTGGAAAATCAAGGAAACAGAGTGTTTATTGTTCCAACAACGTTGTCTTAGAATAGGTAATAACATCTCGAGTGCGGAAGCTAACATTCATTCCCGTCAACGTGCCGCTCGCCTAAGCCGACTCACGCAGACGTGTATGCAGCACAATACGCAATCCATGAACTACTGCTATGCAAGGCTGATGCAATGTTCACTGCTACATGGGACAAAGAAAAACTAAATTCCGGTGGGGTTGATCGCTTATTTTAACGATCGCTTCAACTAATCACAGACAGTTGCACAAGGGTGCTACAAGCAGCCTTCGTCGCAGTGACACTCTTTTAGGGCGAAGCTCCATAGGCGTTGGGTCGTTCACTCCTGTGTACGGTAGTTGTAGTAGTTGTACGTAGCCACCTCTAGTTTAAAAGCTGCTCAATATACAACGTTGTATGTATATGTCCTTGGGAATAATATAACTAGATAGCGTTAGACGTTTTCAAAGGATATCCACGGAATGAATGGTGAATGATAAGTGGGGTGAAGCGTCCGTGTGTTCATCCGTCCATGCGTCTGTCCGTTCGCCCATCCATCCATCCGTCCAAGCTTCTACCAGTCCATTCGTGCGTTCGGGATTCTGTCCATCCGTCCATCCATGAGTCCATCCGTGCTTTTGTATGTATGTATGTATGTATGTATGTATGTATGTATGTATGTATGTATGTATGTATGTATGTATGTATGTATGTATGTATGTATGCATGTATGTATGTATGTATGTATGTATGTATGTATGTATTTATGTATGTATGTATGTATGTATGTATTTATGTATGTATGTATGTATGTATGTATGTATGCATGTATGTATGCATGTATGTATGTATGTATGTATGTATGTATGTATGTATGTATGTATGTATGTATGTATGTATGTACTCACCGCAATGTTGAACGCGTTCTGCCAGTTTCTTCCGAGCAACTTCTGAACGGATGGTCGGTGTGCCGAAAATACGTCGGAGCTGGTCTTTGAAGAAAGAAAAATCGCGGAAGTCGCTCTCATGGTTTAGGAACCATGTCTTGGCAACCTGAGAGATGTAAAACTGGACGCGTGCTAATTTCGATGCCTCCTCCCAGTTGTTGTAGACACCTACGTGGTCATAGTTGTCGAGCCAGTCTTCGACATCTTCGCCAGACAGACAGAAGATTGGAGGCTACCAGGGTGGTTGTTGACCGGGCTGGGGTTGGCGGCGGGTGGTTGGGCCGGCGGGTGGTTCGGTTGGGCTTGCCCATGCGCCATGGTGCTCTGCTAGCGTAAGTGACGGCCCGAACGGAGCTCCGGGAGCTGGCTTTGAATGGAGAAAGAATTCATTGGACCTTGAGGTCCAATGAATTCTTACAGAATGTATGTATGTATGTATGTATGTATGTATGTATGTATGTATGTATGTATGTATGTATGTATGTATGTATGTATGTATGTATGTATGTATGTATGTATGTATGTATGTATGTATGTATGCCTGTCTGTCTGTCTGTCCGTCCGTCCGTTCATGCTTCAGTCCTCCCGTCTGTCTGTTCATCCATCCATCCGTGCGTTCGTCGGTCTGTCTGTCTGTCTGTCCATCCGTGCTTGCGCCCGTCTGTCAGTGAGTCCATCCGTGCGTCCTTTCTTCTGTCTGTCCATTCGTTGATGCTTGTGTCTGTCTGTACATGCGTCCACGCCTGCGTCCATTCACCCATCCACCGTGGGTCCGTGATTCTGTCCGTTCATTTATGAGTCTGTCTGTGCGTCCATTTGTCTGTCTGTCCATCCATGCTTCCGTCCACCTGTCTGTCTATGCGACCGGCCATGCTTCCGTTCATGCTTCCGTTTGTCCGCCCATGCGTCCGTCCATGCGTCTATCCTTTCGGACGTACAAACGAATGCTTCGCCCCACTGATCATCACTCGCTCCATGGAAATGTCCTGACTTTTTCTATGACAGCAATAGTAGAAAGAATGGCGTGGGTGGTGCCGGGGTCATTTTCTGCCATTGGACGGCGCACACATGGCTCGTACGCAAATTAAGTAGTCTGCCTCGTCATCACACGTTTGTGAAAGGTCTTTTCTTTATTTTATTTTCTCAATGTTTGCATGGTGGTTGACGCTGCTGGCACAATATTCGGGATAGGCGTCATCACACGGCATTAAGCTCGAGTGTACGAAATTTTGCTGCTGCAGCAGTTCTTGGATTCAGGAGCGCGGTCTTTGTAAGTATTCCTAAATTGATTTTCTGCATGATCGTCGCTGACTATACCACACTAGCATGGAAGCCTTGACTCAGGTAAGCGATGCTGCTTCCGTTTCTTGCTGATTTGTGACGCATTTATTTTATTTTGAGCTGGACAAGCGTGTTAGAAGTGGTTTTATAAACTTGCACGGTTTGCTGAATTGCATACTGGGGGCAACTACGAACAACACTTACACACAGGCATAGCCGACGCTGCTGAAAATATTACGCACTGGGATTGTCACCCCCATAACCACTGAAAGTGAACTTCACCGCACCACAGTGAGCGATATATATATATATATATATATATATATATATATATATATATATATATATATATATATATAAACTATTTAACAAGCTCTGTGGTCATCGTGGTACAGGAAACAGCGACATTATCTGCAAAGAGCCCTTCATTCTCAGATTTATTTATTCACAATACTGCCAGTCTCCAAAGAGACCATAGCAGGTGGGCACTACAGTATACAGTTACAAAGAGCACTTTACACTTTCATGATCGTAAATTGGTAAATAATGTGTAAAAATACAAATCAGCAACTTTGAACCATACAATCAGCACTTATGCACACCATACACACCAAATACAAGTGAATGCTGGTTTGCATGTCACAGAAAAGCAGACATATCAAGGATGCTAAAAGACATTATTTTCAATTCTTGATAAGAAATCGCACAATGACTGGGCATTAGTGGTGAAAGAGGTTAACAAATTCTATTCGTGGATGGCAACTGGAAAAAAAGAGTATTTAAAAGCATCATTGTTACATTTGTATACTAATAGAGTATTTGTATGTTGGTGCCGGGTAGCTCGTGTTTGCGAATATTCAACGTAGTTTGAGACATCTATTTTGAAATAATTATGTAGGAGTTGATAAAGGAATTTCAAACGTGCCTGCTTCCTTATGTTACCTTACACGACTCTGTGCTTGCTTTAGATGTTACCTTACACGACTCTGTGGTTGCGTGAGTAGCCTTGTCCTACAATTTGTAGGTATAAACTGGTCCCAACCTTCCGCTTTAACTGGTCATGGGACCATTTGCTTTGAGCGAGCAAAAAGCAACTCAACACGACCGATTTGCACATGTGGCTCACGTTTCAAGTGCCCGTAAAGAGAGCAGTTTACTATATTCACTTCCTTCATTTACATGCTTGTTCAACATATCAATTGCTGGCGCTGTCAAACTCTCTCGTTCGACTTCCAGTCTACTGAAATTTTATTGTCCAAATTGTTTTGTAGCTACGCGAACCGAAGTACCTGGGTGGCGATGAAAAGTCGAGCACCTTTTATATATTATGCTAATTAATATTAAAATAGGAAAGAGCAAGATAAGGTATTTCAGGAAATTCTTCCGGTTCCTTACCAAGTTCCTCATCCATGATCCTCATGCGCGTTAGAGCGGGGTAAACAAAAAGAAGCAAGACAAACACATAGAGACAGGTATGAGTGACTGCGTTTGACCTTTGAGGGCATCCGAGTGCCGGTCTTTTTTAATCTTCTGAGGGCCCACTCCGCTTCGCTCTCACGCTTCCGAGGGTATCACTTCGCTCACGTGATTTCTCTGCGCGACCTCCATACGCATTTGCACCGTCGACGACGACACGAGTTTTCATAGGCAGCTAACATCTAATGTGGAGTTCTGCTGTTTATTTCATTGATTTATTTTGCACGTTGCAACGCGTTTCACTTCCGGCAAGGGACAAGACACAACGCATGTTGCCCTTTCGGCCACATAGGTTTGCTGATGACTGGGAAACGATTCGTATATACAAATGGAGAACTTAACTACCAGCACGTGGATTTTATTCCTTTCACAATAGCGGGGAGTTGCATTATATCCGACAAAGAGCTCGATTCTGAGGACGTGTAAAGAAGGCAAGAGTAAATAACTCACAAGAGAGAGAGCAAACATTCATTGTAAAGCTTGTGATTGAGTGCCCATCGCCAAATTGTGGTGGGATTGATAAATGTTCTTGATAATAAACTATCATTTGTGACAAAGCTTATTTCTTCAAGGTATTTAAAAAAAGTTAATACGAAGTGGTTTCATCATGTGCCGTCCCTCATGCGTTTTCATATATCGTGTGCGATACGTGGCTTTCAGCCGCAGATGTTCTTTAGGCGGAGTCATACAGATCAAATCATTTATATAAATCAGCTGTTCAAGATGTGTTTCCAACCAGTACGCGAAAGTTACTATTACCTATTAATTGATGTAACGTAACACTGGTGTACACTACTTTTCAAACTATTTCTAGAGGCCACATGTGTTCAAGCTTCAGGTTCTGGACACACAGATATATCGTCAATTACGACTCTATAGGTTGTCATGCAAATTTGAATAACGAACACGGTCGGCCATTTTTTTCTGTTTCCCACATTGTCAATATATTCTGCGAAACACGACGACATCTTTGGTACACGCAGCGTCAGACAGCCCTTAGCGGGGAACACCTTGCGGAGAACATACATAGGCTGCACGCACGCACCACTAAACATATCGAAGAGGTTTCCATATTTGCACACTTGCTCTTTCATGCAGAGTGGCATAATTTTACTTCCGTTCTGCCGTATTCGCTCGTCATGGACGAATGTACATGCAGTAATCTCCTTTCTAGCGACAACCAAGCAGTCATTCTCACAGCGCTAAGCCCCTTCGTAGCCGCCCATTTGATTTCGTTGAGTTCATCTGCTAGCCCTACAGCAACGTTTCGCGGTATTTGCCGTCATGCGAATCTGCGGTACACGGTACTCTGCGCCTTCAGGTGGCTGCGATAGATTTTTTTTTCCTGTTTGCCCGCTACGCGGCGAACTCTTCGCTCACTCGCGCTGACATCTGAGAAGCAAAGCGAAAAGCGAGAAATGGAAGAGAAGCCCGGCCGGATTTCCCCGATTGAAGGCTGCTTTACCAATTTCCTTTCGCTGGCTGTGGCATGACAATGCGGAGATGGAAGAGGGAAAACAGACGCGTTCCGAGCGCTGCACCAGTGCTAGTTTGCACCTAAACTAAACAGTCTTTAAGTTTGGTAGATCAATTTTGTGTGTTGTGGTAAATACGTAAGCTCCATTATGCAGTGCATTGGCCTTTCACTGACTCACTACAAAAAACTGCTTTCAACGCCATAAAATGCGTTCATATAATGTTGATATTCACATTGTGGCGCTGTTTACTGAGAAAAATGAATTGTTTTAAAGGAAGGAACGTTTCTGAAACTGCTCATAAGACACGCAAACTTTCATCCCCACGCGAACGCATCGAAGCGCACAGAAATGCATGTGTCTAGACACGCACCCACGTGGCTTAGACAGGCACTGTAGCACTTTAAAAGCGAATGTGATGTAGACTGATGGTAATAATGGGGCGCAGGGCTATAATCTGATACTTACAAAAGACGATCGAAGTTCCCCAAAAACCCACAGAAACATCACATACATAATCCGCGCAACTACACATCAATATTACCAATGCTTCCATATTCTTCTTTTTGATAGTGTACGCCGAATTCCATACGAGATAGCAAGACTGTTTGGTAAGAATCGAACGTCATGTCATGCAATGATATGGACTGCATCTGAATATTATGCTGCAGTGCAAGATGGGTACAATGAGCCACAACAGCACGATATGGTGCGGATGCAGCGAATTTCTAGTAAACTGCACTGAACCGGTGAAAGAAGTGCCTAGAGTACACACAAAACACGAGTCGAGCGCTGGAGTCGACGTTTGTAGAGCTCAGGTCACGTGAACAGCGCGCATCTGTCATCCAGTGCCAGCTCACTATGTAACGTTCATAAATGAAAATTTTCTTGAAGCTCAACAAAAAAAAAGGCGGACAAAAGAAGCTGACAAGGACAGTGCTTGCCCTCACAACTGAAGTTTTATTAGTCAGAAAAAAATATTGAAAGTGGTTACATGGTTCTTCACGCATGTGCAGCAGACCAAGGTGCAGCAAAAAACACTCGTATTGAGATTACACAAGTATCTGTGCTCTTTGTCATTTATTGTGTTTTTCAAGTCCTACGCGTCGAGATACGCGTATTCTTTGTTATGCAGCACAATGCAGCACACTGCCTGTCTCGTGTGATTATTATGTGGGGTTTAACATCACAAAATCATGATTTGTGAATATGAAAGATGCCGGGTGAAGGGAACCGGTAACTTCGACCACCAGGGGTTCTTTAACGTCCACCCAAATCTGAGCACACGGGCCTACAACAATTTTTTTCTTTATACGAAACGCTGTCGCCGCAGCCGGGATTCGATCCCGCGACCTGCAGGTCAGCAGCCGAGTACCTTAGCCACAGGACCACCGTGATGGCGCTCCCATACCTCTCTTAGCGAAAGCAATGGTAGCTTGCCATAAACGCTGTTCATATTCATTAAACTAGGGGCAGACTTTCGAATTAATCAAAAAAGAAGAAAGTGTCACCTACACCTAAAACAGCCAGATAAGAAATGCATTCTCTCGTTATCATTTAAAAAGAAAGTTATTATGTTTACGATATCATAAAATATTAAGACAATAACTTTCATGAAAGTACGAATGGTTCAGTGTCAAGCGGCAAATGAATTACGTATGCAAATTTCTCTGGTTATTTAGTATTTTCGCTAATATTTCATGAGGCTTAAAGGTGCTCAATTCAACTACCGTTCAAGCTTAATTGCCATTGAATTGAGCTAAGGCCATGTATGTCGGCGGAAGCTGCTCGTTTATTGTGCGTCAGTTTAAAATATCTTTTTTTAATCTATAAAGTGTAGTGGATCATGTGCACCATCGTGTATGCGCCTGCAAAAAAGGAAGAAAATACCCACGCTCCGATTCTGCGAAAACCTTTGTCGCCTTTGCCAGCCTTTCCATACGCTCCTTTTCTGTAGCGACCTCGCTGCGACTTTGCTGGTTGAATAAACTTCATCACAAAAGTAAATTTGCAAGTTTTAATTTTAAAATTTTCTTTTTGTTTTCGCACAGAAGTAATTGACACTGCAGATTTTCCACTAACTAATCATGAATAAATTTCGCCTTGTTCTACTGCGATAAAGCCTAACCCCCGTCTTCACAAACGCTCCTCGACTCGAATTTCTTCCTTCACTGGACAGAGCCCTGGTTCACCACTCGGCTGAAAATGACGCTGCGCGACTCAAGAACCGCAGCAGATTATTGCTGACATGCAGTGACTTGCCGTACCAAGAGATGGCGCTCCCATCGGCTTTCTCAAGTGAAGGCTAAGCGTTGAATGAAGGGAGGTTCTAAAATACGGGGGTGAACATCTCTAATGCGTGGGTCTCTTCATGAGAGATTAGCTGCGCTGTTTCTTAAACTGATAAGAGAAAGTGGATTCGCGCTTGCTTAACCTTCGAAGAACCTCTAAAGAAAGACCGGGCGGCGGTACTTCCTGGCAAATATTCTGGACTTTGTGGTTGGTGTGCATGGCGGCTGTAAACGGCCTGTAATGCGATGAACTGTTAGAGCGTAAGCAGCTTTCGAGGATGCGCGCGTTTTCGAGCTTTAGTTCAAGTCACTCGGGGGGGGGGGGGGGGCGTTAAGTTATGCTGCGATACTCTCTTTCTTTTTTTTTTACTTTTACTCGCGTATTCATGTACACAGGCGTTTATTATTATAGGTAGGTATTGAGTACTTGATATTGAGCATGCACCTAGCTAGTTTTTTTTCTACTCGGTACTTTTTTTTTCCTTTGCCGCATGGTTCTTTTCTGTCGTGACCTCGTTGCGACTTCACTGCTTTTCCTAAACTCATAAGCATGAGAAAAATACAAGGCTCTATATATTTCGGGACATCCTATGAGTACCACAGATGAGAAAAAAAGAAAAAAAAAGAGCAGTACACTCTTAAATAGTATTAGCAAAAAGCATAGTATGAATAAAGGATGCGTAAGTTTCTGTTTCCCACCAGAGCAGCTTTACTATAGAGGGGCTTATAAGAGAGGAAAATGAGATAAACGTGATTCACATTTACAGCAGTGGAAGTGTACATTACCAGTCAGCTTAGATAACGTTCACTCCCTAAGACCAACCAGATTTTATTTCTACATACATCTGAACGTAAGAGAAGGTAGCCAAGTTTCTAGAAAACAAACAAAAAATAATAGTCATAAACAGTGTGACTGCATACAATGGCCAATATAAGGGTAATCTTTCGGTTGAGCATAGTCTGACCCATTTGAGGCGTTCAATCAGATTGCCGAAGCTGGAGCTTTGGAGCCACAAGAGGGTTCCGAATGAAGATGAGTTGGCCCGAGAACATCGGTTTCACTTCGGATTCTTTCACGTCTATTAATTTATTTATTCATTTATTTATCTTCTCTTTAGCTACAGAGTTCGTAATTCATTCGAAGTAAGTATGAACAAACTAATTTCGCTGCCCCTGTGTGCCAATTACGTAGTATTTTGTGATAAATTCGCGCATTTTTTTTACATGTTGGTAATAAAAAAGCATAGGAGCCGTCTTATGGAAAAGATTGGAATATTTATTAACGGGTTGGGTTAAAGCTTCAACAAATATATTGCTCCTAAAATTGAATTTTCGACAGCGAAGGCGTTCACGCTATAGCCGCAACTTGTATGGCCTACCAAAAACTATACCCGTCATAAACGGATATGTGCCACAGAAATTGAATAAATTTCAGTACTCACCCTGGTCGACTAAAAACAATGATATCGACAATTATACTAACAAATGGCTGTGAAGTGACAGCGCAGAGCCATAGACCCCGAATGCGCACAACGAGAGAATACTAACGAGAAAGACGAAGGTGGCTGCGGCAAGACTGCGAAGCAATGAAAGCCCTACACCGGCGACAATGTTTTTTACGTCTACGAGAAGTGCAAACGTTTGGCTTCACTGGAGTTTAGACACCTGTGTCGTGTCTGTGACAGTTGGTGGTTTAACTAGAAGCCCCTGCGCTGAAAACTTTCATAAAATATTCTAGTACCTGGTTAAAACCTAGCAGCGACTTGAATGCAACCTATAGAAACAACCTGCATTACTTATAGTTAAATCCCATAAAAAATAAACAACCAAGCAGATTAGTCTTCACGATTCTCCAGTTTCACTCTTTCAAGCCTTGCATGGCTTAGGTGTAATTTATTATTGTCTTCTTAATTATATATTTCTGTTTACAGTGTAACTTACTTTGAGTCCATCAAGATGATATCCAATAATACTATAATAATTGTTGAAGTTTAACGCACTAAAACCACCATATGGTTATGACAGACGCCGTAGTGAAAGGCTCCGGAAATTTATACAACCTGGGGTTCTTAATGTGCACCTATATCTAAGCACACGGGCCTCAACCATTCTCGCCTCCATCGAAAATGCGACTCCCGCGGCCGGGATTTCATCCCACGACCTGTGGGTCAGCAGCCGAGTGCCTTAGCCGCTAGACCGCCATGGCGGGGCATTCAATAATACTGCTCTGGTAATGCAGTAGTTGCACATTCTAGTTTTTTTTATACCTTGCTGTAATTATGCTGAAAGTCCTCTTCTGCTAACCATCACAACCGAACAACCGTTGTGTTGACACATTTATTTCGGTACGTTTTGAAAATCATGTTTGCTCATGCACTTGTTGCGCTACCATTTTTTTCCGCTCTTAGTTTGCGCACCTTTTTTCATATATTGTCTTACCGATTCACCCAACGTATAGTCCTGCTTAGTGTATATGTTTATGAGCACGTCGCTTAGCAACGCAGGGTGGTTTCCGACATCAACACTGATTTTAGCTTGACGTCTATTGATCCGCTCACCATATACATAATGTTTCAGTAAAAGCATGACAAAAATAATGAGTCCGGGCACCTTCTAAAGATTTTGTTCTAAATAATCATAAAAGACAAGAGTGCATTAAAACAAAAGTAAGGCGTGGATTGGCTTGCGATGAAGGGCATGTGCGAAGGTTAAGAAAGGCGTTTTTGTTGCTTGCTGGATTGGCGCATACGTATACGCTGAAAAGCGCGATGTTACACAGCCAATGGGAAATATTGGCTTCTAGGGATTCGTTTTTGAGGGTTAATGGCCCGTGAAGGTCACCCTTGTAGCGGTGGCTGAACGACCCTAATGAGAAAAGCAATCTGTACTGTTACCGTTCTTTCTGCTGTAGAGTTTACTTAGAATGCAATGCATACTTCAGTAATGAGCGATGATGATTCTCTACAGTTGATGCAGAACAAGCTAAACAAATTGTAACGCCTTCGTACTACGCAACTCTGCAAACCATCTTCGGAAATTCCATGGCAACAGCAGAAGCCCAACGTACGCGAGTGGGATGATGTACGACTGCAGAAACTTAAATTAGTCTGAACGACTTTCCAAAGCATGCTTTGCGCTCACCTACTTACTATATATAAAAAGAGAAGTCAGCGTGTGGCTCTAAAAATGAATAAGGTCGCAGTGAGAGTAAGACTATATGTCTTTGTTTTGAATGAATGTATTCAGTGATCAGTGGAGTCTGTAGAAAAATATTCATCAGCAAAGAAAGGAAAGAAAAAAAAGAAAAGAAAGAAAAAAAAGAAAGAAAGAGGGAGAGAGAATGAAGGAGAGAAGGAAAGAAAAAAGGCAGATAGACCGGCAGGCATCATACTTAATGTGACATTCCTGAAGAACGCATTGATTATTACCTGATATGTTTTTGTTTTACGAACATTGGTGTATATGGGTGAATATTGGTTCTTGAATATTTAGCATGTGGCACTTGGGTGGGCTTAGTTTTGAAACTTCTTGCGGACCATGTTCATGATGCCCTTCGCTGTTAATTCCCTTATCAGACGCAACCAAATATACAGAATAGCAATGCACGATGGCAACGCCAAAATCCTTGTAGGATAAAAAAAAAAGATCGTGGACTTGGGAATGAGGGAAAATTGTAGACGCCTAAAAAGACCAGAAGAATAAAGGAGCTCAGGAAAAACGCTCTTTCCCCGAGGTTTCTAAAGACAAAGGACGCCCGCATCCCGTGTTTTGGACACTGCGCGAGATAAGCAAGAGACAAGGAAGACGGCTGGCTTTTGTTAAGAAAAGCGGGCATGCAGTGAAGCTACGATGACCTCCGTAGTAAGGCCAGCTGTGGGCGACAATGCTGACGCCTTGTGGATGCGAGCCGTTCTCGTAGGAAATGCCTCTGCTGCTAAACGTAGCCGATGATCACGGCTGAAGGACGCACAACGAGGAAGCGGCTTGACGAAATATATGTCTCAATCTTCACATTCTTGGAGCACCAATAACGATGCTTCCTGTGTTTTCAGGACACCCCGCCTGCGCAGGAGGGTGTAATATGTAAGGTTTGTGTAAGTGACGCAGGCACCTAGTCTACTTCTTTTTTCCCCCCGTAAAGATATTGTTGTTCTGTTTTCCCTTAGCCAGTAGAAAAGGCGGTATTCGCTCAGGCGTCGCCAGTCAAGCAATGCTTAGTCGCTCAGCCTCTGCAGCATGATATGCTATGCGCAGACCCCGCAACAGCGCCCACAGTGACAATGCCGGAGAAAGCAGCTCGGGCTACGAGCGAGTGGGTCATTTCTATAACGCATCGTCGTGGTGGGCGCTCACACCAGCTGAATAAGACAAATGTTCAGTTACTATAAGACAATGCCCTCACTCCACGACGAACAAAGCATAATTAACGATCACGCACTGAGCCATGCCTTGCTTGGTCATAAATTGCAACGCTTCGATCGGCCCGGTTATTTTGTCAGCATACAGTATGTGTGAACGTGTTTGTATGCAGAAAGGATCGGCCTCGTTGCATTCGACGCCGCAGTGCACGTTGATAGAAGTAGCGCACTGAGCAGAAGCCGTCTGAAGCCGTGGTACAGGCAGTCCTGCCACGGCGACTCGACGATGGTTGTCGGGCAGCAGGCGTGCCGTGCGCACTTACTCGGCAGCCGATATGCCGGTGTTGTCAAGCTGATGCATGACATGTCGCGGCGCAGCACGACGTGAGATCGAGACCGCATCGCTCACACAATTCATCACCGATGGTGACATCCCGCGTCAGCAGCTTAAGCTGAAACAGCCTAATCGAGATTTATATTAGGATGAAAGTGCTTGGGCTTTCGGCAACATTCCTGTAGAACGTCATCGCTTCGCGTTAGGGTGCAGCTGATCTTAACGAACTGTTCTAGACAGCTGACCGAGTATTTCTTCAGCTTATACGCAAGGTCTATGTGTGCAGACCCGCTTTACCAGCATGCTTCCGCGACTGCATGCTGTCGCGAGAAACTTCTCTTTCGTGACAGCAGTAGATAACGTAACATCAAAACTGAAAAAAAAAAAAAACTGGATGTTAGCATCACCATATTCTGACGTGCTTAAGAAGGCTGCTATGAGTTCATGAGGTTTTCAGTCGAACCTAATATGACGTGGTGCCAACAAAACGCCGCACAAAGCGGCAGCTTTCTATGCAGCGATGTTTTGTGAAATAAAAAAATCGTGCGTAACAGCTTTTAAATTAAAAAAAGAACATATATAGACGTGACGCAGTGTTTATGTTGGCGTACGCAAAAATTTGTGAAGAGGATTGATTGATATGTGGGGTTTAACGTCCCAAAACCACTATATGATTATGAGAGACGCCGTAGTGGAGGGCTCCGGAAATTTAAACCACCTGGGGTTCTTTAACGTGCACACAAATCTGAGCACACGGGCCTACAACATTTCCGCCTCCATCGGAAATGCAGCCGCCGCAGCCGGGATTCGAACCCGCGCCCTGCGGGTCAGCAGCAGAGTACCTTAGCCACTAGACCACCGCGGCGGGGCAAATTTGTGAAGAGGAAGGACTAAACAAAAAAACATGTTGTGCACCGACTGTAAAATGAAGCTTTCTTTGTGAATGCATGAAGAAACCAGGCTCGATCATACAACACTTTACATCATAAAATTGCGCTATACGACACGTGTTGAATAAAATTGATCTTTTTAATTTCTTATCAGCATTGTAGGTTGACGTCTTCTTTGGATATGAAAGGCCTAAATTGTCCCTCACACAAATGCTCTAATTCTTGCTGTAATTATCGTATGAGCCCCCTCCTCAGGCTAAATGAGACTGTAAAAACTTGGTATCTGCAGCATTTACAACTTCCTTTAAGCATTATACTACGCTACTACAGAAATCCTGTAGAAATGTTGTAATAAACAGTGTCATTTTTGCTTATAGTATTTTTTGCTTACTAAGGGATAACACTTGCATAAGTGGCGTGTTAGTAAACGTTACCACATCTACCTGTGGCAGTATATTATGCTACAATTGTAGCAATGTTACGGAAAACTTAGCGCAAATTGTCATACCTTTATTATTACAAAAATAACAGTTCTGTGCTGTGTCACGAAAAACCTCTACACAAATAATAAGGTATGAGAATCTGGATCCAAAACGTCGATTATTTTTTCAAATTCTTTACTTACCATTAAGACATGCAGCCCCAGAGTATAAGTAGGCTATAGATGCGTGAAATCCTTTTGATATGTGTGAGTTCCCGTTCCCGCTTGTGGTTCGTTCATACCCGCATGTATAAATTGTCATGTAAAGATGCCATTTTCCTTTATAGTTGTAAATTTTCCTGGTAATAATGATGCAATTGGTGGCTATAATGGTATGCTGTTGTAATTTATTTGACTAATAACGTACGAGTGTATGGGATGTAACTCTAGTAAGGTTACGTTGTATTGCTACTTCGTATATATATATATATATATATATATATATATGTAATGCAGAATTTAAGGGGAAGGTCAAATAACGCTGGGCGCTCAAATACGAACGCAAGGGAGAGTTCGAGACGGCATTTGTAGCGTGTTTACTTCTATCTTTCGTCCGTATTCGCACTTTCAGTCGCTCTTTATAATGCTCTTATCGGCTCTTCACTAGAATACGCGCAAATCATCTGGCAACCACATCAGATGTGTCTGACTAACATGCTTGAATCCGTACAGAACAAGGCCGCGCGCTTCATTCTGTCATCGTACTCAAAATACCAGAGTGTATCTGCCTTCAAGGACGAACTTAATCTCCCCCCTCTCACCCAACGCAGGCAGTTGTCAAGATTAACTTTTTTCACACCCTGTACCATCATCCAACACCATTCGCTCGCAAATTTATACTCCCGGCACCCTATACGTCCGCACGTGCTGACCACGCTCACAAAGTTGGCCCAATTTTTGCCCGAACAAACAAATATCAGAACTCACCCCTTGTTCTGGCAATCAATGAATGGAATTCTTTACCTAATAGCCTAGTGGACCAAACAGACACCTCTTCTTTTCAAACCGCACTCCTCGCTTTTCTAGCTATTCAAAATACAGTGTAACTTGTCTTCATCATGCTCATCTTTTTTAGGCTGTAGATTTGTGTTCCTGCCTTCCAAATACCAGATTTTCTGTCACTTTTACACTTTTTTTATATGTTTCACGCTGTACTTTGCAATTGTGTACTTTTACTGCCTTTATGATATTGTAATGTCACTTTTGTTGTGTTGATTCTTTCTTTTTACAATATTATACGTTGTGTCGGCTTTCAACCCATTTCCCCCCCCCCATGTAATGCCCATTTGGGCCCTTAGGGTACCTAAATAAATAAATAAGTAAATAAATAATCACCAATACATACCAACTAGCTCAGGTCTCTGCTGTTCCAAACACGATGGGATCTTGAAGGGTTGAATAAATTTTGAACAGGGTGGGGTGGAGCCCCTGTTTTCTTCAATGAACACGACATGTCTAAGTGTTCTCGCTGAACGCGATATGCAAGTAACGCTCGTGTAGACTTGGGATAGAGAGAAACGCAAGCGCTGCGAAATCCACCATTCTAGGTTTTTCTTCATTTATTTATCAACAGCTATAGCCTGAATGGCCGTGGCGTAGCCAGGGGATAGCACACTGGGCCCATGAACCATGAAAAAAAAAACATTTCTGGCTACGATCCAGCTGGATGGTAACAACAAGCCACAAGAGTCATTCATGATTCTATGAGGGATCATTCTAGAATATTTTGATTGCTCTGAAGTCAGGGCGTGATGAAAATAGTGATGCATGGTTCTCCTTCCTTTCCATCCCCGCTGTACATTCACGTGGGTGCACGGTTAACAAACTCTGGCAGACAAAATTTTTCCTGAGTTGCCCATTATGGGCTTGCCTGTCGTACTTTGTCGCACTTTGATGTCGCACTTTTAACCCGCAATACCAAGAAGTAACTATGAAAGTGTACTACTGAAAGCACGAAAACAAAGCAACAACATAATGAACGCTTCCTTATTCGGTTTAATTTATTCGAACGCGTGATCTTTCTACCGCAATGGCAGGTGGAAAATGTAAGAGAAACAAATCCGGCCCCTCCTAACAGTGAACCATATAGGGCAACAAAACAATTCAAAATAAATGAGCATGGGGATTTTAACTAATGGGTGTAGCGAAAACCCGCGTGTCTACGGCTTTCACCGAGCAAGCCACGAAGGCCATTTACGGAGGGGCTGTTGGAAGTTGAATGCGAACGAAATTCTCGAAGCTCAAAACCATCATCACTGCTCCTTTCGGGACACCGGTAATACACATAGGCACGCATTACAATGTCAGCGAGCAGGAGTTCTTATTGAATCATATAATCACAAATTATGGACCTTCTCAGCGATGTGCACGGCGTTTACCCAGTTCAAACGAGCGTCGACGTGGATGCTGGAAAAACGGTTTCATATGAAACTTGGTGTAGCGTTTACTCGAGTAAACGCTTATTTGAAATGCAAAGACGTGTGCGGGAGGCGTGTTGGGTTTTGAGTGGAGTGAACTAGAATCATATTCTAGTTTATCATAGTTTTGTGCAAGTTTCATCTCAGATAGGCGAGCCGAAAGAGTGTTTCCAGTCGACCTGTAATCGAGCGTTGCGGGTGGTGGAGAGGGTGAAGCGAGAAGAGTGTGTTTCGAGCGTACGGAGGAGCCGGTAGCTGCGGGCGATGCGGCGAATGCGCTGCGGGCGAGGTAGATAGTGATGTCAGTGCGCACCTGCGAAAGAAGTGTGTGAGGAGAGCAACACATCAATGTGCAGGTGGAGCGTGACCTACTTGACGCCGCTCCAATATCTGAGGCGAGGTGAATGCGTTGCGGCACGTTCGTACGGACGCATGCTTGTACGCGTTACAAACGCGACCCAAAGAGCTGCTTCACATTTAAAAGTAGGAAGAAAGTAGTAAGAAAGAAAGATGTGGATTTAAAGAAGCTAAATCCGCACTCGAATCGTGGACATCATTCCTCAAAGAAGCAGCGCACGCGGAAAGCAGCGTCGCTCGTCATCCCCCCCCCCCCCCCCGTTGGTGTTCGCGTGGTGCCGCTGGCGTCGGTGGCTCATAGAGAGCCGAGCCCGCAGGCGTGGAATTGGCGCGACGTCGCCGGCGCTGACGAGACCGGCGTCAACGTACGGGGCGCAGTTACGCCAGTGATGCGTGGCGTCGGTCTTAATGAAAGCCGCACGCAGCCAGGGAAGGGGAATCCGCATGCAGCGGAGCAAGGCGGGCGGGGACGCCTCACGGTCGACACCCACCCATTTGTTCGTCGACCGCGTTTTAACGCGCGCACAAAGCCGCGGGTGGTCGCCCCAGCCCTTAGAAAAAAGCGCTGGTGCTGAAGGGGGCTGGATGAAGCACGCCGGCGAAAGTGCGGAGTGTTGACCTTGCCCTCTTTTGTTGCTCTGCCATCTTCCGGGCATTCCTGAGTGGTGTTCATTTTCTACGCCCTACACGCGCATTATTGTGTTCACTTCGACAATCACCGGCCCTCCTTTCGAAATCGTTCAAGCGCTCACCGCTCTTCGCGTGCCTGTTAAGTATTTCTATAAGCAATGATACGATCGTTTTCCTCAGCTCCGAAGCAAGGTGTATTGGAGAAAAAGAGGTACGTACGGATTATATGATATTGTGAGGTCTGCGGGGAAGAAATAATGGTTATGGCAGGTACACTTACCTTAGATGCACTTTGAAGAATACCTAATTGATGGTCAAAATTTTTCTGCTGTATAATTTTAAGATCTACCTTTCTGCCCTCCTTGTCTCATTCAGTAATCATGAGTTGCAGTTCATCCCGTGAGTTACTCAGCAATGCAATACTCTTCATTAACGTAGATGTGAATAAGGCTGAGTATATGTGTCTGTATACGTACGGGAAAGGGAATGAGTTGGTTTGAAGCCGCGGCCAAGTGATTTGTTGTGCTTTGTTTAGTTGTGGCTGCGCGGGTGGTTTGGTTTGCCTTGATAGCTTGTAGTAAGTACTGTGTGTTATAGTGAAAGGTGGTGAGCGGTTCGGTTGCTTCGATATCGTGGTCCGAAGCCGGGCCCACCGCTTGGCGTACGAGTCCTAGAGCTTGCTTGTGGGCGGCTTCGCTAACCGGGTTACCTGCGTGTGCTGGGACTTCATTCGCATCTACGTGAAATCTTTGCAGGACACAGACCGCAACCTTGGACCACATCTTATGGGGAGGCAGCAAGGACCCTCTTCCTCCAGACCTCCTATGGCAGTCACCATCAAGTTAAGTCTGGGAGAGAATCAAGACGACCACAAGCCTGAACGCCAAGCTTCGGGCCATCAAAAGTGCTGACGAGGTGGCGACCGGGCATGGCCTGACAGCCCTCACCACCTAGGAAAGCATCAGCCACATTAATAAAGTCGTTTACTTCTACTACTCCACAAACTCATTTTTTAACTCTTCCCATTCTAGGCCTCTGAAAACTTCCTGTAAGCACGCGGTAAATAGCATTGGGGAGATTGCATCGCCTTGTCTTACAGTCTTTTTGATTGGTATTCTGTCTCTTTCTTGGTGGAGCACACTGGTGGCAGTTGATCCTCAGCAGATTTCTTCCAGAGTGTTTATACATGCGTTGCCGACGCCCTGATTCCACAGCGTACGCATGACTGCTGACATTTTTAGTGAATCAAATAGCTTCTCGTAATCTTTGAAGGCTATGTACTGTAGTTCGCGGTATTCTGAGAATTCCTCTATACCTGATTGAAAGTATATAAATGTGGTCGATTGTTGAGTAGCCTGATCAAAATTCTGCGTGTGCCTTTGGCTGATTCAATTCTAATGTTGTCTTAACTTTTTTAATTACCTATGTAAAGAGCTTGCATACGATGGAGAGCAAGCTGATCAGCCAGCAATTCTTGAAGTTCTTGTCATCTCTTTCTTATGTATTAAGAAGATGTTAGCATTCTTCCAAGATTCTGGTACCCTCCACGCCAGGAGACACTTCATAAACAGGGTGGCTAGTTTTGCTAACACAATCCCTACTCCGTCTTTCAGCAGATCTGATGTTACCCGATCCCCTTGCCTCTTTGCATTCCTCCAAGGATTTTCTAAGTTATTTAGTCATTACTGGTTGGTTGTCATATGGGTTACTGCGAGGTCTTACATTATGCTCGCGGACGTCCCGGCTACTGCACAGATCTCTGTAAAACTCCTTTGCTATTTCAACTATCCTGTTCACATTGGTAGTTAATTTGCCTTTCTTGTCCCTTAGTGCTTACATCTGTCTTTTTTTCCTATCCCAAGTTTTCTCCTCACTGTTTTGATGCTTCCTCCGTTCTTTAAAGCGTGTTGAATTCTCTCCATGTTATACCTTCCTAATCGGGTACTTCACGCTCATTAATTAATTTTGGTAACATTTCGGCTTGCACACAGTGGACGGGAAAACCAAAGGTGAAAAGACAAACGAGCACGAAAGCTCTTCGAAAGCTCTGCCAGGTCCATATTGTTTGTTGTGTTTGAGATTTTCATGCTTTCATGTGCAACAACCTCGGAAAAGAACAGCATTTAGAAATAGGTAACAGTGCACTTGAAGTTGTAAAAGACTACGTCTACTTAGGACAACTAATAACCGTGGAGCCTAACAACGAAATTGAAGTAACTAGAGGAATAAGGATGGGGTGGAGCATATTCAGTAAGCACTCTCAAATCATGACTGGTAGATTGCCACTGTCTCTCAAGAGGAAGGTATACAACAGCTGCATCTTGCCGGTACTTACATGCGGAGCAGAAACTTGGAGGCTTACAAAGAGTGTTCCGCATTAATTGAGGACGATGCAGCGAGCGATGGAAAATGATAGGTGTAATCTTGAAGAGGCCCTGCAACACTTTTTTAGCGTGGTCAGAAAACACTGCCGATCGGTAGTGGAGGCTTCCGACTACACGCGAGTCAAATAATTTAGCACAGCACATGGCCTTCAATTCACAATAAATTATGAAAGTGAGCTGAAAATTGCTTTCTCTTCACTCGACAAATCACGTTATATGCCTAAACATCACTCGTCAACGACCCACCTATCACTCATTGGCTGATTTGAACATGGTGCACTCGCTCGTAACAGGGATCGCCGCGGGAGGCCGCTACTTTTCCACACGTGCGTGCACGATCACGCTGAAAAAACCGAGCATTCGAAGAAAAAGGAAAAAAAAAAAGGCTCAAGGTCGCGAAGCGCGCATGACGTTTTTCTGAGGCCCTGCCATCCTTTCTGCTTAGCTTCCCGCGCTTTCTTCGGGACGAGAGAAGAGAGAATGCAATTGCAGTATGCGACAAACCTTTGTAACTCCACTTGCACTGGATGGAATCTGAAAATTTTTGCAGCGTTAAATTCGTGAGGCAATGGGTTCTTTTAGTAAATTCATTCCATGGTTACTTGAAAAGCGTTTTATGGCCTTTTTAGGAGACAAGGAGAGAGCAGAGTGGATCTGGGAAGAAACCAGGGTTAAGAATATCATAGTTGAATTGAAGAAGAAGAAATAGACATGGGCAGGATAACCACCGCTCTTTAGAGATAACTCACTCGATTCCCAGAGAAGTCAAGCGGGTTTGATTATAATCAAAATTTACTGAGCCATCCAGTAGTACGTTCCTCGAGACCATATTACGTGTTTCGGATGTAAACCAGACCAATTATTTAGGGAACATTGGAGACTCTCACTCACTCACTCACTCACTTCACTCCACTTCAGTAAAAAGTAGCTTAAATGAACAGAGAGTAAGAAAGGAACAGTCTGGCGCTTCGTTGAACGTTCACATTCGCAACGCCTTTACATGTCCTTGAATCTCCATCGTTCGTCCTGCCCTGAAATAAGGAGCTGCTCCCCACGGGCAATTTCAGATAGCTGAAAACACGTTCGCTTTGTGGTTCACGAGGAATGTGTCAGCAACGCATACATATTTTATAAACGCAGTTGCCAAAACTAACAATCTCAGCGCGATATGCACAGATAAGACCATGTGGCGCATCTCTCTCGGGGCTGACTGCGCGTCAAAGCCGACCGGATTCCGAACCTGGCGTGATATCGCTAGCGAGCTGTTGTGATCGTCGTTTGAGCTCCCTCACTCTGGAATCTATTCGAGCTCGCCACGCTCATCATGGGTGTCCTTTCAATATGGATGACCCTCAGCCAGAGCACGCGTATCGCGTGCAGACCGCGTTTTGTGGGGCGTGAGGGGTCCGATAAGGGGGCGTTTGGTGTGGCTGCTGCACGCGACACCATGGGTCGTGGAACGACAGCAAGAAAACGAATGCAGATATTGATAGATGAGTGGCTTATGCGGGATGCGATGGTTGAACTAATCGTATAGGCTGAATTCTTTTTTTTTTTACTATATACCTTTGGGGCCGTGGATGCGGAGTGCATATGGGGTAAGATACAGGTGCACTCTTAAAATGTATCTTTTTTCCGTTAACAGGTTTGACATTTTGTATTGTGACAAATGGCTTTAAAGTTAACCTGACTCGTTGCCCCACACCTTTCCCTTTCATAATGCATAGGGGCAAAAAACAGTCAATTGTCTGTCAAGACTCGTCTGGTCTGTTATTTATTCGTACTTCGTCTCTTCTAGTTCGCAATGTTTTTATCTTATACCATGTTTGACCAACTAACCCAACGAAACAGACTTCTAAGCTTACTTCATGTGTTGTTTAATGTCTAGGTACCACATGTGCAGAGCACTATGGTCATACAAATGCAAAAGACATAGGGAAGTTGTTATAAATGGTAGCTCAGGAACAATGCTATTGATGTTACCTTTTCTATGAAGTTAAAGGTGAGCGTGTAAAAAATTGCTCTTGAATCTTTTTTTTGTGATCGTTACTTTGCTTTTTAATGTTTACTTCAGTAATATACCTTTTCTAGAATATAGTTTTACTTAACTCGACAGGTCACCTGAACATTTTTGTTCTTTTCGCGATCTTCAGTTGTTGTTTTGTTAATTGAGTAATAGATAGCATACTTAAGATTAAAGAAAAATGGATGTGTTTGATTGTGTAGATCTCTCCTTCACTACAGTTCTTCGCCGACGCTTTCGAGAGTTCTTCGAATTTGATGACGAGCATATCATCCGTGCCATCAGAGCTTTCCCGAAGCAAAACGACTGGGCTGAAGACGACGTCAGGCATCTGTTTCATTCTTTCAGGGCATACAGTGAGACTCGCGAATCACCGATTCGAGCGAATAGCTGTCAAAAACATGTGCACCGTAACGTAACGGATGTTTTTTTTAAGAATTGTACTTTCTTAGTGCGCAGGGAACGTTTTAAAAAGATGGATTGATATGTAGAGTTGAACGCCCAAAACCAAGCATGTGATAATGGGATACCGTAGTGGAGAACGCCGGAATGTTTGGCTACCTGGGGTTCTTTGACGTGCACCAAAATCTGAGCACACAGGCCTACAGCATTATCGCCTCCATCGAAAATGCAGCTGCCGTGGCCGGGATTTGATCCTGCGACCTAGGAAAGTTTCAGAAAAAAGACACATAGGACTTTCAGAAACGCTCCCTGTGCACTGAGAAGGAATATATATATATATATATATATATATATATATATATTTAAATGTAATATAAACCAGCCCAAGTAGCCACTTTCTTGCTTGGAGTCCTGGTTGCTTGCATTCCCAAACGACAGCACGCCGCTAATTTAGGTGGCATGAAATAACACGCCTTGGCTCGTTTTCCGGAAATTCTTCGGTGACAGCTGGCAAAGGGTGGTGCGTTTGTTTGGGACGACAGAGGTATACCCCCCGACTCCTTCTTTTCTACACTCCTTGCCTTTAGGAAAACAGTGCAGTGTTTTGGGATGTTGAAGCTACGCCAACAGTCGTTCAAATACAACTCCTCCTATAGCTGGTCACAGCATAACAATGAGACCGAGTCCTTGTGGCTCTAGCTAATTACTAATTATGGTGTACTTACTTAACTATGTCATTGACTGATCACAAGACTGTCTAATTAAGAAGCTTAAAAACAGAGTAACTCAAGGAAAGACGAAGCCTTGAAAGGGACCCTGAACCACTCCGAGTTCAAAGAGAACCTCGCGGTTTCTTTCTTGTGGTTATTACTCTTGCTTCAGATTTTACAGCTTTTTCATTAATTATTTTTTGTAAAAACACGTGTGCCGTGTGGCATCCTATCACAATGTCCCACGTGTCGGCTACACGCTGTACTTGCCCAATCGAAAATGCTCTGAACGAAGTGAAAACAAATGATCACTCACGATAGTTATGCTAGACGAGGCAGAACAGGAGTGCGATATCATGACAAAGCAGGATAGAAGACAATTCACGATTGAAAGCCATCGCATTTGAATCATTGGAGAGTTTATCTGCTCATGAAGTTGCTTGAACCGGCTGCTGGTGTCGTGGATTGAGTCGAAAAGAGGGGAAATGCCAAGAAAGAATAACAGGCCGGCTCTTTTTACTTTTATAGGTTGTTCACAGGTTCCTGAAGCGCTGCTTTATCATCGATATGAAATATCGCTTTAGCCTATCTGTTCACAGTGGGTTTGTTCCTTTGGTAAAAGTGCCGGCTCCAGAGACACTTCTTGTTCGAAGGCTGCTCTATTTTTATAGGAGAGGCATTGCATAAACACGACATCAGAATAAAACGGGAAGACCGTAGATTGGTTAACGGTATACGGCCACATACAGGAACGACTCTGCAAACATTTGTTTGCATTACCAATGCCTTCTAGGTGGAACAATTTGCGAACCAAAGCTCTTTTTAAAGTTTTAGAACTTTAGTGAGAATATTACATGTGCGTCTACACCGTAAATTGTTGTATAATTTCTATAGTATATGATTTCCTTTAGTATGATTTCTGTTCTACTACTTAGCTGGTACCCGGAGTGGAGTTACTAGATTTTTTGGTGGTTCAACTCCTAATCATGTGTTGGTTTTCGGTCGGTAAATGTCATATACCGTATTAATATTGAAACATTTCTGTTTAGCGAAGTGAAACCCGCCACACTTGGCCGTCGTCGTTAGCCGCATCTTTCGAGACGGCCTCTCCGTGTGCTGGAGGAGCACCTAGCGAGAACGCCACCTCTCCCCCGTGCTCGCGAATGGAGCGTTCCCCAGGCGCCGGCTGCGGCTTCGCCTCGGCACGCCAGTGGCTTGAAGCGCCTCCACGCTAGTCTCTGCTCGGAGTTCACTCGGGCGGCATGGATGCTCGACGCGCTGCTGCTGCTGCTGCCACTGATGTGCAGAACCAGCGCCACGTGGCCACCCTTTTGAACTACAGCAGCCCCTCTGAACTGCAGAAGTCATGAAGGTGGACGATGTGTGCGTGGTGTAGTCATTGTGACCCCTTCGACGTCGTTGGGTGTTCTCAGATCGATTTAGGGCGGACGTCTTCCTCATCGGGTCATCTCGAACTTCCGTCTGTCACCTCCTTTTCAGACACTCGGAAAGCATAGCTGTACTTGTGACTCGCAAGAGTAGTAAAGAGAGACAATTAAGCTGTAGCGACGCGATCATCGTTGTCGTTTTATTTGTTGGTGTTGCTACCGAAAACGTCATACTGTCTTCTTTGCTCGCTTCGAGTGGTGGTGTGTGGTTTTTTGGCGCTGGGAACATCAGTACGTTGTTACTGCTTGTGCCGCATCTGATTATGCCGAGTCAAAACTGAAAAACAATGCACGCACACACTATTGAACTTTATACTGACAGGGGTCTCTCGTATTTTACGTGCCATCGATCGACAGCTACAGTGCATTACTCTTGCTTCCATGCACTGGATTTAACGCCACACTTGTTTCTTTTTGTGTTGGGACTAACCTTGAAGACGACGCTTGGGTCTGATGCTTACGAGCTTACAACGTGCTTGCACCTTGTACTGTAAGGTGGCTATGCATTTGACTTACGTTGAATTCAGTTATCGTGTGCTACTCGGGCTGCTGCGCTCTCGTGTACTACCTTCAAGATAAGGGCACGGGCTCGGAGGCTTCCATGTTTTGAACAGCACTATCGCCGATGGTCGTGTTGGTAAGACCTCCAGACGTTCTAACATTCATAATCCAACCGTGCATTTATCGACTGTTTCGGAAAACGTTTTGCATTAGAATTCAGCAATAAATAAATGTTTGGCAAGTGCGTTGATTAGGTCTTGAATTTCTCGTATTTCAATTTTTTTCCATGCCAATTTTGCGAAACTTTCTTTCATTTAATGAAAACGGGTCCGGATCTCGTAAAACAACTCAAGGCTGTCCAGAAGGCTAACGATGTGGTGGTGAGGCTAGGCTTGCCCGTCCCTACGTGGGAGCGGCCCGCGATTTTACCCTTATAAAATGGGGGTGGAATCCTTCAATACCCCAATAAAATTTTTCATTCATACATCCATCCAATCTTAGCCATAGTTTACTCTAAAGCTGCATGTAACAAAAATATACATGTAACAAAAACATTTCAATATATATATATAGTAATAGTTTTTCTGGATTATGCATCCCCGTAATCCTCAAAACTCCAGTCCATGTTTGCTGCGATTTGTACAGCTCTTGATGACTCAAAAGTAGTGACTGGCTGGCCCCAGGTCTGGCAATTTTCGGACCTATAGTAAGCAGTTAGTGTTAAGTGTTGGGCTGATTGCACCTACAGTCTGCCTTGAATGCTTGTAATCTTATCGCATACCCCTGTGTTAGCGTCCAATGGTAGTGCAGAATATTTTCGCGCTGTTTAGCAGGTCACCCGACGTGGTAATGTAGTGAATATGTTGTGTAATATGGTTTAGTCTAATGCTGACTGGTAGGACGTGGGACGGAAAACCCGGCTGTAGCGGCCGCATTTCGACGTAGGCAAATTGATTCAACAACATAAAACCCCAACTATTATTATTATTATTATTATTATTATTATTATTATTATTATTATTATTATTATTATTATTATTATTATTATTATTATTATTATTATTATTATTATTATTATTATTATTATTATTATTATTATGTTGCCTAGCAGGCCACTTTGAATAGCAGAATGTTTATTATTGGTTTATGAATTTGTTTTTTTTGTCTGTTTTAAAGTGACACGTGCATTGTCATCATTACTTTTTGACATCTGTGGCTGAGTATTGTTTGTTGCCGCTGTGACCCTTATTGTTCCACTCTCTGGTTACAGATCACAAGCGTCGGTGGCGGAACACTGTGGGCAACACTGCGATATCGACTGGTGGCACCGGTGGCAACGTCACACTGGCACAACTATACAAATTTTCCCACTGGAAAAGCCTTTACTACTTTTGTATCTAAATGTTTAAAATATTATTCTCTTTACTGTCACAGTTTCAGTTGATCTACTTTGGCTTCTTTTCGTACTCATCGTAGTTGCGGCTCATCACCTGCAAAATTACCTTGTTGTAGTTGGAGCATTTCATCTCTGGTTTCTGTGGCAATCTGCAGTCCTTGGTCGTACGTCGTTGTCACATCCAATAGTTCCTGTACAGGAAGAAACGTTTTGTTGATTGTTATGAACATTTCATTTTATTGTCAAGCTGTTCACACTGCCGTTGCTTCTTCCATCACCTGTTCTGTTTCTGCACGCTAAAAATTGTCATCGCATCAGGCACTCGCTGTTCTTTATGCCTCCTTCATAAGAATACTCTTAAGTACAGGCTTTACTGCAAGGAAGGAAGACAAAAATGAAAAGAATAAAAAGGAGAGGCAGGGATGTTCACCAGTCTAGAAGGACCAGTATGCTACCTTACACGGGGGAGAGGGATGATGTAGTTTTAAAGATAGAGAAAGAGAAAAAGGAGAGCACGCACATACAAAGTCAAACCTCACATTCATTATAACCCCGTCTGTCTATAACTGCCGGTACAAGTCTGATGATTTCAAGAAGTGCAGCGCCTTCCTTGCCTTTACCTGCGGTGACCTCTCAGTTACTGCAAAGGGGAGACGGCAGTGTCTGTGTTTGATAGGAACCAATAAGCATTATAATTTAGCCACCACGGAAACTATGTGTAGTTCTTTAGTTGGCCTAAACTTTAACTTTATGGGTTAAAGTAGCTTTGCATAAGCTGTACTACATACTGCGTTCGACAAAATGTTCTTACCGTACAACAGTTCGCAGTGTTTGTGTACGCCCACGATTTGTTTAGAAAATAGGGCTGGGTGGAAAATTGGGTAATTTAGGCCGGTAAAGGTTTAAACATCCTATAAATCCAAAGCATGGAAGTCAATAAAGAACATGGGCTATTATCCACCATCACCACAGTAAGATAAAAACCATTTTTTAAGAAAAAAAATCATAACTACTGTCCATGTGTCACAACGTTACTATTAACGCAAGAATGCCGGATTGAATCTCATGCGGTGACTATGCATGTACCTGAGGTGTTGTCTGTTGCGGACGTTATATATTAACAGATCCACAACCGCGAAACTTGGTGATGGCAGGAGCACGTCAATTAAGGTGCACAGAGGCACACTTTTTCAAAGGGCACACACATCAAGGCGCACTAACATCAATACCAATACGTGCACAGCACCCTGTCATTGCTACAGAGAGCATCACAAACAGCGTCGCCATCGCAGAAATGGAGCTTTTCTTGAGCCAACTAAGTCTTATTCTTTAATCTTGTTTGCATCTCAGTGAAGCGCAAGTGGTGTTTCTCTCGGGCGAGCACCGGTTCTCGCGAGCTTTCCGTGAGCGAACGTGCTGGCTTATTTCTCATTTGTTTCACCATGATCGGCTACGACAAGAGAGACTGTGAGACGCTACGACGATAGGAGACGCCGACAGCCCGAATGCATAAAGTAATTCCCAGCAAGCACTTTTTTTTTAAGTGAGAGCAATTCAGGACGCCGGTCTGTCATATGATGTCGTCGCTTGGCATAGCGCTCCATATGTAGCATATTGAGTGCGTGCTCGCGCCAAGGAGAAGTAATATTTTCCCTATTGTTCGGCAAGCGCTTGAAGATGAGTACTTATAATCAACAGCAAAAACTACTGCCCCTGGCGTAAAGCGGGCGCAACCACGTATAAAATTGGAAAAGAACGCGAAAGAGAGCTCGAAACAGAAAAAGAGAACGAAAAAAAAATAGCAAGAAAAAAAAAGGACATAAACAAAAAGGGCAAAATAAATCAATATAAATAAGGAGCAAAAAACAGAAGAAAGGAGGAAATAAAACAGTTCCGCAGTTTTTTAGGCGTGGCAGTGTGAAGCTGCCCTAGTTGATTTAAGAGCGAAGTTCCTTAGGGCACAGAGTTTCCTAAATATACGCTAGAGGGAACCCAGGCGCTAGCGTCTATGGGAGCTGTAACGCACGGCTCTTCAACGAGCATGGGAATGATGGGTATAGTACACGGATTTCTCTAATCTTCGTACTTCTGGCTCCTTGTGTGTTCGTCTGGCTTGGAGCTGTTTCCTCACGAAACAAAACTCAGCAAATTTCTAGCGGTGGCCCTTCACTACCTTATTCTTTTAGATATATCATTTAAAATTAGGACACAAATTAAAAAAAAAGTTCGATCTCTCCGTCAAAACAAAACCAAAACAGCAATAAACGAAGCCGGCCACAAGTGCGATTCGCTGGTCGCAATAACGCAGGCTAGGCAAATCCGCGTACTACTCATGAACTCTATGGTCGCTGAATGATCGCAGTGCCAGAATCTCCTCTAGTTAATTTAGGAAACTGTATGCCTTAGAGTGTAGGCTAGCCCCAAGTTGTAGTAGCCACCGCTAATACACAGAGCGCGGAGTAGATGGCGCTGTGACAATTGCACCACTACAGTACTCAGATTGCTCATCAGATGGTGCTGTGGTGGTCATTTCACTTTGATGCATGCTCTCTTGTGATAGGAGAACGCGTTCGCTCTTGGCGCGCTTGCTCTTTCACCGGCCGTCTGTGTGATTCGAGTATTAGCAAAGAAGACAAGGCGTTGGAGCGGAGGGCTTGAAAAAATGCCGCAGCAAACGCTGCAGACGGCGTGCTCGCCGTCTTTACATAGTGATTGACTCGAGAAAATTTACGGAGGATTCGCGGTTTACCATGTATACGTCCGGAGCTTCGTCCACTCATTATCAATCACTCCGTGGATATGCCGTGATTTTTGGTCTTGTAATGCTCTTCACTTATTATTAATTTCAATTGCTTTTAATTGTTTTCTCAGCTTACTGTGGCATGTGTGTAGCCTCCGTGATTGGCTTCGGCAACGCGCCATTGTGATCAATGGGGAGCTGGCGTATCCGATTTCGCGACACACAGCAAGTGAAGTGAAATGGAACAGCAGTGTCGATATTTCAATGGCCAGCCGCGTGTGCTGGCTCGCGAGTGCCGCTGCGAAACTCTACTGGCTCTAAAACATTACCGTACAGTACCACCTTCATTTAACGCGAGCGGCGCTATCAGCCGCGTAATCGTTTGCATCTTATTTCTATGGAGCTTCGCACACCGGTTGTCTTCGTACACAGAACTGATAGTTTTGCGTATACATCGTGAAGCTAATAATTTAAGATATATTGAGGAAACAATAGAGGGGAAATGTCAATAGGCAAATTGATCTCTTGAAAAGCGGCGTTTGTGCAATATAGGTAAGCCTCATATGTGAAAATAGCAAACTGGTAACAAGGTTATATGACTCTTCGAATAAAGAGCTTGAATTCGTAACAAGGTGGCGTTCCCCGACTAGAATAGCAGAATTATGCCTGGCTGGCTGCCAATAAAAGTGTGATAAGAAGCCTCAATTGTCCACACTCGCACACTTCTTTCTATTTTATTCCTGCTGCATTTCTATGGGTATGTAGATAGCGGAACAATCCATGGCCCACAGACGTGCATTTCTTTGTTTTCTGCGCGTGGCAGAACCCAAGTGAATCGATTTTCCTTACAACGAGGCACCGACAAATCAAGCTGCAAGTAACAACGGTACAAGTGAGCTACGCTAAGAAACAGTGAGGCCCTACACGTATTCATTTTTTCCCCACTTATAGAACTCGCCTTGGGGCTATGCGTACCCTATGGGGAAGATCTTCAATAGGTTGCAGCACTATGGCGAAGCTCATGAGACAACAGAAAGAGAGGGTTATCGGGGTCATTAGGTGGTCTCACACAAAGGCTCTTCACACAAAGAACACATCCCGGTGTCTTTCAGTGTTTCACGAAGGCGTTGTTAGTGAACAGACTGGTGCGTTGAGCCTAACTGCGGATCGATATGGTGGAGTAGCTAAGGGAGCCCTGCTTACAATGTGGCGCCCGGAACCAGTGCGTGACCTTAATTGCTATCGTCCGTGGCTCTTTACGTGTCCGAGTTGTTCTACTGCATGTACTTCGTAGGGCGTCAGTAAACTTTCCATTGTGCGCACCTGGAGGCTACGCAGGATACAATTGTGGAAAAGCGTGAGTGCCTTTTTCAAATGAATCACTGCTGAAAAAGCATGACTATATGGCGGACGTACGCGTGACTTAAATTGTTATGTAAGGACTGTGGCGTGACAAAGCTTGCTTTTAGATGTATTTTCCTGATTGATTGATTGATTGATTGATTGATTGATATGTGGGGTTTAATGTCCCAAAACCACTATATGATTATGAGAGATGCCGTAGTCAAGGGCTCCGGAAATTTCGACCACTCGAAGTTATTTTAACGGGCACCCAAATCTGAGCACACGGGCCTACAGCATTCTCGCCTCCATCTAAAATGCAGCCGTGGCAGCCGGGATTCGATCCCGTGACCTGTGCGTCGGCAGCCGAATACCTTAGCCACTAGGCCACCGCAGAGGGGTTAGATGTATTTTCTACTGCTCTGAATGTGAGTGCGGTAAAGCTTGGTTGTATAAAGCTATATAAAAAAGACAGAAAAAACTTTGACAGGTGTTACAATGTGGCAAAACAAGAAAGAGTAAGACAGAATTTCCTTGTTTGTGGCATATGGATTGTACAGTCGCAAAGGCACGAGCACCGACAAGCACTTCTTCCCCAGAGGCATACTTGTACGACTGACAAGGAAAGTCACGACGCAAGGACAGGCACGCATCATCGCTCGCTTCATCGTCGCCGAGTGGCGCCGCCGGCAACTGTAGACGCCGAGGCAACTTGGTTCGAAGTAAATGTGTAACGTGCTATTTTTTCTTGACAACGCAGTTACTCTGCTGAACAATTCGAGAGGAGGTGCCCTCTGCGCGCGCATACCATTTTTTTTTTCAGTCCACCCACACACACAGCTGCTTCCGCATGCATCTAAGAAAGGCGTTTCTCATCATGGTGCGTTTCGCGTCCAGATCATCAGCTCTTCCAGGTGGTTTCCAACACTGACACCGAAACCTCTCGCCTTGACAAATGTACAAATTGGACCTCAGCTTCATGGGATTTGTCCCTCGACGCAATAGAATGACAATGGCATGCTTCAATAAGAGCACTAGATAAACACTTTTAAATCACTATGCTCAAAATTATAGTGTATGGGATTTAATTCGCGCCTGTCGTCAGTATCGTCGACAATGCACCTGCATGATTTGTCATCAGGGCAAATTTTATAATGAGCTGGAATGGTTGTAGATACTTCAGTTGGATGTTGCTGATTGATTGAGGTGTTATAGGAGTTGCGACCCGCACAGAGGTTGCTAAGCTGGTAGTTTATACTTTAGAATTCATAATACACGAGCTTCACCCGCACTAAACCATCATAGAGCACGTTATCTACGTACAGAACCTCAGTACGGAATCGCAGCGCAATGAATCCTTCTTTAAATATATGCACACATGTTTATGGTTTCATATTTTACTGGTGTGCACAAGCTTGAGGGCGTGTATGTGCAGAAGCGCTTGGGCCACTCTTTTGTTTAGTGTCAATGACGTAACACCACAACACAGGGTGGTTCGTGTGTTGTATCAATTTATGCTCTGGTATTTTGCCTGGAAGAACTATGTCTTCTATTCTATTCCATGCCACAAACGCCTCATCATCACGAGAAGAAACGTAAAACGCTCTCCACCTAGTAGATAAGTGGTGCACTACATTGCATTCCTTATATACCGTGACTATGGGACTACTTATGATGTGCATGCTTTCCTGCATCCAAATTAAAATATAAGTTCGGGCTGTGCAGTATGGACTTAGAGCAAAAAAAAAGCACTCTTCACTGTTCTATACAGACTACCTATGAGGTATGATCTAATTCACTGCCCATACAACAGGTACACTTTCCAATTTAAGTTCTGAAAAAGTATTTTTACGTATACATTACTGCTTACCAAGAACAACAATGTCTATTGCAGTATCTGATGCTTTCATTAAACCTTGGAAGTTAGTTCCTGTTCATAGCACTTTTCAGTAGCGAAGCTGCTTAAGGCGTGGGTTGAGTGTCCGGTCGTAGTCGTATGTAGCCACCTCTCGTTAGTTCTTGAACCAGCCGTAGAGGGCGGTACTTGTACATATAACGAAGTGCAAATGGTACTATACCTGAGGACGTTACTTGTAGTATGACAAATAATGAAGATCACAGTATATACATGGAGTGAATGATGATGAGTGGGGCGAAGCGTCCGTCATTTCGGCCGTGCTACCGGCTGTCCGTTCGTTCTTGCTTCCGTCCATCCATGCATCCATCCGTCCATCCGTGCGTCCATTCATTCATCCTTGCGGTCGTCCGTCCTACATGCGTCCGTCCATTCGTGCACCCGTCCTTGCGTCCATCTCTGCGTTTGTAAACGCGTCCATGCATTCGTCCATCCATGTGTCCGTCCCTGTGTTTGTCTGTGCGCCCATTCGTCCATGCGTGCTTCCATCCGTCCGTCCATGCGTCCATCCCCACGTTCCTCCTTGTGTCCTTGTGTTTGTTCGTCCGTCCTCTCGTGCATCCATGTGTGCGTCCATCCGACCATGCGTGCGTACGTCCGCGCTTCACACAGACAGACAGACGATGGACATTTTGCGTAGCATGATCACAACTCGCGTGCTTTCTTTTACTTTTGGAGCAACGTACGTCACGCCATTAGGTTATGTTATTTCCTGATGAAGTTGCACAGCTTATAGCTAAGTATAAGTAACTTCTTTTGCACCAGCTTATCTCGTGTTTGTACGGTGTTTGTAGTTTAAGGCACTTCTAGCCTTCTTGTTCTTTTTTTTTCTTGAAATGCAAGCTTATTGAGTAATCGCTTTGCCAGACAGCGTGCATATTGGTTTGTTCGCACGCGGCCTCGTCTTTAATGTGTTTTAAAGCGCATCACAGAAATGCTGCTTGCGCAGATTGTTAACACAATACCCTATGCGCAGGTACATGACACCAAGAAGATGCAAACTATGCCCTTTTTAAGCCCACTAGTCGCTAGAACTTCTTCTGCTTCAAACTAAGTTAGACGTTTGCATGCGAATTGCAGCGGTATGGGCGAAACAAAAGCAAAAAAAAATCGTATGACTAGAAGCGAGTATTGATTCCACGTCGTTTAGCATCTTTGCCGAGGAGCTTTGTTTGCTTTGGGATTTCGCTGAAACGCCCGGCACTGCCTGATCTTTTGTTTCTCCGGCAATCAATCCCTTCATGACGGATGTATGAGAAATCGCAAGCCTCAAACATAAAAAAGATATTGCGTAGTCTTGAAAATGTGGCCTTGGCTGCAAAGGCATTTTCCTTCAACTACTCCCCAGAATCAGGCGTTTAGTCAATAGTAATGGCCTGATATAGCTCGGCGCGAAAGACGTGCTATATATGCAGTTAGGCTGGGGGCAATATTACGCTCCCCACCTCCCTCAACTCAATACAGGGACGACAGGCTCATACTGTATATTGATACTCATGCTTTTCCTGAGCATAATACAAAAAAAGTCTTTTTCGTGGTATCTTATCATTTGGTTGAGACAGTGCAGTATGAGGTGATAGCACGCAAAAGTGAGATTCTTGAAACGAATTTAACTGGTGTCATATTATGAAACGGGTGGAAAGAGGTTGCTGCGACTAGATAATCCTACTTGTTTCAAATCGCCGCTTTATTACAAATTCAAGTTAATAATTGTGTTTTTGTGAAACTACAATGGCCGATTTCGCTGTAGTGTCATGATCGCACTATCGCCTAAATTCAAGCATTTGTCAGAAATGGAAATAAAGCAATGCCAAGCACTCGCAACTGAAAAACGAGGAAACTTTGTTTGAAACCCCAGGCATATCTATTTTCATATAGTATAATTAGTATATTAGGTTGTACAGGTAGGCTCACCCAATCCGCTGAATCGACATTAAACGCCAGCCTATCGAGCACTGTGGAAGAAAAAGATGAAACACTCACACACTGCCGTCTTTATGTGTTGCAACAGTTATCGATGTTGTGCCTGACACGACGATGCTTCTTTGGTGCAGTCGCTTCAATGAAGTACAGTGTTGCCGGTCGCAGTGTAATAACCGTACCTCGGGGTTTGGTTTGGTTTGGTTTGGAAAAACTTTATTGACAAGTCCGAAGGCGTGCGCCCTAGCACACGGGTTTCCTCAGAATTTTTCGAAGAGGGGAGTAAGGACGCTAACACAATTTTTAATCAGACGTACGATAGTTTACATATATTGCTCGCCATGGATTAAAGAAAAATATAGACTACCAACGTGACATCGTCGAAGGTGCAATTCCTGAAGTGGCGCGACAACTGATTCTTACTTGGAATACAAATGGAGCTGTTTGAATGCCTACGTTACCGTTATAGGGTATGAATACACCACACATCCCTGTGATAGCATTGTTGTTTTCTTCTTCTCTCTGTCGTCTCCGTTTACGTGTAAATATTGTCGCGGTGGTTGGTGCCTATTTCAGGCAAAAGCCTTACATGTCTCATCAAACACCAAAAGGAATCATCGATGTAATCATTGTTTATAACATTTTGGCCAAATATTGTCTAGCTGAATCGGGTTATTTTCCTACAAAGAGAATTCTAAATTCGCAACCCAACTTTACACTCCTTAGCGCAGAAAATAACATTTGATTTCAAGCTTTATTTTCCATCTTGCTTACTTTTCCGCCACCGGTCCTCCAGTCGTATTTTTTTTACTCATTTCTGTCACGGATCGCTTACTATTGAATGGCTGGCAGGCTGCGTCCGTATGACTACTGCGGACGCGTCACTAAATAATTCAAGTGCTTCCATCCGGCGTGCGGTTGAGCGTTGCGGCTATTGAAAGAAAATTGTGTTCTGAGCGAGCGGGCGGAGGGGCCGAGAGTTGCTAGGGGTGAGGGACAGTGTGACGTCCACGCAGCTGTTACTTGACCTACTTGGCACCGCTCCACCACCTGCGGCGAAGGGTTTGTTGGAAACGTACGAGACAGTGTTACACAGGCTAGTCAGAAAGCTGTTTCGCATCTAAAAATACAGATGGAGCTAGATGCAAATAATACAGGTAGGAGCAGAAGGGCATTTTTTTTTGCAGCATAGCTCTCCTCGAGTAGGTTGGGAAAGCGATGATGTGTGGGGTGTGGCGGTGCGTGCGTCCACGTGGACATCACCATTGTGTTCAATTCTTAAAGTGAAGCTTAAGGGTTCTTTTACTTTTTAATCTCACAGCGCTTGTTTGAATGTGATAGTATTGAACACACTTTCATAAAATAACGAATGGCGAGGTCACATTACACATGCAAATGAAGTGCTTCCATCGTTGTGTATACGGTGCTCTGATAAGGAACGCAAAACAAGCATTTTAAAGACGATAGTCTTTCTTGGGGACCTGCGACGCAAAAATTTCGGTCTGTCTGTCTGTCTGTCTGTCTGTCTGTCTGTCTGTCAGTACATTTGTATATTTGTCCACTCTTACCGGCATCGGTTACTTGAAACGGCTGATCATCCGCAGCGACCACCAATGTTGCTCAAGGGTGAGCGTTCACGCTTGTGCGATTGTCAATTAAAAAGCAATTATTGCACACGTCTGGGGCACCATAACAACACGCTTATATTCTGCATATGCATCTCTTTCTAGAAGACGCATACATAAATAATTTTAAGGACCGTGCGCTTACCACGCTGTGCTTACCAAGCAACGCTTGCATGGAACGTGGAGTGTTTCCAACGCTTTGTTAAGAAAAGATGGTGGTGGCACCTACCCGTCGCCTCACGTTCTACACCTTATCACCTCTGAGACAGGCGCGCACGGCCACGCGCTTCGTTTTCCAAACGAAACTGCCAGATAGCGCTCATGTCTCACGTGTGACGTGACTTGATGCGCTCGTTCACATCCGCTGCACGCTCGAGGCAATCTAACGCAGCGCCCCCGGAATACCAGTCACTGATTTTTTTGCGCAGAACGTCAAATATATGTTTTGTTCGCTCTCTTCCCACGGAAGACTATCGTCTTTTGACGACATTTGCAGAGTACATGCAGATACGGGGCCAATTTTTTAGGGGCGAAGCTCATAAAGGCGTGGGTCTGTCCATCCCTTGTATGTATGTATGTATGTATGTATGTATGTATGTATGTATGTATGTATGTATGTATGTATGTATGTATGTATGTATGTATGTATGTATGTATGTATGTATGTATGTACATACGTGACCGCCTATAGTTCCATCTTTGCCAGCTGCCCACTACTTCGTACTTGCAAACATCTCACTACACCCCATCACCGATTCACCACTTCACCGACCATGAAGCAAATACTGTTGAGAAGTAGCCAATATGAATTGCAAGATGGTCGGGTACTTCTATCCAGGTGCGCGCTAAAGACCATAGATTGTCTCACAGTGTCCATTTCTTGTTTTTACGTGACCACCTATATAGTTCCACCTTTGCAAACTACCCACTGCTTTGTGCTTGCAAACATCCCACTATGCTCCACCCCCGATACACCACTTCACCGGCCATAAAGCCATTATATTGAATTGGGAACGGAAGCGACGTATAGCTACCACTTACGAATTATAGAATATCTTGTAAAAATGCGTACAGTATTTGTATATATAACCCTCCAGTGCTTCGCCCCACTCATCATCATTCACTCCGGGGATATGCTGCGATTTTTTTCAGAAATAATAGCGAACAAAGAGATACGTGGAAAGGATGTCAGTCATAACTCTCTTCTTTTTCCAGGCATTCTTTTACATAGCTTTTCATTATTGCATCTAGTGTGAATTTTCTATGCCAAAGACCACAATTTATAATGGTATACTAAACGTGGGCATGGGTGAGTACACCTTACGTGTGCTGACAGTTTTGCTTGTGCGTAACAATAAAGCGTGTAGCACTCACATATGTAAATTGCGGGTGTTGCCATTTTTACAGGAGTCTTTAGTTCGATTACACTCGAAAGCCGCGTCGAAAGGCAGGGCATTGATGATTTGTCTGTTGTATAGCACGCATATAGCAAGAAACTGTCTGAACTAGTTCACCTGCTGTCATTTTAGTGGTCAGAATTTGAGGTCACGTTGGTCTTTATTCTGTATTTCTCACCAAGCCTTGACTCATTTACTGATTTTCTCTGTGAGAGGTAACAATACAGTGTCATTATAAAGACTTCAGGTCACAGGAAGAGGCCGTACAAGAGCTGCTGTGCCTCAAGTTCTTTACTGACATGACGAAAATATTCTAATTAGAGCGACACACACACACACACACCTATATATATATATATATATATATATATATATATATATATATATATATATGATATGGCACAACGGGAGCGTTGTCAAGGATAAATATATTTATTTCCCAACAGTTTCGGGGGTTCGGGGGGAGTCCTCCCTTCATCAGGGGATGAGTTATACTAACATGAACTTCCAAACCTCGTTGCAGCCGCGTCCCTCTCGCCTTGGAAGATGTTTGCGAGAGTGAGAGAGAACTAAAAAAAGAAAGAAAGGAAAAAAGAAAAAAAGAGAAGAAAAAGAGGAAGAACCACTGTCAACACTGAGAACAAAACCAAATGTCCGTGTACGTCCGCATCCGGTTCTAATCCCGTGCTGGTCAGTTCTCGGCGTGTGTCGGGCCACCCAAGATTGTCGCCGCGGTGGCGGGAGGGGCCCGTGACGGCGTGCGTAAGGAAAGGGTTTCCCCTTAATGGGTCGGTCGGCTCTCTTTCATCTTCGTCCGTTTCCCTTCAATGGTCATCAAGTGGTAGGCGAACAGAACCACTTTGTATGTGCATGTGAAAAAAAGAAAAAAAAGGAAAAAAAGAAGAGAAAAAAAAACAGGAAAGGACAGTGTACACGTACGAGTCAGTCAGAAAAAATAAGCATGGTCTCCAGCTATAATTCTTTGTCACCAATTTCCTCCTGGCTTACTCCTCAGAGGCAGAAGAGTCTTCTGCGGTCCTCGTTGATGCCGGCTACTCTTGGCACAACGGTCCCGTTGTGCCATATCCCATACCTTCAAGAAGACTAACTGGCCCATTGAATTATTACTCTCACTATATATATATATATATATATATATGAATATATATATATATATATATATATATATATATATATATATATATATATATATATATATATATATATATATATATATATATATATATATATATATAATGCAGGCTCTTCTGCATCCGAGACGTACTAGTTGTTTACAAAAAGAACTACACCAGCACCGGCTCACGATATCTTCTGGTGGTTCCGAAGAGACTTCGCGTTTATGTCTTGCAGGCTATGCATGATGACTCAACATCCAGTCATCTAGGCACAGCGAAAACTCTTTGCCGTCTTCAAGAAAAATTCTACTGGCCCAAAAAGCGCCAGACGACAGAACAATACGTGTCTAGCTGTAATGAGTGTCAACGTCATAAGCGCCCAACAAGTGCTCCTCCAGGGCGATTACATCCGGTGCCGCCTGCTAGAACTCCATTCGAGCAAGTCGGGATTGACCTCCTTGGGCCCTTTCCCCGGTCTTCCGGTGGAAATCACTGGATAGTCGTCTGCACCGACCATTTAACATGGTACTGCGAAACAGCTGCCACACCATCGGTAACTGCAGCCGATGTGTCTGTTTTTTCATGCTACGTTTTGTAATTCTTCGACATGGACCTCCCAAAATTGTAATCAGTGACCGTGGCCGACAATTCACAGCAGACGTGGTGGAAGAGATGCTTTGTGTCTGTGCTTCAAGGTCTTGGCACTCTACACCATACCATCCCCAAACGAACGGTCTAACTGAACGAACGAACAGAACTCTGTCGAACATGTTGTCTATGTATGTCGCATCAGATCACAAGAACTGGGACAGTATTCTACCTTTTATCACATATGCAATCAACACCGCACAGCATGAAACTACCGGCTACAGTCCTTTCTTTCTTCTATATTCTCGACCGCGTCGTCATATCCTGAGTACCATCTTCCAGTGTTTGAACCTCCATGATCCCTGCATATACGAGATCATCTGTCGGGCAGAAGAAGCTAGACGCCTTGCTTATTTGCGCACTCTTGCTTCGCAAGACCGCTTGAAGGCATATTTTGACCACCGACGCACACACGTGACGTACAATTGCAGCGACCTAGTGTTGCTGTGGACACCAACTAGAATACGCGGTTTCAACGAGAAACTGCTAGCGCACTAAGCGGGGCCTTATTTTGTTATAGACCGTATCAGTGATTTAGTTTACTGCATAGCGCGTCTCCATTCGAACGGCCGACGGTGTGCAAAAACTGAACTTGCCCGTGTTGCGCCTTTGAAGCGCTTTATTCCATTGGGGAAATTGTGTCCCCCTGCAAGAAGGGTGTAAGGCAGGAGGACACAATCTCCCCAATGCTATTTACCGCGTGCTTACAGCAGGTTTTCAGAAGCCTAGAATGGGAACAGTTAGGGATAAGAGTCAATGGAGAATACCTTAGTAACCTGCGCTTCGCCGATGACATTGCATTGCTGAGTAACTCGGGGGACGAATTGCAACTCATGATTACGGAGTTAGACAAGGAGAGCAGAAAGGTGGGTCTTAAAATTAATCTGCACAAAACTAAAGTAATGTACAACAACATCGGCAAGGAGCAGCGCTTCGAGATAGGTAATCGTGCACTTAAAGTTGTAAAATACTATGTCTACTTAGGGCAGGTAATAACCGCAGAGCCGAACCACGAGATTGAAGTAACTAGAAGAATAAGAATGGGGTGGAGCACATTCGGCAAGCACTCTCAAGTTATGACAGGTAGATTGCCACTATCCCTCAAGAGGAAGGTATATAACAGCTGTATCTTGCCGGTACTTAGCTACGGAGCAGAAACCTGGAGACTTACAAAGAGGGTTCAGCTTAAATTGAGGACGACGCAGCGAGCAATGGAAAGAAAAATGGTAGGTGTAACCTTAAGAGACAAGAAGAGAGCAGAGTGGATTATGGAACAAACGGGGGTTAAGGATATCATAGCTGAAATCAAGAAGAAGAAATGGACATGGGCAGGGCATGTAGTGCGTAGACAGGATAACCGCTGGTCATGAAGGGTAACTGACTGGATTCCCAGAGAAGGGAAGCGGGTTAGGGGGAGACAGAAGGTTAGGTGGGCAGATGAGATTAAGAAGTTTGCGGGTATAAATTGGCAGCAGCAAGCACAGGACCGGGTTAACTGGCGGAACATGGGAGAGGCCTTTGTCCTGCAGTGGACGAAGTCAGGCTGGTGATGATGATGATGATTCCACGAGAGACTGTTTGAGTCGCCCAGTGGGCTTCGTCTGCGTGGCAGGCAATGTTACAAAATATGTAGTTTAGGTATGTGCATCTGTGTAGCGGGTAACAGGGTGGTGGCAGAAGAAGAGGACGTTCGGTTGGTGGCAAGAGCTCTCTGGTGCGCGTTCACTGTATACCGTCGAGTCGATCATTACGTCGGCTCTTTTCTTCATATTTACATTACAATGTGGTCTAATGTCTTCCCTTATACTTTCCTTGGCATTAGTGTCTGTTCATTAACATTGTGTAAAAACACGGAAAAACGAGCCCTTAGGTATACACTTCTTTCCTTATATATATATATATATATATATATATATATATATATATATATATATATATATATATATATATATATATATATATATATATATCTGAAAAAGAAGGTGTTCTTGGATCCAGTGGAAAAATACCAAGAAGTGGAGGACGGGCAAAACGATAACTTTTTATTTTTCCTACGTTTCAGCCGGGGACCGGCCTTCATCAGGGAAAAAAACCTGATGAAGGCCGGTGATATTGGTTTTTTTCCCTGATGAAGGCCGGTCCCCGGCTGAAACGTAGGAAAAATAAAAAGCTTTTGTTTTGCCCGTCCTCCACTTCTTGGTATATATATATATATATATATATATATATATATATATATATATATATATATATATATATATATTATCTTCTTTTCTTTGTAGTATCGCACCTCTCCGCTTGAGTGCAGGTAGCATACTGCATACTAACGCCATGGTGACTTCCTATTCTCTCCGATTTTCTGATTCTCACGCTGATAAAAAAGCAAATTTGCCTGAACATTCATGTGCCTTATCATGCGTTTACAGTTTTTTTTTCTAGATTCCGCACTTTTAGTACCCACTTGGGCTCGTGACTCTACTTGAGAATGTGAGTGAGAGGACCGCGAAGGGTGCTTTAATTTGGGTCAATGATAAGGCGAAACCACAGACTCTACTCGTCAATACTAATAATAACAGTGACCTCGACTTTATTGGCTCTCTCAGTGTACTTTTATAAACACTCAATACGGCCGCCAAGATATAGGCAGCCATTTCGTGGAACTCGTTAAATTCATCGCACAGTGTGATTAACTATGCCGCACAATGAGCGACGTTGGCAGGGAGGAAATTGACTCGAACCTTCTATCCTATTGTCGGGGGTCGTTAGTCAACCACGCCTCATTAACAGCGCCAGTCGAATGCGTCCGCACTAGAGCTGCAGCACCGCGGGGAGAAATACGGCCGTGTCAATTAACGCTCCGCGTAAAATTCTATTGATCCTAGCACTGCCCTTTCTCTACACGGTCGATTTCACTTAATGCTGCAAACGAAAAAAAAAAGACCGCTAGCGTTTCGTATACCTTTATATTGGACACATGCTTTTATACCAACGCGCTCTAAAGTCACTTGTTGCATTGCCGCGGTGGTCTAGTGGCTAAGATAGTCGGCTGCTGACCCGCAGGTCACGGGATGAAATCCTGGCTGCGGCGGCTGCATTTATGATGGAGGCGGAAATGTTGTAGGCCTGTGTCCTCAGATTTGGGTGCATGTTAAAGAACCCCAGCTGGTCGAAATTTCTGGAGCCCTCCACTACGGCGTCTCTCATAATAATATGGTGATTTTGGGACGTTAAACCCCACATGTGATGTCAAAGACACTTGTTTTCGCGTCAATTTTGAAGGTTGTAGCGTTAATAGCAAGTCTTGTCAATTTGAGAACTCGGCTCTAGTATGAAATGCGTAAGAAACCCCGTGCACGCGAGTGCGTGTGTATGTGTGTGTTTTATTTACCTGTTTTACAGGATTGATGTGCTTTGCCTGGCTCAAGCACGGCCCTACTCATGATTCCACCTTCAATTCGTGTTAGGCTGATGCATAAGTGACCATAACAGCTTTTTTTACGTGTACAGAACCACTGGTACAGTGAAGTTCCACTGTACTATACATGAAGTACAGTATCTACACATTACTGCCTATTTAGTGCATTTCTTTTTCTTTTTAATAATGGCAGATTTTAAATACGCTTTCAGTCAGTATGTAGTACATTGAAGAAACTGGTGCCCTCTCCACAAATTGGAACGCCAAAATTTCAGTTCTAGTTGCAGTTCAAAAGCGCCGCCAACACTCGGTTTACAAGATAACTCTTCATTAACAGCTTATCTACGCTCTTATTTCCTCGATTTATTGCTTTCGCGGGAGCGCCGCATCAGTGTTTTTATTTTTTTAGATGAAAGTCGTAATATCTGAAGAACACAGTGCTTACGCTTTTTTTTTGCGTTTCCACTGGTGAAAGACTTGTTAATGTGCCGTCTTGGTAGTTTGTCTTCGCAAATTTTTTGGCCCCACTTTCTGTTCATAAACTATTGCGGGCATATTCGTTGGTGCAGTAACATCTAGAAACTATATCAGTTAGGGTCTGTGGCTATGGGGACGTGAAAAAAAGAAGCCCTTACTAATATAACATTCACAGCCAACACCAATGCGTGTAGCCACGCACAGTGAATACAGATTTCTTTCATTGAGAAGCTGTGATGTTAAATGACGCGAGAGGCCCTAGGAGGCCGAGAATGAAGCAAGGACGGTTTCAGTAAAGCAGGGCTTCTCCACTGTGTGGTATATCATTCGCAAAAAAGTTTCGGACGACGTCTAACATAGTTTTCAAAACGCTGCGAGGCACTAGCTCCAATACTCGGAGGGATCAGGAATATCATAAAGAAACTAAAAGGGATGGAGTTATCACCTGTCAATATGCTTCATTGCGCAAATGGTGATACATGACTGTTTTGAAATGAGAGAGCACTATTTAGACGCGGACAGAAAGACAGTATCTGTCAGTATATACTTCATAGTTTTTCGAATAAATTTTCAGTTGGTACAAAGCGCTTGTCCCTGTCTTTCTGTTCGCGTCTAAGTAGTGCGCTCTCATTTCAAAACAGTTATCGCCTGAACCATTATTTATCAACAGGTACGTGATTCTCATAATTGCGTGTCCATGTATAGCATTCGTTTCTGCGAAACAAAATTTCATTTAGAGTGAGCCAAGATAATTTGCAAGAGACTATTCTCTACGGTGTGAACGTCTTGTTTAGCACTTTAAAAAAGCGATGACTTTTGAGTTCTGTGAACGGTTATGCTGTGTGAACTCTCCAGCTCTGTAAACATTTACACTTTATTAGTACGTGAATGCCCTTTTGTGAGCGTTTTTTTCTAGTTTTGTGATTCTGAATATTTTAGGATGACAACCATACTGTAAATGAAGTAGCTGGCATCACATACAGGCACCAATTTCTCCTCAAATAGGGGTTAATAGCTGCCGCCTGCTGGTGGAGAACATAATATACGAACAATGTGCTTATGTAGCTATAAAATTTGTCCACTACAGCACAAAATGAGGCTTTATTCTTGGGTGGTATTTTTATTTCACAACATCAAAGAGGTCAGAAATTAACTGACAGGATTGTCATTAGGTACCGGTTTAATGAATATGAAATTTCCGAAGAGTGCTCAACCATTGTTTTCCTCTCAACGCTTCCAATGCTTTTAAATGGAGCGTAAGGGGCAGCGCGAGTGCCCGAAAGATGACATTTCTCCCTTCTATTCATACTTGTCAATGATTTTAATTTATTACGTGGTACTTCGTAGGTTTTGGCCTTTTTTCATGAATACGCCTTTTTGCAGATGACAGTATATGCGGGAAAATTGCGGCAGAGAGAAAAAAAGATACATGAAAGAGCAAGCATGTAGTGTTAGTATATTGTCTATTAAGATGAAAAAAAGAAGACTTCCACACAAGACAGTTTTGTCACAAAACACCATCTATATCTTCATCCACGGGTTCGCATGCTTATTCTTAAAGCAGATGATTCTACTCATGCTACACGAAGAATACAAAGATCATGTCAAACTATACACGGATGGCTCGACAACTGTTGGAGGATCTGCAGGAGCTGTGATCTTCCCAGCAAGAGCCGAAACCATCCAGTTCAGAACGTCACACAAGACGACATCGACAGCCGTGGAGCTCGCGGCACTCCGCAGCGCACTCCGCAGGATTGATCGAGAGACACCACAAAAATGGAGCATTTTTACTGATTTGAAACCAGCTCTCCAATGTCTACACAATGCTCTACGTCGTGGGCCTCAAGACCAATTGGCGCTCGAAATACGACAACTGTACCATCACCTAATAGACGAAGGACATGACATATCTTTTCAGTGGTTACCAGGCCATTGCGGCATCATCGGTAACGAGCATGCCGACGATGCAGCTAAGAATGCTCACGAAAATGGAGTGATGGAACCTATTCCACTATCAAGAAGCGACGCAGCAGCAAAGATTAATACGCTTGCGCAGGATGTCGCAAGGTCTATGCGGAATACGCCCGGTTTTCTCCACACCCGTCTTCACCGCCTGGATCCATGCCTACGACTTACTATTCCATCTGGCCTACCACGATCCGAGACGACCCTTCTCTGCCGCATGTGGCTTGGGGTGTCTTTCACGAACGCCTTTGCCTGCCGCATCGGAATGAGAGACAGCGCTGCATGCGACCATTGCGACAATGACGAAACAATTGAACATATTTTATGTCAGTGCCCCCAGTACAGCTCTCAGCGACAGTCCCTCTCAGCAGTGTTTGCTCGCCTCGACGACCAGCCACTTTCTGAGCAGTCAATCTTGGAATGTCGGAAAGATCGAGCTTCACGCCAGAAAGCAACGAAGGCGCTGATGAAGTTTCTGCGAGCGACCCGCCTCGTTGAACGATTGTGACACTACTGTGTGCGCGTGTGTGTGTGTGTGTTTGTGCTTCTCTTCCTCCCTTTCCCATTTCTTTTTCTTACTTTTCTGTCTCCCCTTACCCCTTCCCCAGTGCAGGGTAGCAAACCGGATATGTTTTCTGGTTAACCTCCCTGCCTTTCCGCATTAAATTTTCTCTCTCTCTCTCTCTCTGAAATCTCCGCTCGTGAAATCTTGTGTAAAACGGCTTTTGTGTACGTCGCACGCAGCCAGAGGTGATGCAGTAGCATATCAAAGATCCTGCTAGTAAATAACGCTAAAATTACCAGGAACCTAAAACTCAATGCAAATTAGGTCTGAATTTCTAATAAATCAGATCGTTTTGTAGACGAGCTGACCTCTGTTGTAGTAGGTGCTTTGATCCACCTTTTCTTGTAGGTATTCTCTACGTATATTTTTTGCTATATGCTTGTCTGGCTGCTACATCTACAAAAAATATACGAAAATATTGCAGTGGCCATTTGCCCGTGGGAATAATGTTGTGCGAGTTTGCTAAACGGCTTTCATAATTTTCCTTAATGTTTCATGAGTTAAAGCCATATATTTTCACATGAATTTCGTTACTTAGCCACGAGAAGGCTGTCTGTGAATTGCACAGAATGACCCATTTATTTCTTGTGTTAATGATGTAACGTATTGTAACACAGCCAATATTGTCAATTATTTTGGTGCAGCTGACTATCTCGCATAAGGCAACCTAAACGTCGCATAAGACAATCTAACCATCCGTATGAACGTGCACTTAGTGTAGAGTGTTTTGAAACTTGAACTTAAGCACAAACTTTCTTTGTTTCTTGGTACACTGCTCACACAAAGCAGACATAAGCGTCAGACATCTTCTAATATACTTAACGAAACAAAACGAAATTTTCATTTTGTATTCTGTAAATATCTTTAAATAAAAAAGTAACGCGGTTCATAAGAATAAGGAGCCAAAAGTATAGTCTATAAAATTTCCACTTGGGCCGTGTTCCCTTCGAAAGCCTGCAGAATTCGTGACTATGAGAAAACCAGAGCAATCTGTTGCGACTAGCTTTTGTAATGCATGGTCGTTAGTTCGGTGAGACACAATGGAGCCTTTGAGAACAGTAGACGGTTGACGGCTCTAGTTATGTGCCTTGAAGTGATTGATACAATACTGCCTTCCATCCTCATGCTCACGTAGGCACTGTTCTTCAAGGTGATCCCAAGGGTACCATACGAGCTAGGGCCAATAAATTAGCCAAGGTGTTTGGGAGAATCCTAACACGTCTTACGTTCACTGTATTGTGTGTTGTACTTGCTGAAGCAGGTGAGTCTAATGAGACTGAAAAGCGTGACGTCAGCTGGTTTGGTTGCAGTGCTCACAAAATCTTTTTGCCAGCTACTCGAATGGAACATTTGGGGCCTCTGCCTAAATAAGTAAAATGAGAGCATGCCCCTTCGAGGTAATATTGCTAATGTCCTCTTGTCACCAAACTGACCAACACATCTTGAAGTGTTCTATGGGTCTTTATTTCTTTTTCAGTTGTATTGAGAAGTTTTCTTTGGACTTGCAGTCTTTTTACAGCTGTTTATGAGCTTACCAAATTGTTGGCTGACTGTCTCGGCGAAAGACAAATAATATAACTTTACTCCATGACGTCGAACTTGTAGATAGAAAAAGAGAGAGAGAGAGAGAGCGTCTGTTATAGGAAGGCTGTGTGCAGTCCGGCTACTTTATTTCGACGGCTGACGGAGAAACTCTAGCTTAGCAACTGTTATTGTGGGGTTTAAATGAAAATTTTCGCCTGCAAGGCCTTTTTCTTGGAAACTACATATGTTTCGCACTTCTATGTGCATACGTCTGTCATAATCACGATTCGCTTCTCCACAAGCATCACGAGTCACTTGCGTGCGTGCTCGTCGCATTGCGAATAATTGTTATTTTCATGAATTCGAAACTATGTGTTTTACATTGCCAATATATGTGCCGTGATTAGAATAAAAATCACGTGAACACCCCAGGTTACACTTTGCATACTTCGCGGTGTTACACGATGTTTAGTACAACTTTGGGCGTCTTTCTAACAAAGTGAATTGTTTCTAAAGAAATTCGGATATTTATTGGTATCGTCATGTTGAGATAGAATTTTTAGTTGTGAAACTACAGAGCACGCGGAGAAGTACCCGTGGTACAAGACATCTGAAGTTAACAAGAAACTAATAATGTTTACCCGAGAAATTCAGTTGACGCTGTTCTGCTGCCGAGGGACATGCATAAAGTGTGCAATATCTGATACCTTTCCACGTCAGAGTTCCTTTTGAATGCGCTCTGCTCGCTTAGCTGGTCTACGCCACGTTAAAATCCTATGCCGTCCTAAGAAAACAGTCGGCAAATAATCTCTTACAGCGAAGACGTAGTGCTGCTTAGGCCAAAGAAAAGAGAAACAGCACTGGGTAAACACACGTGCCGCGAAAGTGCGGAGCAGGTTGAAGTTGAGCAAGGACGGAGACCTTGCTTGTTTCGCATACTTATTGGAGCTCGCGAAGTGAGACACCCCAAGGGAGGCCTTTCAATTACCACGAATATACTCGGCCTGCTGATACGATTCGCGTGAGCCAATGCCATTGCATACAAGACGTTAAGCGAAATGAACAGGTTGTTGTGTAACGTCTCTTCAGAGAAAAACATACGCTTAAGGGTTTTATTTCGTTACAGTGGGAGGCCCTTGGTAACCAATCCGTACGAATGCTGTAATTTTTCTATCGCCCTTTGTGCAGCTAAATATTTATTACCGAACCATTCAACCCGTTTCTTTGCGTTAGACACTTGTATAAGTGAGGCCTGGTATATTTGTTCGTGTTGTATCTTTTGAGCCTTCATTGTGTGGGACTATTGAAAGCTTGTATTCTGTTCTTCATATTTTTTATGGCTCTATATATGTCGTTGTCACTTGCTTGAGAAAATCAATCATGCTCCATTTGCTTCCGCACTAGATTTCTATTATGGAGGCTGAAAAATGATGCCTTCTTTACACTGAAAACACGTACAGATATTGAAGAGATAAAAAATAAATAAAAACTGGGAATGATGAGTGTTCGTCCCTACCCTCCCCGCTCCGTCTTCTTTCCTCTGCGAACAGAGGCGGATATTTCTGCACGGACAACGGCTCATAGTATATTCTGCACAAAGTATCCGTGATGACCTCTTTAAGAGTGAACCACTACTTTCATCCCATTTTTTATTTCATTTAGTGAATGTGTCATTTGATTATTACCAGACAGAACATTATTTAGAACTAGCAGACGAAAAATGTCAAGGAAAGTAGACGACATGTTATTTGTTGTGTAATTATTAGGTAAATGTGAAAAAAAATGAAGGGAATAATTAGTAACTTGTCACCGTCAGATATCGAACACCTGGGACGTTCGAATAAAGCGTCCGATGCTCCAACTAAACTGCTGCGGCAGTCATTTTCCCCGTACAGTTTACGGGATATATATATATATATATATATATATATATATATATATATATATATATATGTATATATATATTAAACCTGCGATTATTACTCAGAGTACCAAGTAGCCACGACAGCGAGTGTCGAACTATTTTTCTGCCTGCAGGCATTACAAAGCAGGCCACCTTTTTACGAGCTTGCAGCTGATGGGTGGTTTGTAACATTTATATTGTATACAACAGTGCTGTACATAGAGACAATCAATTTTCAACGCGCTCAACTGGTTGGGAGACGAACCTCATTTGAAAGGGAGTAGCCTTCGCCGTCGAGAGGACTTCACGTCACTGCAGAAGGCCGATCAAGCGATATTCTGCACTTTCTGCATTCCACCGACATATCTGGATAGCGTTGACTGGAACGATGCCCTTCCTGTATGTGCGCGTGGGAGATGATATTTTATTTTTTTTCTTTTCTTTTTTTGTATAAGAACTATATTTGATATAAGAACAATATTTTCCTTCCACGACGTACGTTGTGACGTACGCTTTAAGTAGATGAATAAATAAATAAATAAATAAATAAATAAATAAATAAATAAATAAATAAACTGTCTTTCTGTGAAACGTTACGTTATCTTCACAGCCAGTAGTTCATTATGATTTCATGACTATCATACATCACAACTGATGTGCGACCGGATAGAAAAAGAAAAATATCAACGAAAATAGAAAAGGCCATTTTAGCTATACTCGTAGACTGGTTCATGAAACCGTTCTTGCCTCGTAGATTATGCAAAACAGCTTTTTCGTCTTCATATTTAGCTCACAAATCCAGCTGTTTCTGCTAGCCTTTATTTCTTCAATTGAGTTGCTTCTTTTTCTAGGTCATGCCTAAAATATTGAAGGAAATGTAAGCCTAAAAGTAGTGGAGAGAGCATTATGTCAGGTCTAACATTTCTTTCTTTCGGAGAGTAGGCTTATTAATGTCGAGAGGAACTTTCTCGAACTCCGTCATGAGAAAGATAAACGAATCACATGGCAATGAAAGGAGGGGTGGCAATATAATCCGCAGACTTTGTTGCGCATGTGTGCCACGGCAGGCGCAGTACACGAATTGAAAGAGTGTAGTCGAGACACAAATTTTGCAACACCGGCGCCATCACAGCACTACTTCAAGCGATATAGTTGTGCGGAAGAGCGAATGCGAGAATACAGCTAGGTGGTGGCTGTAGTCTCAAATCATGGCAAAAAAAAGGAGCAAGAATATGAGCAAATAAAGAAGAAAAAAAAAGAACTGCGCTGGCATGTTGATGGATAAGTGACAGGAAGAGACATCAGGAATGGCCAAGTACGGCAGCCCCGTCTACGGTTGCCTTTACTAGATTACTACGCCGAGACGCTACTCAGGGGAAAAGTCACTGTCCCTCTGTAACGGTTTGTGTGGTTGGTTAGTGTGAAACCGAAAAACTACCGAGGCCGCGTAACTGAGAAATACAGCAAAAGGACGCTTTGTTGAATCAGTTTCTTAATTATTGGTGACATAGCTTAAAAGACTGCTTTCCGCTTAGCGTGCTTTGGTAGAGATGTCTTCGTTTGAGAGTTTCGTTTACCAAAGTTCTGTTTTTGAAGTAGTCTTCGTTGCCGCAAGGAGTAATGTTCACATTTGAGGGATGTAATGTACCACTGCTATAGATCACAAAGTCTATTCAACGACGGTCACGTATACACCTAAATACCGCGAATAAAGGACAAATGGACAAGGCAGAGCAACACAGGACGAGTGCTCGTCTAATTTCTCGTCCTTTGAACTGGCGAATCAGATAGGTCTAGAGCCAGTAATTAACACGAGCTGGGCCAACTCTGATCTCTAATTATATAAAGTATGCAAATTGTGTGTTGGCTGCCTGAATAATAGAGATAGCTGACACAACAGCGGCAGGTCATGACACGACTGCGGCTTTCGCATTTCAATGGAGGACAAGTTGTCCGTGTTCTATACAATGCACGTTCAAGTACACCGGGTGGTTGAAATGCTCAGTCCTTCACTACGACGAGCCAGATCGTCAATTCTATATAGGTTTTGGATAGTTGACCCGCACTTAATAATAATAATATTATTATTATTAATATTAATATTACTGTAATCAATAAAGAAGCAAACTTATCTATGGATGTGATAGTGCTGAGTATGTTTTGGCGACTTATACCAGCGAAGAATATCTGTCCGCGCAAGTGCATTATGAAGTCATTAAGGGAAAAAAAGGGTAAAATCAAGGTAGCTTTGAAGTTGTAGTGCCAAGCCAAAAATGAGAGTGTAGCTGGGTGATCTTCGGTGTATTTACTTAGTTTTCTCTTTTTCTTTTATTGTTACTTTTCTATCGACTCTGATTTTTTTCTGTCTGTGCTGATTCCTTTTATTTTTTATCGGTGTTATATAATTTTTCTTTTCTAGCCTTCTCTATGTATCTTTCTATTCTGTTTCTTCCTCTTTTTTCTTTGATTCTCTCTCTCACTCTCTCTCCCTCTGCGTTTTTCTCTATGTTTCATTTGCTCATCCTATCCATGCGGCGCCTTATTTTTTTCCCTCCTCCTCACCCTTGCTTCCCCTTCCCATTTCGTCGATATGCTATTCAATACAAGGCTATGTAATATGCGGTTCAACCGTGACCGCATAACTTAGTGGTTAACGCGCTCACCTTCGCATAGTGATTACGCATTTTGAATAACAGCTCGCGAATACTTTTTTTCTCGCCAAGAATTTATCTCTTTTTCTGTACTCGTTATTTCATCCATTAGCGTTGTTACAAGCCACGCCGGAGAAATCAGCACAAGCTCCGAGAGCGAAGCAGAAGAGACCGAACTGATTGAAGAGCAAGACTACCGGTTCATAGCGATGATAATTTTAGTTCACGCGTCGCGGACTAATGCTCAGTTTAAACAACACCGCTAATAGTAGGTTACTAACCTAGTGAAACCAATGACGCAGCAATTAGAGCAAGTGTAACGTAGTTTCGGTGTGAATCTATGTTCGTTGTTTTCTCATGCAAAGTGCTTTTTACGAGAGCGCTTAACAGTGGGAGGCATTTTTAAGCAGTACGAAAGCCTTCTCTTTTTATCTAGGGGCCATAGAACTACGCTCATTGTTAATAGGTAAATCATAAGCTGACAAAGCAGTGCACTATTCCATAACCATGCTATTTTCATTTTTCGATTATAAAAAGGAAAATGGTTTCAACTATACTAGGTGCTGACGACAACGCCAAATATTCATTAAAAATGTACTTTTTTTGAAAAACCTATCGTATATTTTGTGGGAAATGTGGCAAAAAGAGATGAAAGTGTAGCAGATTTAGAGGCAATCAGCAGTACTCCCTGCACCGCACTGCCCTTACCATTAAAAGAAGTTTAATCAAAGGCCGCCTTGAGTGCAAAGACACTCGTGTGGGAGTAATTATTAACACCTGGAATTAAGCCTCATTTCAGCATGTGGGAGAGCTAATGAAAAGAGCTGTCTATACAGAATGATATAAAAGAAAAACGAGGCAAGCAACACGGTCAAGAAGCGGTAAAGTGGTAAAAACTGTGATGAATCCGCTGAAGGTAAAGCAAAAGCGTACGCGCGAGTCAGCACCAATATATATCCCCAGAGAAGCTGCTGAACGAGGTTATAAGGACGCACATACAGACTCTACCATGCCGTGCTAAGGATTATGCAATCTGCTCTTGGGGCAGAGACCGTTTCGAAATTGGACGAAGCATTTCTGAGGCAAGGAGCACTGAATGAGGGGAGTTAACGCCAGGTGGGAAGACGAGGTGGGGGCTGTAATTCATATGAATGCTTTTGTGGGAATGAAGAGCTAGGAGAATCGGTTTTCGTGGGCTAAGAAGCGGGGCCATTCACGAAGCGTGGCATGTGAGGAACCCACTCGTTCGTCTGCGGTTTGTGCAAGTGTTCTCGTGGCGAGGCGCTTGTGTGGATTTAAAGATTAGAACAATGTTTACATCAAGGCAGGATGGTGGGGCTGGTAGTGATAGCAAAAGAGAGTGGCAAAGGAAAGGCAAGGAGGTTGACCAGGTTTTACCAGGTTTGCTACCCAACACTAGGGCAGGGAGGAAAGGGATTAAAAAATACACAGAGGAGGACGAAAGAGAGAACAAGTGATAAGCGCAATCACACAGTAACGTTCACCGAGTACACGTTCACACTGATGAAGCGTCTGAGACCAGTTCCTCTACGGTTGCCTACAAGTAGGCAAAAACCAAAGATGTTGAGAAAAGGCTTACAAGGACTGGCTCCAAGGATTCCAGAACTTGAAGTGTGCATTAAACTGATGGAGCTGTCATTAATTGAAGGAGAGTGCGCATCGTGGTCGTGAGATACCTCATCAAAGCGATGACTTGTCAGTTTACTTCATGGAAATTATCTGGGGATGCTGACACAAATAACAGCTTAACCACTGAGCTACCCCCGCGGCCAAAGCAACATTTAGATGCATGTACACATTGTTATTCTGTCCGATCACCCGCTAAAAAGCGCAAATGATTAATAATAATAAAAAATACTAAATATTAGCGGGCCCGGGCCGGGCCTGGTAATGAACACGCGCGCCCTTGGTATTTTAGATTAACGCCCAGGCCCGGGCCGTGCTCAAGCTTAGTTCGGTCATATACGCCCAGAGCAGGGCTGGGCCCGGGCTTATAACCACGAGCCTGGGTGTGGCTAGGGCTTTTCAAACTGGACCGGGGTCAAAAAACTCAGGCCCGTGTAGTGCTTTAACTCTGGACTTTTTTGTTTGTCCCTGTTTGTACGCCCAGTCTTCTGGCGAGAATACGTACCAAGCTGCTCAGCTCTCTTTTATTCTGGCCCTGTCAACCACCAACAAACTAAAAAAATTGGCCCCGTGTCTGCATGTTTCACTGCAAATTTCGCCGAAAGACGATAGTCTTGCGTCTGAAGAGAGTGAACAAAACGTTTATTTGATCTTCTCCGCGAGAAAATCGGTGAATGGTATTCTGGAGGCGCTGCGGTAGAGTGGCTCGATGCTTGCAGAGGAGGTGAACGAGAGCATTGAGGCACGTCACACGTGAGACGTGAGTGCTATCTGGCAATTATCTTGGAAAACGAAGCGCGCGGCGTGCGCGCTCGTCTCGGAGGCGATAAGGTATATAACGCAAAGTGAAAGTTAGGCGCCACTACCGTGCCGTCTTTGCAAAAGGTTGAAAACACTTGCCTTTTCGTGCATAGCGTTGCATTGTCAGCACCGCGTGACAAACACAATGGTGCTTAGAATTACTTATGTGTGCTTTTGCTAGTATAAAGAGGCACATACAGATTATTGACGTTTTGTTATTGTGCCTCAGGTATGCGCAATAATTGCTTTTTAATTAACAATCACATAAGTATGACCCTTGAAACTTGAGCAATATTGGTGGGCGCTGCGGATGTGGTAGGATTTTGGCCGTTTGGGCCATCGTTTTAATTGATATGATATATAAGGAGATGCTGGCGCACAATTATGACACCGGCTACTCCTTAGCGCTTAAGTGAAACTTTAACAAGCGTCTTGAAGTAAACAACATACAAAGCAGCGCATGAAGAATAGAGCTTTCAGGCACACTAATGCAAAAATACGCTTATATGAACATATCCGAATAAAATGATAAAGAAATGTTCGAAAGTCAACGAATGAAGTCTCTGATAATGTCCCTCGTTAATATTCGTACCAACCAGCGCAAAACTGCAGAGCACACGTCTGGTTCTTATGAAAATGTATTCGCTCGTGTGTACATAACAGTCGACACGTCATTCAGCTCAGCACACACATATAATGGGTGTCATATGATACTGCACATAATAAGTACGACATGTGTTATACAAATAAAAGTTCGTTATTTTTTAGTACTTTTCAGCAATTCTGCTGCCTTGTAAGAAACGTGTTAACACTTTTAAAGCGTGCGTGCTTAAAACTCCAGTTGGCCACGGGCCCAGAAGTTTCTTCGTGCTAAACGGTCTGCGATCTAATGCCAACATTCCGATTTAAGACGGCGTCTCGGCGTGTCATGATGTGGACAGTCTATGAGAAGGTGACATACGTCTTCATCTATAATCGCGTTTGGGAGTTTCAGCCCTGCCAAGTTTGTGCAAAAGATGTTTGTTTTGTGTATGCGGTCCCTAGCCTCAATCAGTGAATATGACTTTCCATACCTCTATCTAATCCTAGCGTAATTCGAATTAAATAAAGGAATCAATGTGATAAAAATCACAGCTCTTTGTGCTTTGGTCAAACCAAGCAGTTTTGCTTATTTTGAAAGTTGTAGCTTTTATAATACTACGCGATTCATTTTTCGAAATTGTTAAAGAAACAGTAACATCTTTACGATGTGCTTGTGGTGCCGCTTCATCGGCAGCTGTGTTTCCAGGAGGGTTGCGATGGCAAGGTATCCACTGGAATTTTTGATCTTATGTTGCACCTTTCTTCCTTTGGTGAGCCCTTTCAGCGTTTCGTATGCCATACTATCACTAACTACTGTCCTGTTTGTACTCGATAGTGATCCTAATGCTGCCTGTGAGTCGCTGAAAAGTACCCATTTTCTCGCGTCTGCTGCCGAGTTTATAAACGTTATAGCAAACTTTATAGCTGTAGTAGATGCCGTCGTGCGACATAATTCAAATTATTCCTGAATATTTAGCAGTGTTATATTAAACGCCAATGTTGAAGACGTTGCGATACTTGAGCAATCTGTGTAAACGAGCATGTACCCTGGATACCGCATGTGTATATGATAAAACGCTAGTTGTTAGCAGCTTGGGTGAACATGTCTTTCTTTCTGATAATGCCGTCTACTGAGAATTGAATGCTTGCTATTGCAAGCAGCCATGGAGGATAGTCCATTTCAGAGCTAAAAAATTATTTCTTAGTAATATATGTACATTACTCTGTATTTCTTCATGAGATTTGCTTTTATCCCTTCGTAAAATATCTAGTTCGGTGGAGACAATTTCACCGACAGACAGACAGACGGACAGATAGACAAAAATGTTTGCGTCGGAAGTCCCGAAGACAGACTGATCTCTTAAAAAAAAACTACGCCCACGTTTCAAGTGGCACAAAGAAAAGTGTTTTTTTGATGCAGAAAAATGCTTTCGTGAGGTGTTTCAAGGTAATAGTTCGCTCGATACCTACCGTGTTAGAGGCAAATTGAAATGTTAGTACGCAGTATCGCGGTGAAGCATAATGCCTGGGCTTGAAATATGCTTATGCAGCTTGATGGAGCCTTCGACAGTAATTTCTTTCTGTAAGCAGGTTAATTTTGTGCAAAAGATGTTTGTTTTGTGCATGCGGTGCCTAGCCTCAATCGGTGACTAGGAGTTTCCATGAGTACTGGCAATTTTTTTTTGTCTTCGGGCTGCAAAAGTTGTTATGGAAACAAGGGGAAGAACGCTGGTGTGTTTAGTAGAGTAGAGGGCTAGGTAGGTGTGGTTTGGGGTGAGGGGTAACATTTCTCTGCCAACGTCCATGATTATTTCCGGCTTAACAGAAACGATAAAACTAGCAGCTCCTACGAGACTAGTGGCCCGACTGACGAACTACGTCGACATTCTATTTCGTTTTCCCCCTCCCTCAAGCTCCTCTTTCTTACTTCTATTTTCCCACCCCCAGTGCTGCGTAGCGAACCGGATGCCAATATCTGGTCAACCTCTCGGCCTTCCTTTCTCTCTCTCTCTCTCTCTCTTGCAGCACCAGTCTAAAATTCTACGCATGCGTATTTTGCTGCACGTAAGGTGCATGGTTTATGCCTTAGCAATTACAGGTTTGATTGATTTGTGGGGTTTAACGTCCCAAAACCACTATTTGATTATGAGAGACGCCGTAGTGGATGGCTCCGGAAATTTCGACCACCTGGGGTTCTTTAACGTGCGCCCAAATCTGAGCACACGGGCCTACAACATTTCCGCCTCCATCGGAAATGCAGCCGCCGCAGCCGGGAATCGAACCCGCGACCTGCGGGTCAGAAGCCGAGTACCTTAGCCACTAGACCACCACGGCGGGGTTAGCAATTACAGGTAGGGCGAGAGAATCGAAGTCAGAGCACCCTATCCGGAGGAGGCCCACTTACAGCCCTCGACTGGCGTATTATATCATAATAGCGGTGTCACATGGTTACTTTTGATCGCGACTGCCCTGATATGGATCCAACTTCTAGACAGCGATTGGCTCGCTTGAGCAGGCTGCAGGAAATAGCCAACCACTGCTAATAAATATGAAGGTGGTTTGTCTTAATCGCGACCAGCAATGCATTGCGGGTTACTCGTATTCGACAAATTCACGTGCTAACGATTATGCAATGTAATTATTCCGTTAATAATGCAGAATTGCCTACGAAGGTGCAACAGTTTTGCGATGTCAGCTCTATACTTGCACATTTGTTTCATGCCCTCCCTCGCGTCATTCATTTCTGAAAATTATTTCAGGGTAAATCTAGAAAGACCTAATCAGGACAAAACCCTGGTTAACCATACCCATATAAAGCTTACAGTTTGACCGAACGTTTGTCTTGGTCCGGGGTCCGTACCCAGGCTTCTGGTTAAAAAAACACTTTGTCTTTTTAAAAAAGAAACAATTATTAATAAAGCCGAGTTTATAGGAGCGGGTTGCCAAGGTAAGTATGCACTTCTTTCGCAATAATTTTATTAATTCATCACTCGTTTGAGTTCGACAGTACCAATTCAAGCAAGTAGTCGCTACCCGTTTTTTAGCAATAACAGGGATAATCTAATCAATACTTTTTGATGACTTTCTTTTTCGATCGAAGAAGAGGAAATGAAGAAATTGTAGAGGGTATAGAAGTACGTGAGTTTCGTTGCTTTGTTAAAAGCAAGAAAAAAATGCTTTCTCGGTTGCATTCAAAAATGAAAAGTTTGTTGTTTTGAAGAACGGGCTCGACCGCAAGAACCGTAGTAAATCTTGGGTGACATTTCCACAGCTAATGTGGTACGTGAGCTTGGCAACAATATACGATGAAACGAAACCAACATTATCTTTTTTACTTGAGGGAAACGGGAGATCTAGAAAAGAAAATGTAGACAAAACTTGACTCGGGTCTATATAACAAGCAGCGTAGTTTTGCTTCTCAAACTTTGCTGCTTTCAAGTTTTTCCTTGCTTGCCTCAATAAAAAACCAAAAAAACAACAACTCGTAAATGAAGAACGACACCAGGAAGCTGCGACAGCCGTTCCTTTAGACACGTCGTCTTTCTGCAAATTGAAATCAGTGGCACAAATTGAAACTTCAGGCAAACGTGGCGTCCCTTCCTTTTTTTTTAATACAGATGCCTGCTCTGGGGCAACGGCTTGTTTGAAATGACTTTCCTGCACACTCGGTGTTTGGAGAATGAAGGTCTCCATGCACGACCTTCTGACAGTTCAGTCAACGGCTCACGGTGCTTTTATATTTCTGCAACACTGGCTTACTTCTTGGTGGCTGAGCGAAATAAAAGGAATCATAGTGACGACACACGTGCATGGTCAAGGGTTCGCTACAATGCGAATGCATGCGAGCTGCAGCAGGAGGTAATATTATATGCTTTGCTTGAATTTAAGGCTTTCTACCAGAACGCTGCCACCTTCCTTTTTCTATGGGGAGTTTCAACTTTCGTTTGCTATGGCATTTAAGAACGCGAATAATGAGAGCAGCATTTTTGGCAGTTTGGTCGTTCTTGAAACCGAAAGGACTGCACAAGAAAAAAGAAAAGACGCGCCGATGACAAATAACAAATGCCCAGTGCATTTCCAACAATGTTTATTGTTTAACTGGGTCGGCTTATATGCTAACGCAGTATGCATCCCACATGCGCACACATAGACACGATAAGGAGGGCACATGCGTGTACGTTGAATACAACGAAGAGCTATAATGTGCGATATGCCACCACCAAGAAGACAAGACCTTTGTCTGCGAGAGCCACTAATTGTGAACTAACACTTATCACCTAATTTCCAAATCGCCTCGGCTTCTGTGATTTCACAAATTAGCTGCGTTCTGCCACATGAAACAATCGCTCAATGATTAAAATAAAGTAGACAGCAACAGTCCGCAATGAATCACCGAAAATAAACACAGCTGTCATTCCTTACATTACTGTGGTGTTCGCCTAGCCGGTGATAGAAACACCCCATTTTCCTAATGCGTTTCTTCCCAAATTATTTGCGGCCAAATCATGTCAGTAAGCATTTCTTCCCACTGGAAACCGGGAAGCTCGAGGCTGTACAGCGCACGTTCGGCACACTCATCGAACTTAGTGCGGTGCTGCTTAGCGCATTTTCGCGGGATGTCGTTTGGATTCATCAGCTTGCATTGCTTCCCGAGCTTGTTGGGAGCCGAGGACCCAACCTTTGCGTTAGCCTTCTGGGCTATCTTTTTCAAGTTTTAAGACATCATGCGGGTGTGAGGGGCCTTGCCGGAGGCAGCATCAGCTACCGTCTTTATCGTCCGTGTCCTCGCGTTGCGCAGTCCTTATGAATTAGCGCAAACAAACAAATTAATAGAATAATACGGGAAAACTTTTTAAAGTGTTTACAAGTATTGATGTTTTTTTTTAGGTGGGGAACACTGGTCGGGCACAGCTGGTTTTTCAGCTCAGGACAACTTGCACATTTCCATGAATAAATGCACTCATTGCTAATTATGCATAGGAAAACGAAACGACTCAATAACGCGGCACAGTTCGCCTGATTGAGATAATTTGAGTGAGTTTCTGAACGCTGTAAAATAAAACTATCTAGTTCAGAGAAGTGAATGCTATTCGGATAGTTGATAGACGACATATTATTAAAATGAACTTTGCTTTGGATGGGACTCCGGAGAAGATGCACACAGGACGAATGCATGCGCCCTGTGTACAACTTGACCGCAGTCCCGTTTCGAACGTATAGTTTAGGTTAGTTAGTTTATATTTTAATATTTCCTGACGTCAAGTTCACATAACCACCAGTGCAGGCAAACGTAATTTACAAACATACAGCCTATGAAAAGCTCGAGCAAATCTTCTCCTCAAGTGAAGAGAGTTCCTTTTGCTTAGTTTGAAAGTGTATAGTATTGTCTACTCTGAAGTATCTTATTTATCCAATTGACGACTGGAAAGGAACTCGTAAAAAGGGAGAGAGTTTCAGTTGCGTGGAGCTAGCAGAGCAATAAATAATCACTATATACATGCAGAGTACTTACTGACGTTCCCGGTTGGTTCGACAGTTCGCCCTTCCTTTTTGGCAACTAGATTGACCTCACATTTGATTGGATCTCTTGCGAGGACCCATAGATTATTGTGTCAGCGTGCAACAATGCGTTAGAAGCAGGAGTAAGCGGCAGCCATTGAAGAAGATTTCCGAGAGCTATGTCCTATACTACGGCGCCGTACGACTACATGAAATACTCGGATAACGTATGGGGAAAAAGGAAATCCCTCTCGTAGGCAACGACGAAAGAACTGCTCAGGAGAGAAATCTATGGCGAGTGACCTTTTATCATTGGCGTTTCAAGCGGTCCGCTCTTTGGTTATTCCTAACAATACTCGCTCATGTTCGGCGCAATGACATTCCTTTACCTTGACCTTGACCTTGACCTTTACCTTGACCTTGATGCATGAGCTCTCGTAGTTTTGTGGTACTCTTTAGCATAGAGATGACACGACGTCGGCATGGACAGAATATCTTTTGTCAATTAGAAACCCAGAAAGTTTCCAAAAAAATGAAATTGAAAATGTACTTTTTTGTGAAGTACTGTTTAGGAGACTTTTATTTTGCTCCACAGATTTTTTATTTATGCATGTGGGTGTTTCTTTTGGATAGGAACTGATTTTGTGGTTTTCGTGACGTAATATGAGGCAGGCAGCATGATCGTAACGCTTTTTTAGGGATTGAGGAGGGCGCTTGACAAGTTCAGAAAAGCTTTAGGCTATAGCGACGTGTTGATGGAGCCCACGTTTCCATGTGTTGCGTATAGGTCCTTACCATTCTAAAGATATTCTATAGTGTGTGGATGGTCAGAATATATAAAATATATTTAGACTTTTTATACTGTAGTAAGGCAACGCAAAAAGAACGCTGACAGAAGGACTATTTTTTTTGGCTTTCATGGCTGAAAAAAATGCAGAACTCAAAACGTTAGTAAACGAATAATGGTGAGGTATATAGCCAAGTGATTCTACATGTATGAATGAAACGATAATACGGTTGTACGTTTAACAGTGCTCTTTTCTTTCGCATTTTCCCTTAAAAACGAATCGTCTCTTCACTATAAACAGCTTGTAAGGCGATGTGGGATGTATCAGCTTGAACATGAACGAATGAATGGGGATAAAGTTGGCTCAACGTTTTTCCAGAAATGGCATAGAAGTAGCGATTGAGAAGTATATTGGGTCAAAGTAGTCCGAAGCCATCGCCTCCATTTTTATCGCAGGCCATCGCAGCCACTACTGGCGCCGTCGAGTCAACGCAAGTTATTTCTTTATTCACGTGTTTCGTAACGTTAGGAGGGAGTCGTTACAGATGGCAGCTTAGGGTTGGAATGGCTGAGAGAACACCAAAGGTCACCATGGAGCTTCTGAAATTTCAGAGTATGCGTCTGGCTCAGGGCCAAAAACTAGAAGACGGAAACACAGCGGTGATCACGATAGCCATGCGTCTTGCATATTTGTAAAGGTCCATTTCTTTTCCTTCTTCAGGAAAATTCCTGCGCAGCAGCCTCTTCGACGAACAAGTAGCAATTCACAAAAAAAAGTCCATGGGAGAAATGGTGCCTCGTAATTTCAGATCATGAAGAAGTGTGTTATCGAGCCCCCATTCAGGGGAAACTATCAGCCTAACGGTCGATACTTTGATGTATGGCAGCCAGTCGGTGCTGCGCTTCCCGACTTGCCTTGCCTAATGCAGCTATTTATTATAACCATGCTCAATGGGATAGCTTGTCAGGGTGAAAATAAAAATAGGAAAATAGTGTAATCTGCACGATTTCATTTCTTCAAAATTTTTTGTTTAGTGTTTAGTAGAGCACCTAAAATTTTGTCAACGGTGCTTTTAAAACGTTCCTTCGCTTAGTCGAAACAATGTGCACAGTAGTCATTGTAATTAATCAAAAAATAAAACTGCAAATTAAGTTTGAGAGGCTGTCATGATGGAAAAGACATTTATTTTCAACAGCAAGCATTTCGCTCACAGAGAAAAAAAATAATTATTGAAGACAGGGAGACCTTGGTTGAAGCGCTAAGTGTACGATAGACACAAGGGTGAATAAACAATAGGCGCGTACTTGCAAGTTAAGTTTGTTGCGAAAACCCATAAATAACGTATTTAGTGGCGTGATGGTGCCATAGGCCAGCATCAACATATGTAATGCCTCACAGTACAAACTTATAAAAAGACACAAAAAATAGATTAACATGTGTAATGGTCCACTGCTGAGCTGACAACTTTTTGACCTTTCTCCCGCTCAAAAAAAAAAGTTTATGAAAGCATACAGATTAGACACAGTAACACGGTCATGGTGGCTACTGTATATGTTACAGAAAAAATTATGTTTAAGGAAATTCAGAAACGTACTTGTGCTAGAGTGCTCAGACTGAGGATAAAAACGAGAAATAAACGAACTTTAGTTTACCTAACTATGAACTAATCGAGCATAACTTTATTCTACGTGCAGAAAAAAGCACAAGTGTTTAAAAAAGCAGTTGTCTAAACTGGTAAACTTATTACACAAAAGCTTTTCAAAGAATTCAACACCTATGTCATTTTCTGGACTCTAACTGTTCCCGCCGTGTTCCGCCGCGGTGGTATAGTGGCTAAGGTACTCGGCTGCTGACCCGCAGGTCGCGGGTTCAAATCCCGGCTGCGGCGGCTGCATTTCCGATGGAGGCGGAAATGTAGTAGGCCCGTGTGCTCAGATTTGGGTGCACGTTAAAGAACCCCAGGTGGTCGAGTTTTCCGGAGCCCTCCACTACGGCTCCTCTCATAATCATATGGCGGTTTTGGGACGTTAAACCCCACAAATCAATCTGTTCCCGCCGTACAAGCCACTTCTCTTTGTCCATTGGCTTTGAATTCCTAGGCCTTTTGCCTTCGCTTCGTTTTCTTTTCATGTACAGAAAGAAAGAAATAATGAATAATATTTTTGGAAAGGCAATAATCTTAGCTATTCTTCGTCTATTTTGTAGTGTAACATAAAATGCACGTGCTTCTAGCAGTGTGAGTTTTCATTTTTTTGTAGCGGCCTTTGTGTTCATGTCTTCACTTTTTTTCTTTATTTTTATTATTTTATTGCTCTGTTTCTGTCCATTCTGTACAGTCGCAGTTTTCGCACCCATTTGCAAGGCAACAAACCGGTATTTAGTACTAGGTTAACCTACTTACGTTTCCCTTTCATCTATGTCTGTCTATTTTGCTAGAAAGTATCTAAATGTAACAAATAATCAAAATATGTTGCACAGTTTAATCATGTACAATTTAAATACACTAAAGAAAGTCTGCATACAGTAGCAATCACTTCGTCAGTATTCGAGAAGAAAAGTGCACCTTTTATACGCGCTTAATTTTTTTTTTCATATCCCGTCATATGGTTACTGAAATGAGTGAAACATTACCGAATGAGCATTGTAATCAATCGCTAAGTTTCTACACCTCTATATTTGTAACCTGAATCACAGTAGTAAACGCTTGAATGCCGACATAATCTGGCACTGCTGGTTTTTCGAATTGTATTTCAATACATTATCTTTATGAAAAGAGCTGCTCTCAGTAAGGATGAATCTACCTAATAGAAGAAAGATGCAGCCTCTCACAGCTTTCAGCGTCCAATGCAAGAAAAGGTAGCTTTTCTTGCGGGTTGATGACACAGTCTGAACATGTGCGTTTTACAGCGAAAGCTGTTATGAGATCGCAACTCGGGTCACGCGCAGTTGTCCGCCGCCGCCGCCACCACCAGCGGTGTCCGTAAGCACATCACGCGAAATTAGAAAAAAAAACCTAGCACCAATGACACAGTGGGGCTCAAACCTGGGTCCATTGGGTGCCCCCAGTATACTACCACTGAGGTACGCTCGTGCTTGTGACTCGTTGGCAAACTTGCCTTACGCAAGCTTGATGTCGGGAAAGCAATCGCGTTGCTTTCCCGACATCGGGAACGGAAGCATGAAATGAGCATACTCGAAACGAGCGCTGATTGACAACTGTCATAGCTCGACACCTAAAAAGTGCAGCTCCAGAGCAACGAAGGACTCACGAAACGAAAGCACAAATTCGCACAAGATGAGCGCGGACGTACTGCCCCACTTGTTACTTCAGTGGGTGGGAGCAGCATGGTTATATCGCAAACGTGGACGATGCAGCATGTAAAGTGATCTTCGTCCTCTCTTAATTTTAGCGCAAACTTTAGGAAGGGAGGAAGCACAAAACGTGAAAACCGCTAAGCGCATGCTCCGCTGTCGCACGAGTGACCACGCTCAGAAAATGCGCTTTCACCTCCTTCACGCCAGGCGCGTCATCTTGCTAGTGATGATGAAATAGTGTTCAAGTTGGAGAGCTCTCAGGACTACCAACGTTATATGTGATATACAAATAGTTTCCCGCAAGTAAGTACAACATGAGCCTCTGTGGCTGAGTTCTTTTGAGCAGCGCGCTGCAGAGCAAGCGCTTGTTCGCGTCGTAGGTTCGATGTCCAGTGACACAAATTTTTCTTCCAATTTGTTATTTGCAATCGGTTGGTATATGTTTCACAACGTCATATACGTGGCATAAATACTTCAGGGGAGCCATGTTCGACTGCGAAATAAACATTTTCGTCTTTTAAAATACTACTACAAATACATGATAAAATGCAGAATAGACGGCCTGTAAGACTGTTTCTGCGATGAGAAACAGTAATGCTATGCTAACTAAAATAAGAAATGTTGTTTTATGTTTTAGAAGAGAAGATAAAGCATAACCTGTAAGCATGAAAAAGTAAAAGTTATTTGCATAAGTAGACACCCAAGAGATTTATTGCAAAAAATTTGAACAAACAAGAAAAAAGAAAGTCACATTACAGGCAGTTACAAAAGTTTTGGTCTTATAAGAATAAAACCCCTAAAATCAAAAGGCATTACAAACTAGCGACAATTTCTTATAAGAAGCAATAGAGTTGAGAAGAAACATATACATAGTGTAACATAGCTGTCGAGCACTACACTTGAGCAGGCCAGGTGACGATTGAAGTGAAGTGGCAATGAGGAAAACGGTGACTTGCTCAACGCAGATTTGCTCACGTCATTCCTGGAGGAAGCCACCGACAAAAAGAGTGGACATGTTGTAGATGGGCAGTACGTGGTTTTAAGGCTGCCGACGAATAGCAGTCACCACGCCAAAGTGCTGAAAAGGGTGCAGCATGAGAAAGGAATGTCTGTACATGCAGCTTTACCGCACTCTTGGGCTGCACAACCAACCACAAGCTTCCTGTTACGGGTGCGGGAGCAGTCATGCTTGTTGGTCGACAGGCCTTCAACTAGATGCCGTGTTCAGATAATGTCCTGGAGGCTTCTGTCCATGGTTCGCCTTCTACACAGGGTAGGGTGGTCGACCTTCTTATGCGATTCTTACGCAAACTGAGGCTGAACACACTTCGCCTTTTTTACAAACTTTCTCGAGCCCTCCTAGCTGCTTTTCTTCGGGGTTCCAGTTCCTCCATATTGCTTTCCATTCATCTGTTGGAAATTTTTGGTTTATGTGGGTTTCTTGATTTCAGCTTGTCGGGCAATGCGAAGCAAATTAGGGGCTAGGCTTGTCGTGGCCTCATATTGTCATGGTGCATAACGACAACAGGAATGCAGTACAATGAGTAAAATATGCCACTCGACCCCGTTCCATTAGAAAATAAAAAGGCAACAGTCAGCCCACAGCACAAGCAGCCGACGACGTTTGTGTAACATAAACACCCTCTCCTACATGCTTTGCACTTCCCCAGATTTCGTGGCTGCCCTTTGTTGCTGTACTTAGACTACGCAACTCATACCATAGAGCAGGTTATATTCTACAGCTTTTGCCATTACAAAAAAAAAAACTGAACGTCATTTTAATTTCCTCTGTATAAAGCTTTCTGCTAAGTTGTGTATGTGAGATAAGTTTTCTTTTAATTTCCTTGTATGCAATGAGGTACATATCTCTTTTGGTTTCTGTTTTGTCTTGTGGTGTAATATCTTGCGTGACTTTTTCTTCTTTTTCTTACATACATTATATGGTGATCACATTTTAAGGTGACTATGCTATTGTGTTTTATATACGGTGTGTGCTTACCCTGTGTGGCCCCGCTTCCAGTGCTACCCTAAAGCCATGGGTGGGGTTAGCGTCTCTGGGGCATTTCGTCTCACCTAACTTCATTCACCACTATATACATATGCGGCTAAATGAAAATTCGGTAAATCAGTCATATTTTCTTTTCGCATGATTTACTTTCTTTCATTTCTTCCTTTTGCAACAGAGGCTGCCTCATGTAAACTACAATAGATTGGCCCGAATCTCATGCTTTTTTTATGTATCTCGTTGTTGTTGTCTTGCTTTCCTTGAACCTCACAGCCACAATAGTGCACTGAGTGTGCAAATCTTTTTTTCTGTTCACCCAAATCACTCGGCCTTGTACACTTCGCGCATCGTTTAAATGCATAAGTCGAGTCAGCTAGTTAGTTGTAGGCGAATGTTATCATACTCACCTGGGAGTTTCTTTAAAGCGTGCACCACCGCAACAATGTTTTGCATGCAAGGAAGCCAGCTACAGAAAAATGGGGGGGGGGGGGGGTAAGGAGATCAACGCGGGAGCTGGTAGAAGCCGCATGAAAAAAGTGTCACTGGAGATATGCTGCGAAATCAAGAGAAACAAGGATAGCAACAAAGGTGGAAGGCAGGGAAGTTTACCGAAAAGACTCTGGTTGGCTGCATCATGCTGTGTATAGAAAGAGCAGATAAGGACGTGGGAAGGAAACGAAGAAAGCAGCAGTAAATTCGCTGACATGTGTGAGACAGCCCTACTCTTCACCACCATCATCATCATCATCATCATCATGATCATTATCATAAGCAGCAGCTGCCTGACACGCCACTGACACACAAAGACCTCTCCAATGTTCCACCAGTCAACTCGATCTTGTGCTTGCTGCTGCCACTTTATACCTACAAACATCTTAATCTCTTCTGCCCATCTAAATTTGTCTCCCCCTCATCCGCTTGTCCTCTCCATGAATCCAGTCAGTTACCCTTAATGACCAGTGATTACCCTGCCTACGCGCTATGTGCCAAGCCCATATTCATTTCTTTTTCTTCATTTCAACTATACTTAACCTCGATTTGTTTCCTAACCCACTCTGCTCTATTCTTGTCTCTTAAGGTTGCACCTATCATTTTCTTTTAGATCGCTCGCTGTGTCGTCCTAAATTTAAGCTGAACTTTTTTTGTAAGCCTCCAGGTTTCGGCTCCATAGTTAAGTACCGTCAAGATTCAACTGTTACATTCCTTCCTCTTGAGCGATAGTGGCAATCTACCAGTCATGATCTGAGAATGTTTGCTTAATGGGCTCCACCCCATTCCTATTCTAGTTCATCGAATTTTGTAGTTAGGCTCTGTGGCTATTACCCGTCCTAAGTAAACATACTGTATTACAACTTCAACTCCAGATGACATCCAACAATAATGACAAAGCCAGGAAAGCCTTGAAGGGAATGCAAATTTTCAAAGCTGCAGGTGAGGATCAGGTAACATCAGATCTGCTGAAAAACTAAGAAAGGATTGTGTTATAAAAACTAGCTACCTTGCTTTGCGAAGTCCTTCTAACGGGGAGGGTACCGGAATCTTCGGAGAGTGCTAACATCATCTTAATCCGTAAGAAAGGGGGTGAAAAGAACTTGAAGAATCGCAGGCTGATCAGCATGCTCTCCATCGTATACAAGGTGTTTAAAAAGGTAATTGCCAAGGGAACTAAGACAACATTAGAATTCAATCAGCCAAGAGAACAAGCAAGGTTTTGAACAGGCTACTCAACAATCGACCACATTCATACCATCAATCAGGTGATAGAGAAATCTTCAGAATACACCCAACCATAAACACAGCCTTCGCAGACTAAGAGATGGCATTTTATTCAGTAGAGATATCAGCAGTGATGCAGACACTGCGGAATGAGGGCGTCAACTAAACATATAAAAAAAGCTTGGGAGTAATCTACAGATGATCAACTGCCACCATAGTGCCCCATAAAAAATTGACAGAATACCAATGAAGCAAGATGTGAGGCAAGGAGATACGATCTCGCCAATGATGTTTACCGCGTGCTTACAGGAGGTTTTCAGGGGCCTAGAATGAGAAGAATTAGAGACACGAGTTAATATAGAAGAGTACCTTAGTAACCTGCGCTTTGCCGATGACATTGCATTGCTGAGCAACTCAGCGGACGAATCGCAATTTATGATTACTTAATTAGAAAAGGAGGGCAGAAAGGTAGGTCTTAAAATTAATCTGCAGAAAACGAAAGTATTGTACAACTACCTAGAAAGAGAACAGCGCTTCGATATAGGTGGAAGTGCGCTTGCAGTTGTAAAAAAGTACGTCTGCCACTCCTAATAGATGTTCACAAAAGCCCGTAGTCCTTAAGAATCCCGAAAGATTCTTCACGGCCCTGTTCGCAGGCGAGCGATTGTGAGATTGTTCTGGCAGCACTTGCACAGAAAATCTGAAAATATGGCTTCATTGTTCTTATAAGGAGCTACTAATTATATGGTTTACATTCCATGGAGGCAATGATTTGATGAGTGCGTTGCTAACAGGCTCAACATTTTATATTCTTAACTACTAATTATGGGAAAAAGATACTCATTGGGAATCATAGCAGAGTGACTGACTTGATATTGGTATCATATATACATGGCTCGATATCATATAAACATTGAACAACACTGAAGCCGCATTCGCTCGTGTTATAAGCATCAGTAACTATATTGTGTCTCAACACCAGTGTAAGGTTGGGTTAGAAGCCGCATATGGTTCCTCCTGCGATTCAATTTATGGGTGTAAGGATTTTGATGGCCGCCACGTAGTTATTATTATTATTATTTTATTATTATTATTATTATTATATTGTTATTATTATTGTTATTATTATTATTATTGTTATAATTAATATTATTATTATTATTATTATTAATATTATTATTATTATTATTATTATTATTATTATTATTATTATTATTATTATTATTATTATTATTATTATTATTATTATTATTATTATTATTATTATTATTATTATTATTGTTGTTGTTTTTGTTGTTTTCGGTTCTGATGGCCTGGCTATCCTGCGAGCGCTAGCACAAGTGTCCGTGTATGACTTGTACGGTTTTTCTTTTTTATTTCATTCTTCTGTTTCTCCCCTTCCCCCTTGTTGGGTAGTGAACTGGGTACTACTGGTTAGCCTCCTTTCTTTCATTTTGCGTCTCTTGTGCCTATACAAGAAAAAACAAACTTGCAACTGTACAGCAGCGAGGTGGTGATGAGAAGGCTGCACGTAGAGTACGACACCCAAAAGAGTTGTTATGTACGTTGCACTGGGAAGCAAAGGAACGTTGAGAGCAAGCCTTCGCTTTTCACTCTACGTTAGGCACCAAAATTATGCACCGCCAACGCCAAAACATTTTCGCTTTTTGTGAGTACCTCAGGACTCGCAGTGATTTTGTTCGCTTTTATTGGATGCAATTGTGTTATACCTAAGCAGAGCTGTGCGTAGCTAGCGTGCCTCGAGGCCTTTCATCTGCACTTCTAACAAGTAATGGTATTGATGGTGTACGTCTAGGTGAGTAAAAAGCGAAAACAAGTTGGAGAGTAGATTTTACCTTTTGTTCTTCGATACCCCGAGTTGCGCCAACGACATGGTGTACACGCGTCTTCCTTAAAAAGAATCTCCCAAGAAACACGCAATTGTGGTACAAATTTAAGCAATTATATTGCGTATAATGGGCCGAACTCCTATTATAATTTTTCCTTACTTAGTGCATTCGTACGGAAGCCTGCAAAAAAAAAATACACTGTCAAACGTTTTGGTCACATTTGACACTCATTATTAGATTACGCAGATTATTTCAGATAGGAAAAAGGTCTCGAAATACACTATTGAGCAATTCCATATGACCACTCTACCGATGGCTCAAGTCAAACGCTGCACTCTACTCCAATTTAGCCAAAATTCTTTTACACTACTCTAGCATGTCTCACGAGCAATTATTACGGAAAACGTTTGATAACTATTACAATTATTCGTATATATCGATGAGCTGCAGTGAATTCAAGAAACGTGTAATGGGTTTTGTGAGGCTGGGCTCAGATTTTAAAACATGACTGATATTGAGCCCTTGCATTCCATTCAACTACTGAATTATGGAGACGACACACTGGATGACTAGGAGCCTTGAAATGGGTGCTATAACATGCGGGAAGAACAGGGGACAGAAAAAAATATTTAGAGAAAAAAACAAGAACCAAGAATTAGTAGGAAGGAGTATGTGCAGAGTTAATCTCGCTTTCCTGCCCGTGACTTCCACGTCAGTTTACATCAGGTCGTGCTCGAGAGCACGCAGAGCTTGGGTTTAATGCTCTGTGAAGGGGACTTGAGCGGCCAATCAGGCGTTTTGCTAAGTTTAGACTCAAGCGCATCACTTATGATAGAAATTGGAAACACTACAAAACTAATGAAAAGACGCTCAGGGCGTTCAAAAAACGTTATGAAAAAGGATGAGAACTCAATCACCAACAATGCAATAAGGATGAAAACTGGCTGCAGTAACAGTCTAGGCTTATAGAAAAAAAATATGGAAAGGAAAGTCAAGTGGTGTATTACAGACATAAAACCATGAAATTCCATAGGAAATTATACAAAAGCTAATAAAGACAACTATGTCAGAAAAGACGTCAGGATATCAGAAAAGTTTTACGCAACTAACTAAACGCTGTAATTCATGGCAAGTTCTAGCTTTGCACTGAAGCTCGAAATGAGCAGGTCGCTACCTAATTCCTCGACGAAATATTTACAGTGCTGCGACCCGAAGGAAAGACACAACAGGCAAAGAGATAATGGCTAAAGTTTATGAGAAAAAAACAACAAATGATGGAAGAGACGCGACAAAAATGGGCCACAAAAACATCTGAAATCGATAGCCCCCATCATCTGTGTTTGCCACGCGTGACGTAATCTATCGTTGTTGTTATTTTATGTGAACTTCTACACATGGGTATATGGTCGCGGGAACATTCAATCTATATCTGAAATAGAAAGCCTAATTGCATCAGCCTTATCAACGCATACGAAACTTGTGAATGTGTCGCTACCAAGATCACAACTTGACGCACAATATGAATACCTTCGTGCAATTCGTCGCCGGGCAGAGAGAAAATACAGGAGGACGAAATCACCAGCTGACCTATCTAGAGCACGCCAAGCACAGCGACATGTATTGCGACACCTCGATAAGCTCGATAGGCAACGGTGGAGGGTATTTTGTAGCTCTCTTGATCCCAGAAAACCCCTGTCTCGAATATGGCAAACTATCCGAAGCCTTCAGACGCCCACTCAACAGTTGTTCCCTTTCCGATCTTTGGCTCTAAAGCAAGGTCGACCTGAAGTAGAGGTTGCAGAAGATTACTGCCACTTACTCGTAGGTATGTCCTCCTCATCGATATCACCTTCGTATTTAGCCTCTCCGCCATCCAGCGACGATCGCCTCGACTTGCCATTCACAATGCACGAACTCGACGCTGCGATTTCTACGTCCCGACGGTCGTCCGCACCAGGGCCTGACGGAATTACTTATTCGGCTCTATATCACCTAAGCCAGGAAGCAAGGCAGGCTCTCTTGTCGTTCTACAACTCTACGTGGGAAACAGCGACAGTACCAGAGAGTTGGAAGTGCAGCCGCATAGTGGCCTTACTGAAACCAGGCAAGTGTTCACACGAGTTGTCTTCTTATAGACCCATTGCCCTAGCCAGTTGCATCGGTAAGGTGATGGAACGCATGGTGCTGGCAAGATTGGAATGGCTGCTGGAGAATAATGTCGGCTTACCACATTTTATAAATGGCTTCCGTAGAGGTCGATCATCTATAGATGGTGTTGTAGATCTAGTTTCTTCTGTTGAAAAGGAAGGACAACGTCGGAGATTGGTAGGGGCCATTTTCTTAGATATAAAGGGCGCGTACGATAGCGTCTACCATGAGGCCATTCTTGACGCACTTGAAGACATCGGCGTAGGTGGCCGACTACACGCATGGATAGGAAGCTATCTCAGAGGACGTACCATTTTTATGTCGACATCCGACGGTGACACGGCCAGGCACCTCGTAAGCCGCGGAGTTCCGCAAGGCGCCGTCCTGAGCCCCATGCTTTTTAACATAACACTCATTGGCCTTGAATCTGAGCTTCCCGACGTTGTCAGAATCAGTGCATATGCGGACGACATATGCATATGGGCATCTGGAGCAACGCGACCACAACTGCGAGCAAGGCTACAACAAGGCACATCAATAACATCTAAGTACTTACGTCGTCAGGGCCTGGAACTTTCAAAAGCAAATTGTGCTGCATTGGCATTTACGAAGAAATCAATGTCGCGGTACCCAATCTTCGCTCACGGAGCAGTGATTCCCGTGGTTAAGCACCACCGCTATTTAGGGGTCGTCATTGATCACAACCTGTCCTGGTCAAAGCATGTGACTGTGCTGAGAAACAAACTAATAAGTTTTGTGTATGTTCTTCGTGTTATAGCAGGACTGAGATGGGGCCCTTCGGAGAAAAGTCTTCTGCAGCTATACAAGGCATTGTTTATGGGCTATATAAGGTACAGCTCACCTGTGCTTTCCAGCATGTGGGCAACGTGCCTTCGTACTTTAGAGAGCCTTCAGGCACCAGCACTGAGAATATGCCTTGGCCTGCCACGGTGCACATCTACTTCTGGCACTATAGAGGAGTCACGCACCTACCCTATACAGGTTTACACGTCCTGTGAGCCTCTGCGAGTGCACCTTCATCTGCTGACCCGGCAAGCACAGCACCCGTTATCTTCGCTACAAGTGGACCAACCAGGCTGTACCTATTCGCGATGCCTCGATACGCATAGGCACATGATCCCGTCAGGCTTTGCACCTGCCGTAATTCCTGCAGTGCCTCCATGGACATTGACTAAACCGCTGGTGTGCCTTCACATACGTGGAATTTCGTATAAGTCGCATGTTTCTTATATTGCCCTCAAGCAACTCACCTTGGCACATTTAGATGACCGATACAGCGACTCTGTGCACATTTACACCGATGGATCCGTAACTTCATCCGCCTCAGCTGCAGCCTTCGTGATCCCTCAACTCGGTATTTCCCGACAGTACAAATTAGATCACAGGTCATCTTCGACAGCTGCAGAACTTGTTGCTATACAAGAAGCCATAAAATTTGTGAACGACCAAGCACCGCGTAAATGGACGATTCTGTCTGATTCGAAATCAGCGCTTCAAGCTATCCATTCTTGCTTAAGAAGAGGTCAATTTTACGAGTTAACGTTAGGAATCGTCCAAGCATTTGACCTAACACACAGGGGCGGTCACTTGATTACACTACAATGGATTCCTGGACACTGCGGCCTGGTTGGCAACGAAACAGCCGATAGCGAAGCAAGAGCGGCAATATACAACGCTCCTATGTACGTCAAAGTACCCTACTCGCGAGGTGACGTCAACACATTGTTGAGATCACTCATGCGCGAATGCGCTGCCAATTACTGGTTGCTACCAGATCACCGGAACAAGCGCCTGCGGGAAACAGACCCCAGTATGACTTTTCGTCTTCCAGATAAAATCAGCCGAAGACATGCTAATATACTACACCGGATTCGCCTGGGCGTCGCCTTCACTCGTCACTACACCCACCTAATCGGCCGTGCGGACAGCCCAAATCGTGAACGCTGCCAAGTGCGCGAAACGATAGCTCACATATTTTGTGACTGTGCATTATACGTGGCACAAAGAGAATTGCTAACTGCAACGTTGGCAAGCATTGGACGAACACCATTAAGTGAAAGCCACATATTATCAGCAATGAGCGACCAAACAGTGTCAAAAACTGCTACAAAGGCTGTTCTAGACTTTATAAAAAGCACTGGACTAGAAACTAGACTGTAGGGTACTATACAATGTGGCTACTGTACATACGCACCACCTCTTCTTGTCCCCATCATCACCCTTCATCCCTCTTTCTTTCCCCTTTCCCTTATCCCCTGTGTAGAGAAGCAGGCTAGAGCGAACTAGCTCAGGCCGACCTCTCTGCCTTCTAATAAATTCTCACTCACTCACTCATTAAAAAGACGTTTCGGCTCCCACATGGGAGCCTTGTTTACAGTCTACTGGGAACAAGGCTCCCGTGTGGGGAGCCGAAACGTCTTTTTAACTTTTGTGTATTTCCCCTTGGTCGGCGTTTTTGGTATTTTGCACTATGTTTGTTCCCTACCATACGGGATTCTGACGGACTCTTGACTAAATGAACAACATACAGGTTTAAGGAATCGTCCTCATAACTGCTTGTCTCAAGATGCCGGCGCACATTGGGTGTCTCTCAACGCTGGTAGTGTTACAGGCACCTCAGTGGCACGCGTAGTAAAACAGATTGAAAACAATATGCTTTCAGTGTAGCATAAAGTCTAATACTCACTCAGTTGAGATCACTGTATTCGCTACGACTTCGTTTACGCAGAGTTCCGCAGCAAGAATATCCCTTGTTGTGCATGCGGAGTATCTGCCAACATCCAAAAGTCGAACGTTTCATTTACTTGCGGCTGGATGGAGTGCGTGGAACTGGTGCACGGCTGCCGCGCTTTCGCGGTGAAGCACGCTGCGCTTCACTCGTATGAGGGTCGCTGAGTGCCACCAATATCTTTAAAGTGAGAGTGGTATTGGGATCACAACAACGACCACTTTGGCGCCGTAGTTGTCCGCCGCCACCCCCAGCATCGCTAACAGCTATCGCACGAAAAAACGAAATGAACATCTAAGATCGGACGGGTACGAACACGAGCCCTCTCGACGGCTGTCCAGCATTAAACCGGAGAGTCACGTGGGTGCTTCAAACGACTTCACGAAAGGACCCTACTCAGGTATTGTATCGGGAACGAACGACGTTAACATATGTAATACAGCGTGGTAGAGGAGTGAAATAACAGCTAGGCGACACACCATGCATGCGAATTCTGGGCCCAGGCGTTACACAATGTGGGTTACGTAACGATTCGTTCGTTTAATGCTTCCAACCCGTAAAAAGAGACTAATCCCTAATTCATCATCATCAGCCACGACAACAGTAATGTGCACATTATACCTCACGGGTGTGTCGAAGGTACCGCACTTCTCGGTAGATTGACGAAGTACATAATGAATGCCTATCCATACGACAAATTCTATGATAATTTTTAGCGTCGTGCGTACTTCTATCAGTTGCCAAGGAAACCCTTAATGGCCTCATGATCTGTTTTCTGAGGAACTAAGTGTTGTTCTAGGTAAAAGTTGTTCTTACTAATTTTTTAAATAATGTTCTGTATTACGCTCGTTAATGCAATATACAGCGTTATGTAATATATAAGTACATGGGAAATATACCGTTATAGGAGAATAAAATAACGACCATGTGTGACACAGTTAAATTTCGTAGGTCGCCTAAACCTTCCAATCCAGTGCCATGGGATCAGCCATAATTATTCGTCATCGGCCACCGCATCGACAAGTTCATGCATACTCATGCATAGGGCGAGGCAGCAAGCACGGTCACAGGCGACAAAGTGCGTGTAATGCCTAGCAGATGTGCAGAGGGTAGCTCACGCCTCCTCAGATTGAAGAGTAATGACGTAGTGGGTGTTTCCTAACTCGACAAAGGCTGAGATATTTCTACCTAATGTTTATTCATATATGTTCCGAACCTAGTCATTCGAGTACGTAATTCTGAGTCTGTGGTGAAAATTTTTGGAGAGATATTGTCATATATAATATGCACTGTTTTACACATACAATGCATAATATTTCCCCTATCTTTCTCTACTATATGAAATGACTTCGAAAAGGATATTAGCTCATGCACATTCAACGAAATAAATTGAAAAAAAAATTATTCCTGAATAGAGCGTAATATCAGCTGCTAGTGACAATGGTAATTAGGAAATAGTTTTGCCTCTGTTATGAATGAATAATGAATGCGCTCTCAAATTTTGCCTTATACCTTCAGCGCACTTTTGGTTTTTAGCCAGCGTTTACAATAGAAACCTTGTTTTTATAAAAAACGCTGCTGGGTGTGTTAGGGTTGAATAATTTCGCAAGGGCGCAGCAGCAACCATGCAACAGGCATTTGGAATACTGTAACGTGAGATTGTCTTGTACAAAATGAGACTAGCCATCGGCGAAAAAAATAGTTGATTCCTCCGTCATAGAAATCGGTGTAATACTAGAATAAAACGTTTTCTTACACAAGTAGTAAACGCTTACTGCACGTCCACATAATAGAGCTTGCACATTGTCTATTGATATTTGACGCTATAGCACTGTTAAACGTGGATGCATCCACGTTTGCGCTTGGTCGTACACCTGTATCCCAACGACTAACATCCATAATTCATGAATAAACGAACCCTTTATGTCATAGATGCTTGTGGTATCTATACTGTTAACAATGAGAGCGGAATCGAAGTAAGCGGTGAGACAGCTAAAAGAGTGTCACTGATTCATGCCGCACTTGGGGTAAGGTCGCCTAGTCGCGGTATGTTTTTGTTTTTGAACTCCACTGCCCGACAAGAAGGAAAAGTAACGCATGTCACGTCTTCCCCTTTGGACCGGCCACAATTTTTCGCGGGGAAAGCGTGAACTGGGAACGCGGAGTTGCGGCCAGGCGAAGTCATCGCTCATGTCATCTCTGTATTTGGCATGGATGAATGACATTGGTGAAGCCGAGGCTAGAAGTAAGGCGACTACCTAGCAGTGTGGTACTGAGTTGACTGTGTCTCTTTGCCACTCAAAACGCGCCGAATGGCATGGATGCGTAGAAACGATATTTTGAAGGAACTAATCGTGCATGTCATGGTCGTGAAGCATTACTTAACTTATGCCAAAAGTGCTTTAAGAAGTTAGTGGTAGATAGCAAAGATGGATTTGTAAGCCTACAAAGTTGTGTGAAAAGTTACTGTGGCGCAGTGGATAGCGTGTTTGGCACATCTTGTTGTGGTCCGAAAGGTCGATGGTTCGATTCCTGTTGATAGAGCGTATTTATTTGTTTTGTGATGTGTATTTCTTCGACGTCAATTCCGTGATGGAAATACGTCACTGGAGTCTTGATGGATCCTATTATGCATTGCTACACAATGGTTGTTACATTGCTCAGCACAAAGACAAGCAACAAGTAATCGTAGAGAAAACTAGCTATGAAAGTGAAATGAAGTATGTTATAAGCTCACTAAAGGTAAATATTAGGTGAACCTTGATTGTCAAAACAGTAGTCCACACACCTAGTGTGACTTTAAGGCCAAGGAAATGAGTATTTTGAAATCAAATGACGTTTTAGAGAACCTCACGGTGCCAGCGCACTACACATCACCCGTCCAAAAGGGTCATCAGCCGCCTACACTTGTGGCAGCAGAGCGAAAAGAAAAGGGTTCACAGGAGCAGCAATGGCCATCCTGCTGAGGATCTCGTAGTCCTCAGCATGCTATCGCAGTGAGAACACACGCAAATTTTTAGGCTGTTTTGCACACTGGTGCAGAAGCACGGCACTTAGTCACTTCAAGCCCCTGCGCGGCGGTCTAGTGGCTAAGGTACTCGGATGCTGACGCGCAGGTCGAGAAATCACATCCCCGACCCGGCGGCTGCATTTTCGATGGAGGCGAAAATGCTCTTGGCCCGCGTACTCAAATTTGGGTGCAGGTTTAAGAACCTCAGGCGGTCGAAATTTCCGGATCCCTTGACTACAGCGTTTCTCATCATCATAAGCTGGTTTTGAGACGTTAAACCCCAACATTTATTATGATTAGCCACTTCGAGCGCAGGGGCACGTTCTTCCGCACCAAGAAGAAAGTCGCGTCGGTTTGTTTCCTGCAGCTCAAGCGGCGCACAACAATCGGGCCTCTAGGAACATCACATGCACGTGGAATTTCGTCCTAACTTCTCTTATCAACAACTTTCTTTGAGACGCGTCCGCATGAGCGAAACGCACTTTGGCGAAAACAGAACTTCTGAACTGCTCGCCCTGTTCCCCATGGTAATGCCAAACAGTTTTTTTCCATGAATGAAGCAGAAATGAACAAACAGCATTTTTGTATGTTGTAATTATAGGAATGAATGAAGAAATTTTATCCGGAAGTTGCCATCGGGTGTTTTTTTTTATTGCAAAATTTTTCATTACTAGCGATTACTTGTTTTCGCATCTCTTCACGTCATCTAGATAACAATGCTCCGTGTTTTCAAACTTTCATCTTTCACTCTGACGCAAATTGCTATTTGCCTTGATCTTCCATAGTGTGGAAAGTAAAAGAAGTGCACAGCAAAAGTGCGAGTCGTCTGGTGAGACAGCAAGTGATGCCATCGAACATAAGATTGCATGGTAAGTGTTAAGGAGCGTCGTCAAATGAACGCATATTGTCGGCATGAAACATGAACATCATTGTAAGAGTTTGCCTGCGATGCCACTGCTCCTTGCAGTTTATGAACGTCAACCAAGCGGGGATCATTTCATGGGAAAGCTGATCTGAAGACTAGTCGCTCTGATGACGAGGCAAGGAGAAGAAGAAAAAAGGAGAAAATGAACTCATCTCTGGAACAGCAGAGCCACCGTTTAGATTAGGGCACCGCGGACCATTTCCCGCAAATTTCGACTTTTCTTTTCTTTTTTTAAAAGTCATATAAAACAGTGTTGCTTACATAAACGCAAGAAAGTGTTAGTAGAAGTTGTTTTCAACTAGATTACAGTAAAAGAACCTTGTTTCCACTTCTTCTATTGCGAATCGACTGCTGATTTTTATGTTGTCTTTCTTCTATTTTTTTCCTCCATCTGAGGGGCCATTTAATTTGGGCGTTCCGAGCAAGCTTGTTTTTGTCGACAGGAATTTTGAAGAATGAGTTTCCTTCTCCCGTGGTTTTTTTTGTTTTGATCCCGCACGAGGTCAATTTCAACCAGCCACTTCTTTTTGTGATGATGATATGTGGGGTTTAACGTCCCAAAACCAATATATGATCATGAGAGACGCCGTAGTGGAGGGCTCCGGAAATTTAGACCACCTGGGGTTCTTTAACGTGCACCCAAATCTGAGCACATGGGCCTACAACATTTCCGCCTCCATCGAAAATGCAGCCGCCGCAGCCGGGATTCGAACCCGCGCTTTGCGGGTCAGCAGCCGAGTACCTTAGCCACTAGACCACCGCGGCGGGGCCCACTTCTTTTTGTCGGCGGTGCTCTGTGTCATCACATTTATAAAGCTGAAGCTGCCGCGCTTTTTTTTTCTTTCACACCCTCAACGCCACTCGATAAACACATGTGGAAAGTGTTTGCCTGAATGCGTCTTCGGGAGTCATTGAGAGTAACGCCTGTCTGCGGAACTGACTGGTCCATGCGCGTCCCTAAATAAATCAGTATGTTTAATTTTATGGGATAACTAAGATGGCGATAATGAGACGCGATCACAAGCACTGAAAGGCGACATTTCCGGAGTGATAATGAGCTAAGTTTTTTCTTTGTTCCGCAGAGGAGAAACGACTGGAATTCATGACAAGACAATTCCCAGGAATGAAATCGAAATAGAATGGCGGTGCCATTCTCATTCCAAAACACTCCAGTGGTGTAATGCTGCAGATTAGCAAAAATGGTAAACACTAAAAAGACAGAAATTTCCTTCACGTTCGTAAATCACAAATACTTTGAAGGTAACTCAGGTGCCGCAATCTGATTCGGTGGTGGCATGGTTGACCTGGCTTGGAGGGTAGCGCTCAAAAATTAGAGAACAGATTCTCTTGAGACGGGAAAACAGAACTTTTCTCGAATAGTGAATGTCTTAACCGAAACGAAAGAGGCCCGCAACACAATGTTTGCCTTATTTAAAAGGAAAGAAGCAAATGTTAATCAGGAAAGTTCATATCTTCCACGCACTGTCCTCCCCGACGTCCCTATTCCCTCGGACCGACGGGCTTCGTTGCCTGTACCGGTGGCACACAATCAAAGGCTCGTACGAAGATTGGGTTTTCTCGTCGAACAGCTTTTCACCTGCCGAACTGTGCCACGGTTATCTTTTACTTTTTTTTTCTGTCATCAGTGGTGGCACGTGTGCAATGAGAAAGATGATCAGTCGAAGCATGTCGGGGATATCACTGTGCCGGTAAAAGAGATCGAGACATGTTTGCCGTCGGGATGTACTGACTTTCTTTTTTTTTTGTAATCAATGTACGATAACTAGAAAAACAGGGCATCATAAGTGGACGCACGCATGCAAAAGTGTAAAATAAAGGATGGGGCTGGCTTGTAGGAGAACGGAGTTTACACATTGTTTCGCCGAGCAATATTGGTTATTAGAAGTGGGGCTTTTGAGTTTATCAATACAACAGTTTTTTCTTGTTCTCTTTCTTCTTGACTATAGAGTAGAAGAGATGCAAAACAGAGCACACCTCAACACTGGCTCTTCGAAGATCGTTTGGTTGTTTGATTTGTTAGTTTACGGTGTTCAAACCTAACAGTGGCTTAGCCAATGAGAAAGGCCGTCGTAGAGAATTCCGAAGAATGTGGACCACCTGAGATTTTAAGAGTGGAGCTCTTGCAGTTTTTAGTGGTGCCGGGTAGTGAGAGCGGAAATCGTGAGCTACAACAAACCCACTTCGTACTCGTAAACTTATTCTTTGCTCCCAGAACGCAAGAGACAGAGAGATTGAGGAAAGGAAAAAACGCAACTTCTGCCACCCTAATTATAAGCGCGGCTGAGCGCTGAGAACAAGTGCGTCAATTTCTCTAGCGTGGTCTGTTTTAACCATCATAGATAGGTGAGAGAACGAGTGCAAAGAGAGGGTAAGAATGAAAACAAAATAGACACAGAAAGAAAAGAAAGACATATTTCTTTCCGTAAAAAAATGTGCGAGGTGCACTTAAAGGGCCACTCACTAGGCTCTCAGAATACCCAAAATAGCGGAGTATTCTTTCCTGATATTTCTCGTCCTTCTTGGCGCACTACTGTGAAGTATACAGTAGTTCCCGTGACGTGTACAGCGTACATGCTCTCGATTTGTTGATATACGCGAAACATCACATGTGATTTGTCTCGTGTACTGCTTTGCCATGCAGTGGCCCATCTGTTTTTCTTTGGTTTGTATGAATATCGCGTACAATCAACCGATCAAACTTCATTTTGAGTGTACAACTGCGCAAGCGGCGATAACAGCGTGCAGCCGAAAAGCGCGCAATCCTGATAGGCTATATAGCGCTTAGTGCTGGTATTGTTCCCGTGCATTCAAGAACGAAGGGGCGAGGAGGATTCATCGTGTGTATGAAGGAAAAGAGAACTAACCCCCTCGTTTTCAACCGCGGGGTGGTGAGTGGCCCTTTAAAACGCTCGACCAGAAGGCCAGTGTCCTAACCATTCGGCCATCTAGGCATGCTATAGACCATATCATAGCGTTCGTTAGTACAGTGAGGCAAAGGGGTTGTATACGGCAGTGAGAAGGAGGAAGAAAGATATAATAAGGAGGAGAAGGGTAGGCACGTAAGTGAGAGTCGAGCATCGACAAGAAAGAATGACTCAGTTATCTTCGTGTAGTGAGTGCGTCATGCCGATCGCTTGTGTTCCAGTCGACCTAGTGAGAGAACACCGCAACTGGCTGACATTGTCGTGCCAGCCCCGATCCTTGCATCCACGATCCGTTCCGTCTATTCCTAACCGCGTGCGACGCGAAGCGAGAGCTGACTCCTGTTCGGCTTTCGTTGAATAAAGAATGGCCGCATGTTGGTGTTCGACACCAAAGAGTGGGTGCTAAGACGTTAGCATACACAGGGATACTCAGCCAAAAACTAACGTCGCCTTGTTGGAGCACAATCTTTACTTCTTTGTCTATTCTGTAGACGTAAATTCTAAACTGAATGGCTGCATTTGTAGGTACCTAATAATTTCTACAGCACTAAACTGAGTTTCAGGGCCTAATTAAGGTAGATTTAATGCCATTTCACATTCCTGGATTACACTTTTAGAGGCGAAGCTCCTTAGGACATGGGCTGAGCATCCCGTCGTAATTGTATGTAGCCACCTCTCGTTAGGTCTTGAGCCAGCCGTAAAGGGCGATTATTGTGCATATAACAAAACGCATATACGCTGAAAAACGAGAATGGCACGATACTGGAGGGCGTTACTTGTAGTATGATAAATAATAAAAATCACAGCTCACGAGGCACGCGTGACGTTTCTCTGTGGCCCTGCCATCCCTTCCTGCTTAGCTTCCAGTGCTTCCGTCGGGACGAGAGAAGAGATAATGCAATTGCAGCATGCGGTAAACCTTTGTAACTCCACTCGCACTGGACGGATTCTTAAAATTTTTGCGGTGTTGAATTCGTGAGAGAAATAAGCTCTTCCAGTGAATTCGTTTCATGATTACTTGAAAAAGTGTTTCAGGGCCCCTTTAATCTAATGGATATGCTGTGATTTTTTTCGAACTTCAAAGAACACCTGACCGAGCTTCATGCACTTTGAACTGAATGAACGCGCTTGTTCAGATGAATCGATTTTTATACGTAGCGTTTACAGGATACTGTTAACCGAAACCCTCTGTAAACACCGTCTATGAAACAGCGGAGCACTCTCTTAGAGCCGCTTATTACTTAGCCGTTATACGCCACCTCGCTTTTGATCGAAGGAGCTCCGTAAACACTTCCTATGCCTAATTCATTGCAGTGCGGGGCCAAAAACAAGGCACAGGGTTTGTGGTCTTAAAGGTCTTCTCAGGTGACCGACAAACAATACCAGCAAAATGTTTTCGTGGCAGCGAAAACTCAGGCAGTGTTTTCGCCGGATGAAGAATAACATGAGAACTCCATAGAAGCGCTGTTAACTCCCTCTTTACAAAAGAAGCGTCCAGAAGCATTGCGTGAAAACGGTACACAGGAGCTTTTCTATACAGACGTTCGCCCGTCTGTTTTTTCAATGGAAAATGACCATTACCTGCTTGTTTAGGAAGCCTTCTAGAAACCTTACTCTTCTAGACGGCACTCGACTGATTCGGCTCGGCAAAATTCCTGCTAGATGTTTAACAAGGAAAGGAAGTAGAAAACAGCTGCGAGTGGATAAAGAGAACCTCCTATTCGAAGCACCGAACAGTTCCTGCCTTGCGTTAACGCCATTTCTTTGAATTTCTTCGGTAGTTTTTCTGAAGGTGCTTTAGAAGATGAAACAACAGGGAAGCACCACAGAACTGGTAGCGTAAACAACTCCTCTTCTATGCGTACCTTGCTCGTCCCTCATGGCGTTAAGCTTTTATTCCAGCTCTATTCAAGAGGCTAAATAATGAAAACTTGGAGCAAAATTCTTTTTGGTGCCATATTAAGCACAAGTATGTACCCTGAGCCCTCATTCTTGAGTTCGGAAGGAACACTTCTGGGGCAAGCATTGTGCGCATCCAGAGTGCGCTCTTCATGCTTTCTATGATGATTTATTGAGTGCTTTACAAAGTAAGCGCGAGTTTTCATATTTTTAATGATATATGAAAGCTGGTGCACACCGGCGACTAGCAGGGGTCGCACGGCTATTTGCGACTGGTCGCAAGCAGTCGCGAACGGTCGCAAACGATCGCAAAGCGACTGTATTGGCTAGTCTCTTCGTGGCCGATTCTTGGTCGCGCGACTGCAGTGGCGAAACAGTTGGAACCAGTCAGCGAACACCAAAAGTGACATCAGCCTTTGTTTACATCCGTGCTCCCTGTATACCTTTTTTTTCATGGCGCTGGCCCATTGCCGCTAGATACAAACGACGAGTGCGTTCCTGCATGGATGTTTTCTCGCGTCTGGCGAACGCCACCATAGCCAGCCACCTCTCGCGAGCGAAGGAATGGTCGCACCCGCCACCGCCTTTTTGCCTTGGAGGTTTTCGCGCTGAGCACATCAGCACCACCACAACCTCTTCTTCTTCACTCCACTTGAAGTCCATGACGCTGCCAGGAGAACGGTAGGCGAACACAGCCGTCGGAAAAAAATGCGTCGAGTTCAGCGGGCTCCGTTCATCCGATCAGCTGATCGCCGCTGGTCTCCAAAGTTCTCGTTGAAACGATACGTGACTCTCCAAGTTTGCGACTTCCGGTCGCTCGCATGCAGCCTCTGCCGGTGTGAACATCAGTCGCTTTTTGGTCGCCAGTCGCAAATGGTCGCGCGACCGCTGCTAGTCACCGGTGTGCACCAGCCTTTAGGTAACACAAATATTTACCCAAATAACAAATTAGTAAGCTGCGGATCATTTTACAATAAAATTCTTTCTTTGCCCCGCTTAAAAAAACAGCGTGATATGTTCTTGGGTGTCCTGATAATAATGAGACATTTCTCATTCATCTTTCTTTTCTGTTCTTTTATGATTTATTTATTTTTGTCAGTAGTGGAAAGATAGCTGTATCGTATGCTAAAGTACTATCAAATATATTGTATTTATTTATTTCTAATTTATTGAAACAGTGTTAAAGAGTTTGTATAGCAGCATTTCTGGTTCCGACGTCACCGTCGGTGGCGTTGGTTGTGAGCAATGAATCGTCGCTGTCCGTGAACAAAAATTCATGGTGGAAGTTCAGTATAGTATAGACGGTATCAAGCTTTACGTGGCACTCAAGTGTTCTAACCAAGAGCCCAAAGTTAGAATTTTTGGGTTCTTGCCAACTATCTTCCGTTCCATTATATAATGACAGAGTGAGAGTGCTGTATAACTATTTCATTGTAATTTGAAATAAGTAAACTCATACTTTTTGTTTTTCTCATTTTTCTTGTTTTGGTGTTTTTCATCAAAACTTATATCATGATAATAAGATAGCCGGATCTTATGTAGCCGACCTTCATATATTTTCTTTGTCTTATTGAAATAAAAAAGTAATCAAGTGATGGGGTGATTTTTGTGAGCTAGTGAAACACATGTACCTCTTTTTTCGTTTATCTTTTCATGATTTGGCATATCCAACAAATTATGTAAGGGGCGGGAATAATCATGATGCTTAGGTTTGAGTTTCAGTTTATTTAATCACGTGACAAGTACACGAAAATACACTGTATACGTGGTTTGGTGCGAAGGGAAAAAAGCTGCATTTCACAGCTTGACTGGCCCCTTCACCCAGAAAAAAATCTAAACTACAAATTTATAAAAATAACAGGTGAGTAACAATAAAATTATAATTGAACAACAATCGACAAGTCTAATTAAGCATGAGCTTCTATACACTCCCTCAAGCTTTCGTGTATATATTCGTGCACATATGGCTTCTCCCTTGTACCTTTGTAGCATTTCGTAATATACATCTGCCAAAGACACACACAAACACACACGCACGCACGCACACTCACACGCACACGCACACTCACACGCACACGCACACGCACACACACGCACGCACACAAATTGTATATGTGTGTGACCCGGCTCTTTTCCACACACTGCTATTAACTCCAAAATCTATGGAATAGTTCACTGCACTCCTGTAGGAGGATAGTGATCTCGGCGCAAATTGTTTGACCAACAATGGTCGTTCCTTTAACTTTAACTTTCTGAGGAATGAATCACGCAAACAGTGCTTTATTATCAGGGAGCCTGTGCCCCAAAACATGGGTGGGAAATTGAAAAAGCATACTAAAGCCACGTTGCACGTACGTGTCCCTTGCTGCAAACACCTTCCCTACACCTCGCAGTTCAGGCGACTGTTTCGAGCCTATGCGCAAAAGGGATACGCCGCGCTGCCACAAGAAGCGCTAGCGGGCACGAGAAAAAGTAGATGCTCACACTGTGACTTTTGTGACGTGTTTACTTCCAGTAGAAACTATTTGTTGCGAACAATGTAAAATTGAACTTCGCCTAGAATCTCAACGAACAATTCTATTGCAGTAAATTACCTAATAGACGTCAAATAGTGGCAATTCTCATAATTGTCTTCTTTTTTTGAATAGGAAACGAAGCGAAAACTCAATGTAATCTTTTGTAGAACTTGACTAGTCATAATGGAAAAGGTTCTTTCAAAATTTAGAGGGCGGTGCTATAAAGAAAATTCAATGGAGCAAGCGGGTGGTCCGAGCTGTCAAGCTAGTGAATGCCGCGGGAAATTTTGCATGAGAGGCATGCATTTATATTCAACACAAAGGCCAGTGAAGCCAAGAAAAGCCAAGAAAATTTTATTTTGCCATAGGTAGGAATGCCGACAGCTCTGGTAATCAGTTCCCCGTGAATAATAAGGAGCGGAAGTGTCAAGCTTCTCACGCAACACATTAAACAATGGGTGTAGGATACAAAGTCCAGTGGTCTGAACAAGTTTAAGTATAGAGGAACATGTTATACAAGAACATATCGAACTAGTTTCGCTGAATTAGCCTGATAATCTTGGCTGACAACTGCGGTTCTTGAAAGTAATTTCAATAGAACCCTTGTACAGCCTATTACGGTTTAGGTAGAACGTCATAACGTTCTTTTTAGGGGCGAAGCTTATTAGGGTGTGGGTCTATTCATACTCCGTTGGTGTATGTAACCATCAGTGGCACATACCCGTTCTAGAGTGGACATGGACCACGGCGAATGCGAGATGCGATATGGCGATACTTGGAGTGTTCACTAGATGAACGCACGGACGGACGCATGAATGACGGACAGACAGACTAGCAGATGGAGAGACGGATGGACGGACGCGTGGAGAGGATATGTGCCACAGGGAATGCGAGATGCGAAATGGTGGTACTTGAAGTGTTCACTGGAGACTTACAAAGAGGAGGAGGAATAAATGAGGAAGGACAGGGAGGTTAGCCAGAGGGTTCAGCTTAAACTGAGGATGACGCAGCGAGCAATGGAAAGAAAAATGGTAGGTGTAACCTTAAGAGACAAGAAGAGAGCAGAGTGGATTAGGGAAAAAACTTTGGTTAAGGATATCATAGCTGAAATCAAAAAGAAGAAATGGACATAATCCGGACATGTAGCGCGTAGACAGGATGACCGCTGGTCGTTTAGGGTAACTAACTGGATTCCCAAAGAAGGAAAGCGGGTTAAGGGGGAGACAGAAGGTTAGGTGGGCAGATGAGATTAAGAAGCTTGCGGGTATAAATTGGCAGCAGCAATCACAGGACCGGTTTAACTGGCGGAACATGGGAGAGGCCTTTGTCCTGCAGTGGACGTGGTCAGGCTGATGATGATGATGATGATGATGATGATGATGATGAAGTGTTGACTAGATGGGCGCATGGATGGACGGACAGGCAGACTAAAAGGCGGACGGACAGATGGACAGACGCGCGGTCGGATGGACAGACGTATAAATGGAGTCAGGGACGGATGCGCGGACAGACAGAAGGACGCATGGATTGACGCACGGATGGTCGCATGAACGGGTGGATGGAAGCACAGATGGGCTGCTGGACGCTTCGCCCAACTCATAATCATTCACTCCATGGATATGCTGCGACTTTTTTTTATGACGCAAGCACTACACTGATTTCGATGTGTTCTATTTAATTGGACACATGATTTTAGATTTTACTATGCTCTAATTCTATTGTGGCTCTGTTCTAATGACTGCCAAAAACATAGCTTCTTTTTCATGGCATAGATAGTCTTACGAATCGTTTATCGGGTATGTTCAACCAATCACGCAGTTCCATGCGCTGTTATTTATATTACCGGTAGTCTGTGTTGATGCGCTGCAATCACTCATAGGCGTTATAACAGTGATCCCACCCTAAGGGATTCATGGTGCACAGCCAGACGATGATGTGCGCATGTTATACGTCTAAGCGTGGACTGTGGAGTAGTTTGCAATGAGTTGCATACGACGAAGTCAAAGCAGAACGACGACGTTGACAACTACGATAAAGAAAGGAAGCCCAAGCGGGGCCGGTCGAAGGGGCGTGTGGACTGTCGAGAGAAGGCAGCCGATATTAGTGGAGGTTTTTACAGTGTCTCCCCCAGCACACTGACAGCGGCAAGTCAGTTATATAGCGTGTGTCAATATCACGATTGCGGAAGTCACATTTTCGCGTTCTGGGAAGGGCGTATTGAAAGAAAAGTGGTCGCAGTGATTTCCCTCGGGTAAACCATGGGAGGCGGGAGGTTCTACTTGCCGGAAAGTGGCTCTTCTTTGTTCCTATACGTGATAACGCAAATGGTCATGCGGATCGCAGCGATGCCAGACGAAATAATAGGGCACTTGCGAAGAAGAAGCGAAAGAAGGCGGGAGAAGTGTTGGTCTTTGTCCCTAATGAATTTCTCTGGAACAACGTAGTTGTGTGCCATAATAGCAAGGAGGCGAAGGCAAAGGTGGCGGGTTATGTCCTATGCGGCGTGTTTTTCTAGCATTTCGATTGTTTATAGTCTCATTGTTTTTCTTGTCTCCCTGCTCAGCGCTGTCTGCCTGCAGGCATGCTCGTATGCTAAGACCGGGCACAGCTGTGACATTTTTTTGGGCAACAAAAACGCCTGGTGTGTGATAATGTAACACCCGTTAATCGAAGGACAGCCACATTTGTAGAGTGCCCACGCACCTGTATATACACACACGCACACTACGTCAGGCTCTAACTTAATGCGTAAAGTATGATTCAACCATCTCCTCCCCTACCCCATCCGAAAGAAATTCCTTGCTATGCACCTAAACATCGGCGTCTCATTCCCACTGAAATAGAGCCATGATGTGTAATTGCTGGCTTTCAGTGCACTGGGTGCTTTTTCAACACAGTTAGGTCTTACGAGACAATAAAGTTTTTAAAGTTAATTAAGTCTTCTAAAGGTATAGTCGGCGTCCTATAAAATGCTTCATTTCCATCTATACCTTTTTTGCCTCGTAGGTGAAGAGTACTACATCAAATGTTGAGAACATTTTATACCGAACAAGAAGTTGCGAGAAAAAGAAAACAAGTTTATGTGAAGTGAGTTCGTGTAGTGTCACACTTACCTGATGCAGTAAAAGAATTAAATACCGATGGAAACGTACCATCCGTACTCATGAGGGCGGAAGAATAGTGCGAAGGCTGGACGGGGTTTTTTTTTGTTCTCTGCTCTAGTGAATTTTGAATTGTTGGCAGGCAGTCCATGTGATGCTGTTTATTGTCATATCGACCCTAACCTCCACGGCTGCCGTTTGCACGTGCATAATGTCGGACATACTAAGGCGCAACATCCATTGAGGCTTCTTATTCCATATATACCTCCATGCATGGCGCCTGAATTGGCAAGATAGCACTCTTCTGTGCGTCTTGAAATTCAAGAGAATGCACACTTACATCTGCCTAAAGAGCTTAATATTTGAGATATTGTCAGATATTGTCGATGTCTTACTGCATGGAAATGTATCGTATTGGTTCGTGTACTTTGTTATACCTCTTTGTGTCGTTTCAGTAAAAATGAACAAACCAGCAGAAAAAATGAAGTAAGGGAGGGCAGGGGAAGAAGCACTTCCTTATGCGTGCAGTATATATAAGAAGAAAATAAAGAAGGGCTCTTGTACATACATTTAGTTGCGTTCTAAACATCCTCAGGGTCAGGATCACTTCCACGTCTTCTACAGCGTGCATGATAACCCTACTGGGCATTATGCAGGAATGACCAGGAGTTAAATTTACAGTGATGGCAGTCACAGCTTACCCAGGTAATAAGTTTGCTTTGAGCTGTCTTTGATCGACCGTCTAATTATAATGAAAGCGAGAGCTTTCGTCATCGACGACGCACAACATCGAGTCGGCGTCGGGGCATTGTATAGCATGGCAGATAGGTAAATAATGAAATGTATTGTGGATAAGAAACGCATGGTACTCTAGGAACTATCTTCAAAAGCTTTGCTTGGAAGTACTAGTGGTTGCCTGAGTTATTGGTGGGCTCTGCGACACCCCCTGCTGTGCGTGAGTTGTTCTTGCCGTGCTCTACGATAAATTTAGGTGTTCACCGGGCGAATTTAAACGACAGCCAAACAAACAAGCGCACGTATAGAGCTAACTGAACGTATTAATTGTGTTCTAGGATAGTTGAAGGATACTTTCATCGTCTAGAGATATTCAATGCGTACAAAACAGAGGTAGGATGGAGAGGGTTGTACGCTCACAACTAACAATAAACTCCTTTCCAGAGCACAACTTGGGTCTCTGTGTCTAGTTCTGTGCTTGTTTATTGCACATTACGTATACGGACATTTACACTTTATTCGCTCAGGATGAGTGGTGAGGTGGATGTCTTGCGAAATTATGCTGCTTTTTTCAGCTTTCGGAGGAAGTAACACTACATCGGTTTAGTTGCGTTTATTCGTAAACTGCGCTGTCCAAGTACTGTTCAGTTGACATGTGAAACATGTGCACTCCTGCAAAGCTGCTTTGTAAACGTGGTGTCACTAGCTTGTTCTCCAGATTCTTTCATTTTGAATTCAAAAATTAGCTTTTCAAATCTCACTCCTACGTAAGCAGTTGTTGGTGTTGTTTATCACTGTACGTGGCTCGTACCCAATGGAGGAGATTGGCCGATTATAAGGTTAATTTTTCCAGCTCTCAAAAAAAAAATTTTTTGGCGCAACCAAGATTAAACCATTACAGTGTTTTTTTTTTTTTACGTTGTCATCTTCGTTTTCAAGTGAATGAAGACTGAAGTCGGAAAAAAAAACAAAGCAGTCTTCCGAAACTTGTGTATATGAATGAATTAATTTTGTTGAGCTGCTAGAATGAACTTTTAACCTGTGCACCTTTTGATCAATATTAGTTTTTACGCTTTACAGCCAAAGGTGATATCAGACCATGACAAGGGCCGATATCAGCACTGTGGCCATCCGCCGCAGAAGCTGTTGGTAACTGCTACTGTGTGAATAAAAAAACAAACGATATAAATAAATAAAATGTTGGGTATTCAATGAAATTCAAGCTCGGGCCCTCTGTGTGGCAATCCAATATTCTACGACATATCATTGCTTGAAACTCCGTTGCAAACAGATTTTATAAAGGCTTCATGCCGGCAAATATTGGCATGTGTAATAGAGCGTCTTAGAATGGTGGTATAAAAATATGCGTCACACAATTCAAATTGCGCAACAGTGTGTCATTTAGTGCTTCGAACCCAACACAGAAGGCAAAGCCTTAACGAATTATCGTCATCAGCCACACCATGAAAAAAGCGCACATAATGCCTTACAGGTGTCTAGTGGACACCACGCTTCTCTGAAGGTTGACCAATATTGACATATTGGATGTTTCCCCACTTCACAAAAACTATGATTATTTATGGCATAGTGGGTGCCACGTAAGTGTGCTCGGATTGGGGCTGCATTAAGAGAGTTTAAAAAGACCCCATAAAAGCCCAATTTCCCGCTTTCACTTTGAATGCTGCGCGTTGCCCTATGGCCTGCTTTTATTTTTTCATTTTGTTCAAAATAAGCTCAAAAATTATTGGCCGTACAGTACAGGCTGCAGTTTTGTTGAAGGTAGTAAAATAGCTACTTTTTTTGTTCAAAAAAACGTCAAGCGGCGATTGTCATTTTTCTGAATGGGAACCACCGAAATAGATGCAATATAGAACGTATTGCTGATAAAAAATGTTTACTAAAGGAAAGTATAATTAGGCGGAAACCATAGCAGAACCTACGTTGCAATGACAGGCGTTTTTTAGTTTGGAATTTAAGAATTACAAGTCTGTGAAAGCTTTCCGTGAATGAATGAATCAACTTTATCTAAAGTCCGGCAATTTCCTTTGGCCGAGACGAGTTGGAACAAGTAACTCTGGTCCCATCCCACCCTTTCTTGATGATGATGATGATGATGGTCTTCAGCGTGTCGGACTGCGCAAAGCTGGTCGGTCAGCTCGGCGCTGGAGAGTGCCGCCTTCCACCGGCAGCGATGCTGACGCAGCCGATCTGCAGCAGGGACCACAGCCGCGGCGGTGGCTGCAGCCACTGCCCTCGCTCGGTGATAGCAGCGAAAATTCACCTCGGATTTCATCCCAGCCTAACATGCGTCACACAGTTTGGGGTGGCAGTGACAATAGGGAGTTTTAGAATAACGTCTGCTGGCGCTGCGGGCGTTGCCAGCACAGTGGGCGCCATAAGAGTTTTAGAATAGTGTTTGCCCTCCTGCAAACCGCAACGCACAATCGCAGCGACTCCATAGCCTCAAAACCAGCGCTTGCGGGCCGCACACGCGGCCGCTATTTCAGATTTTCTGCGGGCGGGCCGCGAACGTGACCGGCGACTTGCGTTACAAAGCATGCGCAGTGGCAGAGATCTCACCGGTAGGGCTCGCGGTGCGCTATTCTATAGAATCCCTATTAACACTCCCGTCAAACACCCAAAGTATCTGCCGCAATGTCGCCCTTTCCCCGCGCGCAGACTATACATAAGGATATTATTTGTGAGATTTAAATAATGACCAATATCGCAGTTAACACGATAAACGCTCTTACATATACAGGAAAGAATAGTTAGCAAAAAAATTGAGGATCTAAATAAGCAACGAAAACAAAACGCATCATTACACCTGAATTCACGGGCCCGCATCGTTTCTGCTTGTTTGATCGCAGGTGGCTAAGAGCACAATCTCCTCGTTTTGGACGAACTAGCGTGCGTCCTGAAAGGACCCGCCGCTCTCAGGTTGCAGTGCGTTTGTAAAGTAAGTGAACAAACCTCTTTATTTTAATGTTTTTATAGACAATAGTCTTTCTTTATTACTTGAATGACAAAAAATTGGTCTGTCTCTCTGTCTGTCTGTCTGTCTGTCTGTCTGTCTGTCTGTCTGTCTGTCTGTCTGTCTGTATGTCTGTCTGTCTGTCTGTCTGTCTGTCTGTCTGTCACAAAATTCAGGCATCCGGCCAAAGTTCGAGCACTTGCTGAACACCCAGCCATCTTAGACTGGTGGCTGCTTTCATACTTGTGAACATTGTCGTTTAAAATGCAAATATTACGCATGTCAGAGGCGCAAGATCAATACGGAAGTCATAGGTATTGTATTTCCTTACTACAAAACCGATATACGAATGATTCCTTTGATCCTAGTGTTTGTTGGGTTGCGCGGAATATTCGACGCTGTGTGTAAAAAAAAAAAGCCCTTTGCTTACAGTATGGTGCTGTCACTTGGCAATAGCCCTGGATTCTGCACAAGCTGGTGTTTCCCGTCAGCAGTGGCAGATGGCATCCAGAGCTCTTGTAGCACCTTCTCTATGCCATCAATACCTGCCAGTTGTGGTCGATTCAACATAGCGGAGGCTCTTTTGGGGGCAAAACCTAAATGGCCGCTTGACTGGCAACGGATGATCGCGTTTGGACGACATTTGCAGAGAGGCACGCAGATACGTGGCCATTTTTTTACGTGGTGCTTTGCTTCCTGTGCCGCCATTTTTTCTCACCTGAAAAATATGACTCTATACGTATGCGCTTATTCCATTGTCTACTTTGTGGACAAAACATATCTACGTCGTGAAATTAGGTTTCCCGTGTGGATAATCTTTTTGCATTAAATATTTTCTTACAAGGAGGGTGGAACACATGCCAATTTTTTTCAGATGTTTCTCACTCTTACTACAATGTGAAATGTATCTTTATACACTTATTAAATTGAAAGTTAACGGTGCTTTGATATGATATCATTCCTCAATCACGCCGCACTTTTCCATCAACAGTTTTATCTTTGTTGGCATTGCTACGCCCGCGAAACATTGTGCTCGATCGAGAGCCAGGAAAGATGCAAAGGGCATATGGACAAGCAACAGCACACTGTGAATTTGGCGCTCGTCCTCATTTCTTTATTTGTTTTATCTGCCAAATGGCACGTGTGCTCCTTATATTATGCTTAACAAGAGTACGTATACGTATGCGCGCAAAAGGATCCTGCGTCTAGTTAAGCAATCCGAGTTTTTTTCAGACAAAAAAAACAAAGAAAAAATATTTTGTTCATATTTTTTTTTACAAACACTTCGGTCCTCCCTAAGCGCTCCCGAATTAAATCGCAACACGCGCAACGAACACGGATGAAATGCGCTGCACTCTTTCATCTGCTCAATGGCGCAAGTGTTGCCCGATTTCTTATGCCCTAATTCCGTTATGCACGTGAATTGAAAAGGGGAACTGTTTACAGCGAGTGCGTGGGCCGCGTTCTCACTGCGCTTAGCGACAGCTAGGTCGAAGGAATGCAATAGAGCCAGAGCAATCTCTTCATTCGAAGGAATGATTTTACTTCCGCTTCAGCGAGCACTTTCATTGAGCATCAAGCGGATATATTCATATCCTGCAGTTGCCAGATGAGTTAAATGCGCATGAGAGTGGCATTGTTTTTTAAATCCACTTCAAAGTATAGGCGTGATTTAGTTGCGGGGCGTGTCGCTGTATTATATTGACGTATTCTGCAAAACAAAAAAAAACCATTTCAAGTGGTAATAAAGATAATTACTACTACGTGTGAAAACCTTTCTGGTATGCTGTTCACTGCAATACTGAATTAACAAGCAGCGAGTACGCTAAGCAGACTTCTTTTGTTAACCCCTTGTGGGCGAGATACAAATATACTAAGTGGATAATACTCAATTCACTTACAAGCATACAGAAGTGGGAGGTTAGTTACCGGAGCTGTGCTGCTGATTGCGTCGTAGCGCATTCAACTTCCGACATGGTGTACCATGGCCGCATTGAAAAGTATTCATCCACAAATAACTGCACCTTTTGTTAACCTCCATGTCTTTGTGCACGGCACTTGACAGTTTCTTGCCCACTGAAGTGTTTCGTAAATTAGAAACTATTTTCAGATGCCTTAGAGGGACACTAGAGAGAAAATGAAACACTAAAGAGCCTCACAAAATCAAATTACTCTTCTACAAAATCTGGATCCCCCCATTTGTGGCGAGAACATGTCTGGCTAGCGAGAAAACGCGCAAAATGAAAATGCGCGTGGCCACGAATTTGCTGCTCCAAACACCATGATGTCGTAAACTTTAAAAGTGTCTCCTACGTTTTGCATAGTTCCTAACCAGTAAGACGAACGTAGGCAAATTGCCCCCCGACGGCCCCGTAAACTTCACATGCTAAGCTTCAGAAAATTTTGTTGTGAAAGTGTCGCCAAAATACTACAAACACACTATGTATTCCGTGACGTCATGCGCGGATAGTTCGTATCGAAATTTAAATGTGAAATGTTCACCTTGGTGTTCTCTTCTATTTGATGATGAAATTAACAACTTTACAGTTCTCAGATAACAATGAACCACTCAAAACCAATTGGTTGTTCACTTCAGCTTTCCTTAAGCTTCGCAGTCTTAGCAGGGGGACCAAGGTAGTTTCCAAAGTGAATAAAATGAGTTCAGTAGAAATGCGCCAAGAAACATCTGTCGTTTTAACGAATAGAACATCGTCGATGTTGGTGATATTTAACACTGTGTAAAAAATCTCATTCATAAAACTGTCTAGCTACCCTTACTGCAACATCAAATTGGGGACGTCGACAGAATAACAAGTTAAAGCTTGGGTGTAGCTTCACCGGTTTTCAGAAAAAAAAAAGTGACCGCTATCCCAAATTACTTCATTACGAGAGCTGTTCGTTATTTAGAGGACTTCAAATAACCCAACTTTACCTGATTATGCTTCCTCTCTTTTGTCCCCCAACAAACTGTCTGTTTAGAAGGAAACCTGTTAGTACGTTGTTCTCAATAAGCTAAATAGCCTTTCTGCGACAATGAAAAGAAAACACGAGAACACAGCGCTTTTGTTTGTTGGTGTTCGTTGCATTGCCTCTAAACAATATTCTTAACCAACCTGGACAATACGCTATTCTTCTGTTTTTCTACCATTCCTGGTCCTGGGTAATCACGGACGAAAGTGCATGCCTAGCAATATTTCTTTCTACTTAAGAATAACGTAATTTTAAATTACTAATGAAGGTTGCAAATGTGCAGTGAATGCAATGTCTCTTCTACACGTCTTTGTAGGGACTCGGCACTACCAGCAATACAATTTTCACGTATTGAAAAACATGGTTGAAACATGGCTCACCTGTTACTGCTACCTGTGATAAACGTGTGTGTTAAATAGTGTTGTTAATAAAAAATATGAGTTTATTCTTGTGCAGCCTCTTGTACGAGTATGTTTATCCTGAAACACCAAAGTATTTAGTGGTAATTTATATAATTAGGAATAAAAGAACAGCAGCCATTTTTTTAAGACATCACACTGGCAACCTTTATATTTCGCTCCGTTATTGCTTCTCTGCTGCAGGTGCGCCTTTTTGGTCAATCGTTTTTCTTGGCTCCGGCTAGAGGCAGAGTGTGTAGCCGATTGGGGCTAAAGGGTGGCTTTGTTTTTGTTTTTTATGGCTGGGTATTAGCTGCTTCCTCTTGAAAAACGTGTGTTTTTTATGTGTTGGATGTGTACCACAGATCAGCGTGGCTGGACAACTAAATACGGGTCAGAAACTCAAGGTGGCACCGTTCTTGTTGCTCGAGGCGCAGTTTATGGCAGCTGCTGTGAAGGTCATCGCGTCTTGCTTCCGATGTCTTCTGTGTCGAACAGGCAAGCGGGTCGAAGCTTCCAGGTTGAGCCACCGTCGTTTACGATCTGTGCCCAGCTCCGCAGCCCTGATGAGCTCCGAAAGAGACGATGGTGGACGAGGAGAGCGCGTGGGAAGCTTTCGCATAAATCCTCCCAATAAATCAGGCCGCTCGACTTGGAGAGGCGATCCGCAAAAGCCGGTGTGCGCAGCCACCAAAACCTGGCTGGGCAGCGAAGGTTGTACCTGCTGTGTTGGCGTACTTTTTTGTGTTATCGTTCTCGTTTATTCGACTACCCTGCAGTATCTTCGTTTGCTCAGTTCATGTGGCATTTTAAAATCTCGTTGCCATTTAATCTTTGATGAAAAGGGCTTTCAAGTCAAACTTCCTTTGACGGGTCTTAATCACAGGCTCCTTTCTTTTCGCATGCCACTCTTATTTTGTATAACAAAACAATGAAAGAATAAAAAAAAGAAAACAAGCATGCTTACCGGCTTTACCTATAGTTTTCTCATAGCCACTTGGTCTGTGTAGGCGTGACTGGTCCTTGGCGAAATACTTATTTAGTCACCTTAGGCTGTTTACTTTATAAACGTGAAAAAATTTTCTAAACAGTACAGAAAGGACTTTTAAAGACAATAGTCTTTCTTGGAGACCTTCGACGCAAAATATTTGGTATTTCTGTCTGTCTGTCTGTCTGTCAGTCTGTACATTCGTCGGTTTGTCCGTCCTTAACGGTACACTGAACGGCTCCAAAGTGGCCAAACGATATTCCTAACGGCCTACCCCATCCGCAGCGCCCACCATTATTGCTCAAGGTTCAGCGTTCATACTTGTGTCGTTGTCATTTAAAAAGCAATTACTGCGGATATCTAAGGCACCATAACGATACGTCAATATATGACGTATGTGTATTTTTTACTAGAAAATGCATACATAAGTATTTCTAAGGACCATAGCGTTTATCACGATTGCACTAACCATGCAACGCATGCACGAAAAGGCAAGTGTTTCTAACGCTTTGCTAAGATGGCATGGGATGGCATTTACCCGTCGCCTTGCGTTCTAGATCTTATCACCTCCTAGATGGGCGCGCAGGGCGCGCGCGCTTCGTTTTCCAAGATAACTTCCAGATAGCGCTCATGTCTCACGTGTCACTTCATGCGCACGTTCGCCAACACTACATGCTCGAGGCGCTCTAACGCAGTGCCGGATGATAACGGATAGATGGATGGATGGATGGACGGATGGATGGACGGATAGATGGATGGACGAATGGACGGGCGGATGGACGGGCAGATGGACGGGCGGAGAGATAAACGGATGGACGACAGACGGATAGAAATGCTCAACATCTTTGCAGTACGCAAAGAAATAAATCCCATTTTAAGTTTTCAACTATTGAAGTTTGCAATGATACAAAAAACTTGAGCGCGAAAAAGGCTCAAGTAGAGTTCTTACGATCTTGCTAGCCATGCCTACTGTTGTATGCAAATACAGCTGCCTCGAATTACTTAGAGCGAGATATTTGATTCGTTTTCTCCGAAGGACAATTTGGTTTGCATAAAACGACCATGCACTCCTTGCTTATGCACGCGAACGCTCAGAAAGAGTCGACTCGGCCCAAGACTTGTCTTACCTTTTAGCATAGCTAAACCAATCCCCCCAGGCCGCGGAGCAACGATGGAACAATGCTGACACGAGCACTGCGTGCGTGTTATGTTACAGAGCTAGAACCGAAAAGCACACGTATCGCTGAATCCCAACGTTTGGTGTTCACGTCACACGTTCTAACGGTTGCATTCAGATATAATGAGATTATTTGCAACTTCATGACAGTAAGAATACATAAAATAGGAGGGCGCACAAGCTTCATTTTTAACAGTTGAATGTGATAGCGTCATCTGACGACGTTGGCATAGCCTAGTTTGGCATTTGGGCAGCGTGCTCGTCGCACATGCGGAATCCCTTGAAACCATTGCCACCCAAAAGTTATCCGAAATGAACAAGAAGTGAAATGCGACGAGCCGAATGGCTCGTTGGATTCAGGCGCGAATTTTTACTCTCTATTTTACATCAGAATTCAGACTTCGAGCCATCATATAGCTATGGTAAGAGAAGTGTGGCAGCTTGGGCTAGTTTGTATGGCATGATGATAGTTATAGCGCGAGAACAAAACGACGACACAGAGACAAGAAGGACACGAAGGACACGCTCATGTCTTTCGTGTCCTTCTTGTCTCTGTGTCGTCGTTTTGTTCTCGCGCTATAACTATCGTTATGGTAAGAGAGCCCTTTCGATTTTTTCATCCATAACGTTCGCAGAATCTGGCTTGGTGTGGTCGTACTCCGGCATGTGTTGACGCATTACTGCTATTCAGAATTTATTTGCCCTGCACATAGTCATACCATTTTTTTGTGTGTGTACAAACCCTGACGCACCATTTAGTTTTGGTAAATATCGAAACCTTGACTAAATGGTCAGTTTGAAGCGTAAACGTTTTCTATATATTTTACAGAAACCGAAAACCGTTTTTCACTCACACACACACAATACATATATATATATGGGTGTGTGTGCGTGTGTGTGTGTGTGTGTGTGTGTGTGTGTGTGCGTGCGTGTGTGTGTGTGTGTGTGCGTGCGTGCGTGCGTGTGTGTGTGTGTGTGTGTGTGTGTGTGTGTGTGTGTGTGTGTGTGTGTGTGTGTGTGTGTGTGTGTGTGTGTGTGTGTGTGTGTGTGTGCGTGCCAGTGGCAACGCGGCCAAACATGCGAAGAATGGGACGACAGAGAGTAGACTGGCGTGAGCTGATCATATCGACAGCGCTGACCGCTTAACCAGTTGTAAATGGTTACGTACGCAGTTCGTTACAGAAAAAAATGACTCAAAGGAGTAGGTACAGATGTATTTAAAACGTGTTAAGAGAGCAGTGCCGCAGATACGATCGGCTTTCATCGGTTGTATCAGCTCGATGCAGCCTTGAAAACAACAAGAACGCCTCATCTACTTCTTATTTTCTAAAAGTATGGCAGCTTGGGATAGTTGGTATGACACGACGATAGTTATTGCACGAAAACAGAACGACGACAACGAGTCAAGGACACGATAGATATAGCGCTCGTGTCCTTCGTGTCCTTCTTGTCTCTTTGTCGTCATTCTGTTCTCGTGCTATAACTACTGTTCTATTTTCTAGCCGCAATGGCATTTATTGTGCGGGAATATCCTGGTAAGGGCGCTATTTTCTGCGACTCCAAGGCAGCCCTTCAATGTATGCGAAGTCTGCAACGCGGAGGCTGCCATAAGATGGTGTTTAAGGTTAATCAAATCGGTCATAGTGCCCTTAACCAAGCTCCTCGCATACTATTTAAATGACTGCTGGGTCACTGTGGGATGAGTGGTGATCACCTTGTCGACACCGCTGCCTGATGTGCCCACGACAGAGCACCCGAACTGCTCATACTCCTGTTAAGGGTTGACGCTGCAACAGAGCTTTGCCACATCGCGCATAATGCCCCACCTATGCATCGGAATCTTTCACTGAACTCCACTCGACGTCCAGTGAACCTCGGTTGTTTACTCCATTTACAGCTGCCATCAAAGACTTATCGACGTGACGCTACAATTCCAGGTCAGTTGTGGGGCGACGTAGCCTTTACCTATATTGGCTCAGTTATCACATTGGTATCTGTGATACCAATGCGATATGATGCTATCTGTGATAACTGCAATTGCGTAGAAACTATATCGACCATGTCTTGTGCTATTGTACCTACTTTGAAGAAGTTCTCCAGACTCTCCAGTGTGCCTCAAGGAGGCTGGATGATAGACTTTTTACTCTGGAGAAGATCGTGGGTGCTTGGCCTTCAAGTGCATGAGCCCAGGAAGCCACACGAGTCCTTCTACAATCCTTGAGGGTGACATGACTGAGCAACCTCCTGTGAAACCCTGCACTGTGTGTGCGGTGTAGGTCTTGTGTGTAATGTCCATCTCCTCCGCTATTTTTCTCTCTCTACTCCTTTACTCCTCTTTCATTACGTGTAGGGTAGCACACAGAACTTAGTCTAGTTAACCTCCTTACCTTTTTTATATTCTTTCTCTCTCTCTCTCTCTCCCCGTCTCTCTCTGTTTAATCTGTGAGATACGGAATGACTGTGTGGTATACCTGGGACATTTTGTTTTTCCTGTAGCGTCAGAGTGGTTGTTTCGAGTCGCAGAAAACGAGTTGGTTCAACTAGGGATGTTGAGGCATCGGAAAATATGAGGTATTTTGGTGGTGTCTTTATATGCTGCATCGATGTCTAGCTTTTTGAGAGAGCTTGGCCGAGTGCATACACTAATAACCATCACAATGCTTGGCTGCTGAGCCAAAGGTCGTAGGTTCAATTCCGGCGTGGCCGTCGCATTTCGGTGAAGGCGAAATGGTAGAGGCCCAACTACAATGCAATGTCAGTGCGCGCAAAGAACACCTCATTGTCAAAATTCGCAGAAGCCTCCACTAAGGCGTCTCTCATAATCATATGTATAGTATTTTTAGAACGTAAAACCACATATATACTTTTGAATGGTTACTATGGAATGAAATCGAGAGTAAACTTCTAGTATTTACTTACTTGCCTGAAAGCAGTCAAATAGAAGCTTCGTTCAGCTGTGCCTGTACGTCTTTTATAAAGAAATCATATTTATTTTATTCATTTTGATAGATTGGTAAGCCAACTAGCTGTGATAAAACAAACCTGGACGCAATAATGAACATGAGCAAAAGCGCGAAACGTTTAAAGCGCACAAGCAATAAATGGCTTGTTTCGCCGAAATCCAATGCTCGGGGTCAGCGTCGGCGTCGTTCATTGTGAACGAAAAACCATCCTCTTTGCGAGACCGAAAAATAAGAAAAGATGCATACAAAAAATCGTGGGCGCCAGTGAGGATCGAACCTAGGTCGTTTGCGTTGCAAGCGTGTATTTGTGCATACTGTGAATGACATAAGCCAGCTTCAATCACACAGCCAGGCCTCTGCTTGTGAATGCAGTGAGAACAACTTCATCTGCTTGGAAATGCAGTGAAAGATGATTTCATGTTTTACAAACACCCGCGCCCTGTACACATGCTTCACAATACGACATGAAATATTGCCCTAATATTGCGTGGTACTTGCATACATTGCCATCGGTCGTCAGAATATCAGATTATCATAACTACTTCATAGCTTTAAGCCAGTCACCCACTACAAAAGGCTCACACGCCACTGCAATATCAAGGCCGCGTAGTGGGTGCATAGCAAGCTTGAGAAGATTTCATGCATTAACTTTTTGAAGTGTGCACTATGAACTGATAATTGCTACTGTGTTCAACTCTTAAGCCGAAGCTTGAGCGTCCTTCAATTTTTCTTCTGTCCGCAGGGCATCATATTAACCATGTGTATATAATTTATTTCTTTATTTATCTCTTTATTTATTTCTTTATTTGTTTAGCGGCGTCACCCAAGATTTTTGCAGTGTCGCGCAGCTTCGACAGAAACCGTTATAATTTAACGAGGAAATAGAAGGCTAGTCTTGTCTGCGAAGCTTTTAGGAAAAATGGGGATTGCCATAGAAAACATTGTATTGTAGTAATAGTGTAACATTATTTGTGCGTTTTAGTATCGTTTCTCATTTCTGTAAAATTTCGCAGAAGATCGATAAACCGTCATTTCTTACGACGTAATATCAACGTACACTGCTGAGTCCCGACTAAAAATGCAATTATTATTATTATTATTATTATTATTATTATTATTATTATTATTATTATTCCCATTGATCTCACTGAAATGGTAAGCAATCTTCAATGCTTTTTCGCTTCTACTCTAAAGCAAAAGGAGAGCATTTCGTTTTACCTAAAATGCACGACGAAAATAACCTGCGAAAGACAACTGCAGAAAGACAGCAGGAAGATTCCCTTCTTTAATAATTTAGCACAGAAACATTTATATTGCAACAGTAAATGCAAACTGCTAATCGTGTCACCACTCCGCGATAACGTTCCGGTCGTCTTGAGTGACCTGTCTTTCGACTCTGAACTAGAGTTGTTGCAGGACGCCGCCGACTAACCCCTTGGACAGTGGATGTCCTTCAAAACAGCATTTCACCATCTCAGTCAGGTTCTGAATTTGAACTCGTCCAGCGTTCTTGTCTGAGACATTAGAAAAAGATGCATATCACTGTCTCTGGTCTTAAAGTTACGATTATCATTTTCCGTGCCATCACTTCCTCGATTTTTCGAAGAAGCCGGAAGAAACAATATTTATTCAAGCTCACTTAGTAGAGAACCTTTCTTTAATGTCCGAATGCGACACTAGCCGTGAGTAGAAAAGACAGACAAAAGAGCAGTTTTGTAACATCGCTTCAACGTTCCCACAATGGCTCACCCTGACTTTACTAATTTCGATTATGTTTGGTAGTGTTTGATATATTTGTCGAGAAAGGTGAGGTCTATTGCTTTTCAAAAAAGAGTGAAAAGTTTAGTGGCGTTTACTCAGCAGCAACGGCTCAAAACGAGAAAACATAGTTAGAAATAAGTAACGTCATGCTGGAGGCTCCGTTCATCTGCCGGCATCCATGTCCCACTCCGGGGGTGTTGAGTCATCATCAGGCGCACATTACAGGGCGCAGTGTATGTATGCCAGTTCAAGCAAATATTTACTACTTATTGTTTGTTTGTGAATCAGAGTGAAAAGAGAGAAGTAAGAAGAGCTGTTGAAGTTAATCGCATGCATATTGGTTCGCTACCCTGAACTGGGTGAAAGAATTTAAAGGGTAAAGCAAGGAAATCGGAGGGAAAAAAGCAATACATTTGCGCATACTTAAGGATACACATAAGAAAAGTTCAACAGTGCCTAAATCATTGTGTCCCTTTATGCTTTCACTGATACCTTGCCGAGCTATTTTACAATAGTTTTCAACAACCTTTAGTGGGTTCTGATTGAAATTCATTTGATGTATATTTTATACTCTTCCCTCCATAAACTAGTGCACGCCTATCTGGAACCAAGATGCCTATAGACTCCCAGTGGCATACCATTGCACCCAGACGTCAGTTGCTTTTGAACTGCGAAGGCGTTTATTTATTGCACGAAGTTACCATAGCATGCAGCAGCTTTGAGACATTCAAATATGAGGAAGTGCCAGTTCCCGCCACTCGCACATACAAGCAGTCGTCTGGGCATCACATTGCCATTCTTAGGTGTAAAAACAAGCAGCGCGAAAGAAAAAAAATGGCCCCGTATCTGCATCTTAATCTGCAAATGTCGTCGAAAGACAATAGTCTTGCACCTGGAGAGAGTGAAAAAAACGTTTATTTGATGTTCTGCGCAAGGAAATCGGTGAGTGGTACTCTGGAGTGCCTAGAGCGTGCAGCGGAGGCGAACGAGCAATTCAAGTCGCGTCACACGTGAAGCATGAGCGCTATGTGGCACTTACCTTGGAAAACGAAGCATGCGGCTCTGAGATGGGCGTGCGCGCCCGTCTCAGGGGTGATAAGGTGTAGAACGCAAGGCAAAGGGTAGGTGCCACCCCCGTGTCGTCTAACCAAAGCGTTGAAAACACTTGCCTTTTCGTGCAAGCAATGCATTGTCTGCGCAGCATGATAAATGCTACGGTCCTTAAAATTACTTATGTATGCCTTCCTAGTAAAATACGCGCATACAAAAATATACATGTTGTTTTGGTGCCTAAGATATGCGCAATAATTGCTTTTTAATTGACAATCGCACAAGTATGAACGCTAAACCTTGAGCAAAATTGGTGGGCGCTGCGGATGGGGTCGGCCGTTTGGAGTATCGGCTGGTGCCGTTTAAAGTACCCGGTATCGTCAAGGGTGGACAAACAGACAAAGGGACAGACAGACCAAAATTTTTGCGTCGGAGGTCCCCAAGAAGGACTTTAAAAGTTTACCCAGGACTGCTTGGGAATATATCAACACAACGCAGAGATCGTACCGCTGCGGTGTTTTCACATTGCACATATTTCCATTGGCAACAAAAAATGGCGAGCTATTCCACCAATTCATATAATTGCAATCAACAGGAAAACTACGAGCCCAGTAGATGTGTACGAGTGAGTACACTTACTGAATTCAAGCATGACGCCAGGTATTTCGCTTCACAGCTGTAAATTGCAGGTGCTATGCCTGGAGTATACATGGTACTAAATCACAATTTCTTTACTCTCTCGCTATCCGCATGCCTATAACAGACGATATTATGACTCACGCGTGAATTCACACATTTCGTAGGTTTAGAAAGAATGTATACAGCGCACTATCACGATGGAAAAAAAAAACGTGAACGATAGAAAGCGTCGCTTTCCGCTCAGTCGAACTTCGGCATGCCTCGAGTTTCGCAAGGCGAATCTTTGTTTTCAGCCCGCGTCTCCGTAGCACTATAGAATATTGCTTTGGCTGGCACTTCCACACCACTTGTTTGTTCCAAGTGCCTGACATTACTGGCAATGATAAGGCACATGTTGAGCATGACTGCAAATGGAACGAGGATTTTAGCGCTATGCGGACGCCAGCTTAAATTACAAGTTTTGCATAGCAACAGTCAAGGCATGTCGCAGTTGAAGAGCCACGCTTTCCGTCGTTAAAGGTTCTCTGCATTGTGATTGTACGCAATCACTTTTTACTAAGCAAGCACAGTGTATGCCTGTACGCCTAAGTCGTAATATCCCCTATTATCTTCTAAATTCTTCCAGCTGTTCACGTTTCTTTCCATCGCAGTTAGCATCCGCAGTCTGCAATGCGCGAGCTGTGAACATTCGGGACTGCCGAGGAAGGCGTTCTCGACGCTACACAAGAAAAATCACAAGTGTACAGGAGAAAAAAAAACGCGGAATATGCTTACAGCTGGACACCGTTTGGGAAGTTTTGTGTTTGAATGGTGGAGCGTCTGCACGCATGGATGTTCAGCACGGCCGTGATCCAAGCAACCGCGAGTACAGATGGGTGCTGTTTTCTTGCGTATACTGAGTTCGCGTAAAGTCCTTCTTCATAGATTTCGTTTTTTTTTCTATGGAGCACGTCCCTTATTGACGACCTGATAGAACACACATTAGGCCTTGCGTAGATGGCTCTTTAATTATGTGGCAGCTGCACATCATTTCCTCGTTGCCAGACGTCACAAGCTTTACTCGTATTTTCAATAGTTTCTAGCTAGGCACACCTGTTTTCTGCTGGGATGTATAGCACAAGGCAGGGGATGAAAATTAGTGCCTATAGCTCTAAACGAAGTTGATGCATTGATGTGCAAGGCACCAATGTGCCAACGAGTTCAAGCTGTACGCGCTAAGAGCTACCTGCAAAGAAGGCGCTGCTGCGTTGACAGCTATCTTTCTGAGAAACCACGTGTGCTTTTTTTCTTCATCTCTAAAGAGCGCCACCCAAAAACAGTATGGCTTCCCACATAGTAAATCTGGCTCTATGCGAAAAGGATTTTTTTGGATTTCCACATAACAATTGGCTTGTCACTTGTATCCTGGCGTATGTGCTTCAACAAGGTGGTAAGCTTTGCAATGCACCACCAGTGAATGAAAGCCATATGATATGCGAATAAAGTTTACCTCTAATAATGTTGTCTCCGTTTGGTTTTTACGTGCGCCCCTTTCTAGTTCGCAAGGCATGGAACAGCAACAGGATGAATTATTCGACACTTACTAAGCTACAACGACGTAGCGTCTCGCTATTGTATCCAATTATAATAATGAATGGGTAAGGTTGGTGCAACATATCTAAGACTTTTGTTTGATTGCAAAGCAATGTTTACATTGTCAAGTGTTTATATTACCACGTTGAAAATGAGAACCCCGTGACATTACCAGCAATGTTAAAACAGCATTACACAAATTATTACACTTGTGATCGCTGCAGTAGTCCGGTGTTTGGCGTGATGGCAGGGGATAGAAGAAAGTGAGGAAGGCACTTGGTCGAGCTTGCTTGATCTACATTCTGCTGTTTATCTGAGGAAACCGCGCTTGTGCCTAATGGCGTGACTCGTGCATTTGTTAGGCATGCAGCGAATGACAAATAAGGAGTGGATATTACTCGCCTCGCAAGCTCTCATTCTCTTTTTGCCAACACTAACAAAAAAAATCTGGCGTCCAATGCTCGATTAACGTGGAAGTCACCATCTCGCTACGCATAAAAATGTGTACGAACGCTGTGAGAAGCAAATGAATGGAGGCGACGAGTAAACATGACTCGGGCAAGAACTTGGTGGTTGACATCCTGCATATATTTCGTCAGCCCATTGACAGACAAACCTTTTTTTTTGTCTCCTTCTCTACTTTCCCTCTCTCTCTCATTTTATACTTACCCTATCCATTCGCCAAGCGTAGGGTAGCAAACCAGGCATGCGCCTGGTTAACCTCCCTGTCTTCTCTCTTGTTGCTCTTGTCCTCCTCCCCTCCCTGCCTGAAAGAGAAAGGTAATGAATGAGAAGGGGGCACACGGAGAGAAACAATGCCACACGAATTGAGCATTCTTGAAAGTAGCTTATACATCATCAAATACATTAGTTGTGGTTTTGAAGGAATATTGAAACAAAAACAAAGGCAGAGCGAACGCCTTTCCCAACTCAATATCGAGTTCACGCTGGGATAAGAAAACTAATGACGATGCTCGAGGCGATGCTTAGAATGAGGCTAAGATAAGGCTGCTCTGCAATACACTCACGCGCTTTGGGACTATATGTTAGTAACGGCTTTCACTGCGTGGGACAGGCTTAATGTCTTTTTTTTCCTGAATAACACATCGTGATTTAGTTGTCTGGTAATCATCCAACAAAGCAAAAGCAGCGCGCCTGTCCTGACTCCCGAGTACACACATAGAGAAGACAAGAGACAGTGGTTGCACTAACGAATCATGTTTTTTTGTCAGGACCCGGTGATGGATATTAGGCAGGCACGAAAAACAAGTAAAAAGATTGATTGATTGATTGATATGTGGGGTTTAACGTCCGAAAACCACTACATGATTATGAGAGACGCCGTAGTGGAGGGCTCCGGAAATTTAGACCACCTGGGGTTCTTTAACGTGCACCCAAATCTGAGCACACGGGCCTACAACATTTCCGCCTCCATCGGAAATGCAGCCGCCGCAGCCGGGATTTGAACCCGCGCCCTGCGGGTCAGCAGCCGAGTACCTTAGCCACTAGACCACCGCGGCGGGGCAAGTAAAAAGATAATGCCTGAAAGATGAAAGTTAGAAGTAAAAATTTATGTGTAGTGTTTGGCGTTCCGAAACCACCATTAGATTAACAGAGACGCCGTGTTGGAGGGCTCCGGAATTTTCGATCACCTGGGGCTCTTTGTTGTGCCCCGAAACTTGAGCACACGGGCCTACAGCATTTTCGCCTCTGTCAAAAATTTAGCCGCAGCAGCAGCGATTTGATCCCGCGACCTGTGGGTCGGCAGTTGAGTACCTTAACCAGTAGACCACCACGGCAGGGCGACGCTTCGTGGAGGCGGCTCTCATGAAAACGCTAGAGACGATGACCTTCAAAGTGGCCCGAAATTGAGACCATCGTGCCTTCTAGCTGCTGATGACAAAAAACGCACTGAATTTACGGAGTTCTGAGGACCACCAAACGGTATATGGTGTGTATAAATGGCTTTCCGTTAGCAAGTTTGACTACGCGCGCTTCGTGGTCTAGGGGTTAGCGTGGTCTAGGGGTTAGCGCCACGCGCTGTGCGGATTGACAGCTCGCAGGTTCGACGCGCCGCAACAAAACTTTCCCTTCCGTCTTTTACTTTAAAATTTCTTATTTTATAGTTTACAACGTCATAGCCTTAACGGCAATACATGAGCGGAGCGGTAGTGAACCCTGGCATAAAACACCTTTGTGTTAAAAAGACTGACTGAGTATCGGTGCCCATTAGCTCCGCTTCAGCATTGCGCAAGGTACGCTATGTTTTGTTTTCTTTAGGTACCTAGTACGGCTACTCAATAACGGATCTTTTCACGCCGCTTGGCTCGTATTTCAAACGCATGATTTTATTTATTTTACCCTATCGGCTCTTTTCATCTGCTCCATCACTAAGCATTTGTAGCCGTCCACGTGTCGCCGCGATACCTTTGATATCAAGTCTAGCTGCATGGTTTGATAAAACTGAGGGTGAAAAAAAAAGCCGCAACTAGTAAGCACTTATGGCAAGCCTTTAATCATAGAAGATGTTATTCGCGATATTTTCAGAAGTCGCAAGCCATAGGAGACAGTGTCGCGTAGTGCAGCGAGAGCTGGAGTGCTCAACTGGCTCGGATGTGATGATGACAAAAGGTGCCACAGGAGTGACTCCGTTGACAGCGGACCTATAGACTCAAGAAGTGGTAAGTACATTGACAACGGCGCTGAAACTAAGAAAGCAATCGGCTATTTAAGAGGTTTATCACGGGGCAGGCTGGGAGAACATTGCGGTCACGTCACAATGAAATAGAGGCGTGCAATGACAAGTTGAATATAAGTGGTGTAGTGCAAAGAAGTAGAATTTATTGTCATTTTCTGCGATTCTGTCAATCTAGAAAAAAAAAGGAAGGCGACGTATTAGATTAGCTACACCCGGGTATGTAAAGGAAAGCTTTTTTACTTAGCTATGTTTGTGTGCCCTTATCAGTCGAAGCACAGTAAGCCAACCCAAAGATGTGGTGGGTCGGATACGATATGGTGGTTGCTGTCATGGGTAAGGATAGGCTGTAGCTGAGGACAAAGATGTATGCCTGACGCTTATGTAAAAGGTTCATTTATTTAACAACCCACTCATCACGCAATTTGAATTTTGTGACGCCTAGTTTTTACTGTACTGTTTTTTACCGGTGTAGAGAGAGAGAGAATAAAATGAGGGAAAGGCAGGGAGGTTAACCAGAAAATGGAGCATCCGGTTTGCTACCCTACACTAGGGGAAGGGGAAATGGGGAAGAAAGATTGGAAAGAAAGCGAAGAGGGAAATAGACGCAGGCGAAAAAAAAAGGGGGGGGGAAGGTGGGGTGCTACAGTCTATACAATAGGCCGCTGCCGCACAAAACGTTCAGTAAGGCCTTCACTGATTTTTTTGAGCACACAAATCATGTCGTCTTTCCAGCACTGATAGTTCAGACAAAGGTCTGTCGTCAAGGCGAGCTAACGCAGCAGCTAGTTGCCGTCTTTGCACGCTGTAACGAGGGCAGTGACAGAGAACGTGCTCTATAGTTTCATCGCTGCCACAATGACCGCAAGCAGCACTGTCTTCCATGCCGATTCGGAAAGCGAAAGCTTTGGTGAAGGCGACACCAAGCCATAGTCGGCAAAGCACCGTTGTCTCGAGTCGGGAGAGTCCAGACGGAGGCCGGAGTCGACGAGACGTGTCCAGTCTACGCAGTCGCGTGTGCCGTAAGCACTCGGTGTTCCACAGGGATTTTAATTCTGCATTAGCGATTTTTCGGATGGTCATTGCAGCATCAGTCCTTGAAAATGGTATAGATTTTTCTTCACCATCTTCGTGTGCTGATCGGGGCGCTGCATCGGCATGTTCGTCGCCCAATATGCCGCAGTGACTTGGAAGCCACTGAAACGTGATTCTGTGTCCTTCATCGAACAGATGGTGAAGCAGCTCTCTAATTTCCAGCACTAGTTGTTCATGAGGTCCCCGGCGTAAGGCAAATATCAAACACTGTAGTGCTGCCTTAGAGTCCGTGAACACGCTCCATTTCTTGGCTTCTTGGTGTTTAATGACTTGAATTGTGCTACGTAGAGCAGCAAGTTCCGCAGCTGTCGATGATGTCTGGTGGGATAAACGAAACTTCACCGTTGTCGCTGTTGCAGGAAAGATCACCGACCCTGCAGACCCATCCACTTTAGTTTAAGCGTCAGTATATAGATGAGTATGCTCACTGTATTTCTCATATAACAAGAGAAGAGAAAGCTGCTTAAGCGCTGGAGACGAGTAGCTCCGTGGTAGAGTACTGTAGCTGCTTCGCAAACAACCCGGGTTCGACTCCCCCTTTGATCTTGCTGTTTTTATTTGGACTTTTTCTTATTTCGTGTTATAGTGGATACGGACACCAGCGACAGCGGCCTGGCCGACAACTATACGGTGCCAGAATCGACCCTCGTTGTGATCTCCTTCCAGTTTTTCCTCTAAAATTTTGGCTAGCACTTCCTTCAGATTTACTGGCGTGCGCCTAGCGCTTACGCTGCTCAAACTACCGACTGCTCTCACAACTGCCCCGAGAAGAAAAAAAACAAATAAACGGGTGTTTGCTCTTCTCTTTTTCGTTTAGATATTAAAAGTTACGCTGGAAACAGTTATTTTGAACAGTCTAAACATAAAACAAAAAGAAAAAAAAGAAAATCGGGAACTTTGACGACACGTGTGTCGGGGATACCAAGCCCACTGTTGCAAAAAAAATGATAGATATTAGAGAAAAAATTGTTATCAAACACATGAGTTTAAAAGCTTCTTGAAATGAAATTCTTCCTACGCAATCTCACTTTGAAATCCACCGTCTGCGCAATACCTTTTTTAACAATGTTAAAGTTTGGAAGCTGATTCCAGTGGCGACAGCTTGCACTTAATATCAACCAGTAGTGCCAGTCTGGAGGTTGTAGCAGACGCCTTGGGAGAGTGTTGTGGAGCAGGGAGGGTATTTGAGCAGTGTAATTAGAATAAACAGAAAAAAGATATTTTGACAGAAATTCGCGAATCAGTAGCTCACCGCTTGGTTCTGTAGTGTAGCATATAAGGAAGCCTCGCTCGTGATACTCGTTCACAGTCAATTTTTGAGAAAGCACATGTAGGCAGCAGAAAGCGAACACTTTATTAATCTCGATGTTAGAACGAAGTCATAACCAAGGCGTCAGCGAGTTAATGAGCTGCGCTACAGCTTTCGATAAAACGTTTGTTTCTTTTTTTTCGTTCAAGGCAGGCCGCTGTTCTTTGGCTGCTCTATCGCACAGCAAAAGTTTGTAAAAAATATACTCAGGTCGAAACTCGTGTCTTAGCTGAAGTAAGAGGCCTCATTTCACATCGTTGCTTTTCAGTAGTTTTCAAATTGGTCCGGAGAGAGCTTGTCCGGGAAATGCCCAGAAGATGTATGTTTGTAAAGCAAAGAACATTCCTAGTCTGCGATACACTGAACCACGAAATGACGAGAACCAAGAAGGCAAGACAACTAAGCGAGTAGTTTTTCTCTTGTGCGTCTTCTGTTCTTGAGCCTGAAGTTTTCGCGCTCTATTCGATTCCATACTTTAAACAATGTGCCCAACCAGCACAACCCTTTAATATCAATGATCTTCCTCATTTCGCTGACAACGGAGGCGACAAAATTTGATAACAGATTTAATTGTGTTTCTCCATCCTAGCGTCACGAACAAGCACTGCTGCTTTAGCTAGTGCTGCCTACTCTGCTTTTTGGCCACGGCCACTTCTAGGGCATTTGTGATGAATGCACCCTAAATTGACCGTGCTTGCGGGTTTCTAGCTATAAAAATAATGAGGGCACATTTAAGAGTCCGTTTTGCATTGTTGTTGTTGCTGTTGTTGTTGTTGTTGGACTATGGCCAGATAGAGGACAGACTCAATGGCCACATCTCTGTGCGAGTCAATTCTGCCTTTTTTTATTTCAATGTCGCTAACGAGCGCTCAACTAAGCGCGCACCCCTCTTTTCCAGCGGTGGAATGAAATAGCAGGCGCCGCTTTGTCTCGACGAATCACGCGCAACAATTTGAAACAAGCATCAAAGCCGCGCGCGCACCTCTTATCTCCCTCAAAATGGCCGCCGCCCCACCGAGAACAGTCTAAAATTCAACGCCGAGTGAAATCAAGAACTATCTGTAAGGAAAGAGTAACGCATTACCAAGATATGTCACGAAGAATTGAATCGACAAAAAATATTTAACCTTTTGCATTGCTGTGGCCGTGCTACGCGCAGACAAAAAAAACAAGCTTCAAGAGTACCGTGGTGAGCGGATATAAGCAAACGGCGAAGGGAGGTGAGTAGGAGAGGAGGTCCGTGTGTGATTTAGCTAATGTTCTAGTTACTGTCGCGTAGTTACAGTGCGTGACTGGCTGATGGTAGTGTCGTGGGAGAAGTTTTGTTCTTTGCTCATTAGCGCTATTGTGTTGATAAACATAAACAAAAAGACCATGGCAAAGAGCACAACAACGAAAAAGTGACAAAAAGAAACAGGGGAAGAAATAAATAAAAAGTTTGCATAATATAGCAATACAGCAACAGCAGGGAGTACCTACATAATTACTCATCAGCTGCACCGTCTCTTTAGCATTGCGCCTGCATGCACTGCAAGCTACGATGTACCAATGTCCCAGGAAATAATCGAAAAATGTTACAACTCAAATTAAAAAAAAACAATAGCACGAGATTCAACAAAAAATAAAGTCTGCCAGTTGTTTTATTAAGCTTCAAGACACGTTTGGCGGTCAGGTTATACTACTTTGCGTAGTGGCTAAGAAACAAAGGAAACGAAAATTACTGAATTTTCATCAGCAGTAAAATTTATTAGCTACAGAGCTCTCCGTGATCAGTCGCAAGAGTTTTAACGAGGCCTGTACGTTATGCAGCAACGTCGGTGAAGTCATGGCGGACACTAATAAGAAACCGAACTCGCCCGCTCTTCCTAATTAGGCAAACGAGGCGGCCTCTTCATCGATATTCTTTCCCAATTGTGGATCGATGAATTGTGTCTAACTGTTCACATTAATTAAGAGTCCCATAGGGCGAGTGCGGATATAACTTAATGCTACCACGTTTGAGTTTAATTTCAGTGGACGCTGGATCGATTACGAAGCGAGAACATTATACCAACGCGAAATAGATATCCACCTAAATTGTGGAAGGGAGAGAGAGACAGTGCGGATAAGGAAGGCGGCCACCGCCGCTGCCGACATGACTATAGCGTATCACCGCTTATGCCGGGAAAAAAATGTAAACCCTATTGCTTCATTTGTAATATAATTGATTTATATGTGGGGTTTAACGTCCCAAAACCACTCTATGATTATGAGAGACGCCGTAGTGGAGGGCTCCGGAAATTTAGACCACCTGGGGTTCTTTAACGTGCACCCAAATCTGAGCACACGGGCTTCATTTGTAATATAGATGACCGGGACACTTAAAGAAGGGGAAGATCGGTGGGTACAAAAGAGGCTTATTGAGTCGATTCAGTAAATTACGTCTCTGCCGTTGCAAAGGCTCATTTCTATAACCAGAGGGCAGGTATGCTAAACGTTATTTGTTTAGCGAGATGAGTCAAACTAAGGAGCTACTTCTCATGCTGCTCAGCCGTGGAAACTTGGATTTGCTTTGGTGTAAACTTTTTTTTTTGCTTTCTGGTGAAGTACCATGAACATCAACCTTCAAGCTGTCAGCTCACGTTGGTCTCTGAAAAGCCAATTTTTTTTTATGTGGGTATATATGTGACGTATGGTGGAATGGATGGTTTGTAGAAGCAGAGAAGGAAGAAGTGACAGTAGAATAAACGTGTCGTAAGAGCCAGGCCACGTCGCCTATTCATCATAGCGTCACACGAGTCGATGGGATGAAGACCTTCCAGCCCCTTCATCAGTCACTCATCCTCAACGCAGCTCCTCGCAAGACACCCTGACCATACATCGAGCCCCGCCGCGGTGGTCTAGTGGCTAAGGTACTCGGCTGCTGACCCGCAGGTCGCGGGTTTGATTCCCGGCTGCGGCGGCTGCATTTCCGATGGAGGCGGAAATGTTGTAGGCCTGTGTACTCAGATTTGGGTGCACGTTAAAGAACCCCAGGTGGTCGAAATTTCCGGAGCCCTCCACTACGGCGTCTCTCATAATCAATTGGTGGTTTTGGGACGTTAAACCCCACGAATCAATCATGACCATACATCGACTACGGAATCATCTTCTAGCAGCACACAGCCACCAGCACCATAATAGAACCATCGGCTGAACTTGACATCCCCAAGTACACCGGATCAGCGGATGACGAACCCGTACAGGACTGGTTCAACCTAATCGAGCTCCACGCCGCCGGGGCATCTTGGTCGGAACGGGAAATGGTTACGAACTTCAGCGACTACGTCACCGGTGAGGTATTCAAATTTTACCTCACCCACATATTCGAGAACGACAAGTCTTGGCAAAAAATAAAAGAAGAAATGATCATCTGGTTTCAAGACTTTAATGAAGATTCGACTGGAACACGCACTCTCAGTGCATTCGAACTCAGTCATCGCAGTCATAATCAGCCTTCACGCATTCGAGCACAGGGCATGTATTTACAATTCCCGTCAGGTGAAGTTAGCCACATGCTCACGGAAAGACCACGCGGTCGTTTTCCCAACCTTCCACCTGGTTCCTCATCCACGGAAATATCACCGATGCTTAACTCTCCACTGCATAAAAGAATTGAATCCACTATTGAAGACCCAGATGCATTTAATACTTCATGCCACATGCGTACTTTGCAAACCGACTTGGAATTCAGCTCAGCAGTTCCACAAAGACAGAAGCTTTCCCAATCAGCATCTTGTGAAGGAAAGTCTCCTGCAGAAGCGTCTTGTGTTCATTAATCACAAGATCAAAGCGGCGTGAATCCAGTATACAACCTCACTGCCAATAATGAAAACAAAAGCGCAGTGGCGATTTCTGATGACACAAGTACTCTTCAGGCAACCACCAACAATGAACGGTTGATAAATACAGAAGATTCAAGTGCACGAAACCCCCCAGATTGTTTTGTGCCGGAAACATCTGCAGTGGTTCGCGTCGTAGAAGCCTGCGGCAAACGTGCTAAGAATGCTGGCACACCATGATCAATGTCACACCACAAGCGAGTCGACGAAACCAAGATACTACGTCAACGTATACTTGAATATTGACAACGACGAAAGAAAACTGCATTGAGACCAGTCTTAAGGCTTGAAGAGCATTGTAAAAAGCGTGTCGTCGTGGATACATTCTCCACCAAAAATCAAGATTGCATCTTCGATCAAAACATCTGCGACATCGCCATAAAAAAATCCCAAAAAGCCACAAAACCACTCCTTGTACCCGGCAGGAACATAGCCAGCGTCCAATAAACCTCGATCAACGCACACACAGAATGCCTGCATGGCCTGTGTATCACCCAAGACGATGAATTCGACGCCTACAAAATCCGTACTGTCGTTTCTGCAACGTGTTCGATTCTCCTTCATTTTTCACAAGAATACCGATTTCCGCTATCTCAACGTCCAAAGCATTCTAGTGTTATCCAGGACGCAACCACCAGCCTCGCCCGCCAGATCTCTTATTGATATCACCGGACTGCTGCACTCTCCCCTCAAGTCTTGGCGACGAAGAATACGATGCGTGCATTTTAAAATTTGTGAAACTACCTCTTCATTTTGACATTTGTGACTTCTAAGCGACTCCTTGTTTACTTTTTCTGGTTTGTAAGTTGTAACTCATGCTTTCTTTGAGGGAGAGGGGGAATCATGTGACGTTTGGTGGAATGGATGGTTTGTAGAAGCAGAGAAGGAAGTGACAGTAGAATAAACATGGCGTATGAGCCAGGCCACGTCGCCCATTCTTCATAGTGTCACATATATTGTGGGTATTTAAATTCCCGCAATTCAAACTTTCATGTCGATTCTACAATTTAATGTTGAAATAATGGCTATTTTAACTCCCAAATTTCATTGCTGCTGTTTTTTTAACTTGCATGGACTACTTACGTAGCCATGTTGATGCAGGAAGTTTTATTTATTATTTTCATCTAGCCATGGATACACGTGCCACAATTTCTGGCGAGATCACAAAATTGCATGTTGGTTTATGTCGTTTCGACGCCTCACAGAGCTTTGACCTATGAGACTAACCGTGCGAAAGGCTCCGTTGTGGGATGTTCCGTAAACGTAAGAAAAGTACAGGAAGTGCTCACTGCCTGTACTTTTCCTACGTTTTGCTTTACTTCCGCTCTTTCTCTTCAACTGATAATCTTTGCTTGGCCTCAAAAAAACGTGCTATAGGAAGAGGCTGACACTAACGACTATAACTTCACGGCATTTAATCAAAAGCATCTCACCCGTATCTCTTTGGGTTGGTTTTACTGGCACAAAGAGAGAGAGGGAGATATAAACAAGGATTCCTGGTGAACGCCAAGGAAGAACTCATTATTTCAAGTTACTGATTGCACCGGCTTTGTGTACCGGAATGTTGTTCTTTTGTAGACATTTTTCATTTTCTGGCCCTCTTCCCAGTTGAAGAGGCTATTGACGCGTTGTGAGCATATTGTGGGAATTTAGTGTATGGGAATATTGTATATCGTGGGAATAAATGTGGAAATATTGTAAATCGTCTGAAGTGATTGATCTCAAGCAAAAAAACAGAAGTGTAAAAAGCACCAGTCAGCAGTGAAGAACCCGGAAAGGGTAGACCATTGTGTATTAGAGTTCAATTAGGTTGAATATCTTTACTGCTGCTGACAATTACAGCAATATTTGTTACGAGATCAGAACACGGGTGGTGCGCCACTTGACGCGTAAAGCTTGAGTACGCACCAAGAGTGGTGGCGCGCTATCTAGTGAGCGCTCTTGTAGTCAATGGTGGGCACAGCTGCGCCTTTAGCGAGAGCCACGATAAGTAAGTGGCTATGGCGGCAGACAAGCCCCAATCATAAGGAGCAAGCTCCTAAATAAAGTCACAGTTTTACCGCAAGGGCGAAGCAATGATGACATCCAATGAATTGGTGACATTAAATGAATTAGTTTTGACAATTGGTGATTATTCCGCATCGGAAGAATCGCCTTTTGACTTCCTAGTCAAACAGCAACCGGCGCGCACTTCCGTAGCGTAGGCGAATTGCGTCGGTGAGCGCATGGAGAAAACTGTGTGGTTGTGCGTCCGTCATGAAAGTGAAACGAGTGAAAAAGCTCTAAAAACCCTTCGTCTTTTCGCCAACGAGTAGTTTTTACGAGAGCCCAAAACAGAAAACGCAACCATGGGGGCGTCTTTTGTGTAATTTAGCGCCTGATGAAACAGCTGTAATCTCGCCCCGATGAGCAATGAACGAGTCACAAGCGATAACGCTTTGAGAGATAAAAAACCAGACATGCATCAGATTTGCGAGGGTGAAGAGTGATAACAAAGCGAACGACGAAACCGAGACACGCTTCACCGTGTGCGCGCGTTCTGGTGTGCAAGCGAAAGTCACTGCGCCGCTTTGGAAGGCAAACAGCAACAGAAAATGAGAGAGATAGCGGATGAAATAGCGGCATTTTGATGGCGATGTGGGGTATCGACACGAGCGCTCTCACAGTTGGCATTTTCACCGCTTTTTTTGTAGCGCTTTTGTTCGGGATCGATTGTAAAATGTCAACTCCACCTTACGGAGGGAAGGATCTATAGAAATTCAAGGACTCTTTTTGTTTTTTTTTTCATTTTACAACGCGTGTGGTGAGGAGATCGCCCCAACAGCAAATTTTGGTGGTGATGTCAATTGTAGTTTGTGGACAAAATGAAAAAAAAAGATAACAAGATTGGAACCAGCATCGAAGCCGGGCATTCTGCGCGGCAGTCAAGTGTCCTGCAAAAGAGGCACCACGGCGCTACCAATCGCTTTGGAACAAAAGATCTTGTACATGCGGCATCCCGGGGCAGCACCATTTGTGGTTGCAGTGTTGATATCCGATTTCATATCAATGGCCGGAACTTACGCTGTTCTGTCCCTCAGCAAGATAGTGAAGATGTTCTCGACCTACGAGAAATGCGATGCTCGAAGTTACTTATTTTTTCCCCTTCACCGCAAGGTAGCGTGGCTTTCGTTTCAATAAAGCCAACGTCCTTGCTTTAACGTGACTACAGAAGCTAGCTAGGACCGCTAGCTAACACGTTAAGGCATTTAGTTGGGCTAGTTTGTACTGATTGAGCCCCAGCATTTTCAAGCAAAAATGCACAACACAGGGCAACTTATCATTGGAACAATTGCGCCTTCTTTCGCGACAGGATATGTCGAATATTTTTTTTTACTTTCATGACGCAAGAGAGATCTAGCCATTTGCTAAGATTTGTTTTTATGTTCTGCTTATTTCTATTTTTTCGTGTTTTCTCAAAGAGTGCAATCCTATCAACACTTCTTGAAATGTCCGCTCATCCGCCCATCCGTCCATCCGCCCGTCCGTGCGGATGAATGGATGGGCGGATGGACGCACGGGTGGCCAGATGGGCGGATGGACGCATGGGTGCCCACACAGACGCACGCACGGACGGACGGAAGCAAGACCGAATGAACGGACGGATGCTTCGCCCCACTCTCCATCATTCACTCCGTGGATATGCTGCCATTTTTTTTCTCAAAAACAAAGCGCTTGGTTCTGAGACGGGTGTACACGCCCGCCTTAGAACGCTAGGCAACGGGTAGGTGCCACCACCGTCTCGTTTTAGCAAAGCGTTGGAAAGACCCGCCTTTCCGTGCAAGCGTTACGGTTGCGCTGCTGTCCTTAAAATTACTTATGTATGCCTTTTCTAGTAAACGGCGCACATGCAGAATAAGTACGTGTTGTTATGATGTCCCAGATATGCGCAATAATTTCTTTTTATACGACAATTGTACAAGTATGAACGCTGAAACTTAAGCAACATAGGTGGGCGCTGCGGATGGGGTCGGCCGTTTCAAATACCCGATGCTGTTGCGAAACAGACAAATGTACAGACAGACAGACAGACAGACAGACAGACAGACAGACAGACAGACAGACAGACAGACAGACAGACAGACAGACAGACAGACAAAAATTTTTGCGTCGAAGGTCCCCAAGAAAGACTATCGTCTTTAAAAAGTATCATTGGAACAGGCAGATAGTTTACTTAACTACGAAAATTTTATGCCACGGCTGCTACTATGATAGGGTGCTCTATATTGTGAGGCTGTGTCTATATATCCTCGGCATCAGCGAAACTTCCCCAGCCACGAAGGCGAACTGCTTCGAATGCAGCTTCTCCGCAATGTTTCCGGTCAATGCTTTCGAGACCCCGCGCAGGGTGACGTGGCTTTCGCACTGTCGCGAAGCGAGGGTAGCGATGGCAAGGACGACAGAGGGGACGTCGTCGTAACTGCATTCTCTGAAGTGCGTCTCGGCCTTTGAGATCCCAATCAAGGCGTCCACCAGCAGTAACGTAGGGACCAACAACCTTCAGTGCTGCCACGCGTTTACGTCCGTACTACCTTCTATCTTTCTTTACCTCTTGTAACATCCGGCCTTTCGTTCTCACCTGCTTCTACTTTTTGCTTCTGCTTAACTCCAAGGACACATTGAGTGACTTCTGCCGCTTCCTCTGTGCACCTCCCTTATCCCCTGTCTGGCTTTTCTTCTCTCGATCTTTCCAGGTTTGGCGTTCACTTCCCTCGTGTGCCCTGCATGATTTTCTTTTGACCACTGGAGCCCTTCTACTCGCAAACCCCACCCGCTCAACCCACTGACCTGGTCTATGTCCGTGTGATCCTCAATCTGCTATATCTTCCATGGATTGTTTGCGGGAGCATGTCCATCGTTCGCAGATAGATGCAGTGAGATTTTGAAAAAAAAAGTATAACGCAATTCAGTTTTTGAGTTGAGTTGAATATACTTTATTGGCCCAATGGTTGTGACCGGGGCTAGGCTGCCACACATGCACTACTCGAGGAACATCTTTCTCACAGTGCCTCTTATACTCACAGGTACAAGGAAAAAGAGGCATCGCGCCTAGTGCCGTAACATATGTCCTGTTCTGAATAACTCCTATGACTGAGTACGTAATTCTCGTATTACTTTATGCAATGTACTTTTTTCCAATTTATGCAATAGCACACTTGATAAGATTTTTTAATTTCGTATGAAATGACTCGGTTATACATCACTTGGTCTTCTTTTTAAATGTGAAACATTTCTTTCCGTACTGCACGCAGTTTTGGCGTCTCTCTGCGTGTCTATCTATCTATCTATCTATCTATCTATCTATCTATCTATCTATCTATCTATCTATCTATCTATCTATCTATCTATCTGTCTGTCTGTCTGTCTGTCTGTCTGTCTGTCTGTCTGTCTGTCTGTCTGTCTGTCTGTCTATCTATCTATCTATCTATCTATCTATCTATCTATCTATCTATCTATCTATCTATCTATCTATCTATCTATCTATCTATCTATCTATCTGTGTCTGTCTGTCTGTCTGTCTGTCTGTCTGTCTGTCTGTCTGTCTGTCTGTCTGTCTGTCTGTCTGTCTGTCTGTCTGTCTGTCTGTCTGTCTGTCTGTCTGTCTGTCTGTCTGTCTGTCTGTCTGTCTGTCTGTCTGTCTGTCTGTCTGTCTGTCTGTCTGTCTGTCTGTCTGTCTGTCTGTCTGTCTGTCTGTCTGTCTGTCTGTCTGTCTGTCTGTCTGTCTGTCTGTCTGTCTGTCTGTCTGTCTGTCTGTCTGTCTGTCTGTCTGTCTGTCTGTCTGTCTGTCTGTCTGTCTGTCTAAATAAGTATGGGAGTTCAAGATGGTTTGACGAATGACGTCAATAATGTCACAATCCTGCCGCTGCTTTGTAGTGCCCAAGAACGATGAGTGCACACATGAATACTTTTAATGCGTGTGCGTTAAGAAAAAGCTGACATCAGCAGCATTGACCTGACGAATTCAAAGAATAAATGTGTTTCGTTTGCTTAGTTGAAATATTATTATTAAAATAGTTATATTATAAAACAATATTATAATGTTGCTATAATATTATTATAATATAATAATATTAATATCTTGGCGTAAGCTTGAGCTATGCTAAGAAGATATTGTGTTGACTTAATGGGGCCCCGTACGCATTGCCTTCTCAATTGCTCAGCTGAATTCGAAACTCTGTGCATACCTCAACCATGCACTAAAGAAACAAACTTCCCGAGTCTAACCCTAGTGTTGCATGCTCTCCCCGATAGCCTGCTGCAATTAGAGCTGCAATGTGCCCACTACGCCGTAATTCTTACTTTTGCGAATCAGTGGAGGGCCCACAACGCATAAGGCAACACACTGACCTACTTAGCCGCTCTCTTTACCGATGCTTTTTTTTTCTGCTGTTGTTGATTAAATGCGTCTGAGCTCTTTGTAAAGGGTGGGTCCTTAGAACACATTGCGTGATTCACATGTCGTGATGCCTGGCGCTATTCTACGCTTCTGTCACGTGAAATTAAACGCGTTAAGGAGACTTTTTGTACTATATAAAGTTTATAGTGTGTGTGCATTTTTTTTCGGGAAGCAGTTTACGGCATTGACGTTGCTGTGTGGTGGAAAACATGTTTGTGGCGTAGAGGGCCTGGGTTCGATTCGCACTTGAACAAATAAAAAAAAGTATTCATGATTTTTTTTTCTATCTTTCTCAGTTTGTTGGTCATGAAAAATGCAGTTTTTTTGTTCAAGACTCGTGATGCTGACACTGAATTTCTACGAGACGAGCTCTTTAACAACTTCACGTTAAACAATGTTTTCGTGGTGTAATGCGCAAAAAAAAGTGGTGTTACTACGGACATAACAGGGATGTATCAACAAAAACTTTTCTTACGGAGGTCATAATGACGACTGAGCTTGCTCCTCGAAAATTGAGAAACAACTCGTAGCTATGGTAAAATAATGGCAAAGGTTGGAACGTTTACAATGAAACAGTTTATGTTACTTCATGAACAACGTATCGCTAATAAATGTTACACGAGAAAACTTGAGAACTGTCAAGGACCGAGCACAAGTCACGACAGAATATCACAACAGAAACGGTAAATGAACTCGTATTTCACATTGGCCAAATGGCTTTGCCCCTACGTGGTCTCGACTGTGCGACATGATCAATGACCTCACGATGTGAGAGCCAATTGAAAAAAAAGCACTCATGAAATTAATCGACGAACACTTCTGCAATGTCAAAACAATCTATATACTGAAGCATTGACTGCGGACTTCACAACAATAGGCACTGTCGGCGCCATTCATCAGCCTAAATAGAATTCAGCACTTGCTAAAAATGCTTATGAAGACAGTCTGGATATCAGGGCACACGCATTTTCGCAGGGTACTGTGTGCAGCATCCGGCTCTCTCCTTTATGGTTCGCTTAAAGAAAAAGGTCGTTTGATCGCACTCTATATATTTTAGTGATGGTTTACGCAGTTGCGACTTTTAACATATGACTAACTATGCCAGCCGTTCAATGGTAAAAAAGAATGCTGCACTACACTGCTGCGCTCTTCTCTTGTTCATGGGTGCTTTTATTTTTGTTTTTGATTTGTAGACGTTACCCGCCCACACAGTACGAACCTCTTTGGGAACAATAAGTATCATTCATATAGTTTGAATTTCATGCCCTTGTTGCTTTTGCTCCAAACTTGGAACATGCATACCTGTTTCTTTGGAATTGCTACCGTGGAGGAAAACTAAAAGGCGATGTCATTGTGTTTTTAATCGCGTTTTCTTTCAATTGGGCAGCCCTATTTCTTTTCGGTTGCACTCGGGAGCATTATTGTGAAGAATGCAATGGCGTACTGTTTGGTAAATTTACTTTGACACGAACAAACATGCTTAAAATGTTCTCAGAGACGACATTCGGCATCTTCCTAGAAAATTACGAAAAATTCCAAAGTGATCAAGCAACAAAGTAAGTTGAAATGAACATCGGGCAGCGCAGTGACATTCTTGCCAGTCTAATTAAAGTTTGTCTTTTACTAATTTTTAAGAAACAATTCGGCAGATCCCACGTATGTGCCTTTGCAATCATTGCTATGCAAAGCATGCGGAGGGATGGCGATCGTGTTGCAATTTTTTATTGAGCAATATGCATGAACTTACGCTAAATATATCTATAATATTTGCACGCACAGACTTGTTGCAGAGTTGAAGATGTTTATTTAAGCAGTTGTTTGCAGTTGCACAATGATGCCAACAGGAACATGAGTATTAGCAATACCAGAAGCGATAAGCCGATTAGAAGTGCTGCAGTGCTCACGAGGATGGTAGCCCTGGACAATGCTACACAAATCAACTTCAGCGCATGGCACCAACAACAATATACGTTAGTCCAGTATGATAGAAGGATATAAGGAATGTTTATAAAATTGAAGAGTCAGTACAGCAATTATATGGTTGGCGTTTCACAAACATGAGGACCTATTTGAAACGTAGTTCGGAAACCTGGCATGGCTCTAAGGTACAATGCTTGATTGCCACGCATAATGATTTGGTTCGATTTCTGCTGGAACCCTCACATTGATTTTTTGCATTCATCGGGTCAATGTCGCCAATGTCAGGTTCTTCTTAACGCTCTCGGTGTTAAAATCGGTGTGAAAAGCAGAACGTACCGCCAAGACTGGGGCTCGAACAGTGCTCCGTAATGGGCTCTCGTGGTTTTGGTCGTGAAGGAAAACACGCGTTCTCGGTTGTCACGTACATCGTTCCCACGTTGAATACTTCATTAGAGTAAAATGGCATCTTATTACGAAAAGCCGCTAATGTGGCCCAAGTCCTTGCCGCCGTCGGTGTATAGTGTAGCCAAGAAGGCACGTTTGTCGAAGAATGAAAAAATAATACAGGTGAGCTTTTTGAGTACCTCGCTGAAATGGGCGCGTAAGCGCGATGCGATGAAGCTATGGTGCCTGCAGAACGAGGGAAAAAATACAGAAAAACGACAATAGGTGGCGAAGAGGCCACGACACTGAAAAATAACCATTTCTTTCTCATTTCTGGTGCAGTTCTCGGATACGCGCCCGACTTTCTGCTGGTATAAATTCATTTTCACTCGAATCCGTATATCTGTACTTTACTAGATGGTACAAGTCTGAAACTGTGGTTATTCGACATGCTTATGAACGTCTTTTCAACACGCCATTAGATCAATATTTTGGTCCTCTTGTGTAGCTTGGGTTTGGGGACACTGAACAGTACAAATTTTCAAAATGTATACCACGTGCAATATAACATAATATAATTTATGTAGGATTGCTTGGAGCTGTTTACAGGAAATGGCCAATGTGTTTTAAGGCCAAGTGTGGATAATGACGCATGGCTCAGCTCGGTTGTCTTTATCGATGTGTTAATTAAGACCATACAACACCACACCACCATGAGCAAAACTAGGATCCTGAATAACATGCAATCTGCGTTTTACAAATTTATATTCGGAATGTGAAATAACAATGTGTATTTTGTCTTGCATATGCTTGAAAGGTAAATGCAACATATTTATGTATACATGTGATCACTGTTTTTCATATCTATCTCCCACATACGAAACGTTTCCCTTCGTCTTGGATTCGAATGCCAGGCCATTCCTAAACATACAAACAGGCGTAGGGTGCTAACATTAATTCCGCACAACGTCATTGCTTTTCGAAAAAGTTTCGAGTGTCCCACACATCGGGCGAGGCCCCACCAATTTAACAGTGGCGTGCGGCAGCCTAGCAGGTTTACGCTTTACGTTCAGGCCTGCGACTCCTGAAATGTTTTGATCTGAAGGACGTACTCATGCAGCAGATACAGACAAGCATTTAATTAAGACAAGGGCAATGGCAAAAGCTAGCAAATATCGACTAAGAAGAGACAACAAAATGCGCGCGATGAAAAGAACAACTACAAAACAATGCTCTAAAAGAACACTATGACATGTGCAAGTGAACACAACACAGAATGTTATTAAAATAACATGGTGTGAAATTAAGAGAGTCACACAGAAATAATTACGAAAAGATCATGCCCGTGCTTTCGTATTTCAACGTGCGACGTAGCGCACACAGCTACAAATATATAAAGCTTGCTATAATAAAATAACAGCTGAAAAAAGTCACAATAAAACCTTTTATACGAATCAGGCCAGCTCGTGGTGCATGTAGGGAAGTTGATGGGGTGCCGATAAAGGTTTGCCAGCTTAGGCAGACGACGAGGGGGCCCGGTGTTGAAACCGACTCAATTCTTGCTGCGCGGGGCACTTCGAACTCGCCGCCTATAGGCGAGTAATGCGGTACTTATGGCACCAATGGCGCCAATGGCCGCGCTTGTCACTGGTTCTACGTCAACTACCCAAGCAGTCGAACTCTCTACGGGGCGTTCTCATCTCCCTTGAGGTAATTTTCCCCAAACACATACGTGCCCTTTTCGCTGCAGGTGCAGAGAAGACGTGGTGGCGCCATTGCTGAGTAGTTAGCTGCTGGAAGTATTTTCCCAATTTAAAGGTGCGCTCCCTTCGACGAAGGGGCCAACGGTCGTGAATGCTCGACGTTTGTGACAGCGATGCGAACAGCATCGTTTAAGGAACCTACCAGAAAATGGGCAGTCACGGAGAGGCACCTTTCATCACCAATACTCATTGAGATGTGCACCCTTAACTAGAACGCTCCGACGTGTGGCCTCGGCTCACTTGGACGGAGGTAAGTGCCGCCAAGCGTTGAAAATGATATGCTTGATGCAGATAACGATAAATCGAGTGCGCGTTGGGTTCACTAGTAAATTTCTGTTCCCTGTTTTTTTTTTTTAGCGGTGGGTCGAATGCACTCGGTTTGCATTCCGTTGTCGCCATGTTTCGCTCGTAGGTACACTATCGCGCGCGCCTACGACGTTCGTTGTCGCATACTTATCTCGTCAATGAACCAATGCGTGAGACAGCTTCAGCACCTCTTGAGTTTAAATTAGAAGCTCCTGCTCACGTATTATTATTGTTTTTTATCATTTGGTTTGAGTACATAGAAAACACGTAGACACAGGAAATAAGGAGGGAACAGGCTGACAACTGCCACCTATAGGGGCACAACACTTGCCTGCTCCTTCGGGAAAGAAATACATAGAGGAAAGAAGGGAATATAGAAGGAGAGAGAAGAGGAAAGTTAAAGAAATAGTAAAAAACACACACGCAAAAAATAAATGGTCACATAAAAAATGTCTATAAACGTGACGCCAAGTCCGTTTTATTTCATGAAGTTAAAATGGCTCGATAGGCCTTATCACGCTTAGAAGCACATCCTCCTGGAAACAAGCAATCTTCAAGGGTCGTGCATCAAGGTTCAATCATTCCATAGCCCTTTTTGAGTAGTGGTCGCTGTATAATGAATTTAGGACACTTTGAGATGACGGGTTTTAGTGTCTCACGGGAGCCACACGAGGAACATGACGGACTGTCCTTGACGGTATAATCGTTCGCGCACTGACACACAACCGACTTTTAGTTCGTATGGCAGGGCTCTGTTCCGATGATTGAATCCACGACCATGAATGCCAGGAGGAAACAATCCGTTTGCGATACGCTGATCGGGATGCTAGAAGATGTCGGTCAATCAGCAGACGAGCGTTGTGAAACCGGCATGAAATCTCTTTGCAATAACACTCGTTGTGGGTACAAGTTGAAGTGAGGCGATCGGCCCCTTCATTCTCAGGAATACCAACATGCGAAGGTATCCACTGGCAAATTAGGGATACCCCACGAGTAATAAGCTTTGTGGCAGATATAACGATGCTGCATATAATTGGGCCAATAGAGTCTTTCCTCGACAATCCGCTAAGGGCAGCACGAGAATCTGTGTGTTTGACTAACTTCGATTCTTCTAATTCTTCTAGTACATATTTCAGCGCAACATCAATTGCAACAGTCATTGAAGAGGATGGATGCGGTATACGAAACGCTTGTCGGACGTTATTAGATGGGCAAAAGAAAGCTGAAGAGCCACCTTGGCTGTCATTGCATGCAGATGCGTCAGAGAAAACTTGAAGATGACCATCGAAATTTTCAAACAGATGTGAGTGAGCTAATTAAAATAGTGCCGAAATAGGCTGGTCACACTTTTTCAGTATATTCCGGGAATGAAAAGATAAATGGAGAAGATGCATTTGTTGCGCCCTTTTGGAATAATGAAAGAAGTATGATCTGTCAAACTGATAAAAAAAGCATATCTGTAAAAAGCAGAGCAAACGCACGCTCACTGTGATTGTAAACGTTCCACAATAAATAAATCTGAAATGTTGTGGCATTGTTCCTGCTCTCATTTATTGATTTTCAGACATAGTGTTTGCTCTGCGTTTCGTACTATCGGCATCAAATGAAACGTGAACAGCGGAGCGCGTGGCACAAGCCTTATCAATGGCATAGTGCGTGCCGTCCACCAGTCAGTCATTGGCACAGACAGGCCCGCACATCCGGTGTGGCAGCTCTGCGCGATTCCCCTATAGTGCAATACTTCTTCTTCTGTTCCAGGTAAGGTATTTGAAAAAAAAAAACAGAGGTTAAACTACTGCAGCTGAAGGCGACTATTGTAGCACGGTGTGTCATCACGGAGTCCATCATCATAGAATTCCTGGCTAATTCTATTTATAGCAGACAAAGGTTGGTTCATAATGCTGGCGATTTCACGCTGTTTCGCTTCGTAGCGGTAAAGCGAAACAATTTGCGCTCTCTATTCCGAAGAAACGCTCGGCATTTCCAGTTAAAGTGATGCGTTTTCGGGTAGGTCTTTGAAAGAAGGGTGCAGGTGAAGCAGCTCTGGCGAACGAGATACGACGATCGTTTGAGAATCAACCGCAAACTGATTATATTTCTATTTTTGTTTTATCGTGCCAAGTCACCGATTGCACTGCGACGCTGAAGTAAAAGCAAGGAATTGCGAGTGATGCGATCAAAAGCGCTTGGCACGCCCTCGATGGCCACCATTACCACCACACGAAAAATAGAGCAGAAACACAGATAACGCACTGTAGGAGGATCGCGCAGTGCTGCCAAACCAGATGTGCACGCCTGTCAATGATGATGACTGGACGGCCAACACTATACTGTTTATTAAGCTTGAAGCGCACGCCCCGTTGTTCGGGTTTAATTTGACGCCGATAGTACATCTAGTTTTTCATTTTTGCGCAGCAGCTGCGAATTCAAACTAGAAAGACAGGTAAGCTATCACACACAATGGTTTATTGTCAGGATAAGTATATGGCAACGAATGCCATGGGCGCGCGCAATAACTTAACCATGACCGAAATGTAGTAAAAGACGGCATGCTGAGATGTGCCAAGTGAGTGCATTTGACCCACCAGTCAGGCAGACTGGAAACAGAAATTCACTAGTGAAACTGACGCGCGCTCTGTCTGTCGTGCACTGCAGCAAGGATATCATTTTCCACGCTTGGCTGCGCTGACCTCAGTCCAAGCGAGCCCAACTCAACGCATCGGAATGTTCGAGAGTTGAACGTGCTGACGGCTGTATACGATCGGCAGAAGCAAGAAACAACAACAAAAATGCCAGCGCAACTCGTCCCCTTCGGATCGCGGTATTTCTACGCAAGTCACGATCTCGCGTGCTGTCAGAGACCTTACAGTGAAAGCCGACTCGAAAGAAGAAAAAAAGTTTTCGTGGGATGTGCTGTGCTTTCTTGTACTTCATTTTATTTGAAATAAGCGGGTAAATAAGCCGCAAAATTGTGGTGCGACGCCCTGACGCTGAGTGAATCGCAAAGGAAGAGTGTGCTCTGACATTATGGTGGACAGTACGCTGTCCGGACTCGTTGCTCTCATAACTCAAAGCTCGTAGATTAAGACGCTGTCAGGCAATAAGTGTGGCCGCCTATTTGTAGGGCAAGCCCGTGTTTCCGGCTTTTATTTTTCTTTGCTCCAGACAACACAGCTTTTGTGATGATGGCTTTTGTACTACGCTATGTTGTTGCGATGATTACCTCAGTATGAGTTTACCTAAATACAGTTCATGGCGGTTTCATTGCATCGGGATGCTGCGTTGTGAGGTGCAAAATGAATGAATGAACATAATGAATGAATGAACATAACTACGGCTTGGCGCATGACACACTATACAGAAAATGTGATAGGAGTGGTAAAACATTAGGGGACCCTAAAGTTTCGCCTTTAAAAGTTGAACGCGATAGCAATATTCTGTTCCTAGCGCGTACTTCAAACACTTAGTGCTTGAAACATTTTCGAATTGGCTATGCACCCACTACTTGCCTTAAGTAAATAGGCGCAGTATGTGTGCCTTTTGTAGTGGGGTGCCTGCTATCAACCACAGAGCCATTATAATAATCACATATTCTGACGCGTGTTGGGCATAAACGCTGGTACCACGCATTATTACTACAATATTTCATGTTGCATTGTGAAGCATGGATGCATGACGCATGTGTTTGTGAAGCATGAAAGCTTCTTTCACCGCATTCGCAAGCAGAGGAAGTCCTTTTCACTGTTATCACAAACACAGGCATGGCCGTGTGGTAGAACATCCCCTTGCCACGCAAGAAAAAAAAAACCACGTTCAATTCCTACTTGGCTCCAAACAACCCTGGTTCGGTCCACACTCTTCTCCAGGATTTATTTATTTTACTTGCACCGTTATCGACTTTTCGGTCACAACCAACGATGCTGACGCCGACACCGACGCAAACGCCGGAGTTTTTGTGAAACGAGCTCTTTAACGCTGTCACGTTAAAACAATGCAACATAAAAATATGAAGGAAACAAGACAGCTGTATCATAGGACTGAGTGAGCTGCACATCATGGTTGACTATATTTGTAAAGAATGACGAGTGCAACTGCAGATCGCAACCAGCTGTGCTTAGTGAGGACCTCTTTGAAGCATCACCAGGGACGAGCCACAATCTTTGAGCCACAATCTTTGAGCACAGCCGACATACGCACTTTTGGCTGACCTCCAACGTGGAGCCGTGAAAGCGAATAATAAAAAGCGAAGATGCTTTTAATGTTCGAAGTATGCGCCACACATATTTCAATTTTTATGTTATTTATACACACTGCAGCCCATCATGCGCTATGGCTGGAATTGCGGAATGGCTATGGCTGGAACTTCACATGTCAAGCCCAGACGGAAAACTCGGCCATTGGCAAAGCGGGAAAAGTATGCGCTTTTTACATAGTTCTCAAAACAACATGTTTTAAATGTCTGTAAAAAACAGTACTACTACTACTATGACTACTACTACTACTACTACTACTACTAATAATAATAATAAGAATAATAATAATAATAATAATAATAATACCAGCAGCAGCGTGGAAGTAAAAAAAGGAAATAAGCATACGTTTTTTATGACGGCGAACATTTTGCGTATAAGTCGGGCTCGTTTTTAAAACAATCATGAAACCGCAAGAAAGTTGGTAGCAGAGAAGCTTCGATGATATAATATTAAGATTTCAAACATCAGCATACAACTGTGTGTTCGAATCTAGCAAGCTTGAAGTATCTAAAGTGCTCAAAGATCAGTAAATAACAGTAAATCATACAACATGCAAACAAGTCAAAATAGCATCGAGTTAGTCCCCTAGGAAAATTAGCAAGTAATTACTCTGAACGTAATAATCATTTCTATCGCTGAGATGGTGAGATCAGTCATTAACTTAATACCAAAGTTTTGGTGATTCCATCATTATATTGAGCAGGCTTTTCGTATCTTGTAATGTTCTATCCTCTCATCCTTGCGCCATAAGAAACAGTCGTATACACCTCAAACGTGTACATTTTGTAGCTCAACTACTCCTAAAATGTTGAGTCCAATTACTTTTCATGCTATATAATAATTTTGAATCTGATATTTTACGTTCGTCTATCCGTTATTCTTCATGCCAAAAAAAAAGACTAAAGCAGTAGTAATTAATATATTTACTCATGCATGTGAAACTTTTGGCATCGAAATAATGAAGGAAATATATAAATGAAAGCCCTTCACAGATTGCACCCTTGTATTTTCCTTTTTTTTTCTATGAAGAATAATTACCATATATTGTTTCATAGGGCCCATGTTTAATACAGGGTATTTGTTGAGGAATGCAATAAAATTGCTTGCAGTCATTGCAGACTGCAATGGAGAAACCAAATCACCAACGAATCGATCGCATGGGGCAATCTTCGGCGTTGATCGATGAGTCTGAAGACACCGCTTTAATTGACAGCATCATATTCAGGCCTACAAACTATTCACTTTCGTCATGCTGCGAACAATCCACTAATAACACGCTGTTGAATAACGACTTTGGGCAATGGCCAGTTTTTCGTGGCCGATTTCATCCAAGTGGGCCATTTACGGTAGGTCGTTAATCACACGACGTGATCAATTTAGCACATGAGGCACTTGTTTCTACAGCCGTAACTTAAGTCGGTGCACACTTATAAGTCACGGCTGTCTTGAAAGTCACTCTGTCTGAATATATGATGCAATTGCCAGGTTTCGGAGGTATTCATTGATGACATTGTCATTCTGTGATTGTTTCTTTAATCATTACATGTTGTCCAGGATGGGGGGACTCAACTCCTATTATTCGCTATACACGACGGCGCATAATACATGATGCACGAGTGCCTACGACACAGGAGCTCCTGAACCAATTTGACTTGAACGCCTCACAAGTATCTTTTTTTATAATCCCATAGTTTTGTTTACGGAAGGACTGCTCGATATCTCAAGTGAATAAATTTTTCGATTATTCTACTGCATAAAAGCCCGATTTTTATAACATATTATGTAGCGTTATACAACACGAATTATCATTGCTGCAATAGCAAAAAATATAGCTTCCAAACTCTACACAATGGTTGTACACTTTTATGAAATTTGCAGCCCGAAGCTAATCTGTATTATAATAAGCGCATTCACATATACGCACATACATGCTGTATTTGTTACTGCGTCACGGTCGAAAAAAAACGAATGGAAGAAACAGAAAAAGTTGTGGCAGGAAGATCAGTCATAAATACTTCCTGTTGGTTAGCATGCACTGTAGAAATAAGGGAACAGAATATAAACATGAGAGAGACAGAGGAGCGACTTCACGAATAAAAAAGTGAAAACGAAGAAGGAGAATCAACTGCAGCGTATACGGGACAGCACCACAAGTAACAGAACTTTACCCGATTCCATCGGCCTCAAGAACCACAAGTGTGCCTTCACAGCCTTCCACGAACACATTGAATGAAGTTTGACAACTGTCTGGCATAGAAGTCAAGGTGCTGTGTTTCAGTAGGTGTCCACAGCAGGAAGTAATGGAAGACATTTAATGCTGGACAAGGCTTACATCAGCAACCTCGCGTATTTCAAAATATTTATTTACTTTAAAAGCGTCCTGCAAAACTTTTCCAAGTAATCGTCAAATAGCATAATCAGGTAAGCTGCTTTCATCACGAATCGAGTATCGCTAACAATTTTAGAATATGCCAAGTACGAGTAGAATTGCAGAGGTTTGTCTAACACTTCAAGAGCTTTCTAAATTATAATAATAATTGTTGTGCTTTAACGTCCCAAAACCACCTCATGATAACAAGAAACGCCGTATTGGAAGGCACCGGCAATTAGTATCTCCGGGGGTTCTTTAACATGCTCTGAAGTCCAAGCACACGGGCCTCAAATATTTTCGCCTCGAAATTTTCGCAAAGTGCCTGCAGTACTCAAAGAAATCCTTCACATTTAAAATGTGAGCGTTAAGTAGCAGCCATGAAAATTTTACAAGGTACATGGTCTCAATATGAAAGCAGCTTAACAAATCGAAGCTGTTTCCAGTCAAATGCAATACCTTATTTTATCGAAACAATACTTCAGCGTTCTGATCCAAGAGCTTCCAGTAGCGACGAAGCGGACGAATCTCGAGTGCCTCTCAGATTCAGCTTGGCTCTCGAAGATATCGGGTCTCCCTGAAGAAGAAAATCCCGCATTCCCTTTTGTTTTTTGGGGGGGATTACGACGATAGAATAGACACCATTTGTGGCCTAGCAAGGAGCCTCATTCATCTCCCTGTGGCCAACGACAATTCCTGTGCTTCCTCAGCATTTCCTGCTTCTGCACCCCACGATGCGCTTATCAAATTTACGTCCTCCACTTCGGAACGTGCAATCGAGCGATCGACATTTTTCCACGCCATTTAGCTCACGCTCATGAAGGGGTTTTCCCCTCAAGCATTCTCTCATTCGAGCGTGAGCGCCTGTTTACGCTTGCGTTCTCATTTTCCCGTCAGCTAGCTAGAACCGTGTGATGCACCGAGCCCGGGAGCTCTATAGTCAGCATGAAAGAAATAGAATTAAAGATAAAGTCAGCAGCTTAGTTGCGCTGTGGTTTCCGCTGTCGATGCAAACAATGGCCCGTATGCTCTGTATATGAGGAAACAAAGATGAAAACACGCACTGGGGGGTATATGGCCTCTAAGCAACTGAGGCGAAGGACTACTGTGAGTAGCTAACAATTCACAACTGACGCAGTGCCCGCTGTTCTTTTGCCGCTCTCTAATCATACAAAATACCTCAGTTGACTCAGTACTGCACAGTATTACGAGATCACGTGTAGCCAACCCAGATGCTTCTAGCTTTATGAAAGTGTCAATTCAGCAGCGCTTTCTTTCAGGCTCCCACGTCAAAACTTTGGCATTTTGTGCGTCTACCTTCGTATACTAAAGCGAAATCGACAAGAAAATATCTGCTTAGTCCCAGGATTTTGGTGTTCTCAGGCTGTAGTAAATAAGAAGAGAATCCACCATGGCGTCATCTGTTCATCAAAGTTTTAAAGTTGGGCTCAAGGAAGAAGTCATTATACGAGACACCCACTGACGCGTATCTTTGCTGCTCTTTCACGTTCCAGGAGGTCAGAATGAAAGCCTCCGGCCTAGTCGTGACAAATTGCCAGAGATATAAGGCCGCTCACCCGAAGACTGTCCTGTTGGTCCATTTGGTGAACTTACTATTGAAGCATTCAACCATGCATCGTGACCATCTCTCAATTAGTTGTGTTTTATTTTTTCCCTAATATGTTGTATTCTGTTATGACTGTTTTGATATGGAGAAGTTATGGTTCATATGACCTCGGCTACACCATTTGAAAACTTCTGCAGCAAAAAATAAAACCGCAACAAGGCTACCAAGGTCAGAAATAATCTCCTAAATACGCATAAAAGCTTCCTTGTTGTGGTTACTAATCATTACATAGGATAAAACATATATGGCGCATATATTTAGAAATATCTGACGTATATACATATATCTCGACTGTGATATATCACATTATGATTAGGAATACGGTGTTGTACATAGCCGGTGCATCTAGCGTCAATATGTTCTCTTGCCAATAAATAATATTGTATAATTGGGGTAAGTAAACTATTAAAACAGAAAAGGGTTCTTACTTGCAACTCTTCGCAAACGTCTTTACTCGCTCCTCTCGGGCTTATGTGCGTGCTAGATAAAAACGAATCGTCAAACCAAAAAAACCTATGTATAGCAGGAAAGAAGAATAAATTGGACGACAACCACTAGCAAGATAGGGTAGCCAAGCTATTTGATATTCTGGCTTTGAATGCTGGCAGCCCATAAATATATATTAGGGTGGATAAGTTCTGCTGCGGGAATCAATTTCCTGTGAAGCAGTCAGCAAATAGCAGGATACAGCCACACTTTGATCCAGTCTTGCGAGGTCGGATTAATATCTTTCTGCAATATGAGTAGTAGTGTGCCAATGGCAGGCTTGTTTGGCACGTTTACTATGGTGACTTCACAAATGACCTCTCATTGTCTCCATTAACGCAAACACTCATCTTACAGCCCACATGCCACTCTTACTGTAATTAACGTTCGTTGGCTTATTCATGCAGAGACAAGCAACACTATGGAATCTGGCTTATTCAGACATCGAAGTGTATATGTCTCTGCTTGTTTGTTACATTAACATTGTCAGCGATAATGATACCTATGTGAAGTTACTTTTGCTCATTGCACCCAGTGTCAATTTTTTATTGTGGTGAGTTAATATGGACGGAATCCTCTGTGGCGAATATCCTCATATCGTTGGCCGTCGTGTGTGGCTATGAGTCGTAGACTATTGTGGGAAAGGTTTTCATGGCGTACATAATGGAGATCGCATGGCATTCAAGTTGTGACATGCCTGTCGTTTAGTCATTGTGGGCAACTGTGGGCGCAGGTTTGCCAGATGAGGACAGAGGACGTTCGAGGACAACGAGAGACTTTTATATACACGAAGACGGACAAAGGGATACACACAACATAAACTCACACAGGTATACACGCGCTCACGGTCCTACGCGGAAGGGAGTTAACGTTCTTGTTTGTCCACTCACATTCTTCTCTTGGGCGTGAACGTTGCGCTTGACTTTGAGCTCTCTGGTAGTCAGGACGCGGTGTGCCTTGCGCTTGCGGAGTTCGTACTGAGGCGGGGCCCGGTCTAGAAGATAACCGCCAGGGGCATCCCAGTACGGTGGTCAACGCCTGGGCTTGCCTGTACACGACCGAGAACAGCGTGTCGCCGACTGCCGCGAACAGACCTGGGACAGCGTCTCGCTCCGAGACCAGAACAGCAGCTGGCCGTGACGAACGCCGCTTCAGACAAACGTGGCCCGGGCACGGACACGGGCACGGAGGGTCAGAACGAGCAGCCGGGGCGTGGCCTGAACTTGTCCTTGCTCTCTGCTCTCTGGGGTTAGGTGGGGCGATGCCCAGTCCAGGAGGCACCCGAGGACTTCAACGCCGGGACGAGGCTCGGGCACGGAGGGTCAGAACGAGCAGCCGGGGCGTGGCCCGAACTTGTCCTTGCTCTCTGCTCTCTGGGGTTAGGTGGGGCGATGCCCAGTCCAGGAGGCACCCGAGGACTTCAACGCCGTGACGAGGCTCGGACACGGAGGGTCAGAACAAGCAGCCTGGGCGTGGCCCGAACTTGTCCTTGCGCTCTGCTCTCTGGGGTTAGCCGAGCTGTCCCCGTGGCTCGGAAGCTTTTCACGTGGTACGCGCACGAGCACGCGCATAGGCGCGCTCATAGTTTTACCGCTATCACCATCATGATGATTCCCGCGCACTTTGAAATACTAAATCGGCCCCGCACACCGATTTTCTACGTCAAAGCATGACGCACACTCTCCAGGGCAGCGTTTTTTTACCACAGTCATACACTTACGCCTGCCTTCCTGTGCAAACTTTCGGATACGTCATGGAGGCGACTACACGAGAACGCCCGGCAATACGTGCAGCTCTATATACAAAGTCTTCCTTTTTTATTTGCGATGTTTTACAAATAAGTTCTAACACTGTCACGCTTTTGTCATTTTCGCACAAAAACTCTCTGTCGAGCTAGGAGCACTTTGTCACAACTAAAATCACACTTAAAAGAACTAAGTAGGAAAAAGCATCATTTAACTGCAAACTGCTTACATGAAGAATTCACGCCAATTTAAGGCGTATTCATATTCTAGAAATCATAAATGTTATACGTATTTCTAGATATACAACATTTATTCACAATGTCAATACAGAAAATGATCGTGCCTGGTACTCCCAAACCGTGGCCCCTCTGTCATGAAAGATCAGAACTTTACACGTCACATGGAAGTGAAAAAAAAAAAATCGTCACCTAAGCACTCCGTACAGAGTATGAGCCAGCGAAGCTGAAGCTTGTAGCCATTGGCAGTGGCAGACGTCTTAGATGAATTCACTCGAGGTACTTCACAAGCTGTCATTACTTTTGAAGGTTTCTGTAAGTGACATCTAGCGTCAGTGTCCGACTCAGCCGTATAACGTCACATGGTCTACACTAATGCACAGAAAAAACGTTTATATAAAAAAATACCAACGACGACAACATCCTTATTTTAAAGTTAGTGGTTATGCTTTTCTTTTTCTTGAAAACCTACCGCTAGTGTTGTGATTGCCTGCAGCAGGGCTATTGGAGAACAGTCATCTGCTGAAAGAAGGGCTTCATTCAGTTTTCATCGAATGAAAACAGCTGTATATACTGTGCATAAGAGGTGCTACACCTGGTTTAGGTTGCATGTAATACGATGCACGCGGTAGTATTTTCTTGTGAAACAGCACGGCATAAATAGCTAAAGTGTCCGGCTCAAACTTGCAAATTTTAAAAATGCACAACGTAGAATTCCACGATCAAAAAGAAACAAGACGTGTGCTACCTCGAACACTTGTCTTGCCTTTTCTGCAGTGTCCTGTCACAGGTTGCGTTCGTCTCAGTTTTGAAACATGTAGCTTTAACTGCAAGCGTCCACGCTAAAATCTCTCTTTTACCTCACAACAAAACTCCGGCGGCAAACATCGTTAGACTAACGGCTGTCATAAGTGAGATGCGGGGTCGTTGTTTATATTCTCGATAAATGAAAAATAAAAAAAGCAGTGGCGATTGGTAATAACGTAGGCGTATTTTTATGTAAAAACTTTGAAGGAACACTCATGGGGCTTGCACTAATGAACGATAGCTGCTTTTACCTCTCCAGACACACTTTGTTAGTGGCGAAATGCTATTCGCACAATTGAAAAAGCACTTAGTAAGAATGGTTGGAGGCCTTCAGAAAAGTTCAAGGGGTGGCCTTTCATCACAAAAGCAGAGTGAAGAGTTTAAGCTTCTTCTCTACCAAACCATAAATGCAGCAAAAAGTTCTTGTTTTAGCTAATTCCTACTTTCTGTTCTTTGTCTCTTCATTTTGCCAATCAGCAGTGCCAATCAGCATTCTGCCAATCAACTTCGAAAAACGAGCCACAAACAAGTAAGCTAGCCAACGAAACAAGCGCGCCAGCACAACGAGCCAAGGTTCTTAATTCAATAGCGCCGTCATGGACTCAGGCGGCTGCAGCGCCTTCCCTTGAACGTGCCGCAGCTGGCAAGTGTTGGCCTCTCTCTTGTTCCCCTGGGCTCGATCGACACAAATGAGCTGTTTTCACAGTTAACAAATAGCGCTGTTTCTCACAGCCTTACACATGGGCAGTCCAAACCAGGCTGATTTCTCCCGTGAGAGAACAAAAGGGCAAAGCAGCCGTGACGTTTGAACACCACCATTCTCTTTATTTATCTTATTTTTATTTTCAGCTACCCGTTTGTATAGCGTCAGAGTGTAGCGGCGTTTCTCAACGTTCGCTGCGAGTCACAGTATAGCATTTGAAGTGCAGTCTGATAAGGCTGGTTACTGATATTATTATTATTATTATTATTATTATTATTATTATTATTATTATTAATATTATTATTATTATTATTATTATTATTATTATTATTATTATTATTATTATTATTATTATTATTATTATTATTATTATTATTATTATTATTATTATTATTATTATTATTATTATTATTATTATTATTATTATTATTATTATTATTATTATTATTCAAGCTGCTACCAAATGCACCTATTACGAGGGTATTCTCTGGGTGGAGATCACAAGTAATAATTAAGAAGTCTACATCGTATTTACAAAAAAGATCGACGAAATAATGTATACGGAAACGTAAGTAATGTAAAATATTACCTTACAAAAAATCATGCAGAGAAAGCATTGGATTATATTAGGGATACTTATAAGGTCATAAAACCAAAAGAGCAACAGATATTGCTGCAAATGATCTCTGGGAATTTAAAATACTAGTACTACTACTACTACTAATACTGCTGCTGCTGCTGCTTATTTATTTATTTATTTTTATTTACAGAGTACCTACATCGCCATATGGGCATTACGTAAGGGGGAAACAAAAAACAATCAGTACGAAGGAACTCGTAGCAAAATACAAAAAAGTACCACCAGCACATTTGTCAGAACATGTTAATGCACCCCAAAATACATTTTGATACACACAGAACATACATAACTAAAAAGGAATTTCACAGCATAGAAAAAAATAAATCTATATTTGTTTAACACCAAGTCGTCACTCAAGCTGTTCCACTCTCTTATTGTTTTTGAAAAGAATGAGTGGAAAAAAGTAAATGATCTGCATTTGAAGGTACATATCTTTCTTCTATTGTCACAGTAAGTGAATAATAACATTATTATTATTATTATTATTATTATTATTATTATTATTATTATTATTATTATCAATATTATTATTATTATTATTATTATTATTATTATTAATATTATTATTATTATTATTATTATTATTATACGTAAATCGAGAGTGATTTAGACCTCTAAACACGGTTTGGTTGTGTGATATGGCAATGACTGCTGGTAAGTCATTCCAATCGTTTCTTATTCGTTAAAGAGAAAATACGCATAAGGGTAAATGCACAAGATCTCCTTTCGAGCTGCACTAGCCGTAACATCTATGCGCTTTTTCTAAATTTTTATCGATATATACCACCAGCTATAACCAATAAATATTTTTTATAGAGTGGAAATGTGATCACGCCCACTCAATCGAAACCAGGTATGCTTCTATTCCGCCGTTTATGTGTACACACCAACCATTTTTTATTCGCGGGCGGACACTTCTTTCCCAACTTACTTTTGTCCGTGTAGGCCTACTAACACCCTCTTCACTATAATAAGTACCATGTCGTGTCCACTTCGATGGTGTAGTTGCTATAGGATGCTAAGCGGCTGACCCGATCGTCGCGGGATCTATCCCGGCTTTGATGGTCGTATTTGAATGTAGGCAAAATGCTTGAGGCCTGTGTGCTGTGCAATGTTAGTGTACAGTGTCAATTTTTATGAAAAGTGACACGGGAGCGCGTTGCCTGCGCACTCCGGCAGCTGCTGGCAGCGCGTTCAGTAGGAGCGAGAGCAACCACCGCCTCTTTTACACGGGGGGGGGGGGGGGGGTTGTGTTGTAAGCAGGAAAGGAAAAGAAAAGTGAGCCCCGTAACTGTCTGCTTCAGGGAGCGACACCTCAACAGTAGCTCGCAAGGGATGGGGGTGAGGAGGAATTAAAAGGAAAGAAATAAAGGTGTAGAGAGAGAGAAAGAGAGATGAGGTAAGCGTGAAAGCGTGATAGCGACGACATATCGAGGGGATAGGAGGGATAGGAAAGATGGAAACACGGTCACAGGAGTATGAGGACAAAGCACCACTTGCGAACTTGCGAGAGCTCTTGTCGGCGTCAGGAGATGGCGTAGAGCAAGTCTAGTCGGTCTTTACTCACACACGCGAAGTATTGCTTTGCTCTTTAGTGTTTCTTTAAAGGCCCCCTAAACAACTTTCGACAATTTGTAATGATTGAACTGCGCGCATGCATTGAGTTCACGACACCGTCAAAGTGAACAATGCCAAACGCGTCGGCGCTACGAGCCGCGGATACCCCGCGAATTCTAAGAAGCAATCTTTGATCCTTTTAGGGCCTTTCTGCAATCTTCAGTTCCAAAGCGTTCGCCTTGATGTCAGCATATCGCCTGCTCGCCATCCGATCCCTGTTTGTCTGATCTTCCTCCTTGTACGGTGAGGAAGAGTCAGGAGAAGACAAGAGTGAAGAGAAGAGCAAAACGACGGAGGGCTTCTTTTGGATCATCAAACGTGAGTAACCGGGATCTAAAGGCAACGTATCGAAAAAAACTGACGTAACTACGTGTTCGTTGTAGACTCACGCACAACTGGAACCACAGAAATAATTTTGGGCCTCTAGGTAGTTTAAGCGTCATAGAACACTTGTTTCGACAGCTTACACAAAAATTTGTGCCCTGTAAAAATTCAGTATAAACATATTGATCGGTATTTTAGAAGTTGGCACACTGACTTACGACTGAAAGATATTTGCACTCCCACTAACCCGTGATATGCAGTTTTAGTCAAACCAGTCGAATCCATTTGGTAGAACAACAAAATCTAGGCAACTATGTCGAAATGTGTTACTTTACTTTCATCACTTGCATTATCATTGTTTCCGTTCCCTGCACGATGAATCTGACATGTCTTACGGTGGTACAAAGATGAAACACACGTAAATAATGAAGACACATCCATCATTAGCCCTAGTATATGTGTTCCAGTTGGTGTCATAAATTCGCATTATAGCAAGCTCATTGCCACTGGGAAGCGAGTAGTCCACACAAAGCAATGTTAAGCTTATCAAAATCCCTGGAGGCATTGTTGGTTGAGAGTAGCACGTACAGTTACGATTGAAATTTTTGGGAGCATAGTAGCCATGTACTCTTTTTGCTTGCGCAGCTTGTGCATGATTGGTCAAGTGATGCTGTAATTTAAGTAGTATATCCTGCTTGCTCCAGTTCGACAAATGCACTCTACTTAAGGGATCGATCATTAGGGGTGTGCGCCTTCGAAAGTTTTACGTTTTTTATTGGTATTATATTGAAACTTCCGTTGTACATCTCCGTCGCCCCCACCGTGTTCACAAGAAGATGAACTTGTCACTTCAAGTCGCCTCAGTAAGTCTTATGCGAATAAGCCTCAGTCGTGTACTGTATTTCGCTTCGTCTATTGATTCGTGTCCCGAAATATTATGTGTATGGACCCAGAAGTGGCCCATGTGGCAGCAGCGTGTTAGCTTAAGACGCTGTCTAGCCTCTAGAAACGGGCGCACCTGACCTCGGCGTGATCGATAGTTATCCAAGGAAAGCCGCATCGACAACGCAGGGCCGATTCACTTCTACCCTCGTCAAATTTGCTTGTTGTTATAGCAGATGCAGCCAACCTATATATTGAATACCTCTCGAGATTGTTTGCTTCGGGTGAATCGGAAGCACGTGATAAAAAGTCAGCTACACTGGTGGTCCACGTATTCGGAAGTGTCGACGTGAAAATGAAGTGGCGGTGTGCACACAGTATGCATGCTTCGGTGCTGCACCGCTCACTACTCGCGTGTGCTGCGTTTTATAGCAGCGGCTCGAAAAGGACCCCGAAAATAGGCACGGATTGCTGTGTTATGCAAGGGACTGACTCTTCAGAAAACGTTACGCGTCTTTTTACAAATTTAGCGTTAAATACAAACACCCGACATTTTCGCAGATTGTGGCTACGGGATTTCAAAGACGTCCAATAATGGAGCATCTGCTGAGATTTCGCGTCTAGCTGTTAATTCTGTGGAATTATATTATGGTAAAGGTGTTAGGTAGCCATGGTATTTTTCGTTCAGTTGTGTGAAGTACCTGGCAGGAAAGTAAAAAAATATAACAGACAATAAAAATCTGTGCAGCTATAAACAGTAGTAACATGTGGCCTAGCATTGTTTTCTTAACGATATGAGTATCTTAACGATATGAGAACATGTATGAGTAGGCTTTATTCTGTCCAGTGATAGTTGTTTTAGATATTTTTTGAAACTTTGTTGCGTAGACCTTTTTTTTATGCTTGCTCACATCAGAAAATGCAGTGCCCAGAGGATGCGTCTTAACCCACAAAATAGTTATTTACATTAATTCGCACGTATTGGGGATAAGAAATGTTTTGTTTCTGTGACTGTAAAATTAAGAGGTATAAATAAATAAGAACATGTGTACTTAACTTGATTGCAAGAGCGTAACGTCATAAAATGACAATACGATCAGCAGAGACAACGCAAATGAAAGTTCCAGAAATTTTGACCACCTTCATGCTCAAGTACTCAAACCTCATTCATTTTTACCTCCATCAAAAGTGTGACTTGTGTTGCCGGAATCAACAAAATGTATTCAGAGCGAGCAATGCACCAGCTCTGTAACGTTACGATGAGAGCTATGCTGAACAAATAAATTTACAGTTATGAAAATCATAAAAATGTAATAACACTCTGAAGCCCGAAATGGCTGATAAAGAACTAAAATAAACTTGTGTAGAAACATTGAGGTATGAAAACATTCTTATTAAATAACAGCAATCCTCGAATCTCTCTTACTTATGAAAGAAGAACTGCGGAACTACAAGCAGAAAAACTTAGCAGATATTTTCTAAGATTAGAAAATAACAGATAAGGTTTTGAAAAAACAGGAACCCTATCTGCTAAATATGACACTGGAGGAGCCCAAAAACAACAATCACAAACTATGAACCAATGCAACTGTTCAGTTATCCTTTGTTATTCATATCACGCGAAACCTATATTTTTATTATTAATCAAATATTGTTACCTATATTTTAAACCTTTTTGTTAAACCTACGTGTTAAACCTATAATGTTAAATCTATTGAACAATGTCACCCAAGCCACAGTAAAACCTTTTGCTCCAGATATATACTCCCATAATCCCAAAAAACTGCAATGAAAATATATTTTCCCCAAAATTTCAAATATTTTGAGACTAATCCAAGTTGTGGCTGTACAGATGGTTCTGATGTTATTTCGTGACATCTTGTGCAATAACTATTTGTGCAATGCCTCTGACTCATCATTGATACGGCACAAAAAAAATCAATTGCAGATTTTTTTTAATGTGTCGTAGTCCCAGTGGACACGAATTTCACAAAGAAAACACAGGTTAGTAAGATTGAAAAAAAAATCTCTGGAGTTGTCTCAATACCACATCACGAGCGAATTCTCCCTGTCCATGATATGTTGATATACCGTGCTCCAAAGTCCTGTCACTATTTTATCTACTGTCTCTCTATCCTTTGTCATTCTTTGTGCCTAATAACCGCAGAGCGCTACAAAATGACGACAGATGACAGGATGGACATATGAAGCGAATCGTTACAAAAGTTCCATGTCCTCGTAATTTCTTTTCTCAACCACGCTTGCCATTGTCAGCAAGTTCAGAAAAGTATATAGGATGAGTCACCACTATGGAAGCGTGCAAAGGAGAGCAGCAGCTCCTTCATTTCTTTCAGGCAACGCTGGACACGGCTCCTCCCACCAGAGCGCAGATAGGGATCGCCAATTTGTGGCTGGTCGATGCATTGTTGATGACAGCCATTCCAGAGGTTCCGACTCATCAATTCTGGCTTCATCGTGTGATAGTTTTTTGTCTCTTTTCAACGTGCTCAAAGCATTAACGTTAAACTAGGTACGCGCTTTGATGTAAATTGTCGTAGGAGAATACCGTGACCTATAGAATACAGCTGCCTTCTTGCAAGAAGTTCTTGTTTTCACTTATTATTGTAGTACTCTGCAAACTTAAATTCTTCTTAAGCCATTACGATCACAATAGCGAGCAAGTACTTCCTGTCACGCCTTCTTTACGGGAGCTCCTTGATTCCCGCTGCATAAAATTTTAAAAGAAGACAGACATGCACGAGCAACTGTACATAATGGCACCATGTATCACCCAAGATTGCCGCTTTGTGACGCTTTGTGAGAGCTTCCCCCATATTTCACTCCCGTGCAGAGATAGAGAGGTGAGGTATGATGAAAGGCAGGAAGCTTAACCAGAATGCAAGTGTCTGGTTTTCTACACTGCACTGAGAAAGGGGGAAGGGAGGTAGAAATGTAAAGAACAGGAAATGAGACAGTAGCATACTGGCAGAGTTGCATAACGGCTATGTTAAACTGGTGAACATTCCCGCTTTTCCTCTCTCCTAATTCCTTGCTTCACCAAGCAAAACATGGCGATAAATTTAACTGGCAGGGCTTAATGACATGGCCACCTTGGCCACCTTTAGCTTGACTTCCTGCTTCTTTCCAATTCCGTCCAATCGTAACCGTGGTCTGCCTCATCATTATAATTCACCATTTTCACCTAACTAATGTATTAACTTATGCAGCAGGTAGACTGCTATTGAATCAGTCATGGCAGCTTGCCATCACTGAACGCTTCCGAAAGACCATGAGAAAAATGTTAAAAGATATATTCAACTCTCATATGACCAATAGGCTCACCCAGCGAAAATATAAACTGTGCAATGGAGTTAATACAAGAAATAGGGTTTTAGTCAAATATGAGCAGGTCACAACAGAATAGCCTTAGCACGAAGAAACAACAGACTAACAGACTTCGTTCCATCAAACATTTGTGCAGCCATATTGTTGGGACGCGAGACAAGAGCATAGTTTTTAACATTGAACTCAAAAAGAAAGCATGAAAGACGGCTTTGTAAACGTATGGGAAGTGACTTCAGAATAGTGTAGAAGGGACTCGAGCGCAAAAAAGATGAGACACGACAAGACAAAACGAGGAAGCGAGCGCTCACTGCCTACGGGTTTTATTCGGAGTAAAAACGAAAAAAAAATCTCAGTTCTTGTCTTCTTGTTTCCCATATTATTAATGCGGAAATCTGTTGCAAACTATGAGCCAACTCGCCTAGCAAAACATCTTGTTAAGTGACTCTAGACGTGTTTTGTGTATATTTTCTGGCCCACGAATGATAAAATAAAGTTGACAAAGTAGTTTAATTTACAATACGTTTTGTTTAGACTTCTCTATAAGCAGAACAAAAGCACTGACAAAAGGCACAGGCATTTAATTGAAAGGCGCTTAAGGGTCTTGTTAAACAACAATAACGGCGTGAGCATGACATAGAACAGAAATAATCAAGCGGCGACATTTTAGAAGTGCTGACAGCGCAAATACCCGCCCCGAGTATCATAATAAGGGCTCTCGGTCTTGTATCGCGGGCAAAAGGGACCTCTAAAACAGACGAAGAACGCGTGTTTCCTGTGCCTAACTTAATTATAAGGTGAGGGTGCTTCATTACCGCGTACTCTGTACATAACGCAGACGCTCTCGAGTGTGGAAGTTCACTACTCGAGCTTCAGTTTACTGCAGATTTCCGACAGAGTAAATAACAGTGCAACATCAAATTCTAACAAAGGTAAGAATTCGTACAGGCGTATACTAAAACAAAAAAAAAACTCGCAGAGTTATCTTTGCACTCATCCAACGCTACTGGAAGTCGAAAGCCTTTCGTTCTTCTCAGTCAAAGTATTGATTCTTCCCTGCGCTCTTCCCGAAGCGCTTTACGCTTATTGGGGTTATGGGCTGCCTCTGTGATCGGCTTTCCTTTGATCAAGCTATTAAGTATTTTATCGTCATGACAACCAAACCACGATGCTGTAATGACGTCATACGATAACTTCGTCATGTGATGACTGATGACGCGTTCGAATAACGCTTCGATGCTCGAAGGTCGCAGGCTCGGTTCCTGCTCACGGCAAGCTATCTTTCACCCACTTTTATTTCTTCGCATTTACGTTACAATAGGTCTAATACCTTCCCTTTACATTCCTTGGCATTATTGCCTGTAAGATCGCATTATTATTGTGTCAAAACATTGAAAAACGAGCCCTGAAGTATACACTTCTTTTCCTTATTCATTAACGAGGGTCTCGTACTGGCAGACTCGGTGCCGTTAGGTTGTAAACGAGGGATTGTTAGTCAGCTGCCAGCTCATAATGAGTCGACGTGCTACGTGATGCCAAACAGGCTCATAAAGAGTGTGCCACACTCGCCGCTATGGCAACAGGTGGCGCTGACTGACACTCCCACGTTTAAATCCACATATAAACCCAATAAAGTGGCTGGGGGGGATGGCCGCCATGATAGCTCAGTGGTAGAGCATTGAACACGTTATTCGAAGGTCGCAGGTTCGGTTCCTGCTCACGGCAAGCTATCTCTTCACCCACTTTTGTTTCTTCACATTTACGTTACAATTGGTCTAATAACTTTCCCTTTACATTCCCTGGCCTAAATTCTGTTAGATCCAATATATATATATATATATATATATATATATATATATATATGCTTAATGTGTATACTTAAATATGCTTTTTTTTCGTTAGAACTACGCTATTATGAAAAAGTTAGGCACTTAGAAGCGGCTTTTCACGTGATTACAAGTTAACAATATTTGGCTGAAAGCACAAACAGCACATAAGCTATTTAGGCAAGCTTCCCGGTTGTTTTTTTTTTCTCTCGTTTAATAGAGAAAAATAGAATCTGCCCTAATTATCTTTAATGTAAAAGAAATCTGGTGTCAAACTAGGGTTAAATGGAAGAACAAGGCTTTGTACAGAAAGAGCCTTGAAAACAAACTCACTTCTTTCAAGGTTGAGAGTTAGGTACTTCATATCTTAGGAGTAAATAAGGGGCGATGTTGTGCAGCTGTTGCATTCAAAAAGTATGTGAACAACCACACTAAGTGCCAGCTACGGAGCAAGAAATATACAACATAGATATCTTTGTTGGATGATAGAAGGAAATTTGTAGGCTGCGAACCAAGAAAAAGTCGAAACTTCATGCAGGTTTAACCAGTGTGTGGAAGCTGAGAGTGGGAGCCATGTACTGAACGTCTTGCCTTGTAGGGCTGAGAGACGTATCAATTAACGTCAAACTTTCAACCCGCAGTGCACAAAACCGGAAGATGATAAAAAAAAGAATTTTTCTTCTGATTGCCATAACGGCTTCATCCTCCTACTGATTAGAAACGCCGACATGACCTCCGAGTAGCACTAATTCCATGCAGTTCGCTGTGAGCTACACATCTGCCTAGACTAAGACAAAGGGTCGAATATGGAGAGAAATAAAAAAACTTAGGGTGGTTAAGCAGGTTTTACTCTATTTTCCACTCTCTATGAGGACGGAGAAAAGGGGAAAAAGAATGGAGAAACCAGTGAGGAAAGGGAGAACAAGTAATACACACACACACACACACGCACGCACGCACGCACACACACACACGCACGCACACACACACACACACACACACACACACACGCACACACACACACGCACACGCACACGCACACACACACACACACACACGCGCGCACAAACACACACACATATCAGCGTTCACTGCGCTCACCAGGACTGTCACAACCCAGAAATATTTTATAACGGTTACTCCATAGTTGTCTTAGAACAATATCCAAAATTTACGCAGGGCGATGCACCTGCTTCATCTGATTAAATCTGCCCATCATTCAGGTCGTAGATATACGTATGGTGTGAGGAATAAGTACGAGGGATCAGGTCGATTCCGCGAGCTCTCGCATAGTTAGGTTAATGTTTGGTCAAACTTTGTTAGCATGACAACCACTCATTTAAGAGCATACATCTTCAATGAAAAAATAAGGATTTCATCTATGCCGACGGTCTTGCTCACTTTCGCTGTTAGCTTTTCTTGTTCATTGTTGCACGCCTTTAAACTGACCCCAAGCCTGGACATCTCAGTAACGTAATGCCACAGCTAGCACTTACAAAAAAAATTAATTACAAAGGCCTAAATGTGGAACTATTTCCTCAAAACGGTTTTGGCATGCCCTTTTAGAATGACGTATGATTTATTGAGCTCACAACTGTACTTATCAAATTATAGACTGACTATTCACTCCGCTATTCTCATCATCTTACGTGCAGCTATCAAGATATAATCGCATCCTTTTTAGTAAGTGATGCTATTTGAGATAAAGCTTTTTTGTCACCGAATTATAATGAAATCTTGTATGACTAATTTCACCTCATGTTCACAAGACTGCCGCACATACGTCATTCATTGTACACCCTTCAACTTCAACTCATACGTATGTATAAGGTGGTGAATCGAAAGCATGCCTGGTATGCCTTCATGTAATTCTTTTTTTTCTTCGTTCTACAGCGAAATCCGTCTATGGCTAGTAGAGACGAAAAACCGAAAGGCCTCCAATGACTGTGGTATGAGTTACACCGTTCAAAATGTCGTATGTGCTGCGTCAAACTCGTGCTGCGTCATTGGCTGCGTTGTGAGTTCACTCGCGATGTCAAACGCCACTGACTTAGCTCACGATGTCAAACGCCCGCAACAACGCGTCGTTGCGGTGTCAATGTGATGATTGCGGGAGCCCGGTAAATAGGGTGAACGCCCGTTGTCGGCAGGAGTTTCCCAAGTGGGACTTTGATTTTGGCTGCGACGTCAGTGACCGCCTGTGGCTCGAGAACAACCACTGTGATTAACGCATTGCTAAACGCATTTAACCGCTTATTACACTTTTCCATGACAATGATCACGCGAGGCACAATGTGCGGCATGTGAAATAAACACTGCGGTAAACCCAAGCCAAATGCGTGTCTAACCTCGTTAAGAAGCGTGAACATGTAACCAACTACTGTGAAAGGCTTCAGTGCAGCGTTGGGTTGAACCCACTGATTAACACCGGGGCTGAACGATTCAGCCTTTTTTGGTTAACCATTGGTACAGAGTGCTTGGGTGATGATTTTTGTTGTTGAAGGTCACGATATTGTGGTTGAAGGTCACGTTCGCATAGGGTAGATGAGGCTTTCGGAATAAACCACTGCAGCTACACACGGGACATAGATACACAGGTGTCACCAACTCAGATAGAACTATGCTAGCGTGATGTTCTACGCAAAAAGCCGAGATCTGCCCATTCTAATAGAACGTAATTCTGATGCTCAATTGGGCATAAACGTCATGTTTACTGGGCAGGCGAATATGATGTCCTTTATCATATCCGCGCCAAAAGGGTAATAACATCATGATATTCTTTAATGAAGCAGGCATAACAGTGTGACGAGAAAATGTGGGCGTCCTGCTTGCCACTCAATCAGCTACGCGCTAGCGTTTTCAATGCGAGTAGCCGAGAACTAATATTAGTCCCGTTAGTCTCTGAAGCAGGCCCGTAGACAGGGGAGGGGGATGCCCAAAGAGTCTGGGTGTCTCTACCGAAATGCGGAAGAGGGGTGGTGCTTAAAACAAATCTTCGACAACTTGTAGTATGATGTACTCTAAATTGAAACCTATACGCTTGACAGAGTTATACGCCTTCCTAGATTTGTTCAGTGCTTATGAAGAGGAGTGTTTTTCAAGGCCTTCAAAAAGTGCACCCTCCCCCCTACCGCCGAAAAAAATTCCTGGCTATGAGCCTGGTCTGAGGCTTGACGGCTTGAGAACACGGAAATTTTGTTCTGTAGCCATGTATTCAACCGGTAACGAAGGCTTTGGTGGCACCTTTTCAGTAAGCACGCAGCCTTTTTTTTTTACGGCAGTGCATTTAATTTACTTTCACAATATCTCTACTTACTTCTGCGTAAAAAAATCACAGAGCCTTCTGCCAGCGTGATTGTTCAGAAATCATTGTGTATCCTGTATTTACCACTGCTTTGACGTAGCAATTATGTAAGTAGAAGGGAATATTGTAGAAGGAAGTGAAATATTTTATTTTGGCCTAGTCGCAAGCCACAATTTCGCCGGCGTTTAGAATAATGTTATTATCGCCCCCATGAACAAGTCTTCGCAACTTATTCTTGGTTGACGCCCCCTGATAAGGCTCTACTGGTCGCCATCGCTCACAAGACTTGACCTAAGTTGCTAGATGGCTTCATGATTTCAGTTATACCACAGAAGTGACATCTTAGAATGTTAAAAATACATTTTAAGCACGAAAGTAGCATATTTGGTAGCACATAACGAAGAAAATGCCAAATACTGCATCTAAATCAGCGCGAGCAGCTAGTTGGAAACATTGATGCGTGGGTACAAACGAAATAAATCTTAATAATGCGACAGTTCACGTATGTATGAACCTCAACCTTTCATCAGGCACTGTGGTTTATTCGTTTATAGCAACATCGGAACGTTTGATTGCTGCAAATTCTGGGTCGTCCACATCTCCAGCTTACTTGAACTCTGTATCTAACATGCAATTATTTTCTTCCACCAGAGTGATTCGCCCAGTTTCAAAACTTCCCCAATATTTTGATATTGTCCTAAATGTAGCTGTTAGGAGCAGCTGCAGCCATCGCAGCTGAAGGTTACGAAGGCATAGCTGTAGTTTTAGAAAAAGCAGACTTGCACAATTCGCTGCAAACTAATCATATTAATTGGGATTGACGAGTGGTGTCGCATACTCAACCAACGTGACTAACTGTGACGTTGTGCGTGTTTTCTCTCTCTCATCATCATCTTTCTGCACAAACATAAGTGTCTAGCTCCCTCATACCTTTCGTCATTGTAGGATAGCATACCAATTATAATAAACTTGTTAACATTCCTGAATTTCTCATCTCTACTTTTTCATTTGTTTTTTTGATTATGTGAAATTAGACATCATTTTATGCTTCCACAGAGCAAAGTGACAAAACAACTGCAATCGCGTATGATGGGAGCAATATGTGATGTTTTTATTGCACGTGTTGGTGAGAGGCCGGTGAGTGTGGCCGTAATAAAGAAAGAAAAAGAAAACAAGCAAACACAGAAAGAAAGAAAGAAAGAAAGCAAAGAAAGAAAGAAAAGAAAGAAAGAAAAGGAAGAAAGAAAGAAAGAAGATAGATAAATAGAAAGAAAGAAAGAAAGGAAGAAAGAAAGAAAAAAAAGAAACAAAGAAAGAAAGAACGTCTTTATCCACGGGCAGCCGGCACCTTTATTGTCTGCGAAGCATAAACAATAATCTCAGCCCGACAGGTTGACAGAGACAATAGAGCTTACCACAGTGTTGTAAGCCCGCCAGATTAAGGAAGATAACAGAGCTTCCCATTCTTTGAGCAAACAAATATGGCGCTAGGAACTGCGTCGTTATCAAAGGACATTCGATCAGAAAGGCCGTCTGTTAATAACCACTGAGTAGTAATGAAATATCCGACTGACTATTCGCTCAAGATACTTCAGTAAAGATTACAAGTGAGTGTATGAAATGGCGAATGCATGAAGTTTGCAGTTTCTTTTTTAAGTTTTTGTGCTCGCGCACAACTGTCCTCAGTTTTCTCGAAGACAAATTGTAATATGCGATATGAGCACCAACATCCACCATTAACTCGAGTTGTTATGTAGCTTGAGTAGCAGCAATAAATCGCTGCTTTTGCAGAGGCCGGACTGCGATGGCTTCAGGCGTGAAAAATAAAGTTAACATTCGATTCAACTGGAGTAACAATATCGCAGTTCCCGAAGACAGTTATTTTTCAGCTGCTATGAAGTGCTTCATGCAATAATACAGAGCGTGGTAATACACCAGAATAAGAATATGCGTATGTGAATGTCCTGTCAGTTTTGATATGTCACTAAGACCAGACGGGCGGCGAGCAAAAACAATCAATTACCATTAAACATTTGCTAATCACACGTCACCCAAATTGACGCGTGCGTGGCTACCTTTACAAAACAGGAAACGGAAAAAATAAAAAAAAAATTGAAAACGTGACTGCTTATATATAACTTACATATGCCTCTCATCGTCATAATTGTGGGAAAGCACGATGTATTACGTATGCTGCTAAGCACATATCAGAGCTGCATTCTCAAGTAGGTTAGTAAGTAGAGCGACCTTTTTTGCTAGTCTGGTGTTTTCATTTGGTCCAGTCCGCTCTAGTGAGATAGCAGCTCAGAAAAAAAAGACATGGTTGATAAACATGAAGAACCCGGAAATAGTGTCGAAAGAGGCGTAAACATGTGATTTAGGATCAGTATATGGTATTGCTTTTCTTACGACACGCCTTATCCAATCTACCTGAGCAGCAGCTTTCGTCCAATGAACCAGTTAAGTTTCATGTCCATGCTTGACAAAATTGTAGCACTATGCGTCGAGTGTGCCAATTGATTGCTATGCATTCGTACATTTAGAGGTAGACCGTTGGTTAAACAAGCTATCGACACCTGTTTTAGCCGCTTTATTTCATGTTCGCCTATACTGACTTGCATGTGAGGCAGAATAATAAGACTTCAGCACTACGACAAACAGCAGTCATTCCTTCGTAATTAAGTGATTTACATTTTGCACATGCATCAGGGGCATCTAATAAAGTAAAGTTGTTGTGCAAGGCTATTTTGTGCATTCAAATGCGTTTCCTAACCATACAACGTAGTTTACAAATAGCAACCATTCCACTTTTTGTAGCTATACTATATTTTATGGCTGTACTGATGGGGACAGATCACTGCGCAGCCCTCCTGTACAAGCAGCGCTTGTGTCGCAAGCCTAGCTAGTAGTTAGTACAATGCTAGTAGTTCCAGTTCAAGGATATTTCTATTAACACCAAGTCGGAGGTTCTTATGCGAAAAGATATTGCATGCCTACAGACAGAACACAAAGACTTGATTGAGCAGTCGGAATTTTACAAGGTCACCTAGATCGATGTACAAGCACGTGTCAAATTAAAACTCATTGAATATAATTGCCGTATTTCTACGTTTTATTGAGCGAAATGAACGTACAAGTACACATGCGTTGCTCAAACCTTCTGTACGTTTGTGTTAAGACTACAGATGTCTATGCAAAAAAATAATGTACTTAAGAAGACAACAAAAGAATAGTGAAATTGTTTGGGTGGTTCTTATATGTTTAAAAGCATTGTTTGCATTTGTTTTTGAATTTATAATCAGGAAGTTCGAAGCCGATGCAAGCCAAAGTTTCTTCACTATCACTAGTATCTGTTACTTTAGAAATTATCCTCCACAGTGTCCTAGAGAAAAGTCAGCTGGCGTGAGTTGACTTAAGTGCACTCGAAGTGTACGTTTCAGGTACTTCGTATAGCAAGCACTATTGGAGTAGCAGAGGGGAAATTTTTCAACCATGTATTTGTACGTGTGCATCCACACACGAACCCACGCAATAGCATGCCCAACAAGTGGGCGACAAACTCTCCTCCCTCTCCCACTCTTCAGGGCAAAAATAATTCTTGAAGCTTTACTGATTACTGTCGCAAAAACTTTTTAACCGTGGACCGTGTCGATTTTGGTGTTATATAGCTACATCATTCATTATATTTCTTATGCAGTTATTTTGAGGACAACTGCCTAAACAAAAGCGCGGTATTTCAATTCAGTCACCTAACGTTTCCGAAAACTTGTGTAACGTACAGGCGCTCTATAAAATGCGAAGTACTTCTTAGCGAACTTCGGATACTTTGAGCGTATCTATCTATCTATCTAGCCGCTTACGTTTGGGTGCTCTCGTGGTCACCCCCTTAACTTGGCGTGAGCCAAAATTAACATGAGAGAGTACGGTGGTTTGCTGAATATGACGCTGGTCCAGACATGAGTAATGTCACAATCTCGTCGCGTACGTCGTCAAACACTTCCCGCCAGACAGTGGCACACACTCACGGGTGGGTATGTGCCACTGGTAAGCGGGTATGTGCCACTGGTGATAGATCCTTAGTATCAACCCAGGAATGATGAGAACACACATGGGCAATTTTAACGCGTGAGCGTTATGCAATACCCGACAACGGGATCGTCGACCAAATGAAGGCATAGAATAAATGTCAGTGTTAAGAAAAACCTAACATAGGCAGCGTTGGCCACCCGACGAATGCACATAATAAATTTCAGGGTCCCAGCAGGAATCGAGCCCAAGCATTCTGCGTGGCAGTCAAGCATTCTACCACAGAGCTACGCCAGGTCTCGCAACTACTTTGCAAATATACGCTAATATTCGTGAAACGTCAATAGGGGTGGCAGTGCTGCCTACCTAATTTTATAAACAATACATATGTACTCATTTCATACAGTCTTCAGGTAGGGTTAACGTCAATTGAGGTGAGGTGCCATGCGCTGAAGTTGATTTACATAGCAGTGTCCAGGGCCAGTATTTCTTCGCGAGCATCAGCCCTTCATATGAGCTTCTGGTGTTGCCAAAACACTCTTCCAGCTGGTATCGTTGCGCAAGTGCAAACATCTTATTATATAAACATCTGCAACTCTTCAACATATGTTTGTGCGTGCAACATTTGTACATATATTAGCGTCATTTTGTGACCTGTCGCTCAATCATAAATTGCAAGACGGTCACCTTCCCTCCGCGTGCTTCGCATAAAGTTGATTCCCAGGTACGTGGAATCTGCCAAATTTTATTGTAACTGACTTGCGCACAATTCAAGAAGAAGCCATTTGCATATACTACAAGAGTGGAACTGTTGGAAAGGTGACGAGAATCCTGAACGAACACAGTGTTTGCATACTTCTTTCCTCCCTCTTCTTTTTTCTTTAGACACTATCTATCTATCTATCTATCTATCTATCTATCTATCTATCTATCTATCTATCTATCTATCTATCTATCTATCTATCTACACATTCACGCAACGTTTATTTCCCGACAGCTTTTTTGAATTAAGTGCACCTGAGGGGAGTGGTATTGCTTGCTCAATTTCTGTGGATCATACCCGTTGAGGCAGCGTGATGCTTTGTAGGAAAATATTTATTTATGTTTATATGGAGAGAGATTTTACACTAACCTCGTTTTTAAACAGCTCTGCTGCTAAAGAACTCTTTGGTAGGATCCTGATAAGTACGTCGCTGATTTCTCTAACAATCCAGGGCAAACATGTAAAAGCCTAAATGATTGTCGACGCCAGTCGCAAAGCAGAAGTAAACCAACCGCGATGAGACGTCGCATTTTCAGGAAGGACGCAGCAACACCAGAGTTTGAACGTGCTCGAAAACATAACGCCGTCTGGTCACGTTTTGAGCTTGGTGTCCGGAAACTTCCGTTCGCAGACTGCTGCCAGTCTGCGAATCGTTTCACGCAGAATCAAATGGCACGATACTTTTTTCTTCGATGGAAGGAGGTTTCGAATTTTGCATTCTGAGCACAACCTTTGCACGGCAGGGGCAATTCAGACAACAAAAAATCATTCCAAGTTGCCTCGGTCCCACCTTTCCGAATGTAGTCGGCCCATAGTTGATAGAGTTGCGTATACACGCAAACTAAAATACGAGCTGCCACGCTTATTTCGTCTGGTCCGGCTAAAGTCAACACCCCACTTCGGTTGTACAAGTGAGCTTTTATATGGAACCTACCACCTCACAAGAAAATAGTGCCAGAAACTCCTGGCGACGAGCCGCAAGGTGAAATGCCTGTGGTGTTTTGTTTTCTTTATCTAATGTTAATTGTTTTTTGCCGGGGCAAGTGCAACCCCATTCGGAACGTGACACGTTTCCGGGATATGTGGGTGTGGTAAAGGGAAAGCTTATGATAGCATTTTCCTGTGCAGAGTGCATCTGTTTCAGCTTATACGTAGTGCCTGTTTCTGTTTTGAGGCGAGGAAAAGAGCATTATTAGAACTACCACGGCATTTCTAAATAAGGCAGCTGAAAGAACATTTTAAAAGCAATGAAATCGCTTGTCACTCCTGCCTACAACGTCTTCCTGCGTGGCAAACGTTGTCTTCGCTTGCGCGAGTAACGACATGTGACCAAATAGTTTAGGAAAACTTTAACCATATTCAGCATCACTGCTGCCGTCCTATGCTAATTACGTTACAGCTACGGTGCTACGTCAAAGTATGCTTGACTTTTAACAGTTTTGTTTTGTTTTTCTCCCTTCAGGGGAAATATTCGCTCAAACTTACTTTTGGGGGGTTTTGAGACGTTTCTGTTCGTGTATTCGTACTGTAGTTTGAATAAGTATATCCAACTTCATACTATGAAGTAGCTGTGTTGCCCCTGTTCTTGGCTCCGTAGAGTTCTTTTGACGAGCAGTCTTATGTCACCAAGGCAACTGCCGGATGGACGCTAGAGGCATATTTTATTTTATTCATTCATTTTGACACATTAGGAGAACTGCTTCTAGAGTAATGGCTGGAGCCATTACTCTAGGCCTATGTCAGTAGTTGTCCTATGCCTACTGGCGCAGTCAATTTTCTCGCCGTTTATACAAAATAATTATAGTCAAGTTCATCACAACATAGATGTAGTGCTGAAAAGTGATGCTCAATTATTATATATTGCCATAATATGGCTGCTTATTGATAATATAGTTTCCTAAAGCTCTCATGTTGGATGGGAACGGTGCTTTGGCAAGGACATCAACTAGAATTATTGTCGTAGTCGAAAACAAACCGCAAACAATGCTTCTGCTGGCGTACGTCTGGTTGTGTAACATTTTCATGTACTTTATACAACTTGGAAAGGTTTGAAGACCATCATACTTCAACGCTCCTACCGATCGTGTTCCTAATACTGAACTCATAGTCTTAAGCGGAAATTATAAAAATGGTGGACCTCTTTCTCCCACAACAAGGACAGAAAGGCAATGATGAGTTTTTCTAAACGTGCAGTGCATCCATGTGTTAGTACAGTGCCGATAAAGGCATTACGTGAACTACTTGGTTACTTGGTTCAACTTGGAAGAGAAAAACAGTAGAAAATGGGAAGGGCAAATAGGTTTTCTTCGTACTGCTACCTGGACAGTATCATGACAGTCACGTGTAGAAAAATAGCTTCCTCTCTGTTGAGTAACGGCACAACGCGATTGCCATCGACATGCCCACGCAGCTTCATTACCTCTTTAATGAATGACCACACACGAGTGCTGCAGAAGGGTTTATTATACTTCGGTGTGTATCAGTGATTATTCACGAGCTAAGCGGAACCAGCAGCTAGAAGCAGCAGTCACTAGTCGGCTGACGTACTGATCTTTCCTAATTCTCATTTTAATCCGGATACATTTCGTTACAAGAAAATGCCAACAAAACATGCGCACCAGAAATATTTTGCTTAGTCTTTCATGGGGCTGTAGCACTTAGTGACGTCAAGTTCCTTGCGATGCACCTCAATTTCGCCCCCGACGGGGGTTATTTGTAAATGTTCAAAAACGTTCAAATAAAAAGACCATCATAAAGAGAGCTATAAGGGCTATAAAAACGCATACACAAATACAGAAGCGTGGTACTAAGGAATAGAACGGTCGATCACCGGGCATTACCAGGAATTCAAATATTTGAATTATTTGTGCGCACTGGACTTACAGGGACCGTGGGAACAGAGTGTTTCACCCTAAGTAGACATGGGTAATTGACGTCAAGTGGCTATGTACTAAGTGTTCTTCCGGTACTAGAGAATGTCACTCGTCAGTGTGCGCCGCGCCCTTTTCTGGCCCAGTGGCGCTCGAGTGACGTGCGCCTCGCGATCTCGCCGCGTTGCGCCGACTCCATGGTAACTTCACTGCAAGGTGGCGTGTAACACTACGCGCCACCTGGTGGTTTTCTCTTTTAGTTGACAGGCAGCGAGCGGTAGAGTTGTCCGAGTTGGTGTAGAACATACGTTTTTTAAAGCAAAGCTGTTTAAGCTCGTCAAGCTCTCGGTAACTGATGCCGCACCATAATATATAGATAAATAAATAATATTATTCATGAATCAGCACGCACTCTCTCTATAAGGAAACTGTTTAAGCTATTGATTGCTTCAGCTCGCAAGGACAAAAATGCTCAGGTAAATATACACCCCACAGGATATCCGCAAGCTCCACTGGTGTACAGAACGTGCTCGCGTCGAACAAAAACAAGCGCATGAAAAGCAAAAACAAAAAATTGCCCGCAGCTTCCCTCGGGGGAACACTGAGGAGGATGCGGAGCATATAATTGGTTAACGGGGTGTTAAAGTGCGACTTACTTGGGTCGATGGCTAAATTGGTTAACGTGGTTGTGAAATGGGGTGTTAAATTGCGACTTACTTGGGTCAATGGCTAAATTGGTTAACGTGGTTGTAGGAGGGGGTGTTAAATGAGTGAACACGTACACACGTATGCGAAAGGGCGGCGCTGGTCGAAGGGACGTCGATCATTGTGTTTGTGGATTCGTTGGAATTCATTTCACCGCGACCTTGGACGTCGACGCGCCGTACAAACCAACCGACGAGCGGCAACTGAGCGAGCGAGCGCCGACCTTGAGTATATATACAGCGCGACGGCGCATGCACTGTCAGCTGTCGAATGTTCGAGAAGGGGGAGAAGCACAACGGCGCATGCGTGCGCGTCAGCTGCCGGTGTTCTGGAAGCGCGACGGCGCATGCGCGCGGGTCAGCTGCCGATGTTCTCGAAGCGTGACGGCGCATGCGCGCTACATTATACAGCTAGCGAATGTTCGTGAAGAGGAGAAGCGCACGCGGTGTGTAGAGGAGGAAGGGTGCACAGATGGTGGAGGAGTGAAGCGCGCGCGGTGTGTAGAGGAGGAAGGGATGCACAGATGGTGGAAGAAGGAGGAGGAAGCTTGCGGACGGCGCCGCACTACAAGCCTCGAGTATTAGATGCTCCGCATCTAAAAGAAAGTATGGAGAGACAGAAGCATAAGAGCAAAAAGAAATATAGAAGAACAAAGACACAAAGGGAGAGAGAGAGTTCGATAGAAACTAAAGAAAGGTGAAGACAAAAAAAAGCGATAACAAGAAAATTAGGACACAGAAACATAGATAGAGATTGAGAGAGGGCGGAAGACAAAATATATAGAAATAAAAGGAATTAAAACTAAAAACACAAAAAACTGGAAAACACAAAGCAAAGAAACAAAGTGACATAAAAAGAAATGATCAGTAAAGTATGGAGAAATAAGGGCCATAATGGCAAAATAATGAATTGGCAGAAAGACAGAGAGAAAGAAAAAAAGAAAATCTAATAGGCTGAGATAAAGATAGAGGGAGAAACAAAATATATCTGAAGAAGAGGAGGAAATATAGAAATATTAAGAAAGAGATGGAAATGGAATAAAAGAAATTGAAATAAGCCGATACAAAAACAAAAATACAAGAGACAGAGAAAAAAAGAAAGAAAGGAGGAAATAAAGCGACATTGATGGCCACCAATCTCGTATGAGACCAATCGATTTGTGGCCAATCCTCCCCAGTAGGTGTGAGCTAAGTTAGAAGGGTTTTTTTTTAATTTCTCCTTCTCTTCGCAGCATTTCTTTTTAACATCTTTCATTCCCCTCACCCCTTTCCCCAGCACAGGGTAGCCAGCCGGTCTAAGAACTGGCTAACCTCCCTGTCTTTCCGCCTAAATTCTCTTCCTCCTTCCTTCTAGAAGGGTTATCTACAAATAACGCAAGTACTGAAACGTGAACATTTGTCTGTCCTTTTGCAGCTGTTTCATCCTCAAATTTTGAAGCGCTCTGCAGTTACCTGTCTTGAAGAGCTCACAGACAACTTTCTTATTTAACATCACTGCCACCTTCTCTCGGCTTTCTCTCTTTTCTTGCTGGAGAGATGGAGCATGTATTGAGGACAGATGTGTGGGGAGATGCTAAATAGACAATGTGCCGTTGCTGCACTCATTGTGACCTACTGGCTAAGTCATATAGCTTCCACAAGGTCGAAAGGAAAACTACTGAAAGAGGGTGTAGCTCTTTCTTCTTTTGCTCCTTAAGTAACACACTTTGTTTCTCAAAAGCAAATGACTACTGTATTCCGTGATGAACGGTTGTGCCGTCTGCGATCTCTGACAGACGCAGTGCTCTTGCCGATGGTGCCCGGTTCTCGGACTCTTTTGGCCGTGCCGCCATCTTTACTATCTTTCAACTCCCCTTTCTTTACTCGAGTGCGTCAAGTGCTCCGTCTTCTATATCTTTTTTTCTTACTATTATTTTATCCTCTTCTCCTCTCCCCAACAAGGTAAGCACCGCCATATCCGGTAGACAGAATTTAGCTCTTTTTTCTTCGCATACAAAAACCACTTACAGTTACTGCAGTGTAGATAATCTTGCTGCCCATGCCTAAAAAGGTATACGTTAACAGCACTGACATGCCCATGCTTTCATTTCACTTTTTTTTCATAACATAGTTAATGAAGTGCTAGTGCTATGTGCACACTCAATAAGTCCCGCAAAGGAAGGAAACTGGCAAAATAACAATGCGAATGCTCTGTAAGTACGCAGTATGGAGCTTTATTCGCTATGGTGTCTAAAAGCTGCTTTGTTGCGCAAACGATTTCGCAACAACAAACAAGGAGCTGATGCAGGTGGCGCAAGCGTTCTTGTGTTTCATGTCAAGAGGGCAGAAATATAAAGAAAACTCGTGGCCCCTAATGAACCTTCCGTACATTCGCTGCCAGCGACGTCATGTAAGCGATCTGGTCGAAACGTTGCTGATTGGCCGATTACCACGACAAGGATCCAAGTGAAGCACACGCTTCTTCGACCGTGCACTCACAGTTCATTCTACTTATTTATATATTCTTATTTTCCTCCGTGTTGAAAATAATATAAGTCATTTCGATGCCATGTTCTTTCGTGTACCGCGATTCATTCACATTGACGCTCAAGCAGAAGATCGAATTTCTGTTCGAAAAATGACTCGCACTGTTTAAACAGTATATGTGTGAGCTTGTAAGGTTTAAGAGAAAGTGTAGCTAAAAGCTCCTTCACCATGCTAATACTTGCATAAAAGGAGGGTTTGCCGGTCATATCAGCAATTCGTTGCTAAATAGAGAAAGGATAGAAAAGTGGCAAAAATGTGACAGAGCTAGCACTTTCTGTATTGCTGCTATTTTGTTTACGTTTTTTCCCGAATTGTAAATTATTATTTCTCCATGCCTGCCAACATCTTGTTGGTTCTCCAAGAACTACGAAAACATACGGCTGCACTGAGACAGCGCTTATGTGGAATCGGTATATTTTCTTCTACCTTAATGGTATTGAATTTTATTTATTCATTTATTTGTTTATTTCACAAATTGTGAAACTTTTTGTACTAGCGTTTTCACAAAAAACTGCCTAACTGAGTTGCGAACGTTTACAGAAATGCGAATTATCTACGGATTATATTCAAGGCTTCAAGCTACGCAAATTTTGTGATTCAGTGACTTGAATACAAAGAGGCTTTAGGTACTCTTTAGAAGTTACTCGTACGGGCACACCACTTTATTGAATAAGCAACATTCGCTTCGGAATGTAACCCTCGTGAAAAAACTGATTCGTCACAGGCAAGCCTGAAAACATGTGTTTCGACCAAAAAAAGAAGTGAAAAACTTGAAGCGGAACAGCAGATGTCTGCTCTATTCAGAACACAGCATGCTAACAAATCGATTGCCTCGAGCGCTAGCCTGAGTGCGTGCCCCTTCAATAAACAAACACGCGACCTCAATCCCGCGCTGTAATGGGTTTGCAAACTGCCGGTGGCTGCTGACCCTCCGGTCACAGGTTCGATGCCGGACATGGCTGTCCCATTTCAGTGAAGACCATCCCAAAAGTCCGTCTGCTGTCTGGTGATCGGTCAGCCTTCGTGATTGGTCCCCCATTGACCAAGCTGCACTGAGATGTGATGACGATGGTACTATGATGGCCTCACAGTGTCATCAAATTTTGGTGGCCTGTGATTTCATGACGATGTCATCGTATGATGATGGCTTTTTTATCTCTCGTATTGACACCACTGACGCTTGACACCAGTCAGTTATCGCATATGATTAAGCGTATAGGATTTCGCCTTATGAATACCGCCAGTCGTTTTATGCGACACTGCATAATGCAGGATGAAAGGCTGAAAAGACAAAGTGCGAACAAAGCGAGAAGAAGGCTCTTAGCGTGAAGCATTGAGGATGCAAATCACTGACCTGCTCTTGACGAAAGGAACACGAAGCATTTCTCATTTTTTTCCTTGACCAAACACTTTTACACCCACAGAAGTAGGCGGCAAAGCAAACGAAAGGAGCACTGAGAGAGAAACATGTACCAGACTCGGCAAACAATGTCTGCAAACAAGTGCGCTTGGTGACGACGGCTGAGACATGTACTCGGTGTAGTGTTAAAGCCTTTGGTCCGGGAGAATGGACACCGGGTGACGATAACGCAAAAAAAAAACGCAAAAAGAAGACGCCCAACCGTGCTGACAATGCCAAAAAGAAACGCAGTGACTGTTGGAAATAAGACACACAGAACTCCCAGGTGGTGCAAAACATGTGGGAGAGACCATTGAATTTTCTTAAATTAACTAGAGGGGACTCTGGCACTGCGATTGTTCATAGACCATGGGAGTGGTAGGTAGTACACATATTTGCCTAGTCTAAGTGCTTACGGTCACCGAAAGCACTAGTAGCTTCGTTTATTACTGGGATTTGGTTTCGTTTCGATTGAGATAACGGACAGTTATCAACTTCGTGAGCCGATTGAAAATGGTGAGCCTAAAAATTTAGAGTAGTGAAGGGCAACTCTCAAGCTGTTTGCAACAACTTTTCGCCTGAAGGGCTCCCAACAAATTGTAAAAATTGTTGAAAATAAAGTTTTAATTGATTGATCGATCAATTGGTTGATTGAATGATTGATTGATCGATTGAACTACTGAGTATTTGCCGATAGTCGTTTCGTGACTTGGCAACTACGAGCCATGCGAAGCCAACCGGAGCAGAAAGTGCAAAAATGATACAAATCCGTGCAGTACCCATCATTCCCGTCATGCGCCATGCGTTGCAGCTTCCAAAGACACTAGCGCCAGTATTACTTCTAGTGTATTTATAGCAAGCTTTGTGTAGGAGACGATGGGTCAGTGTATATAGGCGGCTATCAAAGAAGTCTGTATGTACAGAGAACAGATGGGGAGGAGGCTCGCGTTGCAAAATAGTCAGCCGGTGTGTAACACAGCATCTTCACACAAGCACGTTCCACTTTCGTGCGTTCGCGATGTAAGTGAAGCCTTAGCCCACGGGTTAAAAAAAACGGGAAGTGCAGAAGGCGCATGTGCCAGCAAACGAGCTTAAATCGGACTTGCTAAATATGACAGATCCTCTCCCTAACCAACGCTTTCCTTGTTGGACCTTCAAGATTTCATGCCCTGATTGCGCATCGGTGTACATTGGTGAAAGGGACGATTTCTGATGACGTCTAAAGTAGTACAAGAATGACGTCGCCAACGGCCACACAGCGAATAATGTAATCGCAAAGCATGCCAAACAGACGGGCAACGAGATGAACGGCGACGACGCAGGAATCATGGCTACGGAAAAGAGTTTGACAACGAGACTCAACTTCGAATCGCTAATCATTCAGACGAGTAACACTTACGATAGATCATCTGGTACACTACACAGCGTGTACTTAGCCTCGTGCGCTCAATGCTGCAAAAAAGCCTGCTTCTCAGGTGCCATTCCACTTTAAACCCAATACATTCAAAAATCTCCCTTCACAGAAATTACGGCGTCACCGTCGTTGGTTGTCTGCGAAGAATTATCACCGTGTGCATGACCAAAAAATCAAGAAAGATGCAAGTAAAAGAAATATTCAAGAATTCTCGGTCCGAGTGGGGATTGAGCCCGGGTTGTTTGCGTGGTAAGCGAATGTTCTACAGCACAGCCACGCGTCCGCTTGTGAATACAGTGACAATACCTTCCTCTGCTTGGAAACGCCGTAAAAAAAGCTTTCGTTCTTCACAAACACATGCCTCCTCTATATAGGCTTCACTATAGAGCACGAAATATTCCAGTAAGCCAGTTCTCCCCTACATCTCTCAGGCGTCTCTACGCCGACTTCAGCTGTTACAAGCACGAAGCTTATGGCTATGTCTGGGAGTTTCACAGGCAACATCAAGTTCTCTGACACTGGCAGAGGCAATAACACCTAACTTTATAGTAATTAGAAATACGGAGAAACGTCGGCACATCTTTCCCCTAGTCACGCAACACCCTTCACATCAACTCATATCAAGCGTCGTGAACTGTGCCGGAGCGCAAATGCACCATGTGTACGAACAGTACATATCACGGCTTACTGGGTCGACACATTGGCCACTAGACCTAAACGACCCGCCACGGCTGCTTGAGCTACCAACTTTTGAAACGTCAATAGAAAGACTTCGCAGCAAACATGAAGTGCCAATCGTTGGCGCACAGCAGCTGGCATCACATCATCTGTTTGACAGGCACCAAGGCTACATTCACGTGTACACTGACGGCTCCGGAGCCAAAGAGACAGCAAAATCAAACATCAGCATTTATAATTCCGCAGTTACGCGAAAAATATGCATGTCGGTTGGGTCATCTCTTCTCTTCAACAGCGTCGGAGCTCGTAGCGATTTTGCTAGCCATAGGCTTTATTAAACTGTCAACGACACCAAGAAAATGTGTGGAAATTATAGACACTCGGGCGGCATCTGCTTGTGTGGGTAATGCTATTTCAACACATATTGATGTGCGTATAGTATACGCTATAAATTAGAAGAGCTTTCACACGCTACGAAGTCGAATCATCAAGTGGCATTTCAGTGGTTTCCCAGTCACTGTGGAATCAAAGGAAATGAAATGGCAGCTCAGTTTGCGAACAGCTCATCATTCCACATAAACTAGCCTCATTTACGTATCTGTAATAGAATTTGTAATAGAATGTAAATAGAATTTTAGGAATAACAAAACGTGAAATATGCTTGTCTACCTTGTTCACCGACAAAACAAAGCAATTGATCCTAAATGCTGTTCATCCTAATCTTGATTGCTAATTAGATCGTCATCTTTTAAGGCGTATCAACACTCTGCTACACCACCTAGGACTCGGAACTGCTTGCACAAAGCACCTCCTACTTTGTATTCAGCACACAACCTCGTCAGCATGCCCATGCGGCCACGACGACGAGGATATCTATCACCTGTTGCTGTACTGTCCGAAACAGGACACACATCAACGGTGACTCGAACAGGAACTCCATATGCTAGATCCTGAGTAAACGTTTGGGTTGGATGAAATACTAAGCCCATGGGCCATCTAAAATAAATCACAAAGCAATGAAGGTGCCACAGCGTTTTTTGGAAGAAACATAGATTTGTGACACTACTGAGCGAACTATAGTTAAAAATGAGCCTGGCGGTTACGTATTTGTTCTGCCCATGTGAGAACTTTTGTACCCAACAATTTAGGACTGTTTATGTATATATGCTATTTTTATTTGAAACATTCGAGGGAAAAGGGGTAGCCGTTGCCAAGTAATGGTCACAACTCATTTGTTTATTTTCTACTTCATTCAAAAAATGCTAGGTACAAGGGTACATTTCCATCATTGTCAGGACATTATTGCTCGGGAGAAAAGTGACAAAACGTCACTTTTCTCCCGAGCCTGCCCTCATCCTTGGGATGAAATAAAATTGAAAAATTGACATGTGTTTACCACGATCACTTTATGGTTTGATGCCTTTCACCCGCTGCAAAAGGCACAAACATAGCCGCGCCTATTCCCTTAAAGCCACGTAGTCGGTGCAAAGACAGTTTGAAAAGATTTCATGCACTATTTGTTTGAAGTGCGCGCTGAGAAAATAATATCGCTATCGCATTCAACTCTTAAAAGCGAAGGTTAAGGAACCTCTAATTTTAGAAGAACGTGTTCGTACGCACCTTGAAACTTCAATTTATGTTGTTGTGACATTGGTGAGTGAAATGTTTTTTTTTTTAGCACTAAGGTGTCGGAGTGAGCCAGCGTCTGCGTGTTTTAATAGAATTGTATATACCCGGATTTTTCATAGCATAACATTATCTTTTAAACAATAACAATTGCTTTGCCCTTCAGTAAATTGTGGTGTATTTTATAACTATTTTCATTGGAGTTACGAACAATAAGCATCGTTCGTGCCTGCCACTTTATAAGGTGCTGTATTGTAATGTTTTGTACACACTTTGTATCTTTGGTTTATTATATGTCTTGAGACTTTTGCCGCTTTTACATACTACAGGCTACTATTTTTGCTTTTTTGCCACAATGCAATGAAAAAGAATGATTTGATAAGAACACATGTATAAAATTTTTTAAACCTAGTGGGCTTGCGCGGAACTGATTTTCCCTATTTGTAGTTGACGTTCTAAAGTAAAACGAGCTTCTTCACAGTGCAATGAGAATTTGCGCTTCCGGAAGCAAGCAACCAAAGCTGGTCATTCGTAGCGTAACCCCTGTGGTCTCCGAGACATATAAATGATGATCTGAAGACAATCTGTTTTGCTGTAACAAAGCCGTCCACTCACTTCCAGCCACCCAACGACTAGTGGCACCATCGTAAATTTGGTTCTTCGCTGCATGTATCATTCACGATCTTAAAGGACAATAACAAGAAAAGATCTACGTAATTACAAAGCAGACTGGTGTCGCTTAGAACGCCAATAAGTTGCTCTGGCTGTCACAGAGCTGCTTATCGAGATTCATTTACGAGCTGTCAAGCCGTGAAGCTGTCGCCGGCTTGGTCGCCCGAAGGAGGATCACAGCTGGCCGATAGAAGCGTCGTAGTTCGCAGCGCGAACTGGCAGATCATTGCGCCAGTCGCGCGGGCCGAGTCAGTAGCAGTACGAGCGAGTTGCGGCAGCATGAAATTGGAATGAGGCTGCCATCAATTTCTGGAAAAGTGATACGATTTGGAGAAAAGATCTGCCGTGGCGCGACTGGAATCTGGCCTTCCCGAGGCCAAGTTAATGTTCTAGACCTCGTTTCTTGTGCCTTTGTGGCACACAACACAAAGTATCCAACAGACAATTAGGCCAAACATGTAGCGTGGAATATTAATTGTTGACATCACGTTTTACTTGCATCATGTTTTATTATCTGTTTGCAATGAAAAGAGCTATGAAATAGCAACAACAGCCGATTTTGGATGCTTTGTTTTCCGTCATCACTACCACCACCTCCGGTGTGCGTACCCGCTATCATGCAAAATGAAGGGGAAAATGCGATATTTGCACAAAGTCTCGCCAGGCTTGAAACAGTGAAACTGTATGGCTGATTCTAAAGCCTGGTTGCTTCTACGTTGTCGCTAGACCTTAGCTTGGTGATGCAGGTTTTAGGTTGCTTCTGGGTCGCTGCTACGAATATATACATAAGCTAAGGGATGCAATATTGTTTCTACGTTGATTCTCAGTGAAGAGCAGTTGACGTTAAACCACATACAGTCTCAAACACGATATGGATTTCCCAACTCCAGAGACAGAAACTCGCGCTGAAAGAAAGAGTTCGCCCCTCTAATAAATATACAGGCTCGTCATTGTTGACGTATGCCTTTCATCGCTTACGGATATTCTGGCCGCCAACATTGCCTTTCTCTTTACTTAGTATTCTATCGTTGTACGTGCTGAGGATCTTCGGCTCACCACCGTCACATCACAGTCATGTTTTGCTAGCTAACTGTTGCCTGCTTCTTTTAGCTAAACAGTGAAGAGTGGTGTGATTTACCCAATTTCGGTCGCATACACAAGTTAATTATGATGATACGATAGTGTTTTAGTAGGTCGTGTACTGGAATATACTTGTTAAGATGGTAGTTTTTTTTGATCGACTCGCAATGATTGATTTGCTGGACGGTTTCAAAAAATAAACATAGAAACGTGGCTGATTATTCTTTCACAGAATCAGTATAGCACGAAAGTGAAACGCGTCTTCACAGAGGCAGTTGAGCTTTTATTCTGCGTTTTTTCGCTACAAGGGCGAACAAATGAATGCTACAGCAACAAATAGCAAAGTCACGCGAAGTAACGGCAAGCAGCTGCAAATATGCAGCGCGCACCTCAGACAGCGCGCACGAAATGAGCAAACACAGTATGTGCGCGTGCTAGCAGTCACAGCTCGTCACTTAAAGCGTGCTGTTCAAACATAAAGAAAGACGCACAGAACGTACGCGCAAGTATATATGCACAGGACAAGCGCCATCAACTGTCACAATTATTCATTCATCTTGTATGAAAAGCGTGCTCCTTTCAGAAATGCGGCCACAAAAGTGAGCAAAGAGATCTTTCGGCTCTTCCAAATTACGAGTCTGATAAGCGCGCGCAGAGGAGAGATTACGCTTCTTAGTCTAGCAAAAAAGAAGAAAAAAAAGTGGCCCCGTATCTGCATGTAATCTGCATGTAATATGCACATGTCGTCAAAAGACGATAGTCTTGCGTGCGGAGAGAGTGAACAAATAACTTGATGTTCTGCACAAGAAAATCGGTGAATGATATTTTGGAGGTGCTGTGTTAGAGTGCCTCGAGCGTGCAGCGGAGGCGTACGAGCGCATCAAGTCACGTTACACGTGAGACATGAGCGCCATCTGGCAATTTTCTCGAAAAACAAAGCGTGTGGCTCTGAGACGGGTGTGCGCGCCCGTCTCGGAGGCGATAAGGTGAAGAATGCAAGGTGACAGGCAGGTGCCGCCACCGTCTCGTCTTAGCAAAGCGTTAGAAACACTCACCTTTTCGTGCAAGCGTTGCATCGTCAGTGCAGCGTGATAAACGCTACGGTCCTTAAAATTACTTACGTATGCATTTTCTTGTAAAAGCTGCATATGCAGAATATATACGTGTTGTTATGGTGCCGCAGACTTGCGCAATAATTACTTATTATTTGACAATTGCACAGGTATGAACGCTAAATCTTGAGCGTCATTGGTGGATGCTGCGGATGAGGTCGGCCGTTTCAAGTAAAGTGCCATTAGGAGTAAACAAACAGACAAATGTACAGACAGATAGACCAAAATTTTTTAGTCGAAGGTCCCCAAGAAATACTATCGTCTTTAAAAACACGTTCCTTGATCCAGTGGTTAGCGCCGCACGTAGTGTCTGCAGAAATCACTGGTCTCACGCCCCGCGATATGGCCTTTTCTTCTCGTGGTTTTTTTTTGTGATCTGCTAGTATTTAATTTATAACGTCATATCCGTGACGGAAATGCGTCAGCAGAGCCGTGGTGGAACTCGACAAAAATACTTCCGCGTAAAAGAACTACCAAAGATCGAGCGTGCTTTGAATTCAGCCCCTCTCAGGGGCAAGTGACTATTCTACCACAGGTCCACACCACTGCTCCAAACTCCTTCGCAAAAAGACCCCGCACAAAAGTACCTTCGGAAAAAGAACCAGGTTTTGAGTTTCAATATAGCGTGTACAAATTAAAAAAAACAAAAGGCATCACACAAAGCCAGTAGTATACTCAGTGCATAGTTTGAAGCTTCCCACCGATTACAAAGGGCCTGTCATTGTTATAAGCCACAACATCTACAAAGTGCAAAAAATGTAGTACAGATCTGTAGTGGTTGTCTCGCTTGTCAACGAAATAAGATTTACAGGCTAAGTGCGGGCTTTTCTACCTCACAAACAACTCGGACAACTAGCGTAATGGGCAATTTGCAGTGTACCAAGAGAAGTCACAATGGGCTCTAGAAAGGGCGCGTTCGCAGTTTTCACGCCAAATGTGCGTGTCACATGCAGGCCTGGTGTTCTCTGACTTTCATTTTTAACCCACACTGATAAAGCGTTTGGCCAACAAAAGCAGTTCAGCGTCACCGAACCACCACGGTCAAATATTGTAACCGGAGAGAAAAAGCAATATAAAATCGCCTACTCGTGAAACTATTCACGGTGGTTTGGCTTCCATCATCAAATTGTAACAGCGAAGTTGTTTTGATCCCTTCTTCGTTAGTTCCCGTCCACTCGGTTTTTTTAACATCATACGGAAAGTAATGCCCTAATGATTCCTTCCCGGCGTTGATATATTCACCTAAGCAATTCCTCAAGTAATATAAACTGTCATTCAGTGCTTTTTATCGCCAGACGCAGCAGCTCCGATCTATTGCACCCCGTTCTTATTATCTAATCTTCATTTTCAGTCATTTGATCCTCATTTACTCCCACATGAACCTGTCTCTCTGACGGCTAGATGAAGTGAAAGGTACGCTGCCTTCAGAAGCACGCATCCCGCCATTCTCTGAACAATGTCGGCATGTGGTGAGGTCAAAATGAGATCCCGGCATCGAAGTTGCGCTGAAATTTCAGCGCCATGTTCTCTCTAAGGACGAAAGGTTGCTCCTGGCTGAGTGCTTTAGACAGTAATGGTAGCATTGTTCCTTAATTCCTTCGACTCTCTTCATAGACACTTAGTGCTGCATTCCCTCGTCGGGGTGGGCATGCAAAGCCGCGAGCATCGCTGTACTCAGGAAGGCTTTTCATATTAGGGAGGAGCGCAAATACCCGCATCATGCCCTAAGAAGGAAGCCATTGTGCGTGACTCTAAATGTTACCGCCCCGCCTGAAAGGGTTCATCAATAATTTGGTTCTGTAGTAGACACGTTTCTAGGTGTTAAACCAGACGTCCGTTAACGGGGCGCTGTGAAAATTATTACCGTTATAAATCTGAGTATATGATTAAGCCTAGATCTAGTAGGATATCCGAGACCTTTATTTAGACCCCGCAAAACTTAACACAAAGCTCACCTTATAAATGTTTTGTCGCTTTTATTTCCATACAAGCCCTCATATATGTGGGGGCGCATTCAAAAAGCAATTAACACTAATATAATAAAATAAAAGCGTAAAGGAACCCCTCTGAGGCTTGTGGTGAATTCACTTGTTCGTAATTCTCGTTTTGCTTCTTGTCCTTAGTTCAGTTCAAACTCTTGTTTATCGTTACTGTGTGCTTTGGTAAAATAAGGGTGGCCGTTCTTGACATTAGGAAAACACTCATTGAACAAACGAAGGCGCATAAGAGAAATTTGTATAACTAGCAATATTGAACTAGCAATTTATCTCGTTTTCTCATTGCCAAGGATGAAGAAACAGTAGAGAAGAGAATAGCGGGAATGTTTACAAGTCTAGAAAATTTAATACACTACCCACCCCTATGAAAGGGATGCAACAGCATAAAAGATAGAAACAAAGAGAAAAAGAAAGTGGGGAAGCACAATCACGCGAAGTTACACTCATCACACTCACATATGTGTCGGTATTATATCCGGGGCAAGTCTGTTGTCTTTAATAATTCCAGGAATACCTGCGTAGGCTTCCTGCGTGATCACTTCTCAGGTTGGCATTGCAAAAAACAAAAATTTACTTGCAGCCACTTCGAACACTTGATCTGGAAGTCTTTCAGAAGAAAAAGACAAGAAAAAAAAGAGAAGTCGGGGATGACAAGCAACTAAGGAAATATTTGAGTAGTCCATTATTCCATGCTATAAATCACATCAGCATACTGCAAATGTTTCGAAACAGAGAGGGGGGAGAAATTCTGCGTTTTTTTTTTCAGATATTCTCTCACACTCACTTTTTCCGTCACACGAAATAATTTTTTTTTCAGTGTGCGTGCATGCCCTAACGCTGTCATTAAGTTAGCTAGCAGAAAGGTTTAGCAGTTTTCAATACAAGGCACCGACAGAAGTCCTACAAGATTAATATTTACAAATGGTTGTCATCTTGGCTAAGACTGCTCTAAGAAAAATTTCGTCGAAAAAAACATGCGTCTTTCTTTTTTTTTAAGTGAGGTTGTCACAGGATGGTGGTTTGCAAACACCCTAATTACGATAACTATAGCTCACATTCTCGAGTAAATATTATGGTGTGCTTCTGCATTATGAAGAAATAAGCCTTGAATATATGAATGAAGGATGTGCTTGCAAGAGCGTGAATTGTGCCGGTCGCAATTATTAGTGTAATTCATGGATAATCGTGTTAGTCTATCACAGAGAGAGGTAGCTTAGTGAAGCGAACCATAAATGAACTCATTTCTAAACCCTCAGAATCTCCTCTGATAAATCTTCCCAGTATACTGCACGTTGATCGGCACTTCTTTCTTTAGTTGATGGGCATGCATTGTTTTGAGATGTATAAGCTGAGATTAGTGTCTTCCAGCAGTGTTTATTATAGAAAGCATGCATTAGTCATTGTAAAAAGCGCATTTGCATTCGAATATACTGCATACAGAATGTATGTTGTTCGCACGTGTGAATAAATAAAAACATTGGATGTCCGCGCGTGTTAGCCGAAACGCTCACCTAACATCGACAGACCAATATAATTTATTCATCGTGAACTGATCAGGTGATATGAAGCAGCTGTTTTTGCTATAGCCTATAGTTCGCAGATTTATAGATCTGGATGCTTGAGGTTAATATTATAATCTCTTGAAATGAATATCGCACACTCATCAAAAAGTGAAGGATGCTTTGTAAATTGCAAGCTTTGTTCGGCAAGGTGTGTCATAACGAAACATGTTGCGTACGTCTCCCTTCTTGCATGATTTAAACGTTGGGCACAGCGATGCTACGCAAGGAGAGCGTGATCGCTGTAGAGTCCGACGCCACTGGCGTACGATGGCGCACCCCGGCGGACACCTGACGGAAACCCGGCACCGTTCCAGGGCACAGATGAACGGATGAACAGATTGACGGGATCCGGATACATTTTATCACAATGTGCGCTAAGGAGAGAGGAATACACGTGGTGCATATAGTAGCCATCGCTTGAGCGCCCCTTCTGCATATTTCAATAAATACCAAATGTTTCATCTGCCGTAGGTGCGCAAGCTTTATTTGACTACCAATTTTGCCATGTGGCTGTGTTGTATACGATCATGTATATAGAGGACGTTGAAAAAAAATTGCTCCAATACTATTGGAAAAAAAAAAACATGGTAGGTCCCTGTGTCATAGGAATCGGTAAAACACGAAAGTAAAACGTGGGCTGACAGAAGCAGTTTAATGTTTACTGTACATTGATATCAAAGAACTTGCACAATGCCCAATGATTTCTGACAGCTACAGCACCCCCAAACATGGACCCTATCACCTTAACGCCTGATCGTACATACCCCCACCCCTTCCCGCTACACGACGACGCATTTATTCAAGTTGCCCTCGTGGGAAGATGTGGTCGGCATATTAAGGTTTGTGGAGCATGTGACTCTAGCGCGGTGGATAGCATGCCCGGCTTCTATAGTCGAGAATCCAGAAGTCATGGGTTAGACTGCTGTTAATGAAACGTTTAAATGCGAAGCATTTCTTTGCGCACTGAAAGTACTTTTGTCGTCTATCTATCTATCTATCTATCTATCTATCTATCTATCTATCTATCTATCTATCTATCTATCTATCTATCTATCTATCTCGCCGCTTACTTCTGGGTGCTCTCGTGATCACCCTCATAACTTGATGTGAACCAAAACTTGTATGGAACGGTAAGATTGTTTCACGAATATGACGCGCTGGTTAAGACAGGAATAATGTCACAATCCCATCGCGGACGTCGTCAAACACTTTCCGCCACACAGTGGCACATACTCGCGGGCGGGTATTTGCCACAGGTATGCGCCACGGCCGACTGACAGTTAACATCTACCCAACAACGGCGAGAACACATATGGCTAATTTTAACGCGTGAGCGATAAGAAAAATAAATCGCAGCATATACAAGGAGGTAGTGATGATGAGTGGGGTGAAGCGTCCATCTATCCATCCGTATGTCCGTCCAACTATACGAAAACCACTAACGTCATCTATTGATATACCTTGCAGGGACATATACACGCAGACAACTAGTGAGAAATTCCTAAAACTAACCAAGAGTGCCCACCTACTGCTACTGCTACTAGAAAGGAGGGAACGACCCACACTCTCAGGAGCTTCGCCCCTAAAAGCTGACATCGGCAGCCATGGCCCGACGAATTCAAAGACTAAATGTCAGATTCTCAGCAAGAATCAAACCTCAGCATTCTGCGTCGTAGTCACGTATTCTACCACTGATCTACGCCGAGTTTGAGAAGTAATCTTTAATTAGACGCTAATGTTCCTGAAACGTCAAAAGTGGTTACAGTTTTGGCTATATAATAAACGTTACATATATAGTCCTATGATAATACCTTCACGTGGAGTTAACGTCAATAGTAGTCAGGTGTCATCCGCTGAAGTTGATTTATGTAGATGTGTCCAGTGCTACCATCCTCGCGAGCACCAGCGCTTCACATTAGCTTATCGGTTATGGTGTTGCTAACACTCATGCTCCTTTCGGAATAGTTGCGCAAGTGCGAACTATTGGTTATGTAAACATCTGTGACTGTTCAACATATGTCTGTGCGTGCAACATTTGTACATATAATCAGCATCATTTCATAATGTGTCGCTCAATAAGCAAAATGGCAACATGGTCACCTTCGCTCCACATGCTTCGCATAACTTTGATTTTCAAGGTACGTGGGATCTGCTGAATTTTTTTTCTTTTTTTTTGGATCATGCGTCTTATTCCACCTCATTTCCGTGATGAAAATACGTCACTGAAGCTTTAGTAGACCCCTGCATTAAACCCTTTCGTGTTAAAAAATAACATCATCTCCTGCTTAAAGGGAACCCTGTGTTGATGTGAAGAAGCGCGGAGGTGGTCTGATGGACACAGCCCCTGGCATAGCATGTTTTGTATCTAAAAAAACAGCACGAACACGTCCTCCTGCTGCCTGTGATTATACGATTACTGTGGCATAGCGCATCATAGGAGCGGTACAAACATGATATATGACAGAACGTGTGGAAATTAAAACAGTTCACTTTTAACCTGCGGAAATAAGCAGTCCAGTCAAATGGGCGAGTTCGAGTACTTACAGCGAATAGTCCTAGTCCCTTTTATAATTCTGAAAGGTGGCCACTCTTATATAAGAACGGCCACCAGATAAATTGCCAGATTTTTCTGCTTCGTGGTGATTATATCCACTACCAAGCGATGAAATCTGAATAAATTAGCTAGCAAACCAAAACCGACGCACCAAACAGCCCACCTACCATTCACTTCGAAAGCACCCTGAATGGCGACAGAGTTTCGCTCGCATTGGAAAAAGAGGATAAGCGAGCATCGATGAGCAGCCATGCGGCAGAAAAGCATTGCTACGAAACGAATTATAGATTGTTAGTTGACAACAACGAGGAAAACAGTGGCGTAATTGAATGAGTTTTCGAAGTAAATAGTAAATGGGCTTTTTGGTGCATCGGTTCACCAGTGGTCGTCTTTCAGGAGGAGAAGGAGGAAAGATTAAGCGTGAACGACAGGGGTGTTAGTTCTTAGACCGGCTGGCTACCCTGTGCTGGGGAAAGAGGTAAGGAGTATAGAAGATGATAGGAAAAGAAATGTTGCAGAGAGAGAGAAAAATAAAAAAAATTGCGAAAGAGAAAAAAATCAAAGAGAATAAGACACTAAAGTCTGTCTCTGAGGCCAGTTGTCCGCAAAAAGCGTATCGATGCTTTCAAAGCCTTGTGAGCTGAGAATAGGCTCGGTCAACGACCCAGAATCCTTTGTTCCGACAAAGGCCGATCATCTAATCTATCCAGAGCTTCAGTAAGTTCTTGCCTTGGCGCGTTGAAATGGGTACCCTCACTCAGAAAGTGGGCCATGGTTTCTTCGCAACTGCATGAAGTGCTTGTAGAAGAGCTGGCCATTCCAATATAATAGAAGTATGCGTTCATGAAGACCACTACAAGTCACAGGCGGCATAGGAGAGTCTCCAAAGCTCGGGATATTCCTGAGGGAAAACGAAGCTGGAGATCGGGATCCAAGTTATGCAGGCGCGCGTTTGTGAATTCTCTCGAGTTCAACTGCACCAGTGTGAGATCACGTGCAAGCGGACGAAGTCTTGTAGCTGCGTCGGTTTCTGAGAACGGGATGGCTTTGTATGGACTACAGTCGTGTACAGATCTAGCGGCCTCTTCTGCACGGTCATTGCCATTTATACCGCAAAGACCTGGTATCCACTGATACACTTTCCTATGTTGTTTCTCGATTGCTTGAGGGTGAAGAAGCCTTACTTAAGCTACTAACCGTTCATTAGGTCCATGGCGAAAGGGTGACATGAGACATTGAAAAGCTGTCTTTGTGTCCGAGAAGATAGACCAAGTTTCCGAAGGTTCTTCAACTATAAATTCCAGAGCTGCACGTATGGCGGCGAGTTCTGCATCTGTTGACGACGTCAAATGCGATGTCATAAATTTAATTGTGGTGGATCTCGCGGGTATAACCACCGCCCCTGCTGAGCTTACTAAAGAGATAGAGGCATCCGTGTAAATGGGAAGGCGTCCGTTGTGCTCCTCTTGCAGGAAGAGTAATGTGGCCTTTTTCAGGAATGGATGCGGCGACGTTTTCATATTCTGGATGTTAGGAATTGTAAGAAGGGCTTTGAGAGGGTGTAGGCACGGTAACGGCGGCCGTGCTGCATGCGTGAAGTGCAATATTAGCACTGCGCAATGCCGAACTACAGTTGCGCTTAACGCTGAGTGGGCCCTAGAAATTTTAAGGCGAGGTGAAGTGATGGAATCCGAGCGAAAGGCCTTAGGTGCATTCTCAAAGCATCTACGCAGATGTATGTTTTCACTGGATAATCACGCGCAATGATGACTGTCGCTGCTGTAGCTGCGCATCTCGGAAGACCAAGGCATATTCGCGGTGCTTGGGCTTGGATCGACTGGGGGACGCGCAAGTTTGTTCTTCGGATCCCGCAAAGCACGGGTAAGCTGTAGCGCATAAAACATATAGTATCAGAACAGTGTAGAGCTGAAGCATCGCTCGTGTTGATGCACTTTACGTTTTTCCAGCAAGAAACCTCGGTAAGTGGGTGATCATAGTGGGTTTAGTTTTCATGTGGACGATGTGAGGGCTCTAGAAAAGGTCGCGATCAACTTTGACTCAGAGGAATCGGTGGGTATTCAAGTAGTTGATCGTGTGTCCGTTGATTTTAATAACATATGGACCCACCACCTTATGAATGAATGCTATAAGCGAGCACTTCTCTGATGACAGCTCTAGTCCCCGTTCTTCCAGGTACTTTGTCGCTAGTGTAGCGGCTCTCTGAAGCCGGGCAAGCAAATGAAGGCGTGTTTCGCCGGACGCCCAGATGCAGGTGTTATCTGCATATATTGATAAATGAACTGATTCTGTAAGTGCGTGAGCCGGGCCGAGAAGCACTAAATTGAAAAGTGTGGGGCTAAGAACAGCACCTCGAGGCACACCACGACGGATGCAATGATGCGTTGTTGTGCCATTCTCCGTCTGTACAAAGAAAATTTTGCTCTTCAAATAGCTGCCGATCCATTGGTGTATAAACCCAACCCCCTAATCCAAGATTTTCCATGACATTCAGAATATGTGATAGATTATTGTACGCGCCTTTCACGTCCAAGAACAGCGCCGCATATAAACTTTGTCTTTTTTGATGCTGAACAGATGAGACAAGGTCTATAACGTTATCAATTGCGGACCACCCACGCCGAAAGCCCGTCATACCATGAGGGTACCTCGTGGCGCTCCAGGTCAACGACCCAGAATCCTTTGTTCCGACAAAGGCCGATCATCTAATCTATCTAGGCGAGTCAAAATCATCCTCTCCATCACTTTCCCGAAACAGCTGGCAAGCGCGATGGGGCGATAAGAGGTCAAGCCTAGAGGAGATTTACCTGGTTTAAGCACAGGGACGAGGCGGCTGGATTTCCATGAAGGAGGGGCAAATCCGCTGCTCCACGAGTCATTGTTCACGAATTGAAGGGCCCATCTAGCTGCTTCACCGTGGTTGCAAAGAGTCATGTACGTGATCCCATCCGGACCAGGCGATCAAGATCGTTTGCATGCCATCAAGCCGTCTTTCAGAAATTTTGAAGTGGCTATGGACTACTTGCAGGGGTGAACTGAGTTAACTCATTCAACTCAAGAAGTTCGTTCCAGTGGTCAAAAAGCTATTTGTCTTAATTTTTATTATTACTGCTACAATGAACGTGTGTACGCATGAGATCTCCTATACCACAGTAAATGTATCAGCGCAGGTAGTATTCGCAGATACCTTCTTTCTGTTTTTTAGAATAATATCGGACACATTTCTTAAAACACACACACACACACACACACACACACACATATATATATATATATATATATATATATATATATATATATATATATATATATATATATAAGGCCTTTCCATGCAAACTGTCCCAACCTTGGCGCTCGGCCATCTCGGATTGACCATATTCTTAATAGGACCACCTCAGTGTTGCATTCACGGCCGAACATGCGCAAAAATGAACATTTTTGCTAGTTAGTCACCACCTGTAAATTTCATTTCGCAAAGTATACGCCTGAAATTATTTTTGTTTACAGTAAAACATTCTGGAAATATGCTATTATCAACTATCACATTTCCCCTATTGTTGTGTTTCTATGAAAAAAAATCCCAGTGTGGACCAGATACTGCATATTCGAGGCAACATAAAGAATCAACAAAAGCGTAAAAGCTCGTAAAGCTTGTCTTAAATAAAACGCCTACCATTGTTCTAAAGGTAAAACTTGACCTGACCTAATTTGAGAAGAACCAATTTTTCGACAACGTGTTTTACGAGTTATGTTTTCGAGCTTTACGAAAAAATTCAAATGAGACTTGTGGTACTCGAGAATTTTATTCGCAAAAAATGTTTTGGGGAAACACTTTTGGTTTCAGGTAGATAATTCTAAATTTTTTAAAAGTGAATAGAAGATGGTAGAGCGCCAAGATTGCGACAGTTGGCGTGGAATGATCCAAATATATACACTGCAGTGTTTAGTTTGCCCCTCTGCATATGTGTTGGTTCCTAAGTCCCCAACTTCAACCTTGCCACAAGTGCGATTTTTTTTAATAAATGTATGTAAGGTGATCTGCCAAAGCGAGACGCCAGCTACTCTTCCCTTGCAGAGAAGTTCTGGCCGCGAAGTAGAAAGCAAACGCAAGGCTACTGAGGGGTGGTACATAGTGCAGCACTCACGCACTCAGTCCATGGTACTTAATACAAAATTTCTTTGTGCAAAATTGTTTGCACACCTAAGCATTAACTCAATAGACGTTTGCACACAAGGCATAAAAAATACTAAAATGTTGTTAAGGCGATCTTAAGTAACTTGAAAATTCCCTTAAATGCCATGATTTCACTGCAACAATTAGGTTTTTGCAAATAATTATCCTATAAAGTGGAAACAATAATATTTTAGTCAAGTGTGCTGGTTAGCAGTAGTTTCTGATTTCTGTGAAAATTGTACTGCTGCTAGCGCAGAAATGTGTAGTAAGTTTCGACTTGGCTATCAGCCCAGAATTTTCTGGATTGATGAAAGCCGTGTCTGAAAACAATTTGGTTTTTGTAAAAACTTTTTTCCGGGGATGATTATCATTTTTGCGGGGAAGAAGGAGGTTTTCTATGTCTTCTTCCGCTTCTCCACATGAACATGTCACACTCTCAAATTGTCTCAAGCTCTACAGGAAGGTCTTCGAATAGGTCATGCCTTGCTGAATCGTATTAATGGCTGCTTCTCCCAATCAGCTAACCTTTATCAGAATATTAAATTTTTCATTGGGATCAATAGCACATAGGTTACTGTTCTGTGCACTATTTGCGAACTAAGCTTCATTGCACAACACACAGTACAGCTTACTCAGTGAACGTTGCGCATCACTCGTGCATGCGTATTGGTAGTCGTGATAAATTAATCTTTGATGCGCTGCATTAGTGGTGCAATCACCAATGTCATATGCTTTGCGTTTTATGAGGCATGTAAGACTGTAGTCTTAACAAAAGAAAGTGGTTTAGCAGCTAGACGTCGCCATTCCGGCAGGACTGCACAGAAGACGCGATACTTTGCTGAAATGATGTCGACATTAAAGAATTGGCAATTCCAAGTTTTCGCATCATCATATTTGATAGCTTGTTTCTTTAACTAAAACGTTGCATGTAATATCTTATATGTGTTCTTATTACTGTCACAAAACTGGTTAAGGAGGAGGAGGACGAAGGGAAGAAATGAAAGGCAGGGAGGTCAACCAGACGCACGTCCGGTTTGCTACCCTGCACTGGGGGAAGGGGTGAGGCGAATAAAGGAGGAGAGAGAGAAGGAAAAGGTAACGTGTGTGTAGATGTGACCTTGTCCATTGCACGCTTATAAGCGGTCGCGTAGTCCGGTCGTCTTTAGAAAACTTAGCAATGCCCGCGTCGCTTTGCTGGCCAGCGACGCGTAGAGCCATGAGCCAAGTATCTTCTCTTCGAAAAAAGGTCTACTGTCTAGTGTCTCTAACGTTTCGCGTAGCAAATTGCGTTCGCTCGCAAAACGTTCACATGAACAAAGTAGATGTTCTATTGTCTCGTCAGTGTCGCATGATTCACATCGGGAGCTATCCGCCATTCCTATGCGAAAAGAGTACGCCTTTGTAAAAGCTACTCCTAACCACAGGCGCCACAGTAAAGTTGCACCCTGGCGGGAGAGGACCGATAGAACTTTAAGCTTTCTCGATGGGTCCAATTTGTGTAGGCGGCGGTTCCTGACACTGGGGTCACTCAGCCAATTTTCCGACATGGTGTTAGCGAACGAGTGAAGGCCCCTTGCAGCGTCGGTTCTCGACAATGGAATTGGGGTTGTCTGGGCGTCCGCGTGGGCGGATCGGGCAGCATTATCAGCAAGGTCATTACCGACAATACCACAATGTCCCGGTAACCACTGAAACACCAAGTCATGTCCTTTTGATAAAACTTCGTGAATCACTTCTTTTATTTGATTCACTAGTTGTTGATGCTCCCTCTGTCGTAAAGCTGATTGCAAGCTCTGAAGGGATGCCTTGGAGTCGCAGAACACAGCCCATTTTTGAGGTCAAGCTTCCGCAATATAAAGTATAGCAGCACGTAAGGCGGCAAGCTCCGCTGCTGTGGATGTTGTTCTATGCGACAGTTTGAGCTTTATAGTGACCTGGTACGCCGGAATGACAACAGCACCCGTGGAGCTGTCAGCCGAGACCGATCCATCGGTTTAAATGTGGGTCCTCTGGCTGTATTTTTCGTTGAGTAGCGACAATGTCACCTGTCGTAGGACCACTGTCAAATGATGGCTCTTGTTCGTTATTCCCGGAATAGTGGGGCACACCTGTGGTTGTTGTAGGCACCACGGGGGTGACGCTGGTCTTGTTGCTGCAGTGAAGCCAAAAGGAAGGCATTCTCTATGGGCAGAAATAATCTTTGTAAATATCGCGTGTGGTCTTTGAAGTGGCAACACTGCAACATAGTGACCAGGAACTCGGCAGAGGTGTCTTATGTGGGCTCTCAAATTGTCAGTGGTGATGTATGTTCGAATTGGATGCTCTCTTGCGATCATAATTGCCCCGTAGGTTGAGGTGCATCGCGGCAATCCTAAGCACACGCGTAGCGCTTGTCCTTGCAGACTTTCGAGAGTGCGGATATTCGTCTTGCACGTACTTGCCAGTAACGGCAAGCTGTAGCGCGAAAATCCCAGAAACAGTGCCCTGTATAGCTGCATCATTGACCTTATCGATGCGCCCCAAGATTTTCCGCAATATATGGACGATGGACGTTAGCTTTCTCTTCAGGTAATTGCAGTGGGCACTCCACGAAAGGTCCCTGTCAATAATCACACCCACGAAGCGATGGTTCTTGTGGTATGGAATATTTTGTCCATTGATGGTAACGGGGTATTGTGCCATGGCTCTGCGAGTAAACGCAACCAATGCACATTTCTCCGTTGAGATGGAAAGACCTTGCTTGCGGAGATATGAGCATGTCAGGGTGGCAGCCTGCTGGACTCTTGCACGTACTTGTAGACGAGTTACAGCCGAAGTCCATAGACAAATATCCTCAGCATATATGGATATGAGGATGGTACTTGGCAAAATTTCACGAAGTCCTACCATCACGAGGTTAAATAAAGTGGGACTTAATACGGCGCCCTGAGGGACGCCACGGGAGGTACAGTAATAGGTGGTAGGTCCATCTGAGGTTTGTACAAAAAAGGACCTTCTCGTCAAATAATCCTGGATCCATTGGAACATCCGACCACCGATTCCAACAGCTTCCAACGAGTCTAGGATGGCTTTATGTGTTACGTTATCATAAGCCCCTTTGACGTCGAGGAAGAGTGCACGCTTGAGGCTCTTCTGTTGCTGGATAAATGTTGTGAGATCAATCACGTTGTCAAGAGATGGCCTACCTCGCCGAAACCCCGTCATGCAGTTTGGGTATACGCTGTAGCGCTCGAGGTACCATTCTAGGCGTGTAAGTATCATCCTTTCCATGACTTTTCCTACGCAACTTGCGAGGGCAACAGGGCGAAATGATGTCAAATCAAATGGTGACTTTCCTGCTTTGAGTAGCGGCACAAGTCGACTCATCTTCCAATCCTGGGGAACATTGCCCGCCAGCCATGAGTGGTGGTAATAGCTTAACAACTGTCCCCTTGCCTCTTGTTGAAGGTTGGCTAGAGCGGCGTAGGTGATGCCATCGGGTCCTGGTGAAGATGATCGTCGGGAAGCCGCCAAAGATGCGTCAAGTTCTTCATAGGGAAAAGATTGTCCATTTCGTAGATGCGGGGTTCAGGGATAACACTCCTAATGGTGCCAGCGGACAAGGCGGACACACCAGCGATTCGCGTACAAAACTCATTTGGCACTTCAAGTTGGGTGTGGCCTGAATGTAGGGCTAAAGCCATGAAAGGATGTCTTTGTTGGGGAGTCGAGCGCAGGCCATGAGTAGTGCTCCAGATGCGTGACAACGGCTTTCGGGGATCCTATGATTCGCAGAATGATTTCCAGCGTTCCTGTTCAAGTTTGTCTAAACGTCGTTGGACTTTTTTTCTGTATGCGTCGTGCCAGCCTCAAGTCGCATATTGCTTTCGTCCGCCTGTATCTTCTTTCCGCCCTTCGGCGAAGCGCGCACAGTTTTTCCAGTTCAACGTCGAAATTTGAACGCTTGCCGGTGAACGGGAGGAGACAGGAAGGTTCCCTCATTGCCTCTTTGATGACATCCTCCAAGTTCTGGTCAGGGTCTTCACGACATGTATTTTCCACGAGTCACTGAAATTTGGACCAATCAATTCTTCGTATTGTGGTCTTAGGAAAGGAGTTAGTAAGACCTCTTATTCGCATATAAGTTGGAATGTGGTCACTCCCATCCGTTTCGATGTCTGAAAACCAGTGCACTTGCGACCGGAAGTTTCTGGATACCAGAGTCAAATCGAGGCAACTGCTGTACGTAAGGCCCCGCAGGTATGTAGGACTGCCATCATTTAAGAAACATAGGTCATGCTTGGAAGCGAATGACACGAGGTTTCTTCCTTTAGAGTTGATCGTCGAACTACTCCAGATGAAGTGATGTACGTTGAAGTCTCCAGTTATAACCCGCGGGCCCGTAGTTGTTGTCAGTATATCTCGTAGTCGGTCTTGTTCAAATCATCCGGATGGTGATATGTAGACACCAATGAGTGGGAATGACACTTTTTCCTTTTTAACACGTTAGCAGACATATTGATTGTCATCATGCGGTTGAACTGCATGATGCACATATGTGAAATCTGTGCGAATGTAAACAACCACCGTGCTGCGTTCCTCGCACGTTGAAGAAACGAAAGATTCATGCCCTGATAGTTTAGGAGGTTGTTGCACGTTCGGTTCACATATAACTATCATAGGAATACGATTCATGAATATATACTGACGGAACGAAGAGATGCGGGATCTCAGGCCTCTCGCGTTCCACTGCATTATCGACGCTTGTCGGACCTCGCTGCGGAAGGAGAAAACTGGTTAAGATCAACTGCGTGCGTCATGATGTGGCCGGTACCATTCTCAGGAATTACGAGGCTGGTAGTATTCCAGACTCCAGTGTCGTTTTGAGCAAGGCAAGGAACTTTAACGGTGCTTTTCTTGAGATGTCTTCAAAGCGGAAGCCAGTTTCGCAAAATTCTTCATTCCCTGAAACGTTTGGAGGAGGGTGGGAGGGGGGGGGGTGTGTGTGCTCAGGCTGTCTTTAATGCGAGGATCTCACAGCCTTGTGTTGAACATTTAACGAGTTGAATCTGCATCTTAAAGCGGAGAGCACACCTACGTGCGGCATTTCATCGTACCAGAAACTCTTCACAGTTCAGTGATTCGGGAACGAACTTCTTTCTGAGAAGCGCACTCGCCTTAGCGTTGTTTACCAAAAATCAAGAGCCTCTTGAATAGCCTGCAACCTTCATGTCATCTTCTACCAGATGCCTGAGGAAATGCTTCCGAGGAATACAGGAACAACCATGACTTACGTGGGGCAAACACAAAACTTTGAAGTCTCATTTTTTATGTCGTGGTGGTCTTGTGTACCTTGCCTCATCAATTATTTCTGCTATTTAAACCCAAAGTAAAAAAAAACGTTACAAAGACAGCACAAATATTGTTATTATGTTACCGCTTACTTGGCACTACGATGAATGATGTATTCTCACAAACAAACAACATAACCAGAATTCATTATGTTCTGTTTTTGATTGGTTTCTTTCCATGCGTGAGGTCAAATTAATTTTTGTTTCTTCAGGAGAAAGCTCGCTTGCCGATTCTCGATGAATGGTCATTCTGAGGTGATTATATTTTAAAGGGGTCGCAAAATCAGAATAATTTAGAGAGAAACAAACAAGCTTGGAGACGCAACGAGCTTAATCAAGCGTACGTCGGGTTTGTCATCTCTAACTTGTAGAAAGAAAGGGGCGGAACAAAATTTATCGTACTAAGGCTCTGCGGCAATCGATATTCTTTTCTCTGAAGTGTTTTTCCTATTATAAAGAAACCTTGTAGTCTTGATGGTTTTCCAGAAGAGAAAGAAATGTCGAACTAGGTGCATTACAGCATGATTTGGACAGTGGTTTGGCAGGCTAAATTTGCATACTGCAGGTGAGTATGAAAACCTATATTAGGGACAATAATATATCGCAAAGAAAATGATGTTCTACGACACTAGCGGGACAGGTTGTGCTATCCGGGTTAAAAGTGAACGAGTAGACCTGCATAGGAGTATTTATAACGGTGCGGCCATTCGTAGCATGCCATGCTTTATAATCAAAGTGGGCGCTTGTTTATGGCATGAATTTATGGTGGGACGGCATCCTTGAAGCTGCATCGTCGCAATTTCTTCGTGTGAGGCTCAGCTGAGCAGAGCATAGAAGTGACAGCGGCTCACCATCTTAACTTCAACCCACTCTTCTTGTTCTCGACAAAAGTTGGCGCTGCCCACATGAGGTCACGGTGGCCACGATAAATTGCTAGCACGCGAACGGTAGCTGCTTTTCTTCCTAAAAGGCGGGCCTGATATTGTTGTGAATCGGGGCAGAGTGTAAGAGTGGGAGGAGCTGAAGGCAAAAGAGAAACAGGGTCGCCACTTGGCTCAGCATCGTGACACAATACGTTTTTATTAAAGAAGCCCGAAACGAGTTGGCAGTGAAAAAATCAGGTGCGATGAAAGCTTAGCTGAGTCGGAGGAAGGAGGCACCAGTAGAGAAACGTGCCGATGGGCACAGCAGCCTTGGTTTGTACGTGCACGCATTACGTGAGAGACAGCGGAACTATTTCTCTTCACTTCGCTGACACAAAAGTGGCCAAGTGTCAATGAATACAGCGTAAAGAAAAGAACAAGGCGGAACCAGCGAGAGCCTTGGCTCTAACGGTCACTATGACGGTTTTCTTTAAAATGGTCTGTTTTTTTATATACTGAGCTCTTGCTGCAAATCAAAAAAGACTTATGCACGTTTTGGCCTTTTTGTTTTTTTTTGTAGATGTTCGGACTTGGTAAAGCTGGTATTTGCGTGAATCTAAGGTCTAAGGTGTCGCTGATAAAGTAGTTGCGCAGTAAAACGACCCCCAACCATGTGTTGTAACCTCTTACGTGACATCATTATCTTCACCCCAATTGCCTAGTTCTCTACACAGACTAGTTAACGCAACCAATAGGCTGTCTGACCACACTAAATTACCCGAGCCATACGTGCTTGTACAATTGCTCGCTTATCCCACCTTGCTTTGTGCATTATTTACATTTGCATGTCTCTCAGGAGCTAGCTTTCATGATTTCGTTACTAGCGTTATGTGTAGTATTTATGGGGTTTGTTTGAAATGAAATAGAGTACACCTTTCGGAACTAGCGTGCAATAAGAAGTTCACTTCATAATTTGTGTATAACAGATTGTTAGGAAGGTGCTTTTTTTTACGTGTAATGCCCGTTGAAATAATAAGGCTGGCTGTCATGGTCGAAGATATTGCATTAGTTCAGGAACATATCTTGTAAGGCTGACCGAATACCCCCAAAAAATTTCATGCAAAAAACAAGAATTCAAGATATCACTTTTCGAAGTGCAGTAATAAGCTTTAACGTTTGCGAGAAGTAGTAAAGACACGCTTTTCAGCAGAAACGCAATCTTTGCTTTCTCTGTGGCTTGAAGACTGAATAAATTTAGTTTGCGGGTTTCAAATTTGTTTGGAAGAAACATGCTTACGGTGATCTGCTGCTAGGTAGAAAACTTGGCCAATGATTTTCATTGCTACTGTCACTTGTTTCCGTCTCACTTACTCGTCACCAAAAGTGACCCTTATAGGGCAGGCCCGGGGCGTAGGCAGAAATTTTTCGGGAGGAGGGGGGCGAAGTTATGCAAAAATGTCCCGTAAAGTATAGCTGTTGTCGTTACAAGATTCGACGTATGAATGCCGCTACAAACATCAATTGCCTGTGATATAACTATTAGAACCATTCAGGTAATGTTATTAAAGAACGTTATACAAGGGAAGTTTCGTGCACATGTCAAGAGCATAATTGCAAGTAATTAAAATTCGCGGAAACGTATGAAATGACAAGAGTTGAACGGATTTTGATATGAAAATTTTCCCCAACTTCTAAATGCGAAATTTTGTGACATAGTAAGGAAAGTCGCACTATGTAACACATGAAAGTGATACTTCCTAAATACCACCTATCTATAAAAGGTAATAAGTAATCTTTATAATGTATGAGGCCAACATCAGAAGGAATAAACTTTCGCTAGTTTCTTTACATTTCGAAATCCATGAGGCACTGAAAGCTGAACTGCAGTGTGGCATTTACATAAAGCGATCTAACTTTTTGTTAGTAATGTTAAGTGTGTCAGCATTTTTAGGCATAGTATATTTAGTGTGGTTGCGAGTGCTTTTTAAAGCTTTTCATTCCCGTAATGAGTACACGATAAAAGAACGTGATATCGAGGGCGATACCTGGAAACATAAGAATTTTTTTTGCTCAAAGAGTTCCTATTGCTTTGAATAGTGCTGTTCTTCCTAATTTAGGATTTTTGTATGTTTTCAGTAATTTATGTTAGTATATGTTGTGAATCATAATAATTTAATCTTTGTGAAATAAAGGTTTGGTGTGTTCAAGAATTGAGGCGTTTTATATTGTAAGAAGCGCTTATTCCTGGAGCGAAAATAATTACTGTAAGTTTGATAACGCTGTGTTTTTCCATAATGGTGTGCAATAGAATGTGCGAGTTGAAAAGCACAAAATATAAAATTTTTATAATGCTAGCAGAAATAAGAGGCGGTTTCGATTTATTACACCGGCTGCTCTCCCTAATTTTGGCAATCAAATTTTCACTTTTTCTATCTGGGGCATATTTTGTGAAGAAAGTAATGCCCAGAATTCTAATTTGTTTCTCAATTTTGATTTAAAATGGCCCTAAAAGTTACAGAGTCATCTATTTTTTTTCTGAAATGCCGGGAGAAAGAAACAACACACATTAAGTTTTTGATTCACTTAAAATAGGCCAACTGAACTTGCACAAGGGGTGCAATTGCGCAACGATTACATTTCTTTTGGCTATGCTCTTCACCGTCGTTACCCGTCTGTGATTGGTTGAAAATGGCTAAATAACAAAATTGTTCAGTGATTGCACCCCAGATCTCTAAGTTGTGACAGTCTGTATTACCCTTTCGTTTTAGGGTCTCCAAGTCTGTTCCTTTATAAAGTACTGATTAATTAATGATCAGCATATACTATACATTTACAATACTCATAGATTCTTACTGTTTCATTAATATGAAAAAAGAAGAGAATTGGTCCAAGTCTGCTACCCTGAGGAACACCAAATTCATAATCCCAAGGTGTGATTTATAATTATTTAACTCGACGTATTTGTAGCGTACCCTCAGATAAGATTTGATAGGTTGAAGTACGGTTACACGTAACCCGTGTTGTATTAGCTTGTCAAAATAATATTGAATGGTTTACCGAATCGAAAGCTTTAGGAAAGTCTAGAAATATACCTAGTGTCATGCCCTTATTTTCAAAATTGTGTGATATATTTTTTTAAAATAAAAGTGCGGCCTCAGTGCAACAGCCCTTTTTGAAGCCTAATTGGTGATCTGTTAGTATGTTACTTTCTAATGAACCTCTTAATGTGACATTATAATGATTTTTCGAATCTCTTTGAAAAAATAGGCAAAATTGGCATGGGACGATAGCTGCTTAAGATATTTTTGTTTCATGTAGATTACTAAAACTGAAGCTACCTGCATGCTGTCTGGAAATATCCAAATGAGCGAGATAGAGATTATATATGCTTGTAAGGGCCAGTGCAGTTAAGTTTAGAACGTATTTGATTCGTTTTACTTTCAAATAAATCACAGCATGACTACAGCCCTTTCTGAGCGTCTGATACAACGTTGTTTCTTCAGAGGCAGATATTGGGTAAAAGTACATTGTCAGGGATATTCTCGGAATAAGGTTATCAGCTTCGTGACAATAGATACCCCTTCATATTTCAACAAATAAATTGTTGTAAAAATTTGTCGATCGTATTTTCTTTGGTATTCCTGTTTAGCAACTAGTTTATTGTCTTCCACATTTTGCTACCACTACGCTGGCAATGATCTTACAGCTTATAATTGCAATGATACAGCTTATAATTCTCGTTTCTTGATTTTTTAAAATATCTTTTCAGCGCATTTCTAATCGTTTAAAACTCTTGTAAGTCTTCTATGTTACCAGATTTAATGTCTCGAAGAGGTTATTCTTATGCCTAATGCGCTGAAAGCACTCACGTATGATCCACGTGAGTACGCAGTTCAAACTTTCTGAGCCACAAACAGTCTTTACCGTGTGAATGAGTAAAAACTTTGTTGACAATATCACATGGTGATTAGCAGTGTAAGGCGACAGGCACCTAAGCATAAGTGATGGCCTCGAGTCCTTGAACACGACTGGCTTCCTGGGCGTGCCGGATGGCCCACAGCTAATCGGGAGGTTCTCATTAGCGTCTCGTGGTTTGACCCACACACACACACAAAAAAAAACTACGCCAGTGTTCCATTCAGCGTACCGTCTGAAGCTGGCTACGTGATTTTTCGGAGCAGCCCCAGTCCTTGGCACAAACTAGGAGGACTTCTGTGAGCCAATTTCTCTTCATAACTCAATAATCTTGATTCCTTTATGGATGATGCCACCGGCACAAGGCCTCTGTTCTTTACGGTACAGAACCTAACTTGTCTTTACCTCAGCGTCATTTTTGTTTTTCCGTCATGCATGTCTGTTTTCGTTTTGGCTCATGGGCCATCTCTCCGACTGAATGTGGGAAAGGAGAATGAGCTGGCCGATATTGAAAGCTGAGTTCTAGGCAATAATCACTTGTGGCGCTTGGATGTCAGCTCACGGTAAGCCGTAGTTAACCTGGGTCAAGGTGACCGCAAAGACCCGGGATAGTTGCAGTGCTCCGGTGTGACCTTGCCTCTGTTTGCTCCAATTACGTGGAAATGCTTTCGACTTCGATTATGAGGAGGCATTTTTCGGCGAGTAGCAACAAAGGTGTGCACAATGTTACGTGTTGTTTGGCTTTTTGGACGATGTTCCGGAGGTATTGCGATAGAAGAATAAACATATGGTAAGTAGGACGTTCTGAAGTTATTGCACAATCAATATTCACACTCAGGGCAGTCAAGGGCCTATAATTTTGTTAGTCCTTGATTTTTTGTTCCAATTTCTCTAGCATGGTAAAAAAACATTCTAAGCTTGATTACCCTGTCATTCCTCTGCCTTTTTCTTTTTCTCTCTGTTTGTCTTGATCTCTCTTCATATTAACTGATGTTGCGCATGCCGACGTTCATTTGCAGGTTAGTCAGATGAGTTCATGAAATTGCCCACTGCGTGCATTTGCATTCATTGGCTGACAAATAAACTCTGTGGCACCGCTGTGGGACGACAAAGGAAAAAAAAAACATGATATGCGCAGTTGCATGCAACATATTATACGTCCAAATAATAAAAATACCTGTATTAAATTTATGGAATAAATTAATATATCCGAGCAATACACCAGTTCTCTATACTTGTCTAGCAGTAATTAAACATCTGTAAATTTAAGGCTTCGTTTTCTTTCATAGACCCAATATTGATTAGAACTAACAGACAATGATGCCAAGGAAAATATAAGGTATCATTGTTAGAAGAAATTTTAATGTAAATGAGAAGAAAGAAATGCGAATAAAAAGGTAACCTGACGCAAGCAGAGATTAAACCAGCGATCTTCGAATAACGTGTTCGATGCTCTGCCACTGAGATACGGCGTCGGTAATTCCTCCGTCGACTTTATAGGGTATACATGTGCATTTAAACGTGAGAGCGTCAGTCAGTGCCGCTAGTAGCTATGACAGTGAGTGGGGAACAGTCTTTCTGCCTTTTGGTGTCACGTAGCACGTAATCTTATTACGAGCTGGCAGCAGACCAATAATCGCACTACTTTTATACTTGAAGGCCTCAAGTGCGTCAGAATGAGAACCTCGCTATAAATGAAGCAAAGAAGTGTATAAGAGCTCGTTAAGTGAGGCCCGCTGTCCTTGGCAGCAGCAAGTTATCTTTTCGTGTACTTTTCTTCCTTCACGTTTACATTGGAATTGCTTCTAATACCATTTCCGATACTTTTCTCGACATCATTGTCTGTTAGTTCTCACCGATAGCGTTCAAAAGTAGTACGTTATTAAAGCTTGTTTTGTTAAATGTGTTTAGGGAGAGGTTGGTGCCTGTACCTGGCTCCAGTTACTCCTCCTACATTACGTAATAATATGCGTTACGCACTTACGAACAGTAGAACATTATAGCATTCACACGCGAAAACAGTCTGTTGTTGGGTTGGTGAATCATCATGTAAGTAAATTTGGTGATACCTCGAGATCACTCGAAGTGCTCGCTCATCTATCTATCCTCCACCGTAGTGGTATGGTGGTGAAGGTATTCGGCTACTGAGCCGCAGGTTGCGGGATTGAATCCCGGCTGTGGTGGCTGCATTTTGGATGTAGGTGAGAATGCTGTCGGCCCGTGTGCTCAGATTTGGGTGCCCGTTAAAGTACCCTAGGTGGTGGGAATTCCCGGTGCCCTCGACTACCCTTTTTACCAGATGTGTCTGTACAAAGCAAACCATTCCAGTTTACGTCTATAATCAAGCGTAAGGAATATGCACGCAGCTCGTGGGTTTCCACAATTTTTTTTGCGAAGCTATTCCTACTGCTATTATGCAGCAGTACCATAAATTTACTGTAATGCAAATAGGAAAGTAAACATACCACGCGTGTACATTGTGGAAGACTGTCCGATGAAACAAAGCCAGCGTAAGCGCTAAATAGCCCGAAAGAATGTCAATCGCTCAATGGACTGGTTCGCCATGGAAAGCCATAAATCTTCTGTGTGCGTAAGTGAGGCTCAGTGTCAGGCAAGCAAATACAGTGCACAAAAAACCGCGCGACGAAACATACACAGCTGAGCCATACATAGTCGTCACCCCACAAATGTAGTAAAAATAAAGTTTCTCATAATACGGAAGTTCCTAATAACTGCGACACGGGTTGAAACGTACGTTAGCTCAAGGCAATCACTACGGAAGTGACCAAGTATTAGGCGCTTCTTTCATATCTTTTTTTTAATCGTTTGAACAACAGGAATCAAGAGTTTTTTTTTCTAGCTCTCCCACACCTCCGCCTTGGTTTCGGTTTGGTTGTTTTCGCACTCCAGCTTTTCTACAAGAAAAATCAAAATGCTTCGAGTGAAATCGACGGCCATCGATTTCATTCGAAGCAAGGCTTTTGTTCTTCAACTTCGAAGCTCTTTACGTGGGCCGCACTGAAACGCGGCCGAAGCGAGAAGCGTTGCCCTCAGAGGTGCAACTTGAACCCTGATGCGTTAGCGTGATTCCGAAAGCATGCAAATTGGGTCTTCCGTAGAAAGAACGAATCACAGAGGTTTCTCTCTCTTACTTTTAATTCGCCGCATTTGCATACGTTTCGCGCCATCTTGAATAATGAAAAGCACTGGAGTTCTTCCTTTGCGCAGCAGCTATTGATTATCTCTCAATAATTCGTGTTCCTTCAGCATCACAGTGTCCCTTTTTAAGCCTGAATTTAAGGTTTGACGCTTAGGCAAGTTGGTGTGCACAGTTTACATTGTTAGCTTGAGGCCATCGAAGCTTTTTTGCTTCCACTTCTTCACCGCCTAGTGACTGGCAGTAAAATATCTAGAATCTCAATACATAGGATCTCAATATATACAGTGGCGTCACTCGAACACAACAATGAAAAAGACATTCTCTTGATTCTAGTTGAAGTATTGGGTGGCTTTTTCTCTAAGGCTCATGATATGGTAAATGCTGTTACACAATATCGCTTGTAATACAGTGTAGAGTCAAGTGGCGTGAGTAAATAGCACCATCGGGTGAAGTTAGCTTGAGAGCAAACGAAAAGGAAAATCCTGCTTCGCATTCGTAGTGCACAAAATAGGTGAATCATCATCAAAACAGCAATTCCGCAAAGCAAACCATTAAGGTTTGTCTACTTGTCTTAGGGGTGTCACAAGCCTCACTATTGCGACTATCTGCACGCGCGATAACCTGCAGGTAACGACGAGTGAGCGCCACACCTGTTCGTAACTAGTGCAGTAAGCTTGTGTCGCACTTTTTCATGGTTGGCGGTACTCCAACATGCATATCTGGGTCGAGTTTGTGAACATGGTGCTGTCGCGAACTTGGTAAAAACAAATATGCTGCTGTAGCTTCTCGGAAGAGTGTATACATAACAGTGTTAGTAGGAGTATTAGTATTTGTGTTAGTTGTAGTATTTGGTCATTAAAATAGAATAGTCAATAATATGGCGTTATCGTGAGCCATTTTAGGGGCGAAGCTTCTTACGCCACGAGTCGTACGCCACGTGTTTGTGGTAGTAGCCACCTTTTGTATAGCCTTAGAATGTCCGCTGGATGGCGGTACTTGCATATCATAAATATATGATGAAAAGATGCGAGATAGCGGTAGCGAAAAGATAGATAGTGGTACTTGGAGTACTGACTACAAGTACCACTAGTATGCGATGGAATAGAGATTGCATAAGGGGCTATAGAAACCGAAAATCTGCATGGAAACAACTTCTGGTCAACCTGTGCTCCGGAAATTGGCGTTATCATGAATTCATAGCAATAGACCTTAGACCCACAATAAGTATCGTGAAGGATGAAGAAACGAAATGGTATAATTGTCTTTCTAGGGCTAAAAATAAAAAAGTGCTTTTAGATTTTTATTCTGGAAATATTGACTCAAGTTCATTTTTTCCGTGAACTCTCTTATCTCGTAGAAAATATTTCGAAAGAGCTAAAGATAGATTTTCGTCAATTATGCCACTGGACACTGTGAATATAATAGCGGGTGATCATTTCGAGGCGGTTACCTTAGCTGAGCTGGTGGAGGTAATAAGGCAATCATCGCCTTCAACACCTGGATCAGACGGGGTGGCCAGTGCAATGATAAAGGTAATATTTCAGTTTTCTCCAACTGAAATACTTAACATGGTGATATTTTCTTTGACAAAAGCTTGGATACCTGCAGAATCGGAGCTATCAAAAGTGATTTTACTTCTTAAAAAGCAGAGAATTAGATTTGCCCTAGACAATACAAGGCCGATATCACTCACGTCTGATTTGGTAAGCTAGTTAAAAGAGTTTTGAATGACCTGATGATAAAATATATTGATAATAACACCATTTGAAACCCCAACCAAATTGCTTCTCGATCTGGTTGCTCAACGTGGTGAGCGCATGTTCATTTAGAAAGCCGCATACAACTGGCTAGGCGTCGGCGTGAATACATTAGTTACTATGGACTTAGCTAAAACGTACGATAAGGTTGAGGATTCCATTTTATTGAAACGACTTGATTATAACCACTTTCCTATATCACTGCGTGTGTTTCTAAGTTTTTAGGAGGAAGAGTTTGATTGCTTTAAAGATAGGTGCTCATCAAAAAAGTTATAAGCAGACACGTAGCACACCACAGGGGCTGTCGTGCCACCAATTTTATTTAACATATTCTTAAGCTCCATTCAATCAAATTAGAAAAGTCAGTTATATGTGTATGCACACAATAATCCTTTCTTTGCGAGTAATAGGGGTCTGTAATCACTATACCAAAGTCTACAAAACTATCCCTATAAGCCAGAAGCGTTGCTCAAAAACATTCCTATGACGTTGAACGTCCATAAAAACACGCTTCGTGCGTTCTTTTTTCTGCATGCAGCCTATCAACATCTCGCTGGTGTATACTAATCATCTCATTGCACAGGCGAATTTTCTTAAATAGAGGCATCACATATAATGATTTATTACATTGGAGAAGCCATGTTGATAATCTCTAAGGCAACACGTACCATGGGGTGGTTACGGAAGCTCGCAAATCATAAAAGGGAGTTGAGAAGAGATACGCTATTAATGATATATGTTCTGTATGTGTGCCCTAATATGGAATTCACATGTGTACCGTTTTCTGGCAGTGCAACGTATAAATTGAAACCCCTAGTACTGTTGGAAAGGGAAGCGTTTCGTTAGTGCCTTGATCTTCCAATGTCTGTTGCAAACTGCGTGTTGTGTATGGAAGCTCGCATACCTACTCTGCTAAATAAATTTAGGTTATTACTGTGCAAGCATTCCTAAATGCGTACAGTTCCCACCAGAAACGCTCCTTTTATGTTTTCATTGAAGAACCAAAGTTGTTCTTCGAAGCACGTTGGTCGCGATTGCACACCCCACAAAGTATAATTGCACAAGCGATGCTATACAGCATCTGAATGTAAAAATTAAACATATTGGCCCAAAAGTAGCGTAGAGACAATGCTTAGCATACAGCTTGATTATATATTTCCTTATAACGCGAAAGAAGGGCCGCGTAAGTATTCAGAACACCAGTTAGTGAATTACCTAGCTCACCGGAGGATAAGCAATAAAATTGCGGTTGATTCATCTTTGTCACAAGAAAACTCTATGGTTGGCATTTTTCTCTCTTGACTGATCCTTTTCGATTCGACTCACATATTTTACCCCAGTATTTATAGCAGAATTATTGCCTATTGTTGTAACCTTATAAAAATGCCGTCAAGCGAATCAGCAGCAGCGATCATTACAGAATCACGATCAGTATGTTCTTAACATTGTGCCACAAAAACTTAGAACTGTTGAAACGTTTCTTTAATTATTACCAAAAAACATACAAGAACTGCATTTACTGTAGGCGCCAGGCCAACGTGAATTATATTTGAACGAAATGGTGGACTTTTTAGCAGCAGTATCCCTGAGTGGACCCATCATCCCAGCTCTGCCAAATATGAATTAGTTGACAGCGTTAAGCTTCAGAAATGCTTGTTTGCATTGTTAAATAGGCAAATTATCATTCGAAAATTTTTAAGATTTTGAGCACTTAAGGCATCGCTAGAATAAACAGTGGTGTGTATCTCGCCAGTTAGGCGTTACTTATACTAGATTGCGCTGTGCAGTTCCACAACTAAATTATTACTAGAACAAAGCTGAACTTAAGGCGTCCTCGTTGTGAATTTATCGCAACAAAATTGAAACAAGTAAACGTTTCTTTTCACTCTGTCTTCGCTATTATTATTAGAGAAAAATATTTCTACAGGCCCCATCGCAGAAGTTAGGAATTGTAGTAAATGCTAGAGTAACTTCATCACTTGGTGGCACCTCATTAGGTTACCGCCACATGGATGCAGGCTCTACTGTGTTAAACGACTACATCAAAGCAACAAAAATATTACCTTGTTAATCTATCCTCACTCAGATTCTTAGTTTGTAATTCGTAGTTATTTGTCTCAGGAAACAAAGATGGTTTGAACGCTTGCTGACGAAGCATATTTATTTATCCAAGTTTTATCTTTAAACTAACTTTTAAGATTCGTTTTGGTTTCATAATTTCATAACATTAGGCATCGTGCCGCCCGGTTCTTGGTCCGTCCCTCTTTGTGGGTGAGCGCCATCCACATGAGGTCATCATCATCACCACCACCACCACCATCATCATCATCATCAACAACAACACCCTCCTCCTCCTTATCATCATCATCATCATCATCACCCTCGTCGTCATCATCATCATCAATATTTGTGGAGTGACCCCGGCTGCTTGGAGAAAAAAACTTCCTCCATATCCAGGGAATGAATGATAAGTGGGAGAACCTCGAGAGAGGAAGATCATTTGTAAGCCGCAACACTCCCATAAATAATTAGCCCATTATATAATCAAAAAGACGAAAAACTTCGTATATTATACAAGTCAATTACTTTTATCTTTTTCTGGTTCATTTGTTGCTTTGTTTCTTCGTTTGTTACTTTGCCCCGCCACGGTAGTCTAGCGGTTAATGTACTCGGCTGCTGACCCACAGGTCGCGGGATCAAATCCCAGCTGTGGCGGCTGTATTTTCGATGAAGGCGGAAATGTTGTAGGCCCGTGTACTGAGATTTGGGTGCATGTTAAAGAACACCAGGTGGTCGAAATTTCCGGAGCCCTCCACTACGGCGTCTCTCATAATCATTTGGTGGTTTTGGGACGTAAAATCCCACTAATCAATCATCATTAGTTTATTATTTTCACTTCTTCGTTGTCATGGCGGCTGGATTGAGATGTACCTTTATTATTACGGTCTTATGGTCCGTGAAATGAAGCGAGAAAAAGTCTTGTACTGGCTGCAGTGGGAATTTGGCAAACACTAAGTCTATGCACGTCCCTCGGATCGTGGCAGGTTGCATATGGATACATCTGACTGCGTATTTGGAAAGCATATGCTGCACGATGCAGTCATTGGCGATGAGGTCCATCCGTCCATGCGTCCAACCGTGCGCCCATCCGTGCGTCCCTCCGTGCGCCCATCCGTCCATGCGTTTGTTAATGCGTCCGTTCATCCAGCTGTCTGCCTGCCTGTCTGTTTGTCTGTCCGTCAATACATCGGTCTGTCTGTCTGTCACTCACACTAGCGCCACCTGCTGAGTGAGTCATGCGACTAGGTGGCTACGAACTTGTCACAAGAGACATGCATGGATCAAGAAATTCGCATGCATTATTCGCATTTTTTCCACGTGTGTGCACTTCTTTCTCACCGAAGCTGGGTCCTTCCGCTTACCATTAGGGCACTTTCATGGTGTCAAGACAGTTCAACTAGTCTAAAAGTAAATTTTGGTGGACTGACAAGAATTTAGGAGCTTCGCTTCTAAAGAAAAGTGGCATTCGCGTGGCTCGTTCTCTACGGCGAGGGTAGTGAAAGTTATACTAAAGCAAGCGAACGCCCGAATGCGCAATATAAGGTGATCAAGCAATTTAAGTGCATAGTGCGTAGGGAAACCTGTTATGATTCTGATAGCAAGGGGATTTAGTGAAAGTAACATTATTGACTTTTGATTAGTGCACGATGGACGCTCATATAGAGTGCACACTTGAATCAACCCTCTGGATGACTTTCACCTTTGAGTCGTCTCATGTAATTCCTTAGGAGCCTTGCGAGTTTCTTCCTATAAAATATATTCATTGAGGAACAGAATATGTAAGTAACACACTTGATACGATCATCAGGGGCACTGTAACGATACCTTCAACCATACACCGAAGTTGCGACGTAGCAAGCTGTTTAGCACAGTCCATTTCTTGCTAGCATTCTTCTTCACATGCCTCCAAAATGCGGCATAGCGGCAACACACGTGAACGAGAAAGATACAACACGATGAGAGCTAACCAGTGATTGTCCTGTTGTCTTGTCCTCACCCGCCTGTGTTAGCGCTATGCCTCGTTTGAAGGATTTAACCAACTATCCCAAAAAGCCACGCTGACAAATTTCACATGTGGTTGGTTTGTCGTATATTTTTATAAAGTCCTGTTGCCACTATATTATATTTAGAACATTCAACAGGTGAATCACCTTCACATGCACAGGTGCAGATCTGGTAGCTCAAGCTATAGAATCACTATAGTGGGGGCCACGAGGCAGTGCAACGTTTTCGTGACCCAGTTCTGGCAATATGATAATGGCGCGAACGGCTCCAGGGTCCCCTCTCACGTTGATATACTACGTCAAGCGACGAAAGCGTTTCCGTGACGTCTTCTTCATTGCTGGCCTCATACGATATTCATCGGGAATTTTCAAGGAGCCTCGTGCCAGCACCCAAGCACGGCCCAAGCGCACTACATTGATCTATACCACTTTCCTTTAGTTGCATAGTTGCAGGTTGCATCTTGCCTACACTACCTGTGGCGTGAATGCATCAGTGTTTTTTGTTTGTTTTTCTGGCACAAGTCTTTTTTTATGGATACCAGTCATACTCCATTTTATTTGAAATCAGTTGAGAAAAAAGCATCTGTTGTTAGTTGCTTTATTGCCGAGCAGTTATATGCGTTACCTTCGTTGTGTACTGACCTTTTGTGCTTGTCCCTGGTCACCGATCGATCATTAGGTAACGCTTCGTCTAATGAAGAACAATAAAAAATTTAATACATTGTAGTATGGATAAAATTGACTAAGTAAATTGTTGACACGGCCTTTCACAGTCAGACGCGCTCATGAATCAGAAAGCAGTCGATTATTTAAGTCAAAAATACTGAAGTAGATTTTAAGTAACTTTATATGTAACTGAATATTAGTCTGAATTCAGTTGCTTCTTTCTGTTCACCACCTCTCAAATTAGTGCTACCTTCATTTCGATCTTTTGTGCCATACTTTTTTTTTGTTTAGATGTGATGTCGTCGGTGTGCCATGGTTTTGTGTTCTTGTTTTTTCTGCAAACCACCAGTTATTCTTAAACGGTGATGTTCCGGTCAATGTTAGAGCCACACCACTCCCAGAACTCTTCTTTTATTGAGGAAGCTTAAATAAATGTCGGGCAAGTGATGCTGCTGTACTAGTTGCGTATGTCTACATATGGCTTTTGAGTAACAGGGCTCGCAAATAAGAACAAAAGAAATCATCCAAGATCACGAGCCTCGTGTTGGGACAAAGCCAACTGTTCTGAAATCTTGGCTTTCAGCAGGGTATCGACAACGCAAAATATTAAAATTATGGCAGAGTAGGACATCCCCTCACTACGCAATTCGTCTTTCTGTGGATCAGATTGTACAGGCTACACATATGTAAGTTATTGTGTGCAGCTGATCGATGTTGCATGTGAATGATAACGATTAATATTTATGGCTGAGCACATTGCAGTGTGTGGGAAGCCTTGAATCGCCCAGTTGTTCTGCAACTATAGCTTTGCGTGATGACAGACTGTTATGTTAATCTTCTGGGTTCTTTACGGGGTCTTTCTGCAAATGAGCTTTAAGCACCATTGGGGCTTTTCGGTTGTCACGAAGAGTGCCAGGATTAAAATCATATTCAATCCTGGGTAGTTTTTTGTTTATTTTTCGTATGTGCTCGTTAGCCAGCAACGGTTACGCTGACGGCAACTTCGACAGAATATATACTCTACTTGCACACAGAGTAACTAGGCTGGAATCCAATTTCATGCTAGGCATACTTTCCTCATCTTATTTTTTTATGTCTATCGGCTGCTTTTTCACGTCTATCCGTTATGCCGCTGACGACAACGGCAATGACGACGTTGCTCAACGCAGGATTGAGCGCCTTAAAGAGCTGCGCTCTGAGTTTTTCAGACTTCAAGATCCACGGCGTGCACCCCAGGGCGCTGTCTCGCACGAAAGATTACGTGATATTTTGTTCTCATTATTTCATGAGCGCATAAGCGAACGAGCAGAAACAATCGATGGAAGCGGCAGACATAAGCAAATCGTATCAAACCCCCCCGGCTACGCACATTTTCGAGCTGAGCGCAGGAAATCGTGGTCTTGACGAAACTCTCTGGTGGGTGGCATCCATCTTTTCCACCAAGTATACACAAGGTAAAAAAGACAAAACATGGTAGTCTCGTTCAAAACCTTGGATAAGCTTTGATACAGCAACGCGCACAGACTGATGCTCGAAACTCGGCTGCGGCGTGCGATGTGTGTGAGCCTGCTTCCATGATTACAGTGCTGCACTTCCGCAACGTTTCCTTATCCTAGATGCTGGGTGCGTAACAATGCCGTCTATGGCAGCAGTATTCCTCGAGAGTACAGATATTTCCCTAGTTAAGAGGTTTCCACGATGCCTATGACTGCTCTTATTTCTTTCTTTCCGAATATACTTACTGTAAAACCAGTGTACTGCACTTGTGCGTGCACATTGGGTATTTCGTCTGTGCATGTTTTGTCTGCATAAAAGGGACATATAATATGAGCGCCCCTGAGAATTGCGTTCACCATTTCTTAAAAAAAAAAACATGTAATGGCCACGCCAACGCTTAGCCCTTTTTTCATTGCTTCGAAAAGGTTGAACTTATACAGCTGCAGAATAATATAAGAATTGAATACGGGAGGTTGTAAGAAAACCCGCTAAGGCGTCTCCATGCTTTGGACTTCGTACTTTTTCAGCACGTAATCTCACCGTCAAGTAATTGGGCACTTGAGCTTTTAAAACTATATTACTAATTAGAAAAAAATATACTGTCTCTGTAATTACTGTTCGTTAAAAAGGGGCGTCGCTCTGAAAGCTACTGCAGATTTTTTAGAGCAAAATCAGTTATAAGATCACAACTCGGGTCACGCGCGGCACTGTAGTCATCCGCCACCGCCGCCACCAGCGCTGTCGGTGCCCATAAACGCTATCTCCCGAAATAAGAAAAAAAATATTACCAAGAAGACAGTTGGGCTTGAATCCAGATCCACTATGTGCCAATGCAGTATTCTACCACTGAGACACGCCGGTTCTTGTGATTTGTTCACAACCTAAAAAAAGTAAACGCAAGTAGTCGCGTTAATGAGTAATAAACCATTTTAGAACAGCATGAAAACACAACCCGTCGTCACACAATGCGAGTAACGTAACGAGTGGGTCGTCCCATGCTCGAACCCATTACAATAGCTTGTACTTGATCACCTAATAATTGTGGGGCATGCCCACTTCAGGCATAATTTCTCCTCGGCGTCAGCCACTGCATGAACACTTGGCACATAATTTTTTTAAGTGTTTAGTGGATACCGCTCTTCTCAGAAGAATGACAAAAAATAGCATAGACAATGCCAGCCTACGACACGTATATTACGATTATTATTGCTTTATTGGGTACCCAGCAAGTTTGCTTACAGCAGTTACCCGATGAGTGTTTAAGAAAGGCTTGGAAAGGCTTGGAAAGGCAACTCTTATAGCTTTCGCTGTGACTGTGCTGTGCCTTCCGCGCAGGCCTGGCGTTTTTTTTTTAAATATGACTTCATATGACTTCATGCTGGGTACGCAAACCTGGAACTTCGAAGCCGGAAGCTGCCCACTGCATCAGAAATGCCTGATCAGACGACCGAGCAAGGCACCACCCTGCAAAGCACGGCCCATTCTCAACTGGTCATCGTACCTACTACCCAGCACCTCCACCAATTTGCAAGGGAGTTTAATAGCTACGCCAGGTAGTAGGCAGGCAGCCGGTACGGACAGAAATGCTCGAGCTGTCCAGCGTCTACAGCTCGTGCACCCACTCGCGCTTCGCACTCAGAAACAGATGGTCCCACTAGGCAGTGCCTTGTGAATTCCCCACTACACAAGCATTATCGTGGAACTATAGGATTCTTGCAATGGAACCTGGCTGCACTTATTAGCCCCAAGAACGAGCCCCGACGTCGCTGCTATGTGATGTGACGACTCTGCAAGGACTCGCCCGCACTGCCAGCGTTTTTCGCCCCTTTTTGCACCAATTGTGTGTCCGCTCTTTAGCGACGCGAATGGCATTATCTCTCAATTTTGTGATGCAAACCTTTCAAGGCACGCGCTGGGAGGTTTTATAAATAATGGAAGTTATTTAGGCTGTGCAAAATCTTAATAATATAGCTCAGCATAAGCAAACTACAACCCGAACGGGAAATTCACTTTGAAAATCATGATGCAAAACAACATGACATTTGTTGTGTTTTGTGTCTACTCCGAAAATTCGCTAATATGAAAATAAACTAACAGGGTTTTACTTGAATACAACTAGGCATTGACGTTAGGGTTAAAATATGTGTGCAACTAGTAACAAATGAAAATCGAACCTGTCCGTTTCATTGACTGCATTGCCACTTAAGAATGTTTCGACTGCCTCTGCAAAAAATCTACGTGATTTGACTGAATGGCACAATCTTCAACGAGAGCCTTCCCACTAATCTATCGAAAACAATCACTTAACATATAATGAATATTAGACCAAATAACGCAGCTGCAAACACAGCAATTTCGGAAATGCTGCCTGCTCCATTTACTTAGATTTTATGCGTAGATTTCTTCTCAACAGTCACCGGAAATAATCTAAAGTCGTAAACCGCAATTTGCGTGAAATGCTGATTCGATCTACTGGCACGTCACAGAGGGTAATGTTCAGTTCAGGTGCGAGCACAGCGGATATCAACGTTTGCAAAAAAAATGACGTTGTCGAAATGAACTTTTTCGGTGGTGCACATAGCTATAGCGACGTGGTCCGCGTACTATTATAAATGTCAATTGCATCACTGAGGTGACGACTTATTTCACACGCCATGTCCACCTACAGGCAGACATGGCGTGTGAGATCAGTCAAGTGTGAGATCAAGGTTGATAAGCTGAAAAGAAAACCAATTTACGTGTTACCCATTTTAAGGTGCTGAAAAGCACACAGCAGCGATGATGCAGCACGATGAGACAATCTGACAGCAATACGAGTTTCTGCACTTAAGCTTAACTACACCTCACATCAATAATTTCGGTGCAACTCAACACTGACACTGATGCGAGAAATGCGTGAAAACAAAAGAACATGGTCACTGAGCAAGTACAAGAAAAAACTGGCACAACATTCTAGAGTGAGCGCATTCAAAAATTTTGGGAGACTCACTACTGCACTCGAACGTGGTCTTGGCACACCGGCAAAAAAGACTCCGTAGATACGCCGATGCGTCCGACACAATTCATCGAAGTGCAGACAAAATAAAATCATCCGTGAACAACTTAACCTAATGATGAAAAAGAAATATGGTGTCTCGAAGGTTAAAACTATGACATGACTATGCGGCAATTATTTTACTGCGTCTCAGCAGAAACTTGTTCTTGCTTTTCACCCCCGTCGGCGGCCAAGGCCGGGAATCCTCATCCACAGCGCGGGTAGCGCTGCATAAGCAAAAGTAAACCTTTTTATTTGTTTCAACATGAACATCATTGATGCTGGTTTTGTCATTCATCTGCAGCTTGAAACAAGCAAAAATCAAATGGAAACAACGGAACAACGGGCTAAGCAAGCGCATGTTATGTATGCGCGCAATGGCGGCCGTTGAGGTGTCTTTGCAGTGACGTCACCTAGACATCCCACCAGGTGGCGCAACACCAACTTCTCGTGTCTATTACGTATGTATTCGCTATCGTCGGCAAATATGAGTCTAATATAATAAAAATAGCTTACACACTGATTATAAAAGAAAGCATGCAAAATTGTTCTGAAAATTTAAATGTGGAAACTGAAACCTCTTGTACCGATAAAGGCATCAAGCTGGATTGCACCGTGTTCAACAGGTAAAACTTCAAAGGCTTTTGACAACAATGTTGTTGGTACACCCTTATGCAGGCAACGATGAAACCTGCCGAAGTGAAATGACAAAAGACGTCGTTAAAACATCCCATTGTCATATCAAGCTGCACTGGTTTTTCTTTCGGGCACAACTACAACGCCAATGACACTTGTGAGGAAACGCAACCTTCGCCTAAAAGCTGTCACACAGCATTTAGCATGTTCCTGTCCTCGTAGCGTATGATAGATTTTTCAAGATGACTTTAAGGCATATAAAATGAAATTAAACACCAAACCAACTTTTCGAATGGGTGCTTCAGCATGGCAGCAATCAACATGTTTTCACTCCGCACACTTGTAAATTTCACGTTACAACAATATGTAAATCCCACGTCGCTGGGGCTTGGTTTTGATATATATCTGTAGGCTGTAGGTATTAACGGTAGAATACATGACCCAATTTCAGCTAGACAGCATTATTTTGCTGTCACAAACATAACAGACAGCGCCAGTAGCCAAAGGAATTAGGGAAGAGAACTTCTGACTACAGTATATAGTAAATGTATGCGTAAAATGCGCGCATCCTCCCTCTCTTCTCCTCAACATATCTGTGCTTGAGGGAACGTGGGAAAAGTTTTATGGTGACTGTAGACGGTGCTGTCGCCCAACAACCTAATTTGAATATTTCCGTATTAGCGTGCGCAGGACCACCGGTACAGCAGCGGGGGCACACAGGCGTTGATGTAATAGGCTGACACGTTAATGCTCTGCTGCCAGGTTTGCTTTACGTAAGCATCCTTTTCGTTTCGTACTTTCGTGAAGCACTGGGCACCCAGCAGAGTGAAAATGCAATCGCGTTAAAATTTGCCTATACGAGTGCATGCAAATTAGTTAACTGGCCAGACGCTCGACACAAGGTTACGCGTGATGTGCACACGCGATGCATGGTTCCTGCAATGTTGGCAAACTTAAGCTTCACACTCGCTTGACGAACTTCCTTTCGGGTGCGTCCGTCACGGAGCACTAGCCAGAATAGCGCAAGTACTGCACTAAACAAGCGGCACCTGGGAGCAGACCGTGCAGAAAACTAGCACAAACTGAAAACTCGTGAAAATAGGCACAGTTGAGCAAAGACAGGACGACATGAGATATTCTAGCACGGAAGAGCACATGTTCTAAACCTTATTACACATGTTCATCTGTTACATGTTGTTTCGGGAAAGTGATGGAGAGGATGATTTTGACTCGTCTAGAGTGGTACCTGGAGCGCCACGAGGTATACCCTCATGCTATGACGGGCTTTCGGCGTGGGAGGTCCGCAATTGATAACGTTATAGACCTGGTCTCATCTGTTCAGCATCAAAAAAGACTAAAACGTTTATCTGCGGCGTTGTTCTTTGACGTGAAAGGTGCATACGATAACGTATCACATGAAGCCATTCTGGATGTCATGGAAAATGTTGGATTAGGGGGTCGGGTATACCAATGGATCCACAGCTATCTGGAAGGCAGAACTTTCTTTGTACAGACGGAGAATGACACAACAACGCACCATTGCAACCGTCGAGGTGTGCCTCAAGGCGGCGTTCTTAGCCCCACACTTTTCAATCTAGCGCTACTCGGCCTGGTTGACGCGCTTCCAGAATCTGTCCATCTATCAATATATGCAGATGACATCTGCATCTGGGCGTCAGGCGTAACACGCCTTCATTTGCGTGCCCGGCTTCAGAGAGCGGCAAAAATAGCGACAAAGTACCTGGAAGAACGGGGACTAGAGCTGTCGTCAGGGAAATGCTCGCTTATAGCATTCACGCATAAGGCTATGAGCCCATATGTTATTAAAATTAACGGACAGACGATCAACTACGTGAAGACCCACCGATTCCTCGGAGTCATAGTTGATCGCGACCTCTCCTGGAGCCCTCACATCGCCCACATGAAAACTAAACTCACCATGATCACCCACGTACTGAGGTTCCTTGCTGGAAAACGTGGGGTGCATCGGTACAAGCAATGCTCCAACTCTACACTGTTCTGTTCTTGGGTTATATGCGATACAGCTTACCTGTGCTTTGCGGGATCCGAAGAACAAACTTGGGCGTCCTCCAGTCGATCCAAGCCCAAGCCCTGAGGATATGCCTTGGTCTCCCGAGATGCGCGTCTACGGCAGCGACAGTCATCATTGCGCGTGATTATCCAGTCAACGCATACATCCACGTAGACGCTTTGAGAATGCACATAAGACATTTCGCTCGGCTTCCATCTCATCACCTAGCCTCACTTCGAACTTCCAGGCCCCACTCAGCGTTCAGCGCAACTGTAGCTCAGCATTGCGCAGTGCTTCCATTGCACTTCACGCATGCAGCACAGCCGCCGATACCATTATGGTGCCTACACCCACTCAAAGCCTTTCTCGCAATTCCTGGCATCCAAAATAAGAAAAAATCGTCGCATCTAGCCCTGAAACAGGCCACATTACTTTTCCTGCAAGAGAAGCACAACGGACGCCTTCACATTTACACGGATGGCTCGGTGTCCTCAGTAAGCTCTGCAGGGGCAGTGGTTATTCCCGCGAGGAACATCACAATTAAATTCATGACATCGCATTTGACGTCGTCGACAGCTGCAGAACTTGCAGCCATACGTGCAGCTCTGGAGTTTATAGTGAAAGAACCTTCGGGAATTTGGTCGATCTTCTCGGACTCGAAGGCATCTCTTCAATGTCTTATATCACCCTTTCTCCATGGACCTAATGAACAGTTAGTAGCTGAAATAAGGCTTCTTCATCACCAAGCAACCGAAAAACAGCACAGCATAGTGTATCAGTAGATACCAGGCCATTGCGGTATATATGGCAATGACCGCGCAGATGAGGCCGCTAGATCTGCACACGATGGTACCCAATACACAGCCATCCCGTTCTCAAGAACCGACGCAGCTACAAGACTTCGTTCGCTTGCACGTGCCCTCAAACTGGTACAGTGCACCTCAACAGACTTCACAAACGCGTGCTTGCACAACAACTTGCATCCCGATTTGCAGCTTCGTCTTCCCTCAAGGATAGCTGAGGAGACTCTTCTATGCAGCCTGTGGCTTGGAGTGGCCTTCACAAACGCATACTCTTTTCTCATTGGAATGGCCAGCTCTCCTACATGCACTTACTGCAGTTGCGAAGAAACCATCGCGCACCTTCTGTGTGAGTGCACCCATTTCAACGTGCAAAGACAAGAACTCACTGCAGCTCTGGATAGACTAGACAATCGGCCTTTGTCGGAACAAAGGATTCTGGGTCATTGGCCAAGCCCATCCTCAGCCCAGAAGGCTTTGAAAGCTTTGCTGCGCTTTTTGCGGACAACTGGCCTCAGAGACAGACTTTAGTGTCTTATACTCTTTGATGTTGCCTTTCCTCTGTCGCATTTTTTTTTTGTAATTTCTCCCTCTCTTCGCAACATTTCTTTTTAACACCTATCATTCCCCTCACCCCTTTCCCCAGCACAGGGTAGCCAGCCGGTCTAAGAACTGGCTAACCTTCCTGTCTTTCCGCTTAAACTTTCTTCCTCCTCCTCCTTCATCTGTTACATCTTTCCCAGAATAAAATATCTAGTTTATAAAGCAACCATTGCGCTGAACAATTAGGGTTGTGATGAGTTGAGTGTCATTAGGTGCGGTGGTATGAAATTCATTTTTGCATGACAGGGCTTTGATTATTGATACTTGCTTTGTGATCACTGTGATATGCGTTCATGGTCGTTATCGCTGGAAACGTCAACTTCGACGAAAAGCACAAAAAATACTATTAGTAATTTTGCAAATACCACTGCAGCTGAAGTTCGATTTTCTGCTCATGCTTTGTTGTTAAGAATGAGCAACAAAGGCAACCATGCATCGCATTTTTTGGCGGGAGTGATTTATAAGTGAATAAAAACAGCGTACGCAATCTTCTCAGTATAAAATATTGAAATAAAGAGTCGTTCCGGAAAGGAACGCTCAGGGAAGCCGAACCCGAAAACGGGGTATAACTCTTAGACAGCTTTACACAAAAACTAGCACAGTCAAATACGTTCCCTTTTTCTTGCATGCTACTTATATAGTTCTGCACATGTTTCGCTAGAAACGTATAAACACTTTTCATGTTGCAGAAGTGGTGACTTGGCGACAAAGATAATACAACACGACGATCTAACATAGGCGTAAATAAAGTTCTCGCTTGCCTGTTTTTTTCTTGTTCTATACGGACCTCACCGAAACTCTCTCTATCCTTCCTCGGTTCTTAATATTGGCCAAACGGCGAGCGAGTCACTCCCGAACCGATCTTTGTGCTTCTGCAGCACAGGGCTCTCGTTATTGCAGCACTGTGTGCGACCTCCGGGGCGTCTGTTATAACGTCCGGGATGGCAACACCCGTTCCGGTATTTGCAGCAAGCTGCCGCCACTCAGAACGAATAAAGGAAATAAAGAAAGGAAAAAGAAACTGAAGCTGGCAAAGAAGTTCGGAGTGCGGGGGCGAGACTAAATTTTATTTTGAAATACATCACCAGATTTTTGCCTGGAGCTTCGTTGTCTGTTGCTACTTTTTTTTTGTCCGTTGCGCCACCTCCTTTTTACGGCTGTAATTTTCACGGCACTGCAATTCAGGGTATACGCAACAGCGCCCGATTTAGTGAAACGATTGTATGTGGCTTCGCGGTGAGAAAATTTTCGCCGAAAGCTCTGTGCTGACATAGTTAAGACCTCGTGATAGGATCGAAGAAATATTGGTGTGTGTTATTTAGTTAGTGACTATTGTTTTCAAGACATCAAAGTGTTCACTTCATTGGTGCTTGCAATCGTGCTAACCACGACGATCGAAAAAAAGATTTTAGTTTGAAAGCCAGACAGAAATAGCAAGCAGGTGATCGGGAGTTACGTAATGAAGTGACAGCTCACCCTCACCTTCTTTTAAAACATTGCCTTTGAAAATCACGTTACGATTTTTTATTTTTTTCCTCCTTGTCTATCTGGACTCATCGACGCATCTGCAGAAGCATTTTCTTCGCTTTTGACACTCTCCTTTATGGTTCGGTGGAAATAAATTGTTTAATGCAACTGCACTTATTATTGCGTTCTATGTCTAAACATATAAGCATAGCTCTGTCTTATAAATCAATAAATATATATATATATATATATATATATATATATATATATATATACATATATATATGTGTGTGTGTGTGTGTGTGTGTGTGTGTGTGTGTGTGTGTGTGTGTGTGTGTGTGTGTGTGTGTGTGTGTGTGTGTGTGTGTGAAACCTCTCGAATAGAACTATTACCTCCTTTTTATTTCAGATTTGTTTTTATTGAGGTTTCATAATATCCTCTTGCCCACGCGCAACAAAGATGGCTCTCGCCGCAGCAGTGTCGGTTACGCTCTTCGGCTGTTTACCCGAAGGTCATTGATTCCATCAAGGCCACGGTGATTGTATTTCGGGGAAGGCGAAATGGCAACGGCCCGTATACTGCGCAATATCAGTGCACTTTAATGAACACCAGAAGGTCGAAATTTCCTGAGCTCTTCGCTAAGGCGTCTCTCATAAGCCCATCGTAGTTTCGGGATGTAAAACCCCAACTAATATATTAAACATTAAGGTTGGCTGGGCTAAACATTTCGTGTGGTTCTTTCAAAAACATACTGTAGTTGCTAGGTGCTTGGACCATCAAAGAGGACCTGGTGCCACGAGCGCTCAGCGCACAGTTGGAGTGTGGTTTTGAAAGTTGCTTCCAGAATAGACGCGTATTTGCATTTGTGGTTTATGCTAATCGACTTTTGATATGACTCAAATACATTCAACTATCACGCTGAAATCTGCGTAACCAGATACGCAACAAATAGTCAACAGGAAATTAGAGATGTTATGTCATGGTCTCAAAAAGGAGACAAATTCAAACTCGCTCACGAAGAGAGAGAAAAATATCGAGCGCTTTCCTTGTGCCAACGTTCAGTATGAACCACAACGATGAGAACCTGACGTCTGTAATAAAAAAAATCATCAATTTTTCCTAATTTGAGAGCGTCGGTATGCGGTCCTGCAGGATCCCAGTTTTAGACGTGCCGCCGTTCGAAAAAGTCGTATTGCAGAGCTCGAGCGAAGCAGAATGGACCTTATTTTTTTACCATTGATGCTACATAGAAGATGATTTCACCGAAATCCATAAGCTTCGATCAGTGCTCTCTACGATAATGATTTAAATCGGCATTGCAGTGTTCTCATCGTTATTTAAGCACAATCAAAGCGTTACAACTTCGCCCTTCCTGTATTTCAATGTCGAGCTTTAAAGCGAAATTTGCTGACTCTATTTTAGCACCTCTTAGGGACTCTTTTAGTTAGACTCCTTTTTAACACCTCTGAGTCCATGCGTCGTTTCTTTATATTTTTGTATTCCCCTTTTGGATTAGCATTACTTTTCGGGTCATTCATTTTATGAAAACCTTTTTTTAATAAAATAATGAAATAGGAGAGGATGGTGTCATTATGGTGGCACCGGCTACTCCTTTTCTCTTAGAGGGCAAGATATGCCATAAGGTCAACAAAAAGGACACAAAATGCGAGTCTGTACAACATACGTTATGAAAGTACACATTAACGAAACTTCACAGGTCAGTTCACATACAGTTATGGGTTCATATGTTCCACACACAAGGTCAGTTCTCCTTACATGACAGCTCATATTCGCCTAATAAATACACATGTACACAATTTCCACATACAAGGTCAGTTCACACTGAGAAAGATGATTAGACATATTAAACACACTATATAAATATTACATACTTCCTTTTGCATGAAGACGACATCACATATGGTCAATATTTCCACAAAATATTTGATTCCACAAAAAACGTTTTGAAGGCAACAAGTGCTCTTTTCTGAAGACCTGCAGTTAGCCATGTACCAACTATTTTCGTCACTGTGAAGGGCCTCCTATCTAAGAGTTGCATACTTCATTGTAGTACATGTCTTTGTGTTTCATATTTCTGGCACGCCAGAAGCAGGTGAGGTTCGTCAAGGTGGCCACAGGAGCACTCTGTATACTAGGCACACGCTTTATCCTGTGTAGGAAGTGTCGCGTAAATGCTGTACCAAGCCGTAGGCGGGGGATTAATGTTTCCAATCTTCTATTTTCTCATAACTCTGATGGGATGCTTAGTTTTATGCAAGGGTCTATTAAGTATAAGTGAGAACTTTTAGATTTTTTGGTGAACCATTTGTCTTTGATGACACTACAGGTTAGCTGTCTGAGAAGTAAACGCATTTCAGTGTGTGAAATCGGCAGAACGAATCTCCCTTCGTTATTGTGGGCCCTATTGGCCGCGGCATCCGCTGTAGTGTTTCCTGAAATGCTGCAGTGACCTGGTATCAATTGAAACTCGATCACGTGATTCATTTTTCTTCCTTTTGCGTGCTTTTCTAAAGTCTCATATAACAAGGGAGCGTTCTGAAACACGTTTTTATCACTTTGCAGCGACGCTATAGAGCAAGTTTCGAATCGCTAAAAATCATCCATTTTAAATGCGAAGCATTTCTTCGCAAACTTCGGCACCTTTGAGCGTATCTATCTATCTATCTATCTATCTATCTATCTATCTATCTATCTATCTATCTATCTATCTATCTATCTATCTATCTATCTATCTATCTATCTATCTATCTATCTATCTATCTATCTATCTATCTATCTATCTATCTATCTATCTATCTATCTATCTATCTATCTATCTATCTATCTAGCCGCCTACGACTTTTTGCTCTCCTGGCGGTTTCGATAATGGTATCAATACCAAACTTGGTATGGCATAAAATGACCGTATAAAGAACATATTTGACTAGTCTTAAGATGAAAATCATGATATGTATGTCATGATTGTCATCATTTACATTTAATGGTCCGGCAGCTCTTGCGGTAGTTTCGTTCACATGGCATGTTGCAAAACTGGTATGGTATGGCATGATTGCATGGCGAACACAAGCGACAAACCCTAACATGAAAATCATGATATGCGTGTCATGTAACAACATGAGTACATGCCACGCTCATGATGCCTCGCCGCCGTTTCGCTAGCTTCACTTACACCAAATTTGGTATTACGGGACGTGAATGGATGATGAAGGTGTGATACTGGTGCAAACATGATAAACATGAGATGCGTGTCATATAACAACATGACTACACGCTATGCTCATGATGTGCTCACGGCCGTTTCGCCAAATTCACTTGTACCAAACACGATATTACGCGACGTGAACGGATGACATAGGTAAATGACAGATCCAAACATGATAATCACGACATGCGTGAGTCATGTAACATGACTACATGCCACACTGATCATACGCCCGCGGCCGTTTCGCTAGCTTCACATATGCAAAGTTTGGTTTTACGTGACGCCAATGGATGACCAAGGTATGTGACTAGTGCAAACATGATAATCATGATATGCATGTCAAGTGAGAACATGACTACATGCCTGCATGACTACATGACTACATGACCTACATGACTACAGTCAAGGTGCCAATGCATTTCGACGTAACGCGGTACGCTTGCTCACCGACGTTCATTTCGTCGCTTCACGCTAGCGTTGCCACGCCAGGCGCCGGTCCTGCCACACACTCGCAGGCGCGCGTCGCGCTGCGTTGCTTTAACGCATGGGAGTTTCAGCGCGTCCGGCTTCCCTCTGTCACGAAAAGAGGGAGACGCAGTGTTGTCTGGGTAATGCATCAGCGCAAAATGCAGCAGGTTGCATTTCGCGCCGGTTGCCGTCGCGCCTGCCGTCAGACTGTAGAGTGCTCGCGTTTTGCTAACGTAGCGTTGCTGTGCCCAGCATGCGTGCACGTCAATGCTACATTAGAGCATATTGGGCCCTTTATGATGCGCTCGCGGCCGTTTTGCAAGATCCATACACATATCAACTTTGGTGAAGTCAATAGATTACGAAATATATGACTGGTGCAAACATGATAATTCTGACACGCGTGTCATGTAAGAACATAATAACATATCACACTCATAGTGTACTCGCGGCTGTTTCGCTAGCTCCACATATACTAAATTTGGTCACGTGACGTGAGTAGGCGACGAAGGTAAATCACACATCCAAGCATGATAATCATGACGCGGAAGTCATGTACTGCATCATTTACCTCCACCTCGTAACTTTGTGCTGATTTTAAAGTGTCATGTCAACATTTCTCATTCGTGCTTCGAATGTCATCGATTCCCACTGTAGACTCAAAGTCATGTGCCGAATAACGAACGGCACATAGGCGGCGCGCTCCTGCGTACTGACTAAAATCTTGTCTATAGGAAGTGCAGCAATAAAAAATAAACGTGACATCCGCGCGGCACAGGAGTCACGCATACAGCCGCTAAGAACAGGCGCAAGAAGGAAAAAAAAAAGAAAAGAAGGGAAGAGCCCCCGTCTCCGTCACACCAACCTGGCGCCAGGAGCCGGCATGAACTTACGCAGAACCGTTTAGCCACAAGTGTGGGAGCGAAAAAAAAAAGAAACGCTGTCCCCCCCCTCCCCCCACTGCCGTCGCCACGCCAGCTGGGCGCCACCCGTCACCTGCATGCCATGGCATTTGTGCGTCGCCGTTTCGTCCCGCTGTCTTGTGATGGTCGTTTTTTCTAGAAGAAGGTCTTAGACGGAAACATTTTCCAATGCTACATGGCACACCTTATTCAAAATATGATACATCTCTCTGCATTTGGGCCAACACTGGGATGTGCAGTCCCATTGTTACTCTTTTGACTTCAATAAAAGAGTACAAGCAACTTTCCGTTCATCAGTTGTCGAGGTATGACACTGTGTCATGCACTAAATAAAAGAGTACTAGTGCATGCGTGACAGCTTTCTGAAACACTGGCCTATGTATGTTGATGCTCATGTTCTACCAAACAAGTGGAACTGATGCTTTTAGGAAAGCATGGCAAAAAAAAAACCCAAGGCCGCGAGACAGAAAAAGATCAAAATAGAAAATCTATTGGTCGATCCTTGATTAGTGGTTCCGTAATTTGATGATGAACATCAAGTACAGAAGTCAAAAGTCAGGTGCAGAAGTCAGCAGGAAAGCCCCGCCACGGTGGTCTCGTAGCTAAGGTACTCGACTGCTCACCGCAGGTCACGGGTTCGAATCCCGGCTGCGGCGGCTGCATTTCCAATGGAGGCGGATATGTTGAAGGCCCATGTGCTCAGATTTGGGTGCACGTTAAAAAACCCCTGGTGGTCGAAATTTCCGGAGCCCTCCACTACAGTGTCTCTAATAATCATATGGTGGTTTTTGGGCGTTAAACCCCACATATCAATCAATCTATCGAAGTCAGCAGGAAAGCGTGTGTCACCGACATTTGTCCACTCTTTTGAATATTAAGTACAGTTCTCATATTTCAGCATAAATTTGAAACAGTGAACCACGACCCAGACAACCAGTGTACTGCTGTGGAGATAATGTACCAGCTATAAAAATCCCCGTTTTCTAAAGAGCAACTGCCAGCATTGAGAATATGTATTTTGAGGTTCGTTCTGCACCATTTCTTGACCCCAACTGCACGCCGACGTTCGCAAAAGAGATGTGCAGAGGCATTATTTATTTGGAGGGAGACTGACCTGTCCGTCGCTAATTTGTGCACGTCATACTTGACCTTGGCGCGCGTTTGGGCATTCACTTGAACAGCAATGTGATGCTGAATAAAGGTAAGAGTAGCCACTCCCCATAAATAAGGTCAGTTAAAGACTGAGAATGAGTAAAAAGTACTCTATATAGCGAAATAATTCGTATAAATTCTAATTGCAGAAATACGTAATCGTTGAAATGCTAAAAAGGTGCTGCTGCCCCAGCATGCAGCTCGCGGCAGTTCGCGCGTACGAAATTCAAATGTAAAAGTAGGCACGCTAAAATACCCATGCAACGTTTATGTGCGAAAGCGCATTGTCTTCAAACACCTGAGAATAGGCTGCTGTCACTGACACGCGTGTACCTACCGACACAAATCAGCCAAATTTCTCACAGCACACGCACGTGCGAGAAACGTACGCAGGTTTCGACAGCCGAACACAGCCTCGTCCGCGGATGTCGGTGAGCGTAACACCCGCAGTTCACTGGGAAGCACTAAAACAACGCACAAACACACGTTAATTGTTCTTGCGGCACGGCTCACAATGAACCGAAGTCAGAGCCAAAAGCGCTCACCGTGGTTGTCTCGAATTCATGAAGCCGTACAAACTATTCGCTGATCAAATGCATGCACATGGCACAAAAACAGTTAAAGGTTCCAAAGACGGTTTGCAAAAACTCACTTGTTAGATATATACCCCGCAAAAAGACTCGCCGTCTGCGGTGGCGCTGTGGTGAAATGGGTAGAAGATCTGCTTCACGTGCACGCGGTCCCGAGTTCGATTCCAGGGCAGTGCTTTGCATGTTAAACTCGCAAATAAAGGTGATTCTGATACTAATGGTTTCCTAATTACCTGTAGACATAATATCCGCCACATTATCGGCGAGAAACCGCTCCGAAGGGCGTAAAATATTCCATTTGTTCCACCGCCGCATCAAGGCCGGGCCGCCTACGGAAAGTCAGGCCTAACCGCAGACCGTATCTTGCGAGAAAAAAATTGCCATAAAATCCCGGCTAATCTCTGTGCCGGCTATTCTGAAGGCCACTTTAAGTCTGGCCAGTTTGTCTGCAATGCGGCTACGTAGCCGCCTAGAAGCGGCAATAATTTGACATGATTTCCTGCCTGCGGGCGTGTAGTCTAGACAGGATTTGACTTGGAGTGTACGATGGATCTGCCATTTTTTTTAATTAGACAAACCAAGTGAAAACTCACCCCTGCATTTCCAGGTGCGCTCTAAAACTTGGTTATGGTGAGCGTTATTTCAAACCACAGACACGCTGCTTCTCATGGCAACTCCTCATTTAATCGCTCATTCTCGAGTGGTCCCTCCAAATAGAGGCACAAAAAATCGAGAATTGGTGTGAATATAATTGCTTCTTACGATGTATATATTTTTTCTTGGACGTATTTTTACGATACTTCACTTTATTTATGTTATATTTCCTAGGAAAAAAAACGTTTTTGGCAAAAAATGACTTTTCTTCACATTATCAAGAACAATTCAATGGCCACCTTAAATTTCTACGCTTCATATCACACTGCACGCACGTATGTTAGGTGTCCCACTACGGTGAATTTAGAACGCTCGCATTCAGCGATCTGTCAAATTAACATTAACTGACTTGGTTGGTTGTTGATGCTGTTCGTTTTTCAATACTACCCGCTAACTTTAACTGGTGTGAGTATTACACCACTTTTTATTTCGCTGTAGAATAAGTTTTTACGCGAGAACAATGCCAAATGTGTGACGTTTTTAGACGGGAAATTTGCGTTTCTTTACTTACTTTAGGGTGCCCATTGCTCTTCACACCAAGGGTGGTAGCCGACAATGTGTGTTATTATTTCCTTCAAGCGAGAGAAGATGGCTTGCCGATGTCTTCTGCCGCCACCTCAAAATTTTCAACGAAACCTAATGAGCAGAAATTTTCCGAGGAGACCGTGAGTAAAAAAATCGGCAGATCCAATGTTCCTGGGAATCGACGTTATGCGAAGCATGCGGAGGAAAGGAGATCGTGTTGTAATTTCTTTATTGAGGAACATGCCATGAAATAACACTGAATATATGTAGTAATGTTGCACGCACGGACATATGTTGAAGAGTTGTAGATGTTTATATAACCAGTTGTTTGCACTTGCGCAACGATGTCTACTGGAAGATTCGTATTAGCAACATTAGGAGCTGATATGAAGAGCTGATGCTCGCTAGGATACTGGCTCTGAACACTGCTGCATAAATCAACTTCAGCGCATGGCAACTAACCACAATCAACCTTAACCCGACGTGTCGGCTGTATCCAAGGAGTACATATGTAAGGTTTGTAATATTGGGTAGGCAGCACTGCAACCACTATTGACGTTTCACGAAGATTAGCGTCTATTTGAAATGTAGTTCCGACACCTCAAGTAGCTCTGTGGCAAAATTCATCATATCCACGCACAATGCTTGGGTTCGATTCAAGCTGGGACCTTGACATTTATTCTTTTCATTCGTCGGGTCGGCGGTAGCGCTGTCGGGTTTTCTTAACGCTCGCTCGATAAAATTGGTCATGTGCTTTCTCGTCATTCCTGGGTAAATATTACGTGTCAATCACCTGTGGCACATATCCGCATACCAGTGGCGCACGACGGGATTGTGGCATTATTGATGTTTTGACAAGAACGTCGTATTCGTCAAACCATCTTACCCTCCCATGCTAATTTTGGTTCACGTCAAGTTGATAGATAGATAGATAGATAGATAGATAGATAGATAGATAGATAGATAGATAGATAGATAGATAGATAGATAGATAGATAGATATATAGATAGATAGATAGATAGATAGATAGATAGATAGATAGATAGATAGATAGATAGATAGATAGATAGATAGATAGATAGATAGATAGATAGATAGATAGATAGATAGATAGATAGATAGATAGATAGATAGATAGATAGATAGATAGATAGATAGATAGATAGCTAGATAGATAGATACGCTCAATGTCGCCGAAGTTCACTAAGAAATGCTTTGCATTTAACAAGTGAGTTTTTGTATAGTCGATAAAGACAACGAGCTCTAGCTTCAAAGAGGAAAACCAATTTTACTGGTGCTATTTATGGTGCGCTTGTAACAACGACATTTTGAAAGTACATACATGGGTGTTTTCGTGCACGACGCTTTTATTCTGAATATTTACCAGAAACATTGCGAAGTTTTTCAAAGTACGTAAAAGACTAGGCGAGATTCAAGGAACCGGTTCTTCTCTCCAAGTGTCCGTGCGTTCTCTAACAGAAGCAGCGACCTCTGAAACCTCTTAAGTGTAACATGGTCCTTGTCATCTTTCTATCATTTATTTCCCATTGCTTCGATAAACAGGTCTCCATCGTGGCGTAGCCGCCTTATAAAAAATCTATGGCGTTCACCGTATATGAATGATCTTTCTTCCAGGAGCTCTTTGTGAACCGGGATGAAAATGGTAAGCGCGGTCGACGGGGCTCGAAGACGACGAATGGAACGTCGGAGCCGGGGCCGTAGGGGGATGCGTTCGATAGGGAAAGTATTGAGGGAAAAGAAAAGGTAAAAGTCAATGATAATTTGACGTTTAAGGCTGTGAAAAGAGAGCTAAGGAAGGTTCCGGTTTTTATGTCGGCGTCGCGTCCCATAACCGGTTTAGTGCTGCAAACAACAAACCACACCACAGTTTTTCCAATCATGCTGAGGTGCTTTTTGGGAACACAGTAAACAAACCGACGCGTATTGATGGAGATCGCTTAGCCACGCTCGTTTTTATTGATGCGTAGATCTATAATATAGCTGTATATGTTGCAGTGAGGTGACTTATGCATCCTAAGAAACTGATAATGGTTGAGACTATACTCGACGTGCAATGAAACAAAAATTCAAGACACACCACTGATAGATCCATCTCGTAATAGGACCAGGTACCGCGTGACGCCGAACGGGTAGGAAGAGTGTCCCAAACTTGCCGCCATGGCAACAGGTGGCGGTGACTGACGCTCACACATTTCAATGTACATGTATTTGCAACTACAGAAAACACTCAGCGTGGTGGCAACATTGGTCTAAAGAACGAAAATGGATGCGTTTAACAAGGCCATCGCAGCACGTTCGCCTGGTGCTGTGCTCAAATTTCTTGATTGTAGTGTCGGGTCTTGTTTTTTCTTCGAAGGCGAAATGGTACTAGCCACAGACCGTCTCAATCTTATCAGCATAAATGATTTCATTAGCAAAACAGCGGGAAATATGGGCGCTGTGCACGAAAACACTGAGCTTCTTTGGCGGATTGCATTAAATTTAATTTCAATTGAAGAACTTGTCTAGCGACCCCGAGGTTAACGAATACCACTGCTCATGTGCAGCAAGCTAATGATGCTAGAACACTTTGACTGCATTGCTACGCTGCTACAGGCAAGACCTTAAGAGTTTTCGAGGTAACTACGCTGTGACTCGTGCTGCCAATCGCATGTATACCTTTGAGTTCCGTCGTCACGTGTTAAGCTGAATACGTACGCCCTTCACTTGAATGCAGAACAGAGCTATGTCTGAACCTGTACATCTTGACATAAGGCAAATCCTAGTTTTAACTGTATTAGGAGTGCTCCTTTCTTTTCGTTTGCCGATCCATGTTATGAGGCTTTCAATGAGTAACGTCGCGTGCTTCCGAACACTCGCTTGTTCGGGTTGGCACTACTTGACATCCAAAGCAGATGAACGCACACACACTGTATACGCATGCTGTGATATATAGCATGATATATATGAGCACAACATGATACATTTAATCACAAACATACACCCACTCTACGCACACATGACCTCCGAGCACGCGTTTGTGCCTCCCAAACATTCAAAATCAAAAATGTTCGGGGAGAAGAATTACAGCAGCTTAATTTGAGACCATGGGTATAGCACTACGACTTGCGCAGAAAACAAGCATGTGCGGCAAGTATACACTCACACACGTATTAAGAATTACCTAAAGTGCTTGCCTATACAAACAAAATCATACTCCGTGCTTAGAGAAGTTCGAATATTGATAAGAATGCCCACACGCTAAATAATGGTCTACTCAACGAGAATAATTATATCGTCGAGGGCCAGCTGATTAGAACAAGCTACCGAAGCGTCCGTCATCTTCTTTCCAATGCGCGAGTTTCTGTTTTGCCTGTTCTCCGTCGCATGTCGTCTGCATCCTTCGAGAAATGACAGAACGATACGCTGCCACCTGTCCACCGCAAAGACCGCGCATTTGGGCACACAGTCATGGTCTTTGGACATCGCTTTGTTCTTTTTCGGATTCGTGCATGTGGCATGGAGAAAGTAAAAGAACTATGCAGCCGCTTCTCAACGTGCGCAACGGGGTAACACAGCTCCTGTCAAGGCTTACCATGTTAGCGTCGTTTCTAGGCACGGCAGCTAGGTAGTGAGCACTCATTTGGAGTCTCGAATACTCTATAAAGTGCACTAGGCACTAACCGCCCCCATGTAGCTCAATGGTAGAGCATCGGACTCGTTATTAGAAAGTGGGATGGCCCAGTGCTCTCACATAGTTGAGTACGAAGTACTCGAAATCGTTAAACATTTTTTCTAAACACAGTCGCAGGTTCGATCTTGCTGGTGGCAGGCTATCTTTTCATCCTCTTTTATTTTTTTTAAATTTACATTACAATTATCTATTATAACATGCTCTGTGGTTTGCCTGGCATTGTAGTCCCTCATTTCTCATTGATGTTGTGCCGAACGATGGAAACGAGCCCTTTACTTTACACTTTTTTTTATTACGTAGATGAGGAACTAACACAATATGTTCAGTGAGTCAATGAAATGACCCACTAGCTAGCGGTGACAAAAGTTGCTTTTCTCTCGAACGGGCAGCCAGCCATTTTCCTCGGTGCTTCCACCTTTCCGAAGAAGCGTCAAATAATCGCAATGACGCGACATGGCAGCATTGTATTTTCTGCACGCACAGCCGAGGCTTTTGGCGCGCATCGCCCCGAGCTAAGAAACGTTCGACCCGGCAGGACAGAGAGTACGAATTACTCCAGCTTCCATGCGTGAGCACGGCTCTGCACCAGCACGCTCATGCAAATGAGGTGGTTTTTCTCGGAAGGCGGCAATCATAAACGTCTCGCTCAGCCTAATTCGGGGCGACTGCATTTGCATATAGTGGAAGGCACGGCCAACAAAAATACAAGACGTCTGCGGCGCCACACGAGTAGTGGAACGTCGCCGGCGCTGTGGGAACGTCATCCTTCGCACCCTCTCACCCTTAGGTCCTCCTCTCAGCGCTGCAGGGTACACACCCGTCTTGCAGGAACTTTCATATTTTCGTAGCCCCTCTTTCCTTTTTCCAATCATATTTCTTGGCCTTCTTAGCAGTTCTTGAGCTTGTAAAAAAAACATATTTTTCCGGTTGGGTGAAAACATAAAAAAATTGGCAGAATATCCACGGAGTGAATGATGGAGAGTGGGGCGAAGCATTCGTCCGTTCATTCAATGTTCTTACTTGCGTCCGTCCATGCGTCCGCCTGTGTGACTGTCCATGCGTCCGTCCGCCCGTCCGTGTGTGCGTCTTTTCGTGCGTCCGTCCCTGCGTTCGTCCATGCATCCGCCCCTGCGTCCGTTCATGCGTCCAAGCATCTGTCTGCCTGTTTGTTCGTCCACCTAGTCAATACTCCAAGTACCACCATCTCGCATCTTTTCATCATATATTCCGCATATACAAGCACCGCCATCCGGCGGACATTCCAAGGACTAAATGAAAGGTGGCACACGCACACTTTCTTACGGCTTGCTCTTCGGGTCTACTTCCCACCTTTAACCACGTCAAGTTTATAATATATACTAGTTCACTGTATTCATGGCACTGCGGCGGAACGCTCGCTAAACCTTTCTAAAACCAAGGAGCTTACGCCCAGCGAGTATAACGTAGCAACCCCTTCCTGTCAGATAGTGCTCAATGTACATGCCAATGGCTGCTAATGGGAAATGAGAGACAGGAGAATTCGGCTTTTACTTTCTTACGGCTTGCGCTTCGGGTCCACTTCCCACCTTTAACCACCTCGAGTTCATGGTATATACTAGTTCACTGTATTCATGGCACTGCGGCCCAACGCTTGCTACACCTTTCTAAAACCAAGGAGGTTACGCCCAGCGAGTATAACGTAGCAACCTTTTCCTGTTAGATAGTGCTCAATGTACATGCCAATGGCTGCTAATGGGAAATGAGAGACAGGAGAATACGGCTTTTACGTTCTTACGGCTTGCGCTTCGTATCTACTTCCCATTTTTAATCACCTCGAGTTCATTCTTGGTATATACTAGTTCATTGTATTGATGGCACTGCGGCTCAACGCTCGCTAAACCTTTATAAAACTAAGGAGGTTACGCCCAGCGAGTGTAACGTAGCAACTTTTTCTTGTCAGATAGTGCTCAATGTACATGCCAATGGCTGCTAATGGGGATCGCAGCGTGCGCGTTAACTAAAAGCCGAATGCTCCTGTCTCTCATTCCCCATTAGCAGCCATTGACATGTACGTTGAGCACTATTTTTTATTGTTTAACAATGCACAAAAGAAATCTCTCACCAGCACCACTTTAAAGGTCAAAATGTTATACTTGTTACATACTACAACAGCTACGAGGGACGAACGGGTGTCGCTATAAGAAGCTTCGCCCTAAAAAAGTAAACAGAATCAAGTTAAATTATGTCTTGTTTATCTTCAAAATTTTTATTCCTGCCTTTCTCTCAAACGCCGTGAACAGTCATGTCGATGTTAAGTACAACAAGAGTTATGTAAGTACAAAAACTGGTTCTGAAATATGCACTCGGTGGGTGAAAATGCTTTCCTCGAGTATCTCATTTAACTTTACATCATTAACTAAGTGGAACGGGGAAGCTGTCGTCATGGCAAGCGTTGGCAGCTGCTCATTCATTTATTCGTATTTCAGTAAAAAAGAACTAAGAAGTAGTTCTACGAGGGTGTTTCCTAATTAAGAAAAAAAATATTATCAACAAGACTTGTCGCATTCTTCTAGTGATGGATCTTACTTCTTCCCTTCTTTATTTGAAAAAAACAAAGCAAATACAATGTGGGATATTTGGCACATTGACTTGTTCAACACATTTAGTGATATGCCAATTTGCTGTTCAATCAATCGAATCAAATTAAATCAAGATATTCGTAGCAAAAGCATAACGGTATTGCGAGTAGAAAATAAAGAAGAAGGACCCATAGCGCAACGCTGAAAAGCAACTTCTTCATAGATATCTTCCCAGAGAACACAGGCAGTATCACCGAAATACGAAGCACGGAATGCAACATCAATGTTCTAAAGGTGCGTTCACTTTCCATGTTAGTATTGTAACAATGCAAATATACGAGTGGTGTGGCACAACATGAGAACTCCTGTTCGTAGCTGGTATAACATTGTGAATTGTTGAAGCAAGGAATGTCGTGAATCGGGGATCTTGTTGCTGAGGGCATTCTCCCTTAGTTCTGTGGTGCCAAAGAAGGCAAGAGGGTTCGGAAAGTCATCAGCATGTTTCGGTGTCCAAAAAAAACATTTTGCAAATTGTTAGCCATGACATTGTTTGACTTTGTACTCTAACCACTATATATATATATATATATATATATATATATATATATATATATATATATATATATATATATATATATATATATATATATATATATATATATATATATATATATATAGCAGAGCCCTTTGAGTATTGCTAGTTATGCAGAGACTGTTTTTCGCCAAGAGATAAAAAAGCGCGGTTTGACCGTTTTTTTTTCTAGGAATCGGTACAACACGAAAGCTAAACGTATCCTCGCAGAGGCAGTTGATCATTCATTGTGCACAGTTTCACTACAAATGCGGAAGAATGAATTCTACAGTAACAAATTGCAATATCACGCCAAAAACGGCCAGCAGCTAAAAACTTTCGGCGCACACCTTAAACAGAAAGCACGCAGAAAATGAGCATACGCAGGAGGATCGCGGACAAAGAACAGTTACAAATCTCACTGTGTGCGTGAGCAGCGCTCTCATTTCATAAACGCAGCCACGGTAGCGAGCGAAATGGAGTTCGTGCTCTCTTTGGCTACTGTAACTTCGAAGCAAACTTGCGATGGAAACACAAGAGGTACAAAGCAATCCGATCTCGAGAAAAACACGCACACGAATCCGACGCCACGCTAGAGAACATCTCTACGCACTTTGATCACGCCATGTCGAGGCGTGACGTCACTCTATCTCGCTACTGATTACTAAAACGGGCTGAAGTTTCCGAGTTCTTAGAATGGCCACCAGCACATGTCGGAGAAACGTCGCTCTGGGGCTTAGTGGTTAGCGTCGCGCGCTTATATGTGTGCGAGGTCGCTGGTGCGATCGCTGTGGAACTTTTCCTTGTTGTTTTTCTCTTTACAGTCTGATTGTAAATATTTTACGACGTCATATCCGTTACGGAAATACGTCATGGTGATGCGGTGGACCCCGGCCTAAAACACCTTTGTGTTAAAAAAGCACAGCATATCCACGGGTTGAATGATGAAGAGTTTGGGGGGAAGCTCGTGAAGCAATCATAGTTACAACGTGAAATCTTTGGTGGTTTCGTTCAGCAATAATCGAAGCGATAGTGTGTGTGTGAAATTTTATTCGAACTTCAATGACTGGTTGTATTTTCGCCTTCATGACTAACGCCTTGTGAAGGTGAAATGGAGTGATAGGGAATCTTGCATGGGCGTGGCATAAAAGTCTTCAAAGGCAACGTCTATGCACGTTTTCCTGTTCATCGTGGGGTTCGACTGACGAGCACGAGCTGCAGTGACCTTCCGCACCCGGCACTGCTCGTCGTGCATGGTCCACCAAATACACGATCCGGCAAGCGCATTCGTACGGCGACGATCTGGGGAATGAGAGATCACTACCCGGCGCAACCCCGTGCAGCAGCCAATCGGAGAGCAGCTGTACCGCCAACGCCATCTAGCGTACCTTCCCCGAACCGTAATAATGTACGCATGTCAATGGGCCAGCATCCACTCGGAATCGAGACGAGAAATGAAGATGGCGACGATGGATGGATGGATGGATGGATATGGCTGTACCCTTTAGATCGGGCAGTGGCTAGCACCACCAAGCCGTAATGCTTAATAAACCAAAAACTAGATTTATTTTTTTCCTTAAATAGTGAGGTTGAGAATTCGTACTTTGCAGCGAAGGGTTCAATTTTCACTCGTGCCTTGACTTTAGCCACCAATCAGATAACCTCTTTCTAGTTAATTCTACCCGCTTAAAGTCTATTTCGCCCTCACTGTCCCTAAACCCCAGTGCATTGAAAAACTGCGCCATCAACCTTAACTACAAGGTGTAGCCCTTTACAGAACATTATCAAGTGTTCGGCAGTTTCTTCTTCCTCTCCACACGCACTGCATACCGTGTCTACCCCTTCGTATTTGGCCCGATATGTCTTTGTTCCCAATACTCCCGTCCTGGCCTCAAACAGTAGAGAACTACCCCGAGTATCATAATAGATCCTTTCCTTGGCTATTTCCTGCTTAAAAGACACAGAATGCGTACGGCGCCATCTAGTATATTGTCCCTCAACTGCAGTTTGCATGCATAGGGCAGCGCTTTCTATTGTACGATAAGGGAACGCTAAGAGGTACGACGGATGGATCGACAATCGACAACCGACTACGTCTCTCTATAAGGATATTCCCCCCTAAAAGAAAAATCTAAACATGTCAGAATGCTTTGCAGCAGCAGTTGCTCCGGTAGGAAGTTTACGCTCACTGCTTCATTATAAGGCATCGCGTGCGTACAAGGGGTGCTGTGCCAGCAGTGTATACAAAAAGCGGTGGAACACTCGACGAACGGTCTCATTTGAATAATTGAAAATTAGCCTGTTGGTCGACGTTGCGGTGAGGCATTATGCGTACGCCTCGGCATCTAAGACAATTTCAGTAGCACGTGGCGTGCAACCCTCTATGGGCGTTTCCCCTTGTTCGCCGAGAATGCAGATGATACACTTTCGTTGCCTTGGTGAGTCAGCAGCGCAGCCCGGAACAAATTAGCCCTCCCAGCTGCGCCTCATTGCTGCTGTTTCCAGCACGCAACCTTAAAGGGTCAGGGAAAGCCGCCATAAAGTGCCAAATGCCGCAGAACGTGCACTTCCCGCTGCCTTCGACGTGATTTCGCACTGAAAAGAGTGAGAGGAATTTGTACACTGAGGCTATATATTTTGCACGTTTGAAGTCTGTGAAGAAGTGATTTATTGCGGTCTTGGGCTGTAGCATTCAAAGCTATTTCGCTCATGCCTAACATTAGGCCAGCTGATTTACATTAACCGCACGTCCGGCATTAGTATTGGCTGAAATTTTTTGCGTAGGTTTCGCATACACGACACTTTTCTCAATGCCAAGGTGGGTCACTCTTATATTGTAGGGATGCGAATTTATCGAAGTATTTCAAGGGATGCGAAGTTATCGACGTTCACTGACCTAGCATTATTATTACGTACTTTTTTGGTTTAGGTCATTTGCTTTCTGCTTAAACGGTGCGTACGATATAAAAAAAACTGAGAAGGTAATCTGTTTTCATGACAACAAAGTTTAGTTATTTAATCAACTACAACCATTGTAATTTATTGCTGGGTTATTATAACATCCGAATACTTGCCAGCCAGCCAGCCAGCCAGCCAGCCAGCTATCCAGCCAGCCAGCCAGCCGGCCAGGCAGGCAGGCAGGCAGACAGGCAGGCAGACAGGCAGGCAGGCAGGCAGGCAGGCAATACGGACGGACGGACTGACGATTGGACGAACGGATGCTTCACCGCACTTATCAACATTCACTCCACGGATATGCCGTGATTTTTTGGGCAAAGATCAGGAGCAATTCAGTAATGGGTTTAATGGAAGGTGTTATATTTTTGCAGGCACTAGGCACACTTTTTGTGCGCGTGTGCTGAGGTCTTGAAAATGTCTCCCTAGTTGTTGTCAATCTGCTTGTCCCACCTCCAAAGCGTTGCTGTTTCCCACTCGTCCAATCATGCTTTCAACATGCGGCTGTCATTTGTCAGGGGATGACAGCAAAGGTCATTTTTTTATTAGTTTTTGTGGGTATCGTCTCATCATATGGTTGCGTAGCAGAGTATGGTCAGGATTATCAGAATAATAAAAAAGAAATTCAACAAAAACACTAACAAGTGACGCCCGCTGCTAGCAGATGAACCAATGTTCCTAGAAGGTCCGTGTAGCGAAACACAAAACGCTGTGAGCCTCACCCCATGAGGAAGCTGGTTTTTCGAATCCCTCCTGGCTGCCGCCATCTCTGTGATGCACACTGAAGTGAGCGAAAATTCCAGCGGAGGCACCAAAAGTCTTGAATAACCTGTCGGTGCTGCTCGAATGCTCGCAGACGCTGGCTTTTTTGCTGGCTTATCATCATTCGCACTGTTTTATTTTTAACACATTTTACGATGCAGGAGTTGGCTTGTACTTACTAATCATTCGATATTCATTAGTCTGCTTAGTTCCCTCGCGACCGCTGCACCATGTTCACGCAATTCTGCTTACGATGTTTTTAGCGTTGTTTGCATCTGCTTCGGTAGACATATTTCTTCCATATAAAATGTTGATATTTGACTTTTCGTATCAGGAAATGAAGTTCGTAAAATGTGACCACTGCCAATAAAACTCGAAAGTTCAATTTCTTATATCAATAGTTTTTTTCGTTAAAGTTATAACACCAAACAGCACTTATCAGATGCGCTCATTTTAGTTTGAGCAAAGGATAACTTTCAGTAAGTTCACTGGTATTGGTACGTTCAATGACCCTGTCACATTGGCAAACTAAGGAATGTAGAAATTTTAAGAGCTTGTTTTTCTTTCTTTTTTCGTTAGACACAATAATAAGAGCACTAGAAGACAGCACTGCCAAATATAGGGGACGTTTTTAGCAGCAAATTTAGGTAAAAGTGAAAAAAAAAGTGGGTCAAAAAACAACTAGCTGTGGGCAGGGAGCTTTGAATAACGCGTTCGATGCTCTGCCAACTGAGCTACCACGGCTGCTATCCTCTATACTTCTGGGCAGTGTTAGTAGATAGTTCGCTCTAATAATTTGGTAAACCTAGTGTCATTCCTACCGAGTACACGTATGCGCACAGTTTCCGTTTGGTGGGGTGTTTCACGCGACAAAGAAAGATGTGCCTTTCTGCTAACATATATTGTCACCGCACCGATAGTGCGAAACATGACAGGATATCAGAAGCGTGTCAACTTGAACTTGCTGGTACACATTCAGTGTAAAACACAGCTCGAGAACAACAAAGACGTCCTGTTTCATCTGTCTCGGCTTTGTTGTTTTTGTGCTGGTATTTGCTATGAATAGCAAAATAATGTGAACGAAAGAGATTATTCCACTTCCATCGCCGTTCTCCGTGCTCTGAAAATTTGATACTTGCAATAATTTCTGGATATCATAACGTATTAAGAAATAAAGCATTAATGACATCTGGTTTGAAAAGACCCTCCAGCAACAGAGTTGTAGACACAACAATAATCCTACATGGACGTGCAAATGATGTTGTGGATGGGTAGAAGAGCAAGCATGGTGATTTTATTTTTTTTTTCTGGTCTATTTTCTTCGAACAGGGACATCACCAGGAGTTTAAAAGTAGGGGAATCGTTCGAGGGACTTCCTTTTCTCTATTATACGCAGTCGAATCCCCAATTTTCGAATTCGAAAGTTGCGGGTTTTGATCCGACCAGCGTAAAAGGCAATTTTTTGTCGGTTTTAACTTCTTTTTTATTTATTTATTTTATTTATTTATTTATTGATTGATACTGCGATCTTTTACAAGATCATAGCAGGGGTGGTACAAAACATAAACATAAACATCAGTGGAAACAGGCAAAAAAACAATCAAAAACAAATGTAATACAAACTTATGTAACTGATAGCTGCAGTGATTCTTCGAGACAAGAGAATCAACAAAAAGCAAGGTACAAACATAGATAACAATCATTTCTGCAGTGACTCTTCGAATGCAGACAATGTGTATAGGGTAACAACATCGTTATGTAGACTGTTCCAATCCACGATAGTCCTCGGAAAAAAAGAATATTTGAAACAATTTGTTCGTTGCATCAATGGAGAGATAGTAAGATTGTGTCTCTGTCTTGTTCCGTAACCCGATGAAAAGTGAACGATATGTGATGTGTCAACTGCATAGTGACCTTTTATTAACTGGAAAAGAAATTTTAAGCGCAATATTCGATTTTGGTCCGGAATGTTTGGAAATTTGCTTTCCAAGAGAAGTTTTGTAATTGAAGTGGGACCGTACGAGTTATAAATGAACCTAACAACCTCTTTTTGCACCCTTTCAAGTTTTTGGATATCAGTCTGAGTGAACGGGTCCCATATGACCACAGCATACTCCAGTATAGGACGAATAATGGCATTGTAAGCGAGGAGACGAATACTTGGTGTGGTTGATCTTAAAGAACGCCTTAGGAAAAAAAGTTTACGGAGAGATTTAGCTACTACAAAATCTATGTGCTTTGACCAGGATAGATTTTTTGTAATCCAGAGACCAAGGTACTTGTATTGAGTTACTTCTGACAGAATTGTATTGTTGGTGGAGTACTGGAACAAAAGAGGTTCTTTTTTAAGAGATTCTTTTTTTTCATTTTGGGTAGACATTATCGCAATACAGTCAAGAAGGCACAAATATTGCCCTCCTCTACATTCATAAGCTTAATACTCCATATGCTTGTTCATCCGCCAGAAGTATCAGGATGCACGCTCATACCAGAATCTCGGGAGACGTAACTTTCTGAAGTCGTCTCTGGAAACCGAATGACGACCCTGGACTACGCTCGGTGAGTCGCGGAAGCCAGTGATATCCTTCCGCAGCGCAGCACCCCAAATTTACCCACGTACGCTTTCCTACTGAAGTGAAACTTGTTCTTTTTATCTCCGCCTTCTTTACAGATTAAGGCTACGTACACTAAATTTCACACACCAAATCGCGCTGTGAAGAGCCAATGATAGACAAAACTACCGTTGGGCCTAGTTGGTACACAGCATTTCAGGTGAAAACTTAGGGGCAAACCAAAACGGACCAGTAAGAATAACACGAACGCACAAATGCCAGTACTTGTCTTTTGTGTCCTTTGTGAGCGTCTTTCCATGCGCTGAAGTTTTAATTTTAATGCTTGGTATACGAGGGGATGTGAAACAGAAAAAAATTGAAAAACGAAAGATTCAGCAAGAAAAAAAACACTGATGTACCTGTATTTCAATAAAGCGTGACACATCTGTACTTTGCAAGAGAGAGACAGAAGGAGAGTAAAGACCGAGCATAAGTAGAGAACCCACGTATATATAGTCATGATTTTCAGGCGCGAACCTACATACATCCGGCCGATGGAGCTTTCAGCTTGTGTAAGCACGAGCACGAAGTGTCCTTGAAGTGGGTACTTTTTACTTAATATCTCTGCATTACGTAGAAATCCTGTCACAGAGACCCCAACGCTATGCCCCTACGATCAGGGTAAATGCGAAACTGCCTGCTCCGAGAGCGTTGGAATATTAGAAAAGCTCGTGAATAAATTATGAATGGGTGAGTTTACGAAGGTTTCGGTGGTATCCTTTGTAGAAGAAAGGCAGTGCCAGTCAGAAAGTGTAAATTTGATTTCTGTGCTTTTCATTTCGGCCTCGTGGAGCTCCACTCGTCCCTTGAGGTGTTTTCTTGACACGCTCGAGAATCCTTAAACTGCTGAGTCTTAATTTACTTATTATTATTATTATTATTATTATTATTATTATTATTATTATTATTATTATTATTATTATTATTATTATTATTATTATTATTGTTGTTGTTGCTGTTGTTGTTGTTGTTCAAGACTGTACAGAGCACCACCTTTTCTTCTCTGCTTCTCATACGTGCTGTAGCATCTTCGTGTGTTAGCAGCGACGAGAACTACTATTGTTCAAACAGGCTTGTCATATTTTCCCGTAGAAGTAGCTTTTATACACCTTAGTAACTTCCTTCGTAAAACCTGTGTTTTTCACCTGCCAGAAGCAGTTAAAATGCAAGGTAAAGGACTGGGCATGCAAATAAATGAATAATAGAGAAGGCAAGACGTCGCAAATGCCATCTCTTGTGGCATCTGTTTTTTTTTTTTTCAACGTCCTCCTTGCGTCTATGTTTGCACGCACCGTTTTTCGAAATTGAATACGTACTTTTTAGTACTGTGCTCTGCTATTCTAAGTTGGAATAAAAGCTTCCCCAACATGTTGCCTGGTTCACAGGTATTCTCTGACCTTGTTATATATTTTTTTAGGTGTAATGCTTTTCTGAATGCTACGTCTCGATGGCGAAACAGCACTCTTGCTCGACTGGCCATGGTAGCAACAGAGGCCTGACACGCGCCTAATTAACTAGGGGTGGGTTCATAACGGGAACAAAGTGAGCACACCTGAGGTGCCTATGTATCTTTACCGTTTCTTTCCTTCTACGATTATTACTTTACCCACCAGAGAAGCTGACATTGATTGATTCTTCGGGCGTTGACTCACTTCCGCACCACCGAACTCTCCTCTTCCCACCGTGACAGCGCCCCCCGGTGCCCTTACAATACGTCATGCATCGCTGAACGCAGGGGTGCCTCGAATCTCGCAGTGTTGCTTCAAGCACCTGTTTCACGTGTTATACTTATTGTGTGCTTGTACATTTTATTTGGTGGCCATATAAACAAAGAGATTATCCACAATTACCAATGCCTGGTTTTTATTTTTTTCTTTCGTTGCGATATATGTTATGCTTCATTAACTGTTTAATTTATATATGCTTAGCTAAGAGTTTTCGCCTAATCTAGCTCTGATTCTCACTTTTATCTCGAGAAAGTTTGATTGAATCTTTTGAAGCTCTAAAGAACCAAACTTTACAGGGTTTCTGCAACTACGGTGGGATGCTGTGGCATACTGTGTTCAACGAGCTTGAGTCATTGTGCTATGTTGGTTCTTAAATGCACCAACACTGAAGAAGTGACGCAATTGGCTGAGCTATATTATCTAAAGCTGCCGCTAAGTGCATGAACGTGTACTCATATTATTTTCATAAAATAGAGTGCTACATATTTTTGCATGGTTAATCTTCCTTCAAATCATCACCGTTCACAAATATTATAGCCTGATATATTAACAGGTGGTATATTCTTTAAAAAAATATTCACGTCACATCTGCGTAGGTTTCCCCTGCAGATGGTTGCAATCCCCACTACGGAAGCCTATTTTTTACCTGACTTTCAAGCAGCCAAGAATTTAGTTTAGTGCTCCAAACGTTTCTTAGTTTCTTTATAGAAGACTGAAATGTATAAGATCAAGACATTACGTTTTCCTTTTCAAGTGCACATTCCAACTTCTAAACTGACTTTTAAAATTTTGCGACTTATTGGGGGAGCGTCAGCCTCTGTGTTTAAAACGAACATACTTCGCCAAGCTCACTTGTTTTTTTTGTATTTTTTTAATTTTCCACAAACTGCTGTTGCGTATTTATGGTAATGCTTTAGTGACGGGTGTACCAGTTTTGCCTGTATAAATGGTGTATTAAATAGTTATAGGTTATAATAAATGAATGCTTTACGAAATTCTACGATAGGTATTGTGTATTTCTTCTTAGGTACTGCAAACATTGGGATTTCTTGCGAATTCGTCCTCAATATCAGCCATGGTGACAACATATTGAATAAGGCGGAATGCAAAAGAACAGCGCGTTAGGATTCATGAGCACAATAAAGAAGACCGGGTGGTCCAAATTATACCGCAGCTCGTGTGGTGTGGCAGACATCATAATCATGCTGTGGCTTCACCATGTAAAATCTTAAAAGAAACTGTGATAGTTGTTTCACCTGTCGAAGCATTATAAAACTGAAAACAAAACATTATGACCGTGTCATCTGTTCTGCACTACATGCTCGTCAGTAAAGATCGAGATTATTTTTTCTGGTATTTGCTATAACGTAAAGCTATTGTAACTCACAAGGTTTCACCCTATATAATTCATGAGGTAACACCACCAGAAATTCTAATGTGTCGCAGTTTGCAGGTTGCCATGCGTAGGAAGAATCATGAACAATTGGTACATGAAATAAGACCTTGCCATCATGAAGCTCTAGCACGAGGGCATGATATTATATATTGACCCGTGTCTACATGTGGACAAAAACGATGATGGGGGGATTTAGCGGACACCAGGTAGTGGGCCTCTCGCTTAACGCGAGAACGAAGAAGATCTTGTGGCTCAGCTGTTGAGAACACGCTGCTTTTGCTGCCTCAAGGCGTACTTGTGCTTTGTTCGCGTTGTACTGCGACACTGGTGGAGGTGCTGGCCCGCGATCCCGCCTGATGCTCCACACTCCCACGGGGAGCCGCTCATACAGCTCAGAAGCACTTGTCGACACTCCCGTGCATCGCTTCAGTCGTCGCTTGCGAGGCCTCCTTCCAGAGTTCACTCTCTCACAGGAACACCCTACAAAGCACCGCTCAGATCTACCAATGGCCACCGCCAATCCACAACAGTTACTACGAGACAGTAGTTTGCCAACCCCATCTCAGGTAACTTTTTTTTCACCGCTGGTGCCTGATCGCTTTGGTGGTGGAGCACATGAAGACGTTGAAGAATGGCTTGATCACTATGAACGTGTCGCTAACACCAACCAGTGGTCCCTTGAACAAAGGCTTTCCCGCGCCTAATTTTATCTCGACGACAGCGCTAAAACTTGGTACGAGAACAGAGAAGGCAGTTTGTCATCATAGAGCGACTTTAAAAGAGGAATGATTGACACATTTGCCGATGCCGACCGGCGCGAACGTGCGCAGCATTTACTCGAGCTACGGGTTCAGAAACCCAATGAAACGGTCGCAATGTTCGCTGAGGACATGACCCGTCTCTTCCGTAAAGCTGACCCGCACATGACCGACGACAAAAAGTTTCGCTACCTCATGCGCGGCGTTAAAGAGCAATTGTTCGCCGGACTTTTGCGGAACCCGCCAACCACCGTGACAGACTTCATCAAAGAAGCTACGGCTATCGAACGGGCGATTCACCTACGATGCCGACAATACGATCGCTTGTCCAGGAGCGCCCACATGCAAGTCGCCGCTACGGCATCTGAAAATCAAAGCTCGTTGCGCGATTTGATAAGAGAGATTGTTCGCGAAGAGCTGCTGAAGTTCCGGAATCTGGTCACAGAACCACCCACGGCGTCTGTCACTGAAGTCGTCCGCGAAGAAATACGCCAAGCGTTTTCAACAGCTGATCCTATTGACGATCAGCGACCTATGAGCTACGCAGCCGCGCTTCGCCGCCCGCCGCCCGTTGCGCCGTCGTACCGCCAGCCATTGGCAGCCATTCCTTGGTCGCCACAAGAACAGACACCGCGACGACCTGCCGTCGTACCGCCGTACAAAATGCCGCCGTACCAAGAGCCGTCTCCCAACGGGACACGGCATTTGCCACATTACGAGCCGTTGCGGCGTCCACAGCTTTGTAAAACAGACGCCTGGCGCACTGTAGATAGGCGCCCGCTTTGTTTTACCTGCGGAGGTGTGGGCCACATTTCCCGCCATTGCTGGCACCGCGTAGATATGTTTCGACCTCTTCGGCAATGGTCTGACGATCGACGCGCCAACGACGGCTACGCACCACGCCGGGACACTCATTCTCAAGGACTCCCCTTGTCTCAGTTCCATTTTGACAACCGCCGTGCCAATAATGACGACAGTGTGCCTGATTACCAGCCAGGTTTGGGACGTCGACCACGCTCTCCGTCTCCGGCATATTCGCCTTCGTCGCGCCACCGAACTACAGCCGACGTCTGTGGAAGGAGGTCACCAAGTCCACGCCGGGGAAACTGAAGGCGGCGACCTCCGGGGGTGAGGTTGCAGGCCGTCAAGGCGACGAAAAAAAGCCCCCGTTACTTGTACCACAGGACGCCGTAAAGCCGAGAAGTTGTAACACCGACGAAACTGTGACCACAGATCTTACCGTTTCGGTAGACGGACAGCAAGTGACAGACTTAGTTGACACCGGCGCCGACTTTTCTATCATAAGTGAAAACCTTGCCGTACGCCTCAAAAAAGTGAAGACTACGTGGACGGGACCTCACCTGAGGACAGCAGGCAGCCAGCTGTTGATGCCTGTCGGAAGGTGTACAGCAAGACTCGACATCGGTGGCTCTGTTTTCTTGGCGACGTTCGTCATCCTCACCTCGTGTTGCAAGGACTTGATCATAGGGATGGACTTCTTAAGAGAATATGGTGCCGTCATCAACATCCCGGACCGTTCAATTACATTCCGCAACAGCTCTGGTTTAGTTGACTGTTCAGACGCAATACGCAACACTTTACGTATAATTGATGATGATGTGGTCGTCCCGCCCCAGTCATGCACTCTTGTTTCAGTAGAAGGCGACGAAGCGTTTGATGGCGAAGGCATTGCTGACCAAATTGGCTCGCTGCTATTTAGTCATGGCATTTTGGTCGCACGAGGTATCGTCCGTCTCACTCGTGGACGCAGGAATTTACTTCTGACGAACTTTAGTGCTGAACGCCGGCACCTTCTGAAGGGCACAGCTATCGCTTCGTACGACAATATTGTAGAAATGCGAGGCAGTTTATGTTTGTCGGTATTGGACGAAGAGCCTAATCCAGAACCAGACCCCATTCACGATGTTGCCACTACTCTGTCAAAGGACGAGCGACAGAGACTTCTTCAGCTGCTACTCGAATTCCGCGACTGCTTTTCAACGACATCACGAGTTGGTCGAACACCTTTGACAGAGCACCGAATAATCACCGAGGACACGGTGAGACCTATCCACCAGAACCCTTATCGTGTAGCTTCAAAGGAACGCGAAGCCATACAACAACAAGTCGCGAAAATGCTTGCAGATGACGTCATTCAACCGTCACAGAGCCCTGGGCATAGCCTGTAGTGCTAGTAAAGAAAAAGGACGGCACCCTGCGTTTTTGCGTGGACTACAAGAAGCTGAATCGGGTGACCAAGAAAGATGTGTACCCGCTCCGACGTATTGATGACTCCCTTGACAGACTTCGGCACGCTCGCTACTTTTCTTCCATGGACTTGAGGAGTGATTACTGGCAGATCGCGGTAGACCCAAGAGACCGAGAGAAAACCGCTTTTGTGACCCCAGATGGTTTATACGAATTTAAAGTCTTGCCTTTCGGTTTGTGCTCCGCGCCCGCAACTTTTCAAAGGCTTATGGACACGGTAGTTTCGGGATTGAAGTGGAAGACGTGCCGAGTCTATCTGGACGACGTTATAGTGTTTTCGACCACTTTTGACGAGCATCTCAAAAGGCTGGAAGTTGTTTTACGTGCCATACGGTTCGCGGGCCTAACATTGAAACCAGAAAAGTGCCATTTCTGTTTTCACGAACTTCAGTTTCTCGGTCACGTCGTCAGCAACGCAGGCGTCCGGCCCGATCCTGGAAAAATTGCCGCCGTCGCACAGTTCCCAGTACCCTCCAATAAGAAGGCTGTCAGACGCTTCCTAGGCCTTTGTGCCTATTATCGCCGGTTTATCGCAGACTTCGCCCGCATCGCGTCACCACTAACTCTTCTCACAAGAGATGATGTTGCCTTTGAGTGGAAAGAAGAACAGGAGGCTGCCTTTAATGACCTGCGTCAACGTCTCCAAACGCCCCCGTGCTCGCCCACTTCGACGAAGAAGCCACGACGATGCTTCACACAGACGCTAGCAATGTAGGTCTTGGGGCTGTGCTTGTGCAACGGCAAGAGGACACAGAAAGAGTGATCGCCTACGCAAGCCGAACGCTAACACGAGCAGAGGCTAACTATTCAACAACAGAGAAAGAATGTCTCGCCATAGTATGGGCAGTAATGAAATTTAGCCCTTACTTGTATGGCCGACACTTCAAAGTTATTAGTGACCATCACTCCCTTTGCTGGTTAACTAATCTAAAAGATCCCACCGGCCGATTAGCGCGTTGGAGCCTAAAACTGCAAGAGTTTGACATGACGGTCGTGCACAAGTCAGGCAAGCGACATATGGACGCTGACTGTCTGTCCCGTTCACCCATTGAGTCGGCAACCCTACCCGAGGAGGAGGAAACGGCATTTCTCGGTGTCCTCGACACGACCGCCATTGCGCAGCAACAACGTGACGACACTGAGTTGCTTGGCTTAATTAACTACTTGGAAGGCAGATTTCAGAAGGCGCCAAGAGTTTTCGCAAGAGTATTGTCATCGTTTTGTTTACGGGGCGGAGTACTTTACAAAAGAAACTTTTCGTCGACAGGATCCGCCTATCTGCTCGTCATACCAGCAGCCCTTCGTACCGAAATACTCAAAGCATGCCACAACGAGGTGACCTCTGGCCATTTGGGTTACATGAGAACGTTGGCCAGAGTACAGCAAAGGTATTACTGGCCGAGACTAACCACAGCCGTGAAGCACCACGTTCGTACCTGTCTCGACTGCCAGCGACGCAAGTCACCACCGACTAAACCAGCTGGCCTACTGCAACCCGTGCAGGTCCCAACAGCTTCATTCTACTAGATAGGCATGGACATTTTGGGCCCACTTCCTATGTCCACTGCAGGAAACCGCTGGGTTATCGTCGCGACGGATTATCTGACCCGTTATGCCGAGACAAAAGCTATTCAGAGAGGTGCAGCAGCGGAGGTGGCCAGGTTTTTCATCGAAAATATTGTACTGAGGCATGGTGCACCAACCGTTGTGATCACAGACAGAGGAACCGCATTTACGGCAGCTCTTTTGGATCACGTCCTGATGCTGAGTGGAACAACGCATCGTAATACCACTGCCTACCACCCACAAACAAACGAGCTGACGGAGCGTCTGAACAAAACCATTGAAGACATGCTTTCGATGTACGTAGACACAGAACACAAAAATTGGGATGAAATCTTACCATACATAACGTTTGAGTACAACACGGCCAAGCAAGAAACGACCCGCATGACCCCGTTCAGCCTCGTTCATGGACGAGAAGTACGAACTATGTTAGATGCGATGCTGCTGCACGAAAGTGACGACATCGACCCAGACGCCAACACGTTTACGGAACGCGCGGAAGAAGCTAGACAACTGGCACGTTTACGGATCCGCCAGCAGCAAGAGTACGATGCAGGCCGCTACAATGCTCACCGCAGAGCAGTAGTCTATCAAACTGGCGACAAAGTATGGATTTGGACACCCGTACGGAAACGAGGACTATCAGAAAAGCTCTTAAGAAGATGCTTTGGGCCATACCGAGTGCTGCGACAACTGAGTGACGTCACTTACAAAGTTGTTCCCGACAATTCGTGTAGTACCAATCGTCGCCAGCACCATCCTGAACTCGTTCACGTAGTGCGCATGAAGCCATACGTGAGCGAGTTATTGCGTGAGACTTACATTTTAACAAAAACTGCATTATTGACTTCGCATCAGGTCGATGCTCTTTGAGAGGGAGGCAAATGACCCGTGTCTACATGTGGACAAAAACGATGATGGGGGGATTTAGCGGACACCAGGTAGTGGGCCTCTGGCTTGACGCGAGAACGAAGAAGAGCTTGTGGCTCAGCTGTTGAGAACACGCTGCTTTTGCTGCCTCAAGGCGTACTTGTGCTTTGTTCGCGTTGTACTGCGACAATATCAATGGCTGCCTGGACATATCTGTATTACTGGAAATCAATTAGCCGATGATGCAGCCCGCTCAGCCCATGAAGGAACCCGTGTGGTTCCGGTTCCTCTATCAAGGACTGATGCAGCAAGACAACTTTACCTGCTGGCTCGAGATCTTAAACGCACGTTCTGGACGTCTACCAGCTTCCAAAGGTGTCACTTATATGAACTGGATCCTTCACTCAAGATACAGCTACCATCACAACTTTCCCGCTCCGATGCGACACTGTTATGCCGCCTTTCCTTGGGTGTTGCATTTCAAAGGTGTACTCCTTTCGCATTGGTATGGCAGACACCTCTACATGGGACCACTGCGGAGCTGAAGAGACCATTGAACATGTCCTGTGCAGCTGCGCTTGCTACGACACACAGCGATGCCAGCTCCGGATGGTTTTGAATCAACTTGACTCTAGACCATTCTGGGTGCAGAAGATTCTGGAAATTTGGGCATCTGCCTCAGTTGCGCAGAAAGCGACTAAAGCACTTCTACTTTACTTACAGACAACAAACCTGAGCGACCACCTGTAGTCTGTGTGTGCTCCCCCGAGTGTGCTCGTGATTGCGTGTACCTTCTTATCTCTCTGCAACCACTTTTCTCCCCTTCATTCCTTCCCCAGTGCAGGGTAGCAAACCGGATGTGCGTCTGCTTAACCTCCCTGCCTTTCCTTGCATCTTTATCTCTCTCTCTCATGTGTCGCATATTCGAGATGCCACCACATACGTTTAGCAATAAGAGTCTCTTTGAGTAGTCACTGAACGTCGAGTATATTGCACTTTATTCAACTAGGCAAGATGCTTCGTGGCATCGAAAGCTGGATCGAGCGGTTACTTCCACTGCACCAAGCGTCTCTTTACCAAGCTTGCTTTTATTTAAAAGAAGACAGGTTTCAACAAACCAGCCGAGATATGCTAACAAATGTAGAAACTTACACATCAAGTAGAATTCACACATCTAGCACCACTTTGAGGAGCCAAGCTCATAAATATGGCATCAGGTATGTGAGTTGTCTTTAGCCCTCCATTCCAAGGTTCGAAAAGCGGCTTTTCAGGAACAGAAAAAAAAAAACAAAAAAGGTCATTTTCACTATGGAGCGCCTATATATACGTACCAACGATGGCGCGGCACCACCCACTCCCTTATCCTTGGACTCCGTTTCGTGGCTACTTTACCTTTACGGCTCCCCATTTTTCCTTTCCCAAAGCAATGCTGCTTTGTGTGGACAGGTTGGGTCTAAGTGACGGCCTTCTCTACGCCCCGTATTTTCACTTGCGCTTGGCCATGCAAGCTCTCTCCCGCATCACCTTCCTTACATCACGTCTTTTTACGACTAAAACTCTGTGCTAAAATAACGAATTCAGGGCGGCGACTGCACGGTGACAAGGATGCTGTGGGCTGGTCATGTTTATGACACCACCGAAGGCCTTCCTCTGCGGACTTTTGTATCGAACGCCCAACGGATCGAATCTCCCAGGTTGAGGTGGCGTCGTTTACGACCTGCTCCCAGCGCCACCACCTCTCATGAGAGCAGAAAGAGATGGTACAGGAGTGCGGGCGCGAAAGACGGCCGCATAAATCCACCGAGTAGATCAGGCCTCGCTTGCTTGATGAGGCGATTTGCGACGGCCTGTGTACGCGTAAACAAGGGGAAGAACCCACAGCCTAGTTTTCTGTAAGCCCTCCTTCCGCATTTCCTAGTTTCGTTGTGCTGCTTTTGTATTCGAGATATCTTCTCTTCCTCTTCTCTGTTATCTTATTTATTTATGAGATCCTCATTGTGAGTCTTTTCTCTTACACGAGTTCCCGTGCTGCTCAGTGAGGCTCGTGGTCAAAGTCCGACACGCAGTTCGCAAGTTTAGTTTTCCGGTGTCGATTATGAAAACTAAAGAACAGTGCGTCCACAAATGTGCGTGGAGCCTCTGAGGTCGGTTTCTGGTGTACTCAGGTGCTCCGACACTGAAATCATGGTACCACGTCATTTATATTCTTGTTCTTGTTACTGATTATACATTCACAATACGTACTCTGGCAAGCCTCACTCCCGTTTTGATGCAATGGCATCAAATGGCTCATTGAGCGTAATAGCCAGCTTTTGTAGCAGCAAAGAAACACCTAAATATACATTGGCTGATACGCTGATATAACGTACATGCCTAGAAAAAGCAGAGCGAATTCAAATCGGTGCTTTTGTGTGTGTTATAAATAAAGAAGACCTCTTAAATAATCGTTTCTTATTCCCGCGTTACATTTCCTTTGATTATTTTGTTGAACAGTAGCTTACTACGATGAGAAAGAAAAGTTAGCTGGTATTGTTTTTAGTAACACATAAAAAGAGATATAAATCTCCCATGGTTCTTAAAGTTACTAATAAAACTTATTTAAAAAAAAGCATTTATTAATATATCTTCAGTTAGGTGTAAGTTATGTCCCTGACTGAAAAATCAGAGCGGTGACTTCAGTTTAATACGACAGCTGATGACGCTAAGCTTTATTATTGTCCTATATAATACGTATAGACAGCGTGTTGTGCAAAAAAGTGATGTTTATTCCGAAGGTGCTTTAAAGGTTGTCAAAATATTAGCCCCGTGGTTTTATGAATATTTGATACAGTTCCTGTCTGGTATTCTAGTCCGTTAATCTTTACTGAATTCGTGTCAAGGATGACCCTTCAACTGACGAAAGCCTAAAAGCCAGATTTGTCGCAAAATGCTCAAGCCTCAAATAACATTTAGAAAACCAAATACCCGCCCTTAATTTTGCGTTCATCGTGATTTTTTTTTCTTTTCTGTCAATGAACTGAACTTGTGTTTTGTTTTTTTATTGCCATTGGTTTTTTTATGCATAAAAAATTTTGTCTTTTCCCTCACTTATTTTTTCTATTTAAAGTCATCACCATCTGAATACGCCCACTGCAGGGCAAAAGCCTGTCCCATGATCCGCTAATAAAGCCGCTCTTGTGGTTTCTGCTGCCACGTTATACCTGCGAACTTTTTAATCTTATCGGCCCACCTTTCTGTCTCCCCTTCGTGCGTTTGTTCTTTTCAGGGAATCTAGTCAGTTACTTTTAATGACCAGTGGTTATCCTGCCTACGTGCTACGTGCCTGTTTATTTTTCTTTGTTGCTCACTTTTCAGACTTAACGGACAGTTTGTCTGCCTCAGCGATTTCTTTGTAATTGAATATTTCTGTACTCTAAAGAACTTTCATCGTGTTCCGTCCAGCAAAGCCGAACTGCATGTTCATCTTCGGGTGAGAAAGCGGGGGGGGGGGGGGGACCGTGAGGGCCCATTACGAGAAACCCTGAATTTCGTGTCATTTACTCTTTCTTTCTTTCTCGCACACAGACATTTTCATTTTATTTTATTTTATTTTCCAGTGCGGAACGCCCAGGACATTATGCCGCTTTCACCAAGACTCTGCCAGCCGTTTTTGTATTGCTCTGCAGGCAGCTTACTGAACATAACTCATGCGTTCAGTGCGGTTCATTTTATTCCCTAACAGTATTCTTATACCATGAAGCAGTAACGGGAAAAACCAGCTGTGAATAACTATAGAAAAAGTAAAGAGGAAACAACGAGAAAGATATTTCATGTCAATACAAAGGGAAGTGTTTTACTCTTTGAATATACGTCTGCCTTTGAACTCATAGTTATAGAGATTTCGTAAAGAAGATTTTACTTGCTGTGAAAAAGGTAATGCAGAGCATGTTTTAATTGAATGCGGAAATATTCTCCTATGAAGATGAATATTTCGATTCCTGATTTACGCATATTTTGTTGATCGTGTTGAATATGCTATATGATCTTTTTTTCATATTAGCATATACATATATCGTGACAAATTGAGTTTGTTGGTGCGTGCACATGGTTATTTCAAAGAGCACGGGGACGGCTGTGTTGTGTCACATATCTTGTGCCCCGTCTCTGTGTTGTTTAAAACGACTACAGGCATAATATTTCTAGCTCGCTTAGAAACAGCGACATATATGTTGTGGTAGCGTAAGGGCAATAATAATAATAATATTTTTGGAATCTAATTTGCCAAAACCTCGACATGATTATGGGACATGCCACATTGGACGTGGACGGAGTCGGAATATTTGAAGATTGTTATTCTTCAATATGCACTGACACGGCATGGTACACGTACCTCTGGGCATTTTGGGCCCATTGAAATGTGTCTGCCGCGCCGTGATCGAATCCGCGTTCTTTACGTCTGCAGCTGAACACCGTAAATACTGTACCACCGCTACGGTTGCTTTTATGTTGACCAATGCCTTAAATCAAACGGTCACTCCTAGTATAAAATTTTATTTTCATTGTTTTTAAAAGCAGTGTCATGAAAAAAAAAGAAGCGCAATGAAAAGAACCAAGGAGAAATTCTAACAGTATTCCTTTGTATAGTGTTGAAGCGGTATTGAGAGACGTGGTAAAATAAGAGCTATTCTGTGCAGTTTTTGCTACGCCACTGGCTTCACGCTGGTCGCCACGCTTTCGTGGTGCTCCCTATGAGAGGTTGGTTGCAAAGCAGTGAAGCCGAACACACAGAGCTGGATATTGCGGTCGTAAAATAACGAACTTACGCCCTAATAGTGGAAAATAGTTTTGTGAAATGTCCCGTTCTTGTTCGCGAACCAACGAAACGTCGCTGTTACAGCTCACTCCTGTCCATCGCATGCGTCGACGCTTGACTGCAGCTGAAATCGGGGGGGGGGGGGATGGCCTCGCTTTCATAGAGATGCAGGACGTGTTGAGATGAGCCTTTGTAGAGACGGCACAGCACAGCGTGGAAATCTCGGCTGGCTTTTCTGAAAAAAAAAAACTATTGTGTGTTTCCCATACTTGATCTGGTGCGACGTAGACATCCCTGCGCGCGTTCATCAGCAGCATTTATACGATTTTAAATAAACGATCGCGATTTTATTAGCTAGCATGAATGAGCTTCAATTGTTGAAGAATACTTCCATAAGTCCACGTTATATAACTAGTATTCTATTGAATCTATTGGACGGGTGGATGGATGGACGCATGGACGAACGAACGAGCGAACGAACGAACGAACGAACGAACGAACTAACGAACGAACGGACGGATGGACGGACGGACGGAAGGACGGACGGACGGACGGACGGACGGACGGACGGATGGATGGATGGATGGATGGATGGATGGATGGATGGGTGGATGGATGGATGGATGGATGGATGGATGGATGGATGGATGGATGGATGGATGGATGGACGGATGGATGGATGGACGGATGGACGGACGGACGGACGGACGGACGGACGGACGGACGGACGGACAGTTGTTCGCATGGTGACCCGCCACACGCGCTGTAGCAGGTAAAACGGGGGTCATACGACGAAGGGTCTCGAATGGCGGGCGAGTTTCCAGCCAAACACGTACAACACGCGCAGACAGTGAGTGCGCAGGATCGATGACAGCTGTTCTCCCCCGCTCAATGCCACCGGCTGGTGTCTCTGGGGTGCCTCAATGTTGCCACCACCTTGAAGAGACGCTGGCATATGCTCTCGCGCTGGAGGACTGTTCTCTTGATGACGCCCATGGAGCACGCAGCACCTTTCAACATCTGCCAGGCTGAGCTTTCGGCAGAGAACGCATTATTGCTGATAAAGGACAGTCCGCAGTTGAATGGATTGATTGATTGATTGATTATAGATTGACTGATTGATTAACTGATTGATTCATCGATTCACCGAACCATCAAATTAGTGAGTGAGGGAGAGACAGCACACTTATATAAAGAGCGTATATTTTTTACACGGGGTTTTTGACGAAAACTAAATGACAAGCTCGCCCTCAGGCAGCCATAACCAATCTCCCTTTCCGTGAATCGTTCACATTGTTAAACGAAGACAACCAGACAAATTGAGTCATCTCTATAATAAATATTTCATCTAAAACGAAGAAGTCATAGAGAGCGTTAGGCAATTGCGCATCATTAAGAGCGCAGATGAGAATAGGTGTAACCCAGCGCCTTTACGGCAGCACCGTTGACTATGGGAGTTGATAAAGACGGTGTGCCCCATTGCCTGATCCAGAACGCACGACGCGCCGTAGAGGGTGCTTGAAGACGAGCAGTTTGTCGTGCGTGATGCATCCGCCAGCCATTAAGAACTCGACCTCACTTTAAGCATTAGCCATCGAGTACACAAGGCTCCCACTTATGAGCTGGCTTATGAACACGCCAAGCCTGTACAGCACTTACGATAATGTGCCGGAATTGGGTGTACGCAACGCTTGCAGCGCCATGTTCCTTCATTGGCAATCTGCGCATCAGCGAAATCTAACGTTACTCACAGTTATCGGAAACACAAGTACCTGGAATACACCCTTTTTACAGGAAGTCTCTTTCAGTCTGCTCTGTGCCGCCGTCGTTGTTGTGGTAGTCGTCATGCAGTTCAAATTACTCGAGAAAAAATGATAAATATAAAAAGAAAACGAAATTAGGATCATAATTGTGATTATGATGGTGACGATGCTCAAAATGATTAAGCTATTTTCTTTCAAATATGTATAACGAAGATTCAGTGATGATTACTTCCTTGTAACGAAAATTGTCATCATCATCATTATTGCAATCATTAAGCATTCACTGTCCCATGGTTTTCTAGGTGTTGAACAGGGTGTAGTTTTTTTTTTTCAAAGCTCGTATACCTCACTCATAAACTGTGTATACATACCACCACCATCACGCCTGGTGAAGTGTCCTTGTCCGTTTTTTTAATATACTGGAATATTAAGCTGATTCTGTCATTGTGAACGCGATAAGTTTTAGAGTGACACTTTAGTCACTGCCTATGGTAACAACGTGGATTAAAAATTTCTGAAAAAAATCGCTTATGAACTACGCGTCTGAAGACTCGTGGTGCTTGCTTGTTGTAAGTCTATATGCACCTCCTCAAGTTTTACAATAGACTTCTTATTACCTTTGCTGCATCGTTAAGTGAGTATCAGTTGAACTGGCGCTTTCCTGAATAGTTCAAATGATAAGGATATAAAACATCCAACTGTTAACGCTCCGTCTATTGCACAAAATCATGTATATTTATTCTGCCTCACGCCACAGTAGCGTACCATGCCAAAAATTAAAAAAAGATTTCAAAAATAAATAGTGGTGCCTGTTTCATTCTCGTCTGTTGTAGTAAGAAAAAACAACACTGCATGCCCCTCCACTGGAACGCATACGCTAACGTGCAAGTATTAACTTCTTAATTTGACGAACAGCAGTTGTATGCCACACAGCTTAATGCTCTCGATAGCTCCCGTATAATAAAGCGCTGATCTCAGGCCCCCTACTTGTACAGTGATGCTGTAGTCTTGAATATCTATCGGAGGTCAAAGGCATCACGCACACCTGGCTGCTGGCACCATGAATACAAATGCTGGAGATCAGCCTGTTTCTCTTCACTAACTTATCCACTGGGGAAATGAGCCTCGCTAGGTGAAATAGCGCTCATTATTCGCGGCTGTTGCTTTCTGCTGTGCAGTAATTTTCAATAACACGGCGTCCGTTAAGGCATTCGTCGCCTATTTTCTCGGTCTCCCTTTTTGCAGCATATATGAACGCGCAAAAGCTATGGCATTATACAGCTTCGTTACTTTCAGTCAAAAATCGGTTTTTTTCCAGCAACTATTGCGGGCCCCTAAGAAAATCCTTGGCGCACTGTGCTGTAACGTAATGTGGTGGTGAGTCTATCTATAGTGGAAACACAACAGGGCGTGTTATGGTCAGCTCGTTATATACGAACAAATCTCACCATTTCTCGTTCGCGCGCGTGGTGAGAGCAAGGGTGACCGGAATGTCTCGCAGTAACCGGAAAGCGCGTAACAGGGGCGGAGATGAGAAATGTTGTGCCCTTTAGGTTTCTCCACTCTAGGAGCGCTTATTGACCCTCGGAAGAATGTCCCCTCTTCCATTTACGCAATTAAGCCGCCTTTAGGCCGCGTTCACACTGAGCATTCCGGCCGCCGAAAGTGCTCCGAATCCGGTTCGGCGGCGGCGAGATCCGCCACAAGGGCCCTCTCCGCGCCGATCGCTCTCAGACCGATTTTTGCGGCGTCTGCCGCCGAACCGGTCACCGCGGACCAATAGGAGCGCTAGTCAAGAAATTTTGAAAAATGGCTGCGAAGCCCTACTCACTTGTTATGCCGCAGTGCACGTAACTCAATGTTGAAACCAACGGGAGTTTAACCTACTCTGTGCCTAGTTCGCCTCCGTATTTCGTGAAAGAGGTGACCGAGCTTGCTGTTGGCGTGACCGAGCTTGTTGCGGTCTTGCAAAGCAAAACAAACCCACCAACGCCGCTGGCGTCGGTGGTTTTCCTGCTCTTCGTGCATTACAAGACAGCCACTTGCCAACAAAGTAAGCAGTACAGTCTTTTCTTGCTTCTTGCGTACGAGAATCGTCAAAGTATACACCACCGGATAGCGTAGTAGCATTTGCAAGCCGCGACAACAACCGGGTGACAGCGCATTCATCCCGCGTTCGCCCCGTAGTAGATGGCATATTCGGCGGCGCGGGGCGCATCCAGTGCGAACGACGCTGCGTTTCGGCGGCAGGGGAATTTCGGTCGCTGTAGAAAGCGGATGTTTCAGTGTGAACTAGGCATTATTGTCGATCATCAGAAACCGGGCACATGTAGGCAGCATCGCCATTCTGAAGGTGCAGATAGTCCCCGTGACCGAATTTTCGCACATAGAGCCATTTGAAAAACCTAAATAATACGATGAAATGAAGCGAGATTTGAGGACATACTTGAGAATTCGAATGTTGGAAGCAATTCAACGGCGGTAATGCGGCTGAAAGGAGCATGCGAGTAGGCAGGAGCGCCCATTTTCGATGAGCCCTAAATTGGGCTGAAGAAGTGGTAATTCTTGGTTTTATTTACTGAATATATGGTCGCCATGTGCGATCTAGAAAAGAATCAAAAAAATTAAAAACCTGCAAAAAAGCTGCCGCACCACGTCTATTCGACCCATAACTATTGGACGTAAACGTAGCCGAATTCGTAAGCTGGTACGAATGGAGACTTCTAACAACAGACTTTATGTGTAAAACAAGGTTGACAAGGTTGTGGTATTTTCATTAATTCCAAACTTCGGTCTACAGGTTTGCTCTTTAGCGCATCAGCTTTTTCTATAAAAAGCAAGGCAGACGGGCAAACAAGGACACAAGAGTAGAGATCAAGACAGTTTACTTCAGACTATTTCGTAAACCAAGTAGCTACATGTGTCTCATTTTGCAGCGTCGCACAACGAATATAGAACATTGATGCTCGATTCAATGCTGTTTACTGAGACAAAGATCAAGTGATATTTCAAGCATCAGAATAGGCTGAAACTCCGGCTCACGAATGATACCAGCGCAAACACGGCGTTTGCAGGCCCGGGTACTTCATTTTATCTATATACAATGCGCTAGCTTATAAGTCCGACTTTAATTGACGCAGTGACATGAGAAAGCGGAACGCGCTGCTTCACTTCAAATTCATCGGTTTCATTTCACTCTAATACACTGTGCTTGATGCTTCTCAAGTTGAAAGAACAGTTTTTCTGTATTCTGCTCGTTATTTTTAAGAGGAGGTAACGTAAAGAGGAGCGCAGCTACCTGCATAACTCTGGTTCTTACTACAAAGCACGTGCGGGCCCTGAGCAAACGCAAGAATACGATAACCTGGGCAACCTTTCCTCAAACATAAGCATACAGTGTTGTGCAGATGTTTGGTTTAGAGTAGAGCAAGAAACTAAGTTGTGGAAATGTTAGCATACGCACATTATGCGCTCTAGACGCATAATATATGAAAGACTAGTTTACAAGTAAAATCACTGTAAAGAGAATTTAAAGAGTTCAATCTAATCCCTGGCTCTGCAACAGTAAGCGAACGTGAATTCACAATAGGCGGCTAACAAGACATTTATACATCACAACACATCCCCACTTTGAATGCGTAATGCCGGCTGGACTGCTAAGGAGTCAACTTGAATTTCGCATAACTCTTCAGAAAATCAACTCTGCTTGTTTTATCTGAGCTTTTTTTCTTTTTTCTGTTATTTATTTTTATTGTTTTTGTGAAGTGCTCCTTTAATAAAATAATGCTTTGTTTTTACAACTCTCAAAGTTTGTGCTCACAACATCACTGTAGAATGATGAATAGTGATAGCTATCGAGTGATGCACACGGCGGGAACAAGAATGAACACGTCGCACCCACTGTATATAGCGAAGAAGCTTTAAAACAGCGTTTCTCATGTAATGTGCTCCCAATGGCGCACTTGTACAGTACTCACGGATCGGAACAAAAATGTTTGAGGCCAAGTATTGCGTATGATGCACACATTTTTGTTTTCACTATCTTCAGTTTGGTTTATATTTAAGGAATTCTGATTCGAACGCTTACATCAGCGTCAAGATCACTTTTAGATTTAGATATGACGTGGTTACCAGCTGTGGTTTTAAAAACTTGGCGTAGCATTTCAATACGTGATTTGCTCATTCAATGGATCATTTATATCTTCACATTCAACCAAACATCAGTTACTCATGTGACGAGAACGTAATCAATGAAGCTACAAGATTGGTTTTAGTAATTCCTTGAATCGGCTAGTCTTGGATCAGTGCTTCGAAGTTTCCATGACCTGAAGGAATTCTATGCATGCATATTGTTTGCTGTGTCATCGTTACTCATTGTATCGTTATTTTCTACTTCCTTTTTCACAGTACAGACTAAGAAGCCATAAAATGTTCAAGCCGATCTTCCCAACTTTCTGATGACATTTTTTTTTGAAAAGCAGCGCACAGATATATTTTTGGCGTGTTATAACTTATGGCTCACTTAATTACTTAAGAGTAGAGCAGTAAAGTATGGGAACTTCAGCATACGCACATTATGCACTTTGGAAGTATAATTTATGGGAGTCTAGTTTACGAGTAAAATGGTTGTAGGTACTTCATGCGTTACCAGGCCTACGCCTAGGTTTGCAGGCTGTATGGTCTCTGCCTTGTCTCGCGAAATTTCGCGATAAATGTTGTATATTTAGCATTATTTTTCTCTGCTGCAGGCTTATTCGCTTAAATGCCATGACGTCAAAGGCTAGCAGGCGGCTTTCATCAGAGGTGACTTGTTTCTGCTTCCAAAATGCTTTCTTTTTTCTGTAATTGATTATGAATTGGCATGTGCGAAGGCTCTGATTGGTGCGCAAAAAAGGTTGAAGGAGGGTGCGCTTATTGCGCTAAGTGAGGGTGAAATCCTCTCAACTACGACCGCTGAGTCCAGAGCACGCCCAATTATATCATAAATAGCTTGCTGTTAGAAAGCTCAAGAACGTACGCTTAGCCGAGTTGGTTCGCGCCCAACGCTGCGGAGTGAGCGGTCGTAGCTTTGACTTTTTGAAGCGGAGCTTTTTTTCTGGTTTTTGTGTGCCATCTCTTAGCATATCACATCCGTGACCGAAATACATCAGTGGAGCCGCAGTGGACCCCAGCATAAAACACTTGCGTGCTAAAAAGTGAAAGAATGAAGCTCGCAAACTGACAAAGGAAGGAAGTAAAATAGGGGTACAAGAACGGCAGGGAGGTTAACCAGCCTATAGGCAGCCGGTTTGCTACCCTGCGCATGGGAGAGGGATGGAGGAGATGGGAGATGGGGGAGCAAACTGACAAGCTTCATTCAATTCTAGTTTTCTACGATGCCGCGGCGCATGCTCTCTTCCGTAGCGGAAAAGTCACAAAAAAACTCCTGGTCTCGGAGGCTTTAGTTCTAGCAATGCAAGTTCTTTCTGTCCCTACCAAACCCGGTCAAAACGCCAGAGCGCAACAGATTAAAAAGAAAAGGCGGATTTATGTCTTGGTTTCAATATGCTTAAGTATGACTGTGCCACAAAAAAGACATGGGTGAGAGAGAAAAAGACAGACCCAGAGATTGAACAGTTGGGAGTTGCCAGTTTGTCCGAAATTTTCATCATCTTCACCGTCATCATCATCATCATCATCATCATCATCATCATCATCATCATCATCATCATCATCATCATCATCATCCTGGCTATGCCCACTGCAGAGCGAACGCCTCTCTCATGATCCACTAGTCAACCCGGTCTTGTGCTTTCCACTGCGAACTCCTGCGAATACCCGCAAACTCTTTCATCTCATCGGCCCACTTAACTTTCTGTTTTCTCTTCGTGCGTTTGCCTGCTCTGGGAATCCACTCAATCTAATGACCCTCAATGACCAGCGGTTATCCTGCGTACGTGCTATGTGCGCGGCCCTAGTCTAGTTCTTTATTTCAAGAATGCTATCCTTAAGAGTGTGGCAGCTTGGGCTAGTTGGTATGACTTGACAATTGTTATAGCGTGAGTCCTTCGTGCCCTTTTTGTCTCTATGTCGTCGTTCTGTACTCGCGCTATAACAATCGCTATCCTTAACCGTGGTTTGTTCTCTGACCCACTCAGCTCTCTTGTTGTCTCTTAAGATTACACCTATAAATTTCCTTTCCATTGGTCACTGCGTCATTCTCCGTTTAATCTGAACCCTCTATTTGCGCCTGCAGGTTTCTGCTCAGTAAGGTAAGTTCTAGCAAGATGCCGCTATACACTTTCCTCTTGAGGGTTAGTGGCAGAATACCATTCATGAATTGAGAATGCTTGCCGAATGTTGCTACACAATCCTTATTCTTCTAGTTATTTCACTTTCTTAGTTCGGCTTCGTGGTTACTACCTGTCCTAGGTACAGATATTCCTCTACAACTTCAGCGTGTCTCCATCTATCTCGTGGTGCTGTATTCTGCAGAAACTGTTGCACAATAATTTAGCTTTGTGCATTGTATATTCATACCTATTTTTCTGCTTTCCATGTCCAGTTTTGTAATGATGAGCTGTAATTCGTTCCTGAAGTTACTCATCGGTGCAATTCGGTCAGCGAATCGCAGATTGCTAAGATACTCTCCTTAAACTTTTATCTCTTACTCTTATCAGCGTAGGGCCCTCAAAACCTCCTGTAAACACGCGGTGACTAGCATTGAAGAGATCGTGTCTCCCTGTCTTACACCCTTCTTTATTTGGACTATGTCGTTTTCTTTGTGGAGAACTATGGTGGCTGTATATTCAATGTAGATTTCATCCAGTATGTTTATGTAGGGTTCTTTGACGTCCTGATTCCATAGTTCATGCATTACTGCTGATGTCTCGACGGAGTCAAACCCCTTCCCGTAATCTATGTACGCTACGTGTAGGGGTTGGTCGTATTCCACACATTACTACATTATCTGATTGATAGTATGAATGTGGTCTATTGTGGAGTAGCCTGAACAAAATCCTGCTTGGTCCTTTGGTTGAATGAACTCTAATGTCGCCTTAATTTCATTAGCTATTATTTTTGTAAAACAATTTGTGGAGAACGGACAATAGGCTGATGGGCCCGTAAGTTTTCAAGCCCTTGCGTCTTTTTCTTTAAGGATGAAGATGATTTTGGTACCCTTCCCGTCAAGGGACACTTCATATATAAGGTGGCCAGTTTTTCTAACACAATTTCTCCGCCATCATTTAGGAGGTCTGTTGTAACTTTGTCCTCACCAGTGACTTTGTCGCATTGCATTCCTTCAAAGGATTTATTTACTTCCCAGGTCCTTACTAGTAGGATGTCGAGTTTTTCTGGGCTCTTATTGTTTCTCACGATATCATCCTGGCTCTTCTGGCTTTTGTACAGTTCTCTGTGGAACTCCTCCACCATCTCGACTATCCTATTCATATTGGTTATGACATTGCCTTTCTTTTGCCTTAATGCACATGTTCGATTTTTGCCTATGCACAAGTTTGCTTTCGCAGCTTTTAGGCTGCTGCTGCTGCTTTTTACAGCCTGCTCACTTCTCCCCATGTTTTGCCTTCTGACGTTGGCTACCTTACGCCTATTTATTAACCTCGAAAGCTACACTAGCTCTATATTTTCGGTTGCATTTCAGGCTTTCATTGTTTGTCGTCTCTTAATAAAATGTTTTGTCTCCTGAGATAGTTTGCCAGTTTCCTTCAAGTGACTGTGCCTTCGACTTCCATTGCACACGCTATCATGATACTAGCAAGATTATTGATTTGATTGATAAGAGGGGTGTAACTTTTCAAAACCACCATATGATTATGAGAAACACCGTAGTGGAGGGCTCCGGAAATTTTGACCACCTGGGGTTTTTTAACGTGTGCTCAAATCCTAGCACACGAGCCTACAGCATTTCCTCCCCTATCAAAAATGCAGGAGCCTCAGCCGTGATTCGATCCCGCGACCTGCGGGTATGCAGCCGAGTACCTTAGCTACTAGACCATAATAATTGGACTAGTATGGTTATCATTAATTTTGTCAGCTCTAACGTCGATTACATTGTTTAGTGCCTCGAATCTATTCTGAAGCAAAACTTTGAATTCATGTACTTTGACTCTCACCACTTGTTTATTAATTGGCTTCTGGGGTACCAGTTTCTGTCATTGTTGTTTTTAATTATAGGTGAATACGAGCTCTTACTATTCCATAGTCACTGCATCAGATCCTGCCAACTACTTCTACATCCTGTACAGTGCCTGGGTGTTGCACACAGAATGAAGTCTATTTCATTTTTTGTTTCGCCATTAAGACTTTGCGACGTTCACTTGCGCCTATCTCGTTTTCTGAAGAAGGTATTTAAGATCCGTAAATTGTTACGTTCTGCAAACTGTGCTAATAACTCTCCTCTGGCGTTTCTGGAGCCGGTGTCATATTCCCCCACTGCATGGTCTCCAGCCTGTTTCTTGCCTATTTTGCAATTGAAGTCGCCCATCAGAATGGTGACTTAACTTTATTACTGACTAATTCTACGCCTTAGTTTACTCTACGTCTAGTTGTTTCAATTGGTGCACCAAGTAAAATTATTCTGGGTCACATATTTACGTTTATTGAGCTAAGATTACGCAAGCGATGATGCGTAAAATTAAATTAGAGTGCCTACATTGTAGTTCGGGAGATGCTTTCGTGTCAAGATAAATATTTACTTGTCTTGTTTCAAGTTGATGCCATAAAATAAACACCTAACACAGAGTGGCGGGAGCGAAACTGTGGATGGTTAGACGAGGGAACATAATTTTGCTGGAAAACGGAATCACTACAAATGGAGCTTTACTGGTCAGTTAACATCAGTGTATATTTACTGCGTTGCTTTGTTCTTTTCTCTAACCCCACACCCAACTTTCTTTTTTGCCACAACCTCTGCGTTTATGCTCGAGTTAGTGTTATTCATGTATATACGTGACCCCACCATGGTTTACAATCCCTCCTCTGCACACGTAGTACCCCTCGATGTTCCTGTTTCCTCAGCTTTCAAATTTCAAAAGCACCAGTTGGATTATGTGTTTCCGGCGTATCACTTGCCCTCGTATTCTCTCTCTCACCCTTTTATGACCGACAATGCTGACAAGAGCCATGGCTGATTGGACCACTGTACCTCATTAAAATTGAACGCGCACTGCACACAGAATCGAGCTTGAGTATTTCCAGCGTAAGTCCTTTCATCGCCACACTTTTAATTAGATAAGGTTGCTTCCCTAACCAGGTCTCTAAACGAAGCGAATTCACAGAGTCCGGAGTAAAGCAGCATCACTCTCCAGAATCTACAACGCAAATACCAGGTCTATTGTTGTGTTACCTTCACATTTTTGTTGCTTTCTCACGCTGTTTAATGTATTTACCGCGCTTGTGCATTGCGTTTTGCTCATTTTATTTCTAAGTGCAAGTTCCGGTTACGCATAAATAAAAATTGGTGAGCAAGTTGCATCTTCGTTCTGTGCGTCGCTCTTTGCTGGAGCACGGGAAGGCGTTCTGGTCACTTTGTTCTGCATGCAGGCCCCACAGGGCATGTAGACGTTGCAGTGCAGTGCGTTATTTCGCACACTATTGCTTCGCAACTGTGCAGTTAACCTAAAAGTACACGTGCTACGAGCTCGAGAACGGGCACCTTAGGTTTATTAAACGGCTAGTTCATTCTATTTCAATAAAGACAAAGTCCAGGCCGTTTCAGTAGAATGATAAGGTGTAAGATAAGATGTGTTTTATCAATTACATCCTATAAAATTGGACAAAGCTGTTGTAAAATTTGAGCATTCTTTTCATTATTTCACTTCACAAAAACGTTTCATTCTTTTTCACGAAATGCCGAGCTTGCTCGCAAACTCACGAAACGCATGCAGATGCTGTCTTGTTCCACTGCGACGTAGTCGTCATTTGTATACATTACAGTCTTGTCCCTCGGATGGAGTACGGTAACAAAATGAATGCTACCTCGCACAGTAAGTCTTTTTTGCAAACTCGCGCAGCCTGATTAGATTTCCTTGGAAATCCCAGTGGACCTTAAAAGAATTTTTCTCGTGTAGGCGCACCTTATTCCCTCCTCTTAGGCTGCCTTCTTTGCATCGTGAAGCGCATGCCGTGCCTTAGCTCGAATGCTCTAGGCTGAAGCGGGGCTCGTTTAGTTACTCATTCTGATCACGTTTCTGGCATCGATCATAGCCAAGTTCTTGTGCGACGTAGAGTGTACGTGATTTTCCATTCTTGGGAGCCTGAGTGGCACGTGGTTCTCACGCGCGAATTGTGGGTCCATGAGGCGGGCCATGAGGTGTGTTTCGTCTGGTGCAGCTCGTGACCGAGGCTGTTACTCATTTGTACCCGATTTGTACGTGGCGGTGGCTCACTTGGAGTTTATGAACGCCGTTCACCTGATTCAAACCAAACGCAGAAAAACAAACATGCTGGTTTTTATCAAAATTCTCAGTTGATTCTTTTACTGGTAAGCAATCAATGCGACATCATTTTTAGGTCTACCTTCGGTGGAACATCATCCCCGCGTGTTTCTTTCTATAGAATGGCCCTATCGGATCCTTTGTGCATGATTTTGATAAAGATGGCGATTCCACCTGGGAATTTTGCAGTGAAATTATGCATAATAAAAGTCTTAAGATTCACGTGCCGAAATCACAGTGAAGTTATGAAGCATATCTTAAACGCTAAGCCCGTAATAATTTAGCCCACCTGAGATCAACCCTAATATCCCGAATTTATTTTCCCATCTTATGGGGCCTCCACGGCCAGAAATCAAACTCACCTACAGTGCACTAGGAAGGAAAATAGGGGGAAAGAACGGCAGGGAGGTTAACCAGCCTATAGGCAGCCGGTTTGCTACCCTGCGCATGGGAGAGGGATTGGGGAGATGAAAGATAGAGAGCAGAGAGGGAAGAGAGAAACACAGCACATTCGGCAGCACATGCGCGCACACTCAGTCATAGTCCAGTTTTGTCTTTCGCGGTGTGTGATATTGCTGTTACAGCCGCTTGTTCAAGCCCGTGTCGCGTAGGAATTTCAACAGAGCTTTTGTCGCCTTCTGTTGCAATGTCTTCTCTCGGGCACTTCACAGAACAGTGTCCACAGACATTTGGCTGTTGTCGATGCGCGCAAAAGCGGACGCCAGTGACTGTCTCTGGATTTCACACAACGAACAGTCACATAAGATGTGGGGTAGCGTCGCTTCCAATGACAGACATCGCAGAGAGCGTTGTCGGCCATTCCTATGACAAAGGAATAAGATTTTGTAAATGCCACTCTTAGCCATAAGCGATAAAGAAGGGTGGCTTCTCTTCGGTGGAGTCCAGTGGGCATGCGGAGAGCCATCAAAAAGGACAGGTGGTGTTGACGATTCGTCTCGTTGCTTGGTAGGCACCATAGTGAAAACGTGAGTTCACGCGCAAGTCGTCGAAGATTACTGGCAGCATCAGTCCGCGAAAGCGGTATGGCTTTTTCTCGTGTTCCTTCAAAGGCTGCCCGCGCGGCATAGTGCATGAAACCTTTTAGAATTTGCTATGCACCTACTACGTGGCCTTTACATGCAGAATAGGGGCAGTAGCGTGTGTGCCTTTTGTAGTGAGTGACCAGCTTTAAACCACGAAGCCATAAAAATAATCACATGTTCTGACGCTCGCTGGTAATGGGCACTCGTACCACGCATTTATACTGCTATATTTCATTTATTGTGAACCATGTATGCAGCACGTGTGTGCTTGTGAACCATTGTTGCGGTGGTTCCCGATTGACTACACAAAGTGCAGCGCGCAAAGCAGCTAGTTCCGCTGCTGTAGATACCGTGGAGTGTTCAGTCCTAAAGCTGATGGTAACACCTCTTGCTGGGACAACTACTGCCCCTGACGAACACTGGCGGTTCGTGGAACCATCGGTGTATACATGTATGCTGTCTGAATATTTCTCGTGCAAAAAAAGAAGATACAGTTGTTTCAGCACTGACGACGAAAGCTCAGATTTCCTCCGGATCCCTGGTACACTAAGATGCACTGAGGGTCGAATAAGACACCAAGGGGGTATGGATGGTCTAGATGCAGGAGTGAAGCCCGAGGGAAGTTCATCGTTGTATTTCACAATCATTTTGGCGAACGATGCTTGGCGCCTCTCTGAAGGCAACAGTGCAAGGTGATGACAGGGAGCACGTGCGAAGTGTCTGATGTGCGTTCTCAGGACTTCTACAACATTGTGAGTTTGTATCTGATAGTCACCAGCAATTGCAATTGTTGCTTCTGTTGACGTACATCTGCGCAGACCGAGGCACACTCTCAGCGCTTTGGCTTGTACTGCCTGTAGAACACGAACATTGGTCTTGCAGGTAATGCTAAGCACGGGCAAGCTATATCTGAGGAAACCGAGAAACAGGGCTCTGTAAAGCTCCACCATTGCGTCTACTGACATACCCCACGTCTTTCCTGCCAGGAACTTGAACAGTTGGGAAATAGCGGTCAGGCGCTTCTTCATATAGGTCACATGCGGACTCCAGCAGCAGTCCCTCTCAATAATGATTCCCAGAAACCAGTGGGTTTCGGCATAAGAAATCGGACGCCCGCAGATTGAGATGACATAAGGTGTCATTGCTTTGCGAGTGAAGGCCACCAGCGTGCATGTTTCTGGTGATATGCTGAGACCTTGTTTTTTTATGGTGCTTGGGAAGATTTTTATGGTGCTTGGGAAGTATTCAGCAAAGCCACTTAGTGCAAGATTGAATAGCATCGGGCTAAGAACTCCGCCTTGAGGAACACCCCTGGAAGTATAGCGTCGCGTAGTTGGGCCATCTTCTGTTAACACAAAGAATGATCTTGCAGCCAGGTAACTCGAAATCCACCGAAAGACTCGACCACCAAGGCCAACCACCGCAAGAGCACCCAAAATGGCTTCATGTAGTACATTATCATAAGTGCCTTTCACATCTAGAAACAAAGCTACAGATAGTCGCTTACGGGATCTTTCGTGCTGAACGTACGAAACTAGATCAACGACATTGTCAATAGAAGAGCGGTCGCGTCGGAAACCAGCCATTGAATTCGGATAAATCTTGTAGTATTCAAGATACCACTCCAGGCGGCCTAGTATTATTCGTTCCATTATCTTCCCTACGCAGCTGGCCAGTGCTATCGGGCGTTATCAGGTGAGTTCGAGTGGGGATTTGCCCTATTTAAAGATGGGTAATAACAAGCGGCTTACTTTCCAGTCATCAGGAACATTGCCATCCTGCCACAAGATGTTGTAGAGGCTCAACAGTTCTCTCCTTGTACCTTACCCAAGGTTTACAAGGCTCGGTACGGTATACCACCTGGGCCCGGAGAAGTTGAACGCCTGCGGAGAGCTAGTGCCGCCTCGAGCTTCTTCATTGTAAAAGGGAGGCCCATGTGGTAGTCACGGGAACGTCACCTCTCACTGGAGAATCTGGACGAGTGGCTTGGTTGGCGATCTGCGCACAGAAATCTTCTGCGATATCGATGTCTTGCCTCCTTTGAAATAGCGCGAGCGCTTTGAATGGAAAACGCTGTTTCGTGGGGTGACGCAGACCTTGCACCGTTTTCCAAATGTGTGAGAGTGGCTTGCGAGGGTCTAGTGACTGGAAAAACGTTGTCCATCGTTCCGACGCTAATCTATCCATGCGACGCCGAATCTCCTTTTGCATCCTTCTAGCTGCCCTAAGATCGTGAATTGATTTTGTACGCCGATACCGACGCTCCGCCCGGCGTCGCAGTGCTCGGAGTCGCTCCAACTCTATATCAAAGTCGTTTCGTGTGGACGATATTGTCTCCGTGCCAGTGGCGTTTTGCATTGTGTTCTTAATTGTTTGCTCTAACCCAGATCGTAGGCCATCGCTGCAAGCATCTTCCATGTGAGATTCGAAGTTGGTCCATTGGACTGCTCGAATGGTTCGTCCATAGACCATAACTTGACAAGCCTTTGATGTTAAGGTAGATTGGAATGTGATCACTTCCTCGTGTCTCAACATCTGAAAACCACTTGACGTATCTCGCGAATGAGTTGGAGACAAAGGCAAAGTCGAGACAGCTGCCGTATGTCACCCCTCGAAGAAAAGTGGGGCTACCGTCGTTCAGGAGAGTGAGGCCATAGTTGTAGGCGATGTTTGCTAACCTGCGTCCTCTCGCATTTGTCCGCGTACTTCCCCATGCGTGATGGTGCGCATTGAAATCACCTATGATGACATGTTGCAGGACACATTCTCGAAATATCCGCTAATCTCCAGGAATCGAGATTATTCGACGGCGATATATAGACGCCTATGAGAGTAAACATGAGTTTGTTCTTTTTCACAGTGACGCAGACATACTGATTGTCATCGTGAGGTGCAATTGGTAGCACCATACGTCAGTTTACGAGGAACAAAGAGGATGATTTTGCTGCACGCACTGTTTGTTGAAGACATGACAGTTTCGTACCCCAAAAGTCTTATTGGTTTCGACAAATTGGGTTCACAAATGAGGATGATTGGAAACACGTTGGTAAACACAAACTGACGAAAATCTGAAAGGTGTGATTTTAGTCCTCTGGCGTTCCATTGGATGACAGATGCAGCCTTGACTTCTTTACGAAATGATGAGGTGTTAGTAGCCATCTTCCTAGTTGAGAGATTCAAGCACTGGGCCTAGGGCGTCCAATAATCCACGTGCGCTTCAAACAAATGGTGTCTTCATGTCGACTACTATCGCTCGGATGGCTTCTATGAGGGAACGCAGCACCGAGATCATTTGACGATCAGTTTTAGGCAAATCTTTCATGGCTGGAGACGGCTCTAGTGTGGCCACAACCTGCAGAGGTTTTTTGGCAGAAGAGCGCGTCGGGAGCGTGGGCCATTCCTCTAGAGAAGGAAGCTTCTCTGTTTCTTTTGTAGAAGTGGTGGGCCCTTTCGCGGCGCTACTGGACGGAACCGCTAAAGAGTGGAGTGGCATTTCAGGAATGCGCCTTCTTTGAAGACTTTCGATGATGCCGACGTCGACGCCGACGCCAGGGTACTTCGGCTGCCTCCCTGTGTGTCGAGTTGTGTTGGGCCATTTGTCTGAGAACCGCGTGCTCCTTTTGGATTCGAGGACAGTCTTTCGACGAGGCAGCATGAGGACCGCTTCAGTTGGCACACTTCAGAGTAGTCGCCCGACAGGCGTCTTCAGCATGAGGTTCAGCGCAGCGGAGACACAGTCATAAGTTGAGGCATACGCCCTTGAAATGTGCACTAAATTCATGAAACTTCTCCATTGTTAGCAAGTTCCACACTCTCTTTGCATTTTCGAGCAGCCGTTTGAATGCATTTATATTTTGTGTGTCGGTAAAAACTGCTGCACTTATGGACTGCGGAAGCATGCGGGTACACTATTTGAAAGTTGTTACGGGTCGAAAACACCTATTACAATCAGTAGTAAAATGTTTGTCGTAGTTTAATCTTAAGAGCAGGTACTGTTGGCGATGCAATCTGCCACCGAGACCACCGAGAAATAAGGCCTATTTAATAGGTCACAAAATATTTTACGCAACGTTTGGAATATGTGTTCATGAAATAACCTTCTAAAGCTTTTCTCCACTTTCTAGATTGATATATACAGGAAGATTTCAACGCGATCGCAATTAGGACCTTGTTTCGCAGAAATTCTGGCGTCGCTGTCAGCGTCGTTGGTTGTGAGCAAAAAAATCATAATCTTGTGCGTCACCAAAAATTGAGAAAGAGGAAAATATATAAATACCGTAATTAAAAATTATGTGTCTCAGTAGGGATCGAACCCGGGTCGTTTACAAGGAAACTGGGTGTTCTACCAAACAGCCATGCTTCTGCTTTTTTCATTGTATTTATGTTATTGCATATCTGAAATTATTACATTAACATAAAAAAGCTATAAGCTCTGCTAATTGAAGAATCTAAGCATGTATTTAACTCAGCTTAGCTATAGAAGAAGCAAAACCGGGGCTTTTGAACGAAGGTCTCGTAGCGAAGGCTGCAGTTATCCTCCGTAGCGAAGGCGAGCGGAGGATATCTGCTTAATTGAATGCACAAGCAGAAGGGAAACACTGTTGTCAAACTTGGAAGAGTCCCGAAGTGAGCCGGGAGCCGGGAGTTGCATGGTGTGGGTCCGCGAGATAACGCTGAAGGGACATGGGAATGACGTCAATGGCATTGCTGTGATAACGAGAAAAGAAAGAAGATGAATATGAAGAGCGGCCAGGTGCTTCACGATTGGCTTCCATCAAGTGGACGCTATAGAAGAAGGCACTAATAAAAGGAAAGAGAAAAGAAATGTTATATGGAGGGACGAGGGAGAGATAGTGGAGAGTCTGGAGAGTTAAAGGAAAGCAAGCAAATTACGGTAGCTCCGTGCGAAAGCGGGAACAGTTGCAGGAAGGATAAGAAGCGGGTAAAAAACAGAGTACTACGCGTGCATAGGTTGGCTCTGTAATAATTGCACACTCTGCAACCTGCAAGGTAAACAAATCGATTGATTGATAGGTGGGGTCTAACTCCCGGGGTAAACGAATTGAGCACAGCCGGCTTTCACAGTGTTTGCAGCATCAAGATTCGCTAGACGAAAAGCAGCGTACACTCTGGCAGTAACTCGCATGCACCGCATGTCATGATGCATCAAGGCATCAGCTGTAACTACAGAACCCGGACAAGGCTCCTATATATCAGTGGTTATAACAGAAGAAAAGAAAAGTGCCGACCTGTAACTGTCTCGCCTTGCAGGACACCTCAACAGGTCAGCACAGGATTGGGGTTTGGGGAATAAAAGATATAAGGAGAATAAGATTGGCGAAGAGAAAAAAGTTTGGCAGATCCCACGTACCTGGAAACGTGGGATCTGGAAACTGACGTTATGTGAAGCATGCGCAGAGAAGGTGAACATGTTGCAATTTTTTTTTATTGAGCGACACGTCATGAAATACGCTAAATATCTGTATAAACATTGAACGCACAGGCATATGTTGAAGAGTTCCAGATGTTTACACGACCAGCTTTTTGCACTTCCCCAGCGATGTCAACTGAAACATGCGTATTAGCAACATCAGAAGCTGATATAAAGCGCTGATGCTCGCGAGGAGGCTGGCCCTGGACACTTCTACATAAATCAACTTCAGCGCATGACAACCAACAACAATTGACGTTAACCCTACGTGACGGCTGTATCAAAAGAGTTGATTTGTAATGTTTATAAAATTGGGTAGGCAGCACTGCAACCACTATTGACGTTTCACGAAGATTAGCGTCAATTTGCAAAGTAGTTCCGAGACCAGGCGTAGCTCTGTGGTAAAATGCTTCATTGCCACGCTGAATGCTTGGGTTTGATTCTAGCTGAGACCCTGACATTTATTCTTTGCATTCGTTGGGTCGACGCTGCCGATGTCGCGTATAGTTCTTAACGTTCACGCGTTAAAATTGTCCATGTGTGTTCTCATCATTCCTGGGTTGACACTAAGGGTCTATCACCTGCGGCACATACCCGCTTACCAGTGGCACATACCCACCCGTGAGTATGTGCCACTGTGTGGCGGGAAGTGTTTGACGACGTACGCGACGGGATTGTGACATTATTCATGTCTTAATAAGCGTGTCATATCCGTCAAGCCCTCCTACCTTCCCATGGTAATTTTGGTTCACGCCAAGTTAAGGGGGTGACCACGAGAGCCCCCAAACGTAAGCGGCTAGACAGATAGTTAGATAGATAGATAGATCCTCCGCAATCGTTACGACTGCCCGGTGGAGGAGGTTCCCTGCTCGTGTGGCGGCTGTGATAACCTGCTTGAAAGCTGTCTTCTCCCCGTGTTTTATCGTTGTACGCCTGGAGTGACCATAAATGGTTGGTTAAATATACTTGGTTAGAAACCTCCGTAATTTCAGGCGTGCAAAATTAATCTTAGCGTTTCTTTTTTTATCAAATGAGCTGAATGAAGCCGATATAAAATTTCGAAGGCGGATTCCAAACTGCGTCCGTATATTTTAACAACAGTCTAACTATAAATGTCGAATGAACCCCAAGCTTTTTTTAGAAGTACAATGTCTCATACGATTGGTTATCATGTAAAGCTTCTCAAGGTCTAAGAAACTGTGTATTGCACATGACCACTGCACTTGAACGAACAAGTTATATACACTTCCAAGTATTTAAATCGGTCTACTGACGATAATGGAAAAACATTGGTCCTATAGGTGTGGACTAGCGGCATCTGAACACACCTTGAAATGTTTTGGTGCATAGGTGCATCCGCCACACAGAGCAGCAGTTGTTAACCACTCTAAAGAACAGTGTAGCATTTGTTTATCTTTTTCTAACGTAATATGCATGTATGCAACGCAGTCTTCTGCAATTAACAGCAACGAAAAATTGCATCAATCTGTAAGTGGCTGATATACATAAAAAAAGTAACGGCCTGAGCATCGGATCCTTATGGTTGTCTGAAAAAAACAGGCGCCCAATTCGAGTGCAAGTTACTTATGTGAAGAAACTGCTTACGCTGCGTACGATGTGGTGTGCGATGGGGTTAGAGCCATACGGAAAACTACCGGACACCGGAACGACTGCGGGTGTCGCTTCCAAGAGCTACAGCTCCGAGAGTGGCACTGACAGCGACGACACCGAACCCTACAAAGTCAGCAGTGATGAATCAGGGGACGACAACTTCGAGCTCGTGAGAAACCACAAGGGAAAGCGACGATTTCTGAGCCAGTCACCCAATTCGAGTGAGCGCACCATGCGATCTTCGCGGAATACCGAGGTATTAACCGTACTTTTCATGCCAGTTCTCCCTAGTGACAACATGAGACGCCTTAACCGGCAAGTCGTGTCTGTACAGCTAGAGGCACTGGTGCCGAATGAAGTAAAGGAAGTCAGAGTGAATAGCCGCAAGAACATCCTAGCGATTGACGTCAATCATGTCACTGCGTATGACAGATTGCGTGAAGTAACGGAACTTAATGAGATGAAAGAGTGCTCTCATATACCACTGGTCAAAGAAGTGAGCACTAAGGTGATATAAGGTGTTGCCGAAGCCATTACCAACTCGGACCTACCAGTCTTGATCAAGCCGGCTTCGGAAGATACCATCATTACTAGTATATGTCGTATCGGGACATCACGATGCGTAAGAATTACGTTTAAGGGCGAATCACTTCCATCACATGTAAAAGTGGGCCACTTCCGACACACAGTTCACCCTTTTATACCGAAACCACTTCAGTGCTAGAAGTGCATGAAGTTAGGTCACGTAAGTGGTGTGTGCACGAACCATATACTATCTGTTCCCGATGCACTGGGCACCACAACAAAGACACGTGCCAGGCCACGGCTCTGAAGTGCTCAAGCTGCAATGGGCCACATGATGCCGCTTCGAAGGACTGTACTTTTATTCGAAAGGAGCTAACAATACTGAAGAAAAGGGCCAGAGATGACATTTCATACCGAGAAGCACCTGCATCCATTACGCGACGATGGTCCCGTCGCCGGCGCTGCACCAAAGCCACCAAAACCTGGTCGTCTCGCGAAGCGCGTCCAAAACCAACTCCACCTCTCTCACTCTGGACAAGCAGTGTTAGTTCCAAGAACAAAGGCGCTTCTGCTAGCAGTGGAGCTGACGCTTCATCCTGATTACCAGTCAGAACGCAGCCGTTTTAAAGGAAAATGATGCCTCTAAGAGCAATGCAGGTGACGCTTGGCCTGAACTTCCAAAGATACATGCGTTTGATGAGAGGCTTCAGACTTTGATAGTGAGGGGCACTTCATCAGTACCTCATAAATTGCGGACGAAGCACAACTTATCGGCATGGTTAGCACCCTAGTCAGTGATATGCGCATGGTGCTGAGCAAGATGCAGACACCGAGAGTTCAAAACCGTGTTGTAACTGCTTGACACCATCACTCCAGTTCTCGCAATCCTTCAGAAGTCTGCTGCTTGAGAATGCAAGCGGAACCAGCATGGCTTCACCATCGGTAAGATTTTGGGTGCATGGAACCATGCATACAAGTTAATTCAGCGAATGTGCTCAATTGATTAAGACACGGATGTGACACCATCAGTGATGTTAAGCACGTAACTGCCATTTTGACGGTGGCGTGAGTGACATTTCTCTCCTTCTCTCTCTAACTTTTATTCCCCTTACCCGCTCCCCAGTGCAAGGTAGCCTACCGGGCTCAACCATGGTTAACCTCCATGCCTTTCTTTCATCCTTATTCCCTCTCTCTCTCTTTTATCTGCATCAGACACCACGATGGTATCAAATTAAAAGCTCATACTCCAAAAAATAAGACTTTGGTGGTTGTTGTGACCTGCATTGTCGATAAAAACATTTCCTATGCCAACCTTCTGAGGCTGGTAAAGGTAGCGATTGACCACATCAACCTCTCTAAGTATCACACTTGGGTAAGTCACGTTGCATGAAGAGTATCATCAGAGACAACACATTGACATCCGACATGAAGGTATGGCACTTTCGACACGTGGCTCTGTTTACGCCAAGATCACTACAACACCGCAAGGGCCAGGAAATTATCCATGTCGGCGGGGTTTCCAAATATGTTGTGGTTTGCATCCGATGTGAAGAGCCCCAAAATGTAGAATTCTGCTGAACAACACAAAGATCCGGCTATCCCACCAGACGATATCGACTGCTGTGGAACTTGCTGCTCTACGTAGCATAGTTGAAGTGAGTCAACATTAACAAGCTAAAAAACGGAGCATAAAAAATGGAGTGTGCTAAAAGTTAGAGAGCTCTTTCACTATCTCTTACACGAAGGACATGAAATCACGTTTCAATGGCTCCCAAGTCAGTGCGGCATATTGGGCAATGAAAATGCTGGTGCAGCTGCTCGATCAGCACACGAAGATGGTGTAGAAAAATCTATTCCATTCTCAAGGACTGATGCTGCCGTAAAAATGTGACAAATTGCTAATGAAGACGTAAAATTCTTGTGAAACACAGATTGCTTATGACACATGCGACTGCATAGGCTACACTCGTTTCCTCGACATCGGCCTCCGTCCGGACTCTCTCGACTCGAAACAACGGTGCTTTGCCAAGTGTGGCTTGGTGTTGCTTTCTCCCAAGTTTTCACCTTCCGAATCGGCGTGGAAGACAGTGCTGCACGCGATCATTGCGGTAGCGATGAAACGATAGGGCACAATCTCCATCATTGCCCTCACTACAGCGTGCACAAACAGCCGCTAGCTGCTGTTAGCCCGCTTAACAAACCCTTGTCACAATAGTCAGTGCTCGAAAGCCGACACGATCTGTCTTCACACAGAAGATAAGTCAAGGCCTTATTAAGCTTTTTGCGTGGTATCTATTGAATAGGCTATAGTACCCCCACTCTTTTTTCTTTCGCATGCCCACTTTGCTCTTCGCTTTCTTTCTCATTTTCTTCCCCTTTCTCATAGTGAAGGGTGGCAAACCAGATGCTGCAATTTATATTTGACCTCCCTGCCTTTCTATCACATTATTCTCTCTCACTCTTTTTCTTTCTTTTAGAGAGTTCAGGATCAACTCACTGTTTTCGATTTTTTCGGGCACGCTATACGGCGCAACAAGGAACACCGTTAAAGCAGACCTTTGCTCACAATAACATTGAATCAAAACACAAAACACATGCATTTTATTTAAACTTATTGTTAAAAGAGCAAGACGGTTGCGGAAAAAGGTGTGCAGCTTTTTTTTTCATTTTGCGAACTGAAAGTTCATAACAGTGTACATGAAGCGAGCTTTGCTCGTTTTGGCATGAAACTGTTCATTAAATGTCTGAGATGTAGGCGCCCTTGTTAGCCTACATGGCTGCCTAAGGAAGTCTAACGACGCTTAGAACCGCAATGCTCCTACAACGAAATCAACAACAACAAAAAATACGGGCATTCGTTCTAAATGTGTCATCGCGTAGAAGGGAACGATGGAGACAGTTGTTGAGATAGGAACAAAATAATTAGAGGAGTTATACCTTTGAAGAACTTTCAATTGTGTTTTCAAGTCAAGTGATGAAAGGAAGCGTGTTTGCTCAGTTAGAAGCAATCCCACTTGTTAAATGAGCTCGCTAACAATTTGGATTACCTACGACAGTAATCTTCATCGTCCATGCTTCAGAGGGATATAAATTGAATCACTATTTTACATTTTTACTTCCAACACACTTGGAAGTCAGCGCTTCATGTGTGCTTGTTCTGTGTCTAACATGCTCTGCATTCGCGCAGTTAAAAACGTCTTCAAAATATGTTTTAAACTTTTTTCTTTCTTTTTTACTTATATGATTTCAGAAGAGAACTTAGACAGTTTTTGTTACTTTTACATCTTCGAGAGTAGTGTGCCCTCTTACTCTTTACATTGTTAGGCACGTGGAAGCACTTTCAGATTTGAAAAATCTCAACGCTAGTCTGCTCTTTATCTGCGCTCATGAATTTACCTCACTCATCTTGAACTTCAATTGAATCTACCACACTTCTTTGTAATGGCATTATAAGCTCGAACACTCTAAACTCGTTCAAAGGGCCATTGTATATATGTGCCACAACTACGCCCTTAGTAAGCAATGTGCACAGCTTATACGTGTAAGCTTCAGGCAGCCAGCTTCTCGTTTACAATTAGTAGGATACCCTACAAATATCATGGTTTCCGTTGCGGAGGGATTGCTGAAATGAACTAAAGTTATGAATTGTGAGGCCAAAATTAATGGTTGCCACACCCTTGAAAATAGTGTGGCAGTCGCTTCTTGCATGCATGAAGTTTCGCACAACCAAAAAACTAATAGCCAGGCTCAATGTCTCCTTTCAGTGCCCATTAAATTTCGTGAATTCTAAAAAAATAAAATCAAACTGTTTTTGAAGAACTTGGTTGGAATGCCCCAAAAAATGGCAGCATATCTACGAACTGAATGTGGTGAACGGGGCGAAGCGTCCGTCAATCCGTCCGCAGTTCCGTTCATCTGTTCGTTCTTGCTTCCGTCCATCCGCGCGTCCATTCATACGACCATGCATTCATGGGACCATGCGTGCGTCCGTGCGTACATCCGTCCGTCCGTTCGTCTGTACGTCCATCCGTGCGTCCATCCGTCCTTCCATCTGTATGTCTGTTCGTCCATCCTTCCATTCATCTGTCCGTTCATCTATAGTGAACACTCCAAGAACCGCCATCTCGCATCTATTCAAAATATTTTTATCATTTAGAAGTACCACCATCCAGCGGACATTCCAAGGACTAAACGAAATGTTGCTACCTACTACTACTACTACTTACTACTACTACTACTACTACTACTACTACTACTACTACTACTACTACTACTACTACTACTACTACTACTACTACTACTACTACTACTACTACTACTACTACTACTACTACTACTACTACTACTTCAAACATCGCGGACGCAGGGCTCACGGCATAAGGAGCTTCGCCCCCCAAAAATGAAAGAGCCCCCTAGCATAAATGCAGCATTTTTTTTGCTTGCTCATCATAAAAATACATGGACACCATCTGTTTTATAATATCTGCATTGGTTTATTTCATCAACAACTATCACCCAGCGGTGAATCCTGGAAAGAGGTGGCTACGTACTACATACATACCGATCCACGCCTTAAGGAGCTTCGCCCTTAAAAGCAAGCAGAACTTTCCGTTCAGTGTGAGACATGCGTTGTTTACCACATTTCTCTGCCCTGTGGCTGCGTTAACAGTGGGCAGACCAGCGGATGCCTAAATGTCCTGTTCAGTTATAATCGTAACAAAGTAGGAAAGATGCCACCTGACGGTTTCCTGCCACAACACCTTCCGAGTTGTGCTTGCAAACCAAATTTTCATCGAACCGCTGTCATGAGCCGGAACTGGTCTAAAATCACTAAGCTAACGCCTGAAGATTAGCGTATTGATTGTTCTGGCGATGCTTTGGTTAGAAAACCCTCACTGGCTTTGAGTACGAAGGAATTGTATTTTCTGTGCGTGGCGTGTTAAAAAACTTGTCTACGAGTGCCTATGCATCTTGTTCATCGATCTCATCGAGATGAATACTACATCGGTGCCAGTGGGGATACGTATTGTTGTTTTTTGAAAAATGTTCACATGACTGTTGTGCGCAAAAAAGAGAGATAGAAAAATAATATAAACAAGGTAGGTAGGTTATCTAGAGCACGTACAGTAGCAAAACATGTATATAAGTGGGCGGGTGGGGGAAGTAAACAATTATTGTTAGAAGCGCCCGTGTGAGTATGCCTCTTGATATTGTCCATGTGCTTTTCTGCACTCAACTCGCACAAGCATGATTAACCAATAATCGCGAATCGCTAACCTTGTTGAAATTTAAGTTAGCCCTCCCATAACTCGCGTCAACAATGCATGAGCTTCAGATACAATAGCTTTTCAAACACTTTTGTGATTTTTTTCGCAGTGTTTGTGATATTTTTGTAAAGTTTGCTTGACAAGAAGATTGTTTTAAAAAAACCTAAAATAACCAAGTCTCAACATTAGGAGGTGGAAGCATCAAAAAATATTGATTTTCTTTATTCTATGAACCGCGTACGTACCGACAAGATAGCATTTATTTATGACACACCTCCGTCATAATAGCAGGCTTTAAAACATGACATTGGAATGACAAACCAAACTTTCTCGCTGCCAAAAGTGAAAAGCATTGACTGTCTCTAGTGTGTAAAACGTCGATAGAAAAAAAATTAAAAGGTTGCAGTTACAAGAAAACGTAATGATTGCTATAAGTGCAAACACGACATTTTCAGAGTTGTAAATGGTGTTAAGCAACCTCACAAATATATTTGAGTAGACTTCGAATTAGAGATTTAATTCACAAATCTAAAAAACATGTTAAGATTACCTGTAAACAGCTACATCCCAGGAAAGCAAGCATGTCTTGAAGAATACATGAAGTCATTCGGGCTAAAACCTGCCAGATTCATCAGTGTGTAAATAAATTTGTAAGTCAGCAGAATTACCACTATAAGGCAAGCGCACTTTCTTGAAAACATATCCCTTCCTAATAGCGTGGGTGTAACCATGCAACATGCAAGTGGGATGCAAAGTTTGTTCAATTGTATTAGCATAGATCATTACGTAGTGTTTTGGCGTACATTGTAATTACCATATTTTGCAGTTTGAAGGCGAATACCTTAGTTGCCTCATCAAACGCAAAAATTGACCGTCGGTGCCAAGCGACGTCGGGGACAACACGAGTGATGCAAAACAATGATCACGCGAAAATGTATTACGTCATTATTGCGTCACATTTCACGGTAAGACCTGCAGTCACATGATGCTGCCAACTCATGAAATCGTAGTTTGCTCAAAAGTGGGCAGATTACGAAGGCAGTGCAAAGCCTGGTGAGATGGCTGTAATTCCGGAGGCAATGCAATACCAAGCTAGCCACAAAAGGGATTAGGAAGGTCGCAAAGCAGTATAGATACATCGACTGAGAAAAACAAGAATATTGTTTTGGCTTTCGAAGTGTCTTGGGGTAATGATCAAGGACCCTGTGAGATTTGTTTTGTTTTCTTTCCTCCGTGCTACTCTGAAGCGTACCAAACAAGAAGCCTCTATTCTGGCTACTCTCATTGCCGTTCCAATATAACCTCCTTTCATCTTCCCTCTCTTCGTTGTATTTTTTGAGTGGTGGTCTAGTGGCTAAGGTACTAGACTAGTGGCTAAGGTACTAAATTGAATCCTAGTTGCGGCGGCAGCATTTTCAATGGAGGCGAAAGTGCTGTAGGCCCGCGTACCAAAATTGCGTACACGAAAAAAGAACCACAGGTGGTCGAAATTTCCGGAGCTTTGCACTACGGTGACTCTCATAATCAAGTGGTGGTATTCGGACGCTAAACCCCACATATAGTCATCATAATCATCATCATCGTCGTCGTTGTCGTCGTCGTCGTTGTTGTTGTTGTTGTATTTTTGAAGCCTTCGAGTCAATCTCGAATTTTTTTTTTGTGAATATGCTATTGTCAATTTTCAAAGTCTCAATTGCCGTTTGCTTCTACAAACAATTCTCGACAGCACAAGTCACGTGGTTCAATCTGGATCTAAAACCAGTTTTATACATAGGCAGTTCTGCGTCTGAAACACTAGAGAACTCACCTACCTATCACGTCCTTAGGGGGTATATCATCGCGACATTAACACCTCTCAGTGTTACCGTCAACCACACTCTGTAGCCCTTTGTCCTTTGCTCATACGTGCATAAAATGAGATTTCCTTCATTAAATATCGCCCATGCACCGACATGGATCGACGTAATGAACTGTATCTTTGTCATTACCGCGGCCTGGCTGCACGTATTCTTGCCATCGTGTACAAATACAATACATATTTCCGGTTTTTGTCATATAGCTGCTTACATTTTGTGCAGCGAAATCCAATGAATGGAGAGATAAACAACAAGAGGGAAGGCAGCAGGGAGGTTAACCAGGCACATGCCCAGTTTGCTACCCTACGTTGGGGGAATGGGAAGGGGACATAAAGATGAGAGAGGAAAGAGAAGAGAAAGAGTGAGAGAAAAAACAAAAAAAAGGAGGATTGTCAGTCAATAGGCTGGCGCGTATGCAGCGGCGGCACTACACAATAGTTAAAGGTTAAAGTGAAAGCTTTCGGATGCACTACGACAATTGGACGATCGGTCACTCTCTGTGCAGATGCTACTGGAACACCGTCATCACCATTCGTCGGCTCAAAAAGCAGTCAAAGCTGCCTTGTGCTTTTTGAGGATTACAGGCCTACGTGACCACCTTTAGCAAAATCTAATGTTAACAATATACTATATCTGATACACTAAATCATATTTTTGTGTTTTTATTTGTGGTGGTGGGAAGTGCTAGCAGTTTCTGAAGATATATACTTTTTCGTGCGGAGATAAAGTGAAAGAGAGAAAAAGTGAAGAAGTTCAATCATAGGGAATATTTTTTGTAAATTTCACAGTGAAACTACGGAAAACATGGGGAAGAAAAAGCTGAGACAGTGGAAGGAACAATGAACACAGATAATATATATCCACAGTCTGTTTCTATAACCACAGGAAGTCGTTGTGAAGTATCACTTGTCTGTCACAAGGAACACTAATTCTAGTGACAATCGTAGAGTGTACTCTTCGCATACAAAACTTCCATAGTTATATTTATCTTCATGTTAGTTGTGTTTAGATAATCCTGTAGTTATATTGTTGTTCATCTGTGTTTCCGCCACTCCCATCTATAGTGTACAAATGTACCCTGAGGTTTTTACGAATAGAGAAATAAATAAATCACTTGGGCAGGTCTGCCATCTTTTAAAAACACAACATTCATTCTGTCGACGCACGTGGCTAACAAACAATTGATTACTGGAACTTCGAAGACCATGCGAAATAACGGTAACGAGTCTGCCACGAGAGCACGTTCTTGCAGTGCTCAGCTGCTAATGCAAAATATGCAGGTTTGATCCCGGCCGCAGTGCTCACATTTCGGTGCAGGCAGAATGGTAGGAGCCTGTAGTCTGTGCAATGTTACTGCAGCCTCACATGGTCGTAATTTTTAATGTACGAGTCGAAAAACCAACTTTCAAATCTATAGCTACTTTTTTTACAGCAATCACTATGCTGGAGGATCAAACATGACAATTGCCACAGTAAGCGGGATAGCCAATAAAGGTTGTTATTCAATTCCAATCAGACGTTATTTACAACATGTGCTCGTGTTTCTCATGTCTCTGCCTTTAGTGGTCATTTCGTGCGCTAAATGGTAATACTCAGTTAAATATGTATATTCAGTTATTTTCCTTCAAAGTATTATGAGTTTGCATCACATGAGCGCCAGAATTTCCTGAGAATAGCCCGTATTCTAGCTTGTTCATAAGCTTTGATATCGCCCGTTTTAAGAAAAAATGCTCACTCTCATTCAGATGGTTCATTTTGCTTGTCTACCTATCAATGTTGATACGTCAACGGGTGTCTTCTGAAATTAAGGTTCCTATTCAATTCGCAATGAATTGAAGCACTGCACAGGTTTATACTAGTAAGTGCTGCTTTAAGAAGTTTAATGACCTTAATTTTTTTCATTGTGTTTTCTTTAATAAATGAGAAACTCTAGATCACAGCTCCATCTTGACATATCGTGCTGAATCTTCGCGCTTTCCGTCAGGAATTTCAAAGTGTGTTTTTCATACTTTGGTGATATTGGCTCAACGAAATTTTCTCAGCATTGGTATGATAAATCCAGGGCCCCCTCTGAGGGCAACTGACTTTAGTTTTACTGATTAGAAGCTGTGTGGAACATGGTCAATGCCATCAAAATCTACGGCATTGTGAGGTGTGGACGAGAATTTCAATATGTCCCCACCACCGCCATTTTCTTTTTGCGTGTTTTTCTGTTCACGAAGTGACTTTTCACAGAAATTCTGGCGCTTTGAGAGTTTTGACAGAGTCATTTACCTACACGATGAAAATAGTTTTACGGGCGAAGCACCTCGCGGTCCACGCTGGTCCGTTGACCATGCTCACGAGCACGCTGATGACGGTGCAAAGTAGCTGATATACGCCATGACTATGACGATGACGCTGATGGCAATGAAGAATAAGTGCGTTCCGAACCACACCTTCTCTTTCCGCCATGGGTGAAAACGAAGGCGAACGTGCATCCGCCCGCGAAGGGTGACGCCGATTCCGACAACAAGTTACCCTGGAGACAAGAGCTCACGAAGCAGCGTCAAAGCAAAAGAAGTCGTTGGTCAAAGCAACAACGCCGACAACAAGCCGCTACTCTGGAGGTGAAAGCACGGCATTCGGTGGCTCAACGTCTACGCAGACAGGAAGCTATCCCGGAGGTGACAGCTCGCGAAGCAGGGGCAAAGTAGCGACGCCGACAACAAGCTGTTTGCCCGGAGTTGAGGGTACGACAAGTGGCGGCTCAGTAGCAAAAACACATCATGCATATTGTACACCCACGTTATATTCCGTCGGCGAGTGGGCAATGTCTAGAGGGATTTACGGTAAAAACGAAAGCCATTGCTTCACCCACCTGTCACGATTAACTTCATGCAGATGCGTGACTTCTTCTCTGTAGGATCCCGTTAGGACGCGCCAACTACCCTTAGTATACAAGACTAAGCTTCACTGCTATCTTGCAAATACTGAATAAGTTAAACAATGGTTATTTTGTCATTTGATAAGTTTTGTATTGAAAAGTAAACGTGAAGGTTTAGATTATTTTGTAAAATATTATTAGCGTGCTTTGTGTGACACTTAGTTTTGTTATGTGGCACGAACTTCATGTAAATGTTCTAAAAAAAAGGAATAAGGACTATCCGCATAAACCATTCTTCGTGTGTCTAGTATCAATGTATTTGATTTCAGAAACACTTATGTTCTAAGAAAAATGCGTTCTACCAGTCTACGGAGTCAAAGAAGTAATAGCCCCTTGGGAGCCGTTGCCATGACTAAGCTAATTGTCACCGAAGGAAGGTTTCGATTAGTCTAGACATCGGCGACAGGCCGTTTGTTTTCGAATCAACTGAAGCCGCCGGTGCGAGGACAGGTGCTCTGTGGTTCTTACTATTGACTCTCCGTCTTCCATCTTAATTACGCTGGTCCATACTTCTCTCGCTTAGCAGGCCTCGGCGTTTCAGGACACCACGCCAAAACAAGAGACCTTAGAACTGAGACTGGGGAATTTCTCAGCGTTCTCTACCTTTGAAATGTCGAGCTGGTAGAAGGCGGTGCTACCTAACTCAAGAAGGGCAGCATTTTTTTTTCTGTGGATTCAATTTCCTGCTTTGTGCTTCTAGTCTTTGGTTCGTTGTTTGAATATTAGTTCCTGTGGGCAACGTTTTTTGAGGACGAACACTGAAACAATTGAAAGAGCTCATGCGTTAGAGAAACAATTTCTTTTTTTGTGAAATACGAACCAACAAGTTATTAGGATCTACGCTGTTCCTTTAATTTATGTTACTTTGTTTGCGGCCATGAGTGTTGCCGTGACTGAAGTTATGTTTTTTTTTCCTTAAAACAAATGCATCCTAAATTTTTTAAATATTGCAACATTATAGTACCACAACTTTTTCTTTAATCAATCTATTAATTTCTTTATACGGGAACATGTCATCCCCACGTAAATTGCATGTTATACCACATTATTGAATTGTACCTCATCGGCAATTACATACTCTTCAGGAAAATGGTGATCTAATATAAATGGTTCTAGTTATCATTTTCTTTAACGTTGTAGCGTTAAAGAGGTCGTTTCAAAGGAAATTCTGGCGTTGGCTTCAGTGTCTGCGTTATTGGTTGTGAGCGAAGAATCATCATGTTGTCCGTCACCGAAAAATTCAGGAAGGTGCAAAAAAATAAATAAGTAATAGAAATTTTCTGGTATGACGCAGAGTGAGGATCGCAGAGTGAGGATCGGACCCAGCCCGTTCGTGTGGTCAGCAGGTGTTGTACAACATAGTCGCGCCTCTCCTTGGAAAGGCAGCTAAAATAGTCTTCTCTTATCGGAAACGCAGTGAAAAGTTTCATCTTTTACACGCAGGCGTCCTGTATACAGACTTCACAATACAACGTGTAATGTCGCAGTAACATTGCGTGTTACAAAAGTACATCGCCATCGGGTGTGCTTACGACTACGGTTACATGGTTTAAAACCAACTAAGTTCTGAAAAAAAGTCACAGCTTTCCGGAAAGGCGACGCAATGAAGGCGATAGCAACAAATTGGAAGGTCACGCGCGGAATGGAAAGCAGATCGAAACGTGCCCCGCGTTTCTCACGCACAAATGACGCATGAAACGTACTCATAGCTACAGATGAACGCGAATAAGTGTCCCAGTTGTTACTTCGCTGTGTCTAAAAAGCATGCCCTTTTTGCAAACGAAGGCTGTGCAACAATTGCAGTGACCTTTGTGTGCCCCGTAATTACAACAGAATCTTTTCAAGCCTAACGTCAGCCAAGCCATTTGATCCTCTCACCGGGAGGTAAGGACGCGCGAGAGATAGTCCACTCCCCTCCTCTCCGTGGGCCAAAGTACGTGTGAGAGGGGACAGCCATTCCGCGCTCATTGTGCCATCTTCCTGATAATGTTAGAAACACGATAGTTCTCCCCCTAGATGCCCGCCAAAAGCGGTAAGTGCTAGGTATAAATAGCTTGCCGTTTGAACGTTGAAGGAGGTACCACTCGGTGACTCAGTGGTTAACACCTCGTATTCATGACGCGGAGGCCCCAAGTTCTATTTTACGCGCCGTAGTATTTTTTCTGGATTTTTTTCTTTCTTGCGTTTTCACATATATAGATGCGTATACATATACGGAGAATGACATCGACGCCGATGCCCACGCCGACGCCCACGCCAAAGCTGGTGGCGAAATCCAGCCGAGAGTGTCCATATAATTACTATCCACTCACGTTTCTACACGTATTCTCCTAAGACCACATTGTGGGTATTTTGCAAGTGCGGAAACATTTAACGTGCATAATTGCCCCAGGTTCGAAAGTATGCTACGCATTACACAGAATTCAGTCATGTGCGAGAGCTTCGCTGACCCAAGCTACATTCCACTTTATCGTTTCCATTGTAGTAATAGGCAATTTAAACTTCTCGAGTAACATCACACAATAAAAGGTATGCATGATGTGGTTGGAGTACGGAGTAGGAACAGGGTATCGCTATCACATTGAACTCTCGAAGGCGTAGCTTCTCGTCAGGTAATACAAGATACCTTGGTATATGAATACATAAGACTTCTTGCAGCTCGCAATTTCACCGTACCAGGCAAACGCGGACAAACGTGATGAAGACCTCCAGTCACCAACCACGCGTTCTGTATTGTAAATACATGTGCTAGATAAACAGTTTTGTTATCGCTTCCCTAACCTTACCTGTGGTTGAGGTGCTTCTGTATTGATATTTATGGTTTCAGTGCTGACTACTGCTCTTATATCAATGTAATAAACAAGGCATACGCATACACAACACTCGGCCAGCTATCTTCAAGTGTTGCTTGCACTCGTACGAATAGACTTAGTGCTAATAGACTTAGTGCTAACGTCATCTGAGACTCTCACGTCACCCGTATTGCACAAGCCTGGCCTGAGCGACCATAATAGTTTGCATTTCACGCTTGATTTGTTGCATGCACAATAAGCAAAGTGTCCAAGAACATCAGAGACTATGACAAAGGTAACTACTCTGCCATTGCCAATGAACTGAGCTCTTTTCTAGACATTTTCTTACCACATCATCTAGAACGTTCAGTAGAAACCAATTGGTGTTTGTTCAGAAATAAAGTGTTCGGGCTGATATTCATCTTTATATCCCTCTCAGCCGGGTGTACTCCCATAGCCAAGGCCCATGGTATAACAGATACCTAAACCGACTTTCCAACCGGAAAAAAAGGGCTCTTCGGAATCGCGAAGTATTCACTTTAACCGACCCACTGGACAAAGTACAAGACAACATCTTCAGTGTATTTGCGAGCGCTAAAGTATACAAAATCGTCGTTCTTCAACGTGACCTTGCTGAACATCTTGAAGACTAACCTTAAACGCTTCTGTAGTATATTGACACCAGCTAACACCAGTAAAGTGTCATTGTTTGCACCCACTGAAAATCCTGTTCCAGACCATCTTTGTGCTACTGTGCTATACAATACATTCATTAGGTCATTTTCGTCAACTAGTGATACCCAATGTCCAGAGCTTCAATTATACAATCATTTTGCAATGGATCCTATCTCATTGATTCGCATGGCATCAACGCGATTATCGATAACTTTAAATTAACGCCTTCTCATGGTATTGATGAAATTAATAGCAAACTTTCAAAGAACACCAAAGAATATAGTTCTATTATCCTGCAATGTTTATTCTCACAATCATATCATGACGATGTGCTACCTGGTGACTGGAGAACTACTTACAGTATTCCAATTCATAAAGGCGGCGGTAAACACAGTCCATCTAACTATCATCGCATAAATTTCGCATGTATATCATGTAAAATAATGAAACATATATTCTTTTCTCATCTTGTTAATTTTCTTGAGGATAGTACCTTCTTCTCCTGAACTCAGCATGGCTTTCGTAAATATTTCTCTTGTGGTACTCAACTAATTTTTTTACTAACAATTTGCATTTTTCTCTGGACTCCCCTTCTTTAACTAACTGCATATTTCTTGACTTTAATAAAGCATTCGATAAAGTTAACCGTTCCCTGCTTCTCTATGAACTAAGTGTACTGAAAATTTATCCTGTAGTTATTAACTGAAATCTTGCATTTCTTTCTTCTCGTGCTCAGGTCGTTAGCATTTACGACGTTAATTCTAACACTGCACCAGTTGGTTCTGGGGTTCTCCAAGGATCAGTACTTGGCCCACTGCTATTCCTAATCTATATAAATGACTTACCGACTACTGTTACTTCAATGATTCGCTTATTTGCTGATGACAGTGTAATTTATCATAAAACATCTAATGACAACGACATTCATTCTATGCAAGCTGATTTCAACAACATACTTTATTGTTGACATATTTGGAAAATGGAATTCAACATTAAAAAATGCAAGGCCATGAGGATTTCTCGGTCGAACACAATATGGCCAACTTATTTTCTTCATAGTCACCCGCATGAAAGTGTAACATCTTACCGGTACTTGGGTATCCACACAACTAGCACTCTGCCCTGTAAATTACATATAACATCCAAGGCTTGTAAAACACACGGTACCTACGAAGGAACGTTTTCTTGCTCTATCGTCGCTAAAATTATTACTATATACCACATACATCCGACCTCAAATGAAATACGCTTCATTTGTATGGAACACTGATCAGGTAACGTTATCTCACTTGTTAGAATCCGTTCAGAACCATGCAGCTCGTTTCATATTGGCTAATTACCATCATTCAGCTAGTGTGACCCAAATGGAGGCATCTCTAAGCCGGACCCCTCTAGCGGCCAGCCGCAAATACAGCTGCATTTGTCTGTTTCATAAAATATTTTATCGCAATCTGATCCTTCGTTCCCATATAATCAAACCTGCTGCCCTCATTTCTAGTCATCATAATCCCCAACAAAGGTTAAAGTCCCCCATTGCCACACAGTAACATATGCCTACTGATATCTCTCACGAAGTTCTAATGATTGGGATTTCCTGCGTGCCTGCATCTGTGACAAGCATCACTGACTCCACTAATTTCATGCATATTCGTAAAGCAATCATTACCTAATTACAGATCTTATGTTTTACTCAACAATTACTTCGTTTAGCTTATTACCTTCACCATTGATAATAACAAAATATTGTTAGTTCTTTAGTTTTTATTAAGTTTTAAGATGTTGTTGTATTCATTCTTGTGGTGCATTAATTTGCTATATTTCTATTATTTGTGCTTTGTATCTCTTGTTTTTATACGTTGTGCATTGCCCATTCCCCTCTGAAATGAACTCTGTATTCTGAGGCTAAAATAAATAAATAAATTAATAAATAAATAAATAAATAGGTACGTCAGTGACCATATCATTGCACATCAGGCCACTTTATAGGGTGCACGTCGTTAAAAATAAAGCTGACGTGCGTTATTTACCATAAACATAAAGTGTCCTTTATTTAGGGGCTATATTAGTCAATGTAGCGCAGCAATTATCGGTTATCTCCTCAAGATCGGGCCCGCTACAGCAAGCAACGTTCTTTTCGTCAGCACTACTAAACCATCAGCGTTCAATTTAGCTGCAGCAGGCAATTTTTTTCGAACAAATTTTTGTAAAAAATATTGCCTTAGTCCCATGAAATCGACAGATTGACATGAATATTACAACGCAACCCTGATAATTTATATGTTTCACATGCATATGCATAAGTGGTTACAGGGGAGGTTGTATATAGGTGCATGAGGAAATACTCGACTTAATTTCCACGGGACACCGCAGTGTATTTCTATCTAAAATTCGTAAATACGGGTTGTGCGCTGAAGCCGTTGCTTTGACAAGAGGACTTGTCTTAGAAGTGTGTTAGGTTGGGTTAGTGGGTTAAACATGGTAAAAACAGTACAATCTAGAAGAGATGAAGTGCGAAGATATAACGGACAGGACGTCTTCTTCGAGGCTGCAACTGCGTTGTTCTTTAGCTGGGCTGTGCCCTGCAACTTTTTACAGCTTTCCGGTCAGGTAGAGCTTCTTGGAAAAGCCACTGTCTTCAAGAAACCACAAAAAGAGCATCAGCAAAGTAAAAAAAAAACATTAGAGAATTTGTTGTTGAGGTTAGAAGCAAAGATGATGTGAGAGCTACGTGAAAACGAAAGCCTTTGAGCGCACGGCGTCAACTCGGCACCGACACACGCTGAGCTCCAAGTGAATCGCGGGTAGGGCAGGGCCCGGCTTAAATTGAGTTTGAAGCGTGAAAGGCGGTGGCTTATCTCGAAAAGATTTCCACAAAGCACCAGGAAAAAATACATACTGACGCTCGCGTGCTAATCACGTTGAAACTTTGAACCTTCCACCCGGAAATTCGGTTCGTTGCTTCATCTTCCCGCACACACGACAAACTTTTCAAGATGCATTGCACGCCTGGTCTGCTCTTGTTTTGAGAGTTTGTGTGCTCCCCCCCCCGTTTTTTTTTTGAAAGTCCAGACACCGCGGTAATCGTGTTGACAAAATGTCAACAGCACTTTCATGGTGCAGATTCCAATTTTAGTCTGTTCACTGAAACCTTGTTAGCCTAAGAAAAATGTGTTTACACATAGGAGGATTACATGCATCAGGCACGTAGCCAGGATTTTTTAGCATGGGAGGAGGGAGGGGCAAGGTTTAATTGTTCGAAAAAAAGTTTCATGCAAACAGAAAGATGGATGCCCTGGAATATAGGAGGTACTTAATTATCAGAAGAAAATAAGAACAAACTGGAATGCAGTACAAGAGGCGAATTAATCAGCGATTGAAAGTAAATTTAGACGCTGCAGTAAAGCTAGTGCCAGTGGAGCAGAAATACTAATTTCCTACCAAATGATAACTTCGTCGACACTGACTTGTATCTGGTGAATGGGCATTATTGCTAGACTACCAAGCCGCTCCTCAGCCGTCTGATTCCTCAAATACGTTTTCACTCCTTTCAGGGTCGAAAGGCTGCGTTCTGCATTAGCTGTACTGAATGAGAACGTTGGTGATATCCTAAAGAGTGTGTGAATGTTCGTGGAGACGGCTTTGTCGCATTCAGGTAAAGCGCCCGTCACAAAGCGGAGAAATTCGTCCTCTCACATGGCTTGCCATTTAGTTTTCCAGATTTCTCATTCAGCTTTTATAGTAAGGGTAGGAGCGGTTATCATATCTCCCAGGTAAAAATCGAAGGCTGGCTGCGCAGATTCAAATTTACCTTTGGAGGCGTGCTTTAGCAACACTAACTGCAAACTTTGCGTGTTTTGCGATGGTTCGCAGAGCGCTTTTTTTAGGGAAGCTTTCAGGTAATCCATGTCCGGAACAAACAAGGCTCGCTTGTAGTACCATTCCACAGAACTACAATCGTAGTTCGCCCGGTATCTCTATGTTCCTCGCACTTCACTCCGAACTTCGGCACTCTGTCTTCAGACAGAGTGCCGAAGTTTGGAGTGAAGTGCGAGGAACATAGAAAAAAATATTTTGTTATATTCTGCCTTAGCTTTAGTTCCCATCTCTTCCGGCTTAATCCGGACCATGCCAACCTGCTCGAAGGCGACGCTCATGTCAGCATATGGGCTCTGCAGATACACTAGCAAGTAGTGTGTGAGGCCTAAGAATGTCTCACTACCAGGGAGGCATATAAGAAAATTGGGCGAACAGATTCGCTGATGGAGGAAATGAGTGGTGGACGCGGTTGCTTTGTCACGGAAGGTGTCTATGAACCCTTGAAGTGAGCGAACTATCTCCGAAAGTCTTTCTCCAAACAATGCAACTAAATCGTGACGTTCCACCCACATTGTTTCAAGATATCGGCGCAGCCGGCCGAATAATATTGTAGCACTGCTAGATGTTTTTTTTTCATGGCTGCTGTTCTTTTGAGTGAAAACCAAAACAAACTTCATACTCAAATAATTGTTTTAAAGGACCGTCAAATGTTTTACACAACTGAGGCGTCACTCAATCAAAGGCTAGGGAAGTGCGACGAGCAATGCATGTACAAAGCCATTTGTAAGTCGTTCCGAATGAGCCCCTTCAGCCTTGGAGGTAAACGACACTCTTCCCTCCCATTTCACCCTGTCGGACTCTCATCCTCCCCGCCGGGTTGTCGAGCCAACCGATCAACGAGAGCTGCGGACACCGGGGGCCTGAGGGTTGTCCGAAGGCGTACTATATATATAGGCCGAAGACTGTTGTACGTTACTCTCTCTTCTCTTCATCTTCCACTTATCTTCATTCCCGTGAGATGTAAATAAACCTCCGCTTGTCCTTGAATAGTCCATATCTCCTCACTACAAAGGGTGGGTCCGGTGACGAAGGCCAGCTACCAGTCGAGACCGGCCGTGACCCGGTCCCTACAAACTGGAGGCAACAGTGGTCCTAACCCTCGAGCCCTAACACCGCGGAAAGTCTGAAGAACTTGAGAAATCAAATTGGCACTCCACAGATGAATTTGAGAGAAGAATGCGGTCCTTCACCCACAGCTTTCGCTGGGCTCAGCACACACGAATTATGCAGAAGCTACTCTGGCTCTCCGGCCCGGACCCAAACACGCGGCGATGGAGGCACGGAGGCGTCAGGTTAGTTGGTGAGGTCTGTTGCTCAAGGAAAAGCATGGTCTCGACCAGAGGAGGCTTGTTTGATGCTATAGTGCGGTCAGTCGGACTGCTGAAAAGTATCAACAGATGACACCATGCGAGCAGTGACAAGTTTTGATGAGGGTCGCCGAGGAGACATGTGATCACCTCCAACTGCGAAGGAGAACGAACCGTCTGCACTGCTGTCTAGGTGGAGCGAATGGTCAAGCGGGTGAAATGAGGTGGAGGTCGTGGTGAACATCCGATTTGTTTTTGTTACAAATGCGACGTCTAAATCACTGCTTGCTCTTTCTGAAGTCGATGATTGCGGTTTGCTGTTTGCGGTATTGCACACGAATAAAAAACATAGAACGTTCGAGCGAAGAGCCCTTGCATGGTGGTCGGACCGAACCAACACATGCTTAGGCTACGATAACGTTTACCACTGTGAACATGATCGAGTGCATCCAAGGAACGTCGATACAGCAGAAAGAAATCTTGAGAACAAGAGGTGGCGCACTAACTCCCACAATGTTGGAACTGCTCGTCTTTCCCAACACACGGCGGCAGTACATACCTTCCATCGTTTTTCTCGTAAGGCCTTGCGCCAAATGAGTAAAAGCGTGTTGCGGGCGAATTTTTTCAGCTGTTGAGCTCCCCACCCCAAAGCAATTATTAGACATCTCTAGAAGTTTCAGCCACCCTACATAAGAGAAACGTTGCTATTTTCTAACGGAAACGCGAAAGATGCGATACCACACGTACAACGAAGTAACTAACAACGGTGGTCGTCGGCGTGCTTTCCCGAGAGTGATGAGCAAGTTCGCGATATATGGTGCTTCCGTCGGCGCCATAGACAAATAAACAGAGAGCCGCATCAACACTCAATCAACAGGTGAGTGCCCCAACCGTAAAAGTTGTTTACACTACTTACTCTTTCGCCACACGGGGCCCCTGCCCGAAGACAGAGGCAGCGGAAAATGAGTCTTGGGGTTCGCATAGGTGCGAGAGGGGTCAGACGGGTAAAGGGTCGTCGAAGCCGTCGCATTCCATACTAATGTTCCCTTTTCCAAGCTCTCCGTGGATAGAGTGCCTTTGGCTGTCTCCCTATATACGTGAACGGTCTTTGGCAGTATGCCGAAACATGTGGGTGCAGGCTTGTGAGTCACTCGTATGTCTTCTTTTCTGTACGCGCAACGTTTTCGTTCAAGCTCTAGACATATGAGTGAGTGGTGTTCATTTGCGGCCGGACACTGAATTTCTCGGCGAGCGTTGACGTGCTTTCAGATTAGAGAGCAGTGTTCGCTCTCTTGTCATTCCTCGTTTTACTTTCATCGTTAATAGAGTGGCGAACCTTATAATAACATAGCTCGCGTCTTTGCATTCCCTGCGCTTGTTTTAGCCATCACCCCTTATGCCACACATACTTTTTGACATTACGTTGTTTTCACTGAATTTTGATGTACTCCCGATACATAAAGCTGCTTCATGTAGTACTACCATCGGTTAAGCTTTAGTTTTCCAATAACACATATGCTGAGCAGTTTATCACAATCGTAGGCGCTTTCAACTAACCAGCTTCAAATAAACTACATAAATACGTGAAAGCAACCTAAACTTTTTTAACACTTTCCAAATAGATTTTCAAAAAAAAAGATGTCCACCAACTTTCTGTAAAGATACGATCTTTGCAGAAGTATTATTATCATTGTAAGCATCTACTTATATATTGTACACACAAGTCGATACCCTAATATTAACTCTTCAGTTTCAATCATCTAGGTCAAGTCAACATTTAAACACTGCCTTCTCGCGGTATGCGCTTTGCGGTACGGTGTCACTGGTCACCAGATGTGCGCTCGCATCCTTCGCCTCCTAGTGTAATAAGAGCTTGTTGCTCGGCGTGCTACTAGAAAACATCGTGAACTTAGATAATTGCTACACAATATGGAAAGCTCGCGTGCACGGATGACCATCTTCGCTCTCCAGGGAGGCACGTTTCAACCGTTGGAAACACCGCTTCCACGACGCTCGTCTGCTGCTGACTCAAGTTTTTCTCTACGGGCTAGTCGTAACGCAGAAAAACTGTGCTAGTCTTTTCCCTCTTTTTCTGTCGCCTATACGAGAAGCACGTGATTACGTCCACCGACGAAGTGATCTCATCTCGCGGAGGTGGAGGGGAGGGGGGGAGGGGGGGCTTAGCGCAGTGTGACAGTCGAGCATACGACCGTCAATTCCCCTTCCTCGTTCCTCGCATCTGCCAGATTTAGACCGACAACGCCATTTTCTCGATTGTTTATAGGGGGTTTATTTGTTCTCATCTGAGTCCCCTGCCTTTTCTATCAGCGCGTTCTTAGTTCTTTGTCGAGATCAACGCTAGTTGATATGTCATCGCAATTTGTCTGTGATATCGCAACGGGATTGGGAAGGTTGCCTAGAGCTTGGCATAATGACTGCAGCAGCTTTGCGTCAAGTTCATTATTGTTGAACAGCAGAATTGTCACTTGTTTTTATCTAGACGCAGTGGTTGTATTTCACTTTTATTCCCTGGTAGCAAAGCTGATTAGAGATAAAGACGCCGAGAAGTTGTGCGTTGCAGATGGAAAGATATATACTATAGAATTACTTGCAAGTGTTTAGCGGGTACAACGCTTCTCAGAAGAATGCCGAAAAATAGCAAAGCGAATGCCGACCCCCAGATAAATTTATTAAAATTGACCTAGCGGGTATCAAGCAAGTGTGCTTGCAGTAGTTACCCAATGAGTGTTTCGAAAAGGCTCCGAAAGGCTGCTCTTATATATAGCTTTCTCTGTGACTGTGCTGCGCCTTTCCCGCAGACCTGGCGTTTTTCTGAAAGAATTGAATGTCTTAAACATCAAAATCATACGCAACTATTTAGCATAACTGCGGTGAGTTGGGAAACATTCAAATTGAAAGTGCTGGCACTGTATTGTATATTGATAGTGTTAAATAGCTCGATTTCCCCAAGTACCGATGTCCGCGTAGGTGTCGACATCGTCGATTGTGAGCGAAAAATGACCTCGTTCATTACCAAAAGAATAAACAAAAGATGCAAATAAACTGCTGTAGAAATCCTGGCTGAAGAGTGGGAGAAGGAAAGAGGAAGGAAATGAAGGTGTCCGCAATGGCTCAGCGCTGTGTAGATTAAACAGTAAACGTTCAGTTCCTGTGTTGGAACCTAATGGCTCTAATAATAACAATTTTTGCTTCTATTGAGATTCTAATAATCCATATACATGCCAAATAGAGCCACGCTATTGCTTGAGACAGCGACGAAAAAAAAATTTACTTTGCCTCGTAGTGGAAGGAGTCTCTTGAAGGCATGTAATATTGTGTTGCAGATGTGTATAAACACGCCAGAAGTTAAAACTTGGAAATTTCAGTGAATGGGTGGTTTGAAAGTCTACGCACTGCGAGGCGCTCATACATATTTGATGATAATCACCTGCAAAAGCATCAACGTAGCTAGCAGCTGCGTAGGTTCGTGTGTTGCCTAATGGGTGCGTAATGGGCATTTCTCTGACCCATAAAAGGGAGAATTATAACTTTGTGGGAATTCCGCAACTTTACTTGCAGACGGTATTCTTGGATGCGGTTTGAAACGGTCAATATAACGTGTACAGACGTTCGTTTCCTTGCAGCACGGTTGAGTCATCACCCGAGAACCGAAGCTAGGCTAGCATTTGAGAATGCGATTCGTACAGGGACCGATCGGCTAAACTCGTTCTACTCCTGAAGGCGAAGCTTAAGCGTTCTCCAAGTTTTCTTCACCTGTGCACTTCACTGAAATTTTTTCATGTGCATCTGAGAAAAACATAGGAAGGTAGGCTACGACAGAGCCCATTATCCTATAAAGGTGATAGTAGTACTGAAAGAACCTTCTAAAACTTTTCTATGTAAATATAGAATAGAGGAGGAGGTAGAGGAAGGAAGGCTAAAAGGGTGAACAAGGTGAGCGTTTGGCTTGCTATCCTACACCGAGGGAAGGAGATTGAGGGGTGAAAAGAGAGAGATAGATAGGAAAGAAAGTAAAAAAAAAACAGGTGATCTTAAACTTGACTGCTGCGTTCGATAGTAGGGGACGCAGGACTTCAGGCATATCACGTTCCATCGTATGTCGTCGGTTCATGACACTTATTGAAGGCTTGCAAGCAAGGAACGTAGAACGTCCAGTACCTGTTGTACAGCCTCAGTGTGTTGTGATTTTCGCCTGCCGACGAACGCTTGAAGTGTGTTGAGCAGTGAGTGAATAACTATTATGAAAGGTTTGTCTTCTGGCAATGCCAAGGTGCTCTGTGAATCAGCATGGCGCTGTGACTTTCACAACGGAGGCCTAACTGTGTCAGTTGTGTCTATGGTAATATTGTTGGTACCGACCATGGCTGATCTACGTGACTGCGGCTTTGGAAATGTAGGCCAAGTGGAGTCCGTGGAAATCATGCTTTTCACGGCGTTCAACTTCGTACCAGCCAAGTATAATCTGGACGGAGAAGGAGATCGTTAAGCAGGACGTCGAGTGGGCGTTGCGGATGCAGATGCATTGGATTTTTTTGGTGAACTTCAAGGCCGACGGCGCCGCTTTCTGACGGTTGCGGTGGCCTCCCGAAGTAATGTATATGGTCTCTTGCCATTTGCCTCAACACAGCTATCTCTTCTTTGATTTTCGAGCGTTCTTTCGAGAAGGCATTGTGGGGTTCATTGCAATTCGAACAGTTGAAAAAGTGGCTTTACAAGTGGCCGCGGAAGGAATTTCAGCGCAGCGAGCAACATATTTCGCTTGCCTTCACATACGCTTCTCACGTGACCGAGCTTCATGCAGTTGAGACATTGCAGTGGATTCGGCACAGATGGCCTTACAGAGCATCGGAAGTGGCCCACATTTACATGCGAAGGTAGAGTTGCCTCAAAAATCTATTTTCACAAAGCGTGAGGTACCCAAATTAGCAACCTTGATGATGACACTTGCTTCATTAGCTGGCTTTATCAGGCCACTCAAGTCCGAATCGGGAATGGCAGCGTCGACGTTGTAGATCACACCGGTGGCGATGTTGAAGCTCATTGGTATGTATGAGCGGATATTGATACCAGCCATCTATGTGACGTTGCAAAGAACGTTCAGTGCGGTAGCATGCGAAACATCAATCGCCTTGACATACTTACATGGATTCACTCTGATGTGGATGATTTCATCTGGCACCAGTCGCTCAAGCCACGCCGAAGCAGATTGCCTGTCGAAGTGCTTCATGTTGCCGTTGGGCGCAGTAGAAACGAAAATGATGGTGCTGACATCTGGCCTTCGCGGTGCTCGTTCATTCGGTGTGTTTGGGAATGAAGAGGTACTGGCCTTACGTCTTGTTTGTTTTTCGGTTCGTTACGACTTCGAAGTCATCGTCAGATGGCCCTCACCTATCAGTGAGTAGACACCAGTGTCCTCGCTGTCGCAGTCGAGTCCCATCCGTTTCCTGGTCGTGGCCGTTGTGGACGCTAGAAGACCTGGTAGATATCCGAACTGGTTCTTGTACATCGCTGATGGGCCCTCTCTTGTCAGTCAGTAGGCATTAGTGTCCTTGATGTCGCAGTCAAGTCTCGTCCGCTTCTTTGACGTGGGCATCACGGACACTGGAGGACCTGGTAGGTATCCCAACTGGTCCTTGTACATCGCTGATGGTCCCTCACCTGTCAGTGAGTTGACACCAGTGTCCTCGCTGTCTCAGTCAGGTCCCGTCCGCTTCCTGGACGGGGACATCGCGGACGCCGGACGGCCTGGTAGGTATCCTAACTGGTCCTTGTACATCGCTGATGGCCCCTAGCTCACATGTCAGTGAGTAGGCATTTGTGTGCTCGCTGTCACCGTCAGCTCACGTCCGCTTCTTGGACGTGGCCGTCGTGGACACCGTAGGCCCTGGTAGATATCCGAACTGGTCCTTGTACATCGCTGATGAACGCAGAAGCAGAGTTTACGAGGGGCGCATGTTATAGCGCAGACATCACAAGAGATTCTCGAACAGCGTACCGCTAGGCACACCAATTATAGAATGGCTTCTTTAAACGAGCTTATTGCCTCACAAATCCATTGGCCAAATTTCTTTAGAATCTCCCAAGGATTAGTGGTATTGCAGAGGTGTGCCGCTTGTATTATAAGTGTCATACTGCATAAGTGTCATTTTTTTTCTGCTTGTGGACTTACGTATACAACAAAAATATAGCCAATTCATGTAGCTGAAAATACAGTTTTATAAGTAATCTGTTACCCCGCCGCGGTGGTCTAGTGGCTAAGGTACTCGGCTGCTGACCCGCAGGTCGCGGGTTCAAATCCCGGCTGCGGCGGCTGCATTTCCGATGGAGGCGGAAATGTCGTAGGCCCGTATGCTCAGATTTGGGTGCACGTTAAAGAACCCCAGGTGGTCAAAATTTCCGGAGCCCTCTACTACGGCGTCTCTCATACTAGTATGGTGGTTTTGAGACGTTAAACCCCACAAATCAAATCAATCAATAAGTAATCTGTTTCACCTGACGTATGGATTCTATATTATTTGCTTATTCCCATTGTCACATTCATTTCTGCATTGCAATCCTTACCTACAAACCTATAAAAAACATTATACTTAGTCTGTTCTATTCCATCAACACGTAACGTACTATACAACACGTTTCTCTTAATTAACGATGTTAACAGTTTCACCTGTACGCAGAAATTATGGCGCATTGTCCTTTATATATACTGCAGCCAGCCTGTATAACAGACTTCCTAATAAGAAATTTTCGTCACTGAGTCAGCATTTTCCTTAAGCATTGCGCCAGTTCTTCTACAATTTCTAAATTAAAAACAAAAAGCTTGGTTTTCTTTCGGGTATTGTGCACCGTTCAGCCCTTGGCTCGTTTTTTAATCATTTTTCCTGTTTTGTTGTCCATAGTTTAGTTTCCGTTTACGCAGGGTATAACGATTTGCTTTGTTTCACATACACTTATGTATAAGATATTATTACTCGTATTTAAATGACACTTTGTCACAATAAATCCTTTAACAACACATGCATGTCGAGTTCTGGGGTCCCAACTGTATATCTATTATACACTGTGCTCTATTTTCGTTTTGTTTAATAAACTGGTTAATTGATTTCAACAATTTTTTTGGTCATTTAGTACCAGCAAGCACATTGAAAGCTACGTGGATGGGGTGAAGATAAGGGGGTACGAAGCTGTCTACATGTGTTTGTCAGCTGAGGGAATCCCCTCGAGCACTTTGTCTTCTTTTTTATCCTTTTTTTTTACTATCAGGAAGCTTACTTGCAGTGCGGTTGCGAAGTGCAGTGGTAGGAAAATATAGCTGGCTGCAAATGTTGTTTTTTTTTCGGTTTTAGGGGGGGGGGGGGCGGTTGAGCGTGAAAAAAAGTGAAGGGCAAAAGGCAGAATGTACACTCACATGAGTGTCAGTGAAAATAAGAGGTACTTTTAACCAAAAGACTAATGAATTCTTTTCGTTATGGCAGCTACGGGAAAACTTCGCCGTACACAAAATCAACAAGCACAACAAGGCGAATATTTTCACTATAAAAGGCAAGTGTACAATAGGCACAGACAACTAAATGACAAGCTTCAGTAGATAGTGCTCATAATATTCAGTACTGTAATCACAGACAGTAAGGGTTCTTGCGTGATGCGATGACACTTGTCATTCATATGCATGTGCCCGTCGTAGACTTTCCTTTTCAAATGAGAAATTTTTGCTTTTCTTGTCTTATTGATTTGGAGTACTGTGAAGAGTTCACGTGGCTGCCATGTATGAAGCAAGCTCAATTGTCATTTTGGTGAAAAGAATACTTATTGTTGCCAGTGGCACCAGTGTGAGTGTATACATTCTTCTTTTTGTTCCCGACCTTTCTCAGACTCAGCCCCTCAATGTATGATAAATAAACAAGCCCGCATGGCAATCCCAGTCCGCATTCGAACATTTTGCCAATCCAGGATAAGCTCATGGGGGCATGACAGCGTAGCTAAATTGTACGTATGCGTGAATGCAATCGTGTCAACAATGTGAACAGAATAAACCAGCTATAACTTTATCTAAACAAACGATCGGTAAATCTAAGTAAACAGCCACGGCTGTATAACTCAAATTTATATGTGTTATGGCTATGCATGAAACAGCGGCTGCCAAACCAGCTGATTTTATGCAGCTGTTTCGTGTTACCAGTCGATGTGTTTAGATACCTTGTACACAACCTATAGCGGGACATGTCTGAATGCATCATGCTGATCACTTTTATGGGTGTCAACCTATCATGCTCGGCAGAATTGAAGGTGGCCTAAGCTGTGGCAACACACCACTTAACCACTCGGGGAAAGCAGGCCCACAAAAAAAGATGTCTGGCACCAATGCAATAAAGTCAAACATGGTCACCATCTTTACTTCCTAAAATGTGTGATTACTTCCGGCGTCTTGCGTTCTCTACAGACTCAGCCTTTGTCTTTTTTTTATTATACCAATCGTGTGTACTTCCCTTGTGTATGACAGTCAGCAGGACAAGGTCCTTTTACGCTCAAATCTATTTCTTTCATTCTTTATCTTCGTTCTTCCTCTTCTTAAACTTTTCGGACAAAGTGGAAACTTGCAATATACCAATGATGTAGAATAGTTCGTGCTTTGTGGATTGATTGCGCTTTTAAATAGGGTACATTTATTTCTACAGGGATGTTGCTCGGTGTTCATAATGACCATTTTTAAAATAAGTCTTGCAGCCTACGCGACCACATTTTAGCGACCGATCGCACTTGCTTAGTGCGTGCTACACGATGAGATATGTCGAGTGTAAATGCCAAACTGAAGTAGTTTGTCCTATAGCCCACTTTTGCCTGCAACTCAGCTACATTTTCTTTCGCTATTTTCAGCTCCGAAAGTTACACTGCCAGTTTCAGCGGCGCTAAAGGTGCTGCATTTGCTTCAAAGTTTGCGCATCACGAAAATAATCTGTCAGGGCCCTTGTACGCCTTTAAACACCCTCTTTTTTATCAAATCACCTTTTCTCACATACTTCCGTACATAATACTTCGACATACCACTATATTGACTGAACGTCTGTTGTCATTCCTGCAACTGCTCAAATTCCGTTGTGGATGAAGCTTACTTCTCGGGGTGGCAAAGAAAGTGTGTTGAAAAGGACGCATTGAAGTTAAGCAAGAACTAGTTGTGTTGACGTGAACAAATCTCTTCCCTTAGTATCTTTAGTCTTCATTCAATCCTTCGCTGGAATTCTGAACAAGGCCAAAGAAGCTCGAAGACGACCCTACCTTGGCAACTAGTTGAAAAACACATGAATACGCTGAACGAAGGGTAAATACGACTGAACGCATTGTTTGGAATCGGTATGCGTGCTCCGCTCCGGTGTCCTAAAGGAGTGTACGACAATACACCGCCGAGCGTTATTTCGAAAAGGGGGCCATGCAACTGGACGCCGCCGCGACATCTAATCCGCCCGCACAGTGATGTCCGTCGGTGTGGAAACTGAAGCCGGCGTGTTGTTGGTCGCTCTGTGCTGCGGGAAAGAAGACAGCCTCTTAATTAGGCTGGGCTCTGCGAAGCGGCTGAAAGATTGGGCCAGGCTGGACTGAAGAACGAGATGATGAGGTTTACACACCAGGACGTCGGGGGGAGGAAGTGAGATGGGGAGATGAAAAAAGAGAAAAACAACGGAAGGAGAGCTGGGCTAGAACAAGAAAGCTGTAGGATGACTAGATAGTTGGTATTTAAAGACACGTGAGTGATTGCGACGCAGATAGGAAACAGCTTTGGGGTAAAGGTGGGCCGTCGTAAACCAATGGAGGCGGGAGATAATGCCCAGTTTCTTCGCGTCTGCTCGAGATTAGCTACACGATGTTATTACATGGCGCATGCCATGGGATGGGGATGTGTGACGACGCACGAGTTGGGAGAGGCAGGGGTCTCCGTGTTTATACAAAGGCACGCCATCCGGGTTTATACAAGGGAGGTGGGCACTCAAGGCACAACGTCGCAGGTGGCTGGGACCTTCCAGGCAGGGATTATCTCGTCCCTTCGTGCACACACTAAGCCCGCTCAGGAGACCGGCCTATGCTGTGGCCTCAAGAGAAAAAGAAAGCTGTGAATACACACAAAAATATAAAATAACGAGAAGGGCACCCATGATTGGAATTGGTATTTTCTGGCCAAGATGATTGCAAATAACGGCCTCACCACTGAGATTTGTTTCTTCGTTTCAAGTTGCGTATGATAAAATAAATAAGAAAGAAGTGGATAAGAAACGGAGAGTAAGAGGAATGGCTCCAGTAAACAGCAATCAAGAGCAAGCGCTCGCTTTTAGGAAGAGGCCCCGAGAAATAGTGTGTGCTCACATTGCTTCCGCCCTCATGATTACGAATGAGTAAGGGCTTTCTGCCGGGTGTGGCCTCTTCGTTCTCTACATTTACCTCGGTCTGTCAGCTTGCTAGGCCATCGCGTTGTGTAGCGACATTTTTTCGTGTTGTGCCCGAGACTCGCAACCTTCCCATTCAAATATCGTTTTTGAGTTGAGATGGCCTTTGCTCGCCGAAGGATATTTCTCAGCTTCGCGCTTCCTGTGTGTTATTTCTCATATGAAACGTTTCAAGTTGTATTTTCTCTTATACGTGTTCTCTTTAGTTTTGCCACAGAACTGATCGCGACAAGTTTTTTGTGTTTGACGCGTTTCTCGGTGATATTGCGGCAAGTGCTGGTCAAAGAAGTTGGAAACACGTGCGACACCGGCGGTCGACGTGCTAAAAGGGAAGAGTGAAACCAGTGGATAGAGTGGGGATGTACTGTCATCATGGGCTCTAACTTTTGTTGAAAATTTTGCAAGTCTGGTAAAATTATGATTTTGATACGAACGCCTGCAAATCAGCAAAGGCAGCCTGGAATGCAATAAATATATTTCGCTGGGATTTTACGTACTAATACCACGACACGATTAAGCGGTGTATTCTAATGGAGTTTTTCGCATAGTTTTGTCCCACTGAGGTTCTTTAACAAGCCCTCACACCGCACGGTACACTGGCCTTCAGCGTTTGGCCTCCATCAAAATGTGAATCGGAATAAAATCTCCATCTTTCAAGCCAGCTACCGACTTTCGTAACCACAGTAACATCGGAATGGTTTGGGAGTTCAATTAGGTAAAGTGCCTCAACACAGCGTCATTTCCATGCAGCATTGCTTCTGAGTATGTGCGAAGCCCGTCTTTGAAGCATTAGTCAACAGTATATATAAAAAGAAAACCTAGTCGATAGACCTTATTTGCTTGCTTTTGAACTACAAAGTCACGCAATCACCAAATTAAAATAGATTACTTCAAATTAGAGGCATGATAGTACAGTGGAAGAGAGTACAGTGGCTTTAAGATCTGAACGCGACAACAATGTCGTGTTTCTAGTGCTTGCTTCAAACATTGTGTGCATGAAACATTTTTGAACTTGCTGTGCACCCACTACGTGGCCTTAGGAAAATAGGGGCAGTATCGTGTGAACCTTTTGTATTTGTGGCCGGCTTTAAACCATGAAGTCATTATGATATTCACGTGTAATTCTGACACCCACTGGCTATGGGCACTGGTGCCACGCATTATTGCTGTAATATTTCATGTTGTATTGCGAAGAATTTATACAGGACGCCTGTGTTTTTGAAACATTAAAGTTACTTTCAGTGCGTTTTCAAGCAGAGGAAAGTATTTTGACGGTATTCTCGAGCAGACGCGTGATCGGGTCGTAGAACATCTCCTTGCCACGCAAACGACCCGGGTTTGATCCCCACTCGGACCAATATCACCGAATTTCGATTCTCACTCTGCCCCAGAATTTTTTTCATTTCCTTTATTTGCATCGTTCTCGATTTTTGGTCACGCATGAGATGATTTTTTTGCTCACAACCAACAACACCGACGACGACAGCTGAATTTCTGCGAAATTACCTCTTTACCGCTATCGCGTTAATACATCTCGTTATTGGTAAGAAGGTATCTGACTGAAGTTAAGGAAAATAGATTATTGAAGCCAGTTGGTGATTTCATTACTGAAGTATACTGCGCATAAGAGAACAAGAGTGATCAAGGAGATGGAGACAAGAGCACCCATCCCCGTGTGCTGGTCATCTTTGTTTTTTGCTTTGTTTTTTAGACATTCTACTTCAATCACTTTGTAGTAGTGGTTGGTGTCAAGATTTAGCCCGAAAGCTTCCTTAGTTATTTGCTTAGAACTTTGTGTACATTTACACCAGTTTTAAGTATTTATTTATACTTTACTGATAGTGGGTATACGAATAGGTCCGCAGTGAGAGCTATACGACGTCAACGAACGAATGAGAAAGCGCACTTTATCCCCGGTAAGTTCACTAGCTCTGCTCAACATGCAAGAAAAAGGAAAACTGAAGCCATTTGAAAGTACTCGTATCTAGCTCACACCAAGAGCTTAATTCGGTATCACTGGCTTCAATCGATCTCAAACGAAGCTTCTGATAGTATCGCTAACTATCGCAGAAAATATTGGAAGCACTGTTCTCGGAGCTTTAATATTTCGTTGGTTAGAAAATATTGTCACGGCTAAAGGCCGGGCAAGAAGACAGAGGACGACGAAGTGATGAGCGTGGACAGCACCCACGATTCCTCTGAGAAAGAAGAAGTCGAAGTGGCTGCTCTTTTGTTCTGTTAATACAGACCTCGTTTTTCTGGTCGCACCGTCGTCCTGTACTCTGTTATTTTCACCTAGCGACATTGGTGGAGGTGCTGGACTTCTCCAACTGATGCTTGGGACACCTCCGCGCCCTAGCACATCGAGTCCACCACTGCAATCCGTTCCTGCAGTGGATACTTCTGTCCACCGCTACAGTCGCCGACAGCGAGGCCTTAGTCCCGAGGTGATCCCGCTCGAACTTCTCCAGCAACACACCGTACCGGGAGAAATGGCTACCGGAGGGCCTTCACACCTTACTGTTGATCAGCCTCTAATTCCTGAGACCTTCCACGGTGAGGTTTATGAAGACGTCGAAGACTGGTTAGCCCAGTATGAGCGAGTTGCCAAAGCCAACCGCTGGCCCACTGAACAAAAGCTATCGCGCGTCTACTTTGCTTTGGCAGACAGCGCTCGTACGTGGTACGAGAACCGCGAGTCAACGCTGTCTTCGTGGGAAGAATTTCGGCAGCAAATTCTCGGGACATTCGCAAACACCGACCGCTGTGATTCTGCTTTGAAGCTCATCGAAGCACGCATACAGAAACCCAACGAGAGCGTCGCCATGTTTGCGGAAGACATGGCCCGCCTATTTCACCGGGCCGACCCCGAGATGCCTGAAGGTAAAAAACTCCGACATCTGATGAGGGGCGTCAAGGAAGAGCTGTTTGCTGGTCTCCTACGCAACCCACCAACAAGCGTAGTGGAATTCGTCAAAGAGGCTACAACAATCGAGCGCGCACTACAGCAACGGCGCCGATACCATGACTAACCGAACAAAACATCTCCCAGCCTCTCTGCTTTGAGTGCCGGTAGTGAGTGTTCTCTGCGCGAACTCATTCGTGAGGTCGTTCGGGAGGAGATCCGAAACCTCCTTGTGAATCCGCAAGAAAATACCATGGCTTGCGTTGCAGAAGTTGTGCGGCAAGAACTCCGCCAGGCATTTTCGTTGCCCGAATCGCTCTCAGACCAGCGGTCTGTAAGCTACGCATCAGCTGTCCGTCGACCCACTCCAGGGTCGTACAACTCGTCACCACTGGCTTATCGTGACGTAAGCCAAGGGCCTTACAACGAGCCGTGGGCCCCAGCTCCCAATCCGCCGCAGCCGTATCCACAGTCCAACATGCCTATGCAAACGGCGCCAATGTACACTCCACCGACATCTGCATCTTGGTCGCAAGGTGTGCCCACCAGTCGACCATTCATCCGTAAGACGGACTTGTGGCGCACCGTCGACCACTTTGCTTTCATTGCGGAGAAGCCGGCCATATTTTCCGCCATTGCCCGTACCGTGACCGTAGACATAATAACTTTCTACAAACCTCCCCTCGTGCCTATTACGATAACCGCCGTGACAGCAGTGCAGGCCCGCAAGCACAGCAACCCGAAATGCCGTATCGTCGACCACGCTCTCCTTCACCTGCACCGAACTCGCCGCCGCAGCGCAGGTACTCCGAGGTGGTCCGGGGCAGATCTCCTAGCCCTCGTCGGGGAAACTAACAGCTGCGACCTTTGGGGGGAAGGTTGCCGCCCGTCGAGATGCTAACACACCCCCAACATCTTCTCTACGACGTGATATGACGAATGATACCACGGATCGCACGACACACGATACCAAGGACGATACGACGTCACCGACATCAACGGAAATCGTAAGCGCCAATCTAGACATTTGTATAGACGGACGCCCAATAACAGCACTGGTAGGTACTGGTGCGGACTTCTCTATTATCAGCCGTAAACTCGTTGACTGCCTAAAGAAAGTAAGAACAATATGGACGGGACCAAACATTAGAACCGCAGGGGGTCAATTGGTGACGCCGACAGGCAAATGTACAGCTCGAATTAATATCGGCAGTTCAGATTTCATCGCTACTTTCGTAATTTTACCGGAGTGCTGCAGAGACCTGATCTTGGGCATGGACTTCTTGCCGGAATACGGTGCCATTATCAACATTCCTGAGAGATCAGTTACGTTTTGGACGGCCCCAGATCAAGTTTCGGATGTGCCCTGTACAGACCAGCGACGTCAGCCTTTGCGTGTCTTCGAAGACGACGTGACCATCCCACCGCGGTCGAGTGCACTCGTGGCTGTGACATGTGACACGTCGAGCGATTCTGAAAACATCGCCGAGAAAATTCCAACACTGCTATTCAGCCATGGTTTATCTATCGCAAGAGGCGTCGTAAGCATAAAATGCGGACACACGCACGTCCTTATTACGAACTTCAGCTCTGAACGCCGACATCTAACGAGGGGCATGGCAGTCGCGTACGTGGAAGAGCTCGCCGAGATGACAGACTGCCTAACTCTTGAAAAAGATAATTCAACTGATCTCACCCCTGCACCTCTATCTGTTGATATTGGCCCAAGTTTGCTGCCGGCGCAGAAGCAAAGTATCATGCAGCTTATTAACAAGTTTGAAGATTGTTTCTTTTCGATTTCCAGGGTCCGTCAAACGCCGCTGACGAAACATCGAATTATAACGGACGACATGACCAGACCCATCAGGCAAAACCCGTACCGGGTAGCTCCGCGAGAACGTGAAGCCATCGAAAAGCAGGTGCGACAGATGCTTGAAGACGACGTTATTCAGCCGTGGAAAAGCCCTTGGGCTTCGCCGGTTGTATTAGTGAAGAAAAAAGACGGCACCTTATGTTTCTGCGTGGATTACCGCAAGCTGAATCAGGTGACAAAAAAAGACGTGTACCCACTTCCACGTATCGACGATTCACTCGATCGACTACGGCACGCACGTTATTTCTCGTCGATGGATCTAAGGAGTGGGTATTGGCAGATAGAAGTCGATGAAAGAGACCGGGAGAAAACAGCTTTCGTGACACCTGATGGCCTTTTTGAATTTAAGGTACTTCCATTTGGCTTGTGCTCAGCACCGGCAACGTTTCAGCGGCTAATGGACACCGTACTATCAGGCCTCAAGTGGCAGACGTGCTTAGTGTATTTAGATGACGTCATCGTATTTTCTGCCACATTCGACGAACACGTCAGGCGACTGCACTCAGTATTTCAAGCTATCCGTTCCGCCGGACTAACACTTAAGCCGGAAAAATGCCATTTCGGCTTCGAAGAGCTTCTTTTCCTGGGGCATCTTGTCAGCAGTGAAGGTGTGCGGCCTGACCCTGAAAAAATAGCTGCCGTTACGAATTTTCCAGCGCCAACTGACAAAAAGGCCGTCAGACGGTTTTTAGGACTGTGTGCTTACTACCGACGCTTCATTGAGAACTTCTCGCGCATTGCCTCGCCGTTGACTCGCCTTACCAGAGAAGACGTCGCATTCGTATGGAATGAAGAGCAGCAAAAATCATTCGACGAGCTGCGGCAACGCCTTCAGAAGCCACCAGTCCTCGCACACTTTGATGATGACGCACCGACAACAGTGCACACCGACGCTAGCAATGTCGGCTTAGGAGCTGTACTCGTGCTGTGGCAGGATGGCGCCGAACGAGTAATTGCTTACGCGAGCAGAACTCTTTCACGTGCGGAAGAAAATAATTCCACTACGGAAAAAGAGTGCCTTGCGGTGGTGTGGGCGGTTATAAAATTCCGCCCATACCTGTATGGTCGTCCTTTTAATGTTGTCAGCGACCACCACTCCCTCTGCTGGCTGACGAATTCAAGAGACCCTTTAGGACGGTTGGCGCGCTGGAGCCTGAAGCTTCAAGAATTTGACATGACGGTGGTCTACAGATCGGGGAAGCGACATTCAGACGCTGATTGCCTTTCTCGTGCGCCATACGAACCTGCGACGGCAGAAGATGACGATACAGCCTTTGTCGGAGTTGTAAACACGGCAACTGTCGCACAGCTGCAACGAGACGACCCCGAACTAGAACCCATAATACGTTTTTTGGAGGGTCGCACTTTAGCTGTACCTAGACTGTTTGCGAGAGGGCTTTCGTCATTTTGCTTGCGCAACGACGTCCTGTATAAGATGAACTTCACGCCACACGGAAACGACTACTTACTCGTCGTCCCAACATCTCTAAGGAGCGAAGTATTACAGGCATGCCACGATGAACCAACATCCGGCCACCTGGGTTACACGCGTACGTTGTGCAGAGTGAGGCAGAAATACTACTGGCCACGACTGACGGCAACCGTTCAACACTATGTTCGGACGTGCCTTGATTGCCAGCGCAGAAAAGTTCCACCCGTCAAACCAGCAGGCCTCCTCCATCCTATTGACGTGCCTGTTACTCCATTCGCTCAAGTCGGAATGGATCTTTTGGGCCCATTTCCAACCTCATCAGCAGGTCGCAGATGGATTATAGTAGCCACCGACTACCTCACTCGTTACGCCGAAACCAAGGCTTTGGAGAGGGGCACGGCAAGTGAAGCAGCCCGATTTTTCGAAGAGAATGTGGTGCTGAGGCATGGTGCTCCATCAGTGGTAATAACTGACAGGGGAACTGCATTCGCAGCCGAACTATTACAGACAGTTTTAAGACTTAGTGGCACATCCCACCGGCGAACAACGGCGTATCATCCGCAAGCGAATGGTCTTACGGAACGTCTCAACAAGACACTAGCGGATATGCTCTGCATGTACGTCGATGTGGAGCATAAAAACTGGGATGAGATCTTGCCGTATGTCACGTTCGCCTACAACACAGCTTATCAAGAAACAACAAGAACAACGCCATTCCGCCTTCTTCATGGTCGTGAAGTCACCTATATGCTGGATGCTATGCTGCCGCACGAGTGCGAAGACGCTGAAACGGATGCTGATTATATCACTCAGCTGGCCGAAGAAGCCCGACAACTTGCACGCCTACGTATTAGTCGCCAGCAGGACTACGATTCAAGACGGTACAACCTTCGTCACCGACCAGTCTCCTACGAGCCAGGAGAGAAAGTTTGGATATGGACACCTATTCGGCGCCGTGGCCTCTCAGAAAAACTGTTAAGACGGTACTTCGGTCCCTATAAAGTTCTGCAACGTCTCAGTGACATTAATTATGAGGTTGTTCCTGATACTGCGCACTCTTCAAGGCGTCGAAGGTATGCTCCAGAAGTTGTGCACGTGGTACGCATGAAGCCTTATTTCGCCGAATGAACTCATGCGTTTCCAACGAGTACAAACCGCTTTGATTATAAAGCATCGGGACGATGCTTTCTTGAATGGGAGGCTAATGTCACGGCTAAAGGCCAGGCAAGAAGACAGAGGACGACGAAGTGATGAGCGTGGAAAGCACCCACGATTCCTCTGAGAAAGAAGAAGTCGAAGTGGCTGCTCTTTTTTTTCTGTTAATACAGACCTCGTTTTACTGCTCGCACCGTCGTCCTGTACTCTGTTATTTTCACCTAGCGACAATATGAATGTACCTCATAAATAATTAGAATGACTAAAATATTATGAATTCATGTGTTTGGACCCCTATCAAAGGTGTGCTATGTTTATTTGTATTTTGTGTTAGGTTGCATAGTTACGGCAATGCGTTGGCTTTGAATATGTTTCGGGAAACATTTCTTTTTAGAACGAAAAATAAAGAGGTAAGTTATGGCATGGTAAACTGCTTCCCAATGCATAATTTGTGGTAACTCATCCTTTTGCAGCTTTCCTTGTTCGCGAGCTTTCGTTCATGCCCAGTTGCGCAATACTGAGAGAGCGAGGCAAGAAACCTGTTTCGTGAAAGCATTTCTATAATGAAATAAAATGGACTGAAAATTTTGAATGAGCCAGCATACATCCGTCGGCGAACGTTGCAATCTTTCAACGTTGCAAGTCGTCTAAACATAGTGTAAGTCCACAGAGCTTCCAGTAACAACTGCGCAAGCGTAAAGTATTTTTCCCTGAACTGCTACGCAATATAGAATTCCTTGTTCTCGTCGAACGTGAAATCTTGATTGCTTGCTCAGCCACATCGACAGAAACGAACGCAAGATCTTCCATCTCGCTTACCAATCCGAGTGAACAACGAGGGCAAACAGCGTCTTCAATAACAAGCTAGGCATCTGGCCTCTGCAGAGTATGTTTCCAGCAACCCAATGGCTTGGAAAGAACGACATTCACGCAGCACGTTGATATTACGAACACCTACCCATTCAGCACCCGCAGAAGCATCGGGTGTGCATGCCAAGCAGAGACGACCCCACATTCACACTGACCGCGTTCTTCCCACAAACCGCGGCGTCACAGCTTCAGTCATCTCCCTGCTGCAGTGGCCGGTACGGAGGAGCGGTACTGCGGCATTACGAATAGGAGGGGGAGGCGGTCGCCAGCCGCATCCTATCGAGAAGAGAAACAAAGCAAGCGATGTTGCACTCTCGCAACCACGAACACTCGCACGCCCCCTGTGGCGGGGTCGCTCCCTCCTCGTGGCTGCTACAAATAAGGATTTATGCTCCAACACAGCGTCTCCCTAAGCCGTTCGTACGGGAACCCTCCCTTGTTTTACTTTCGTTTTGGTGCGTGGCCGCAGAACACGCCTGTCTCTCGTGAAAGAACAAAAAGCTTGCCACCGGTCGCACAGTGAAGGTCGAGCAGCCATGGAGGATGGAAGAAAAGTTTCGCGCGGGCAGCAGGGGACGGGCAGCAGGGGTCGCGTCGAATCGTGTGAAGCAGTCGCGCTGCGACCAATGTCGCGCTGCGACATTGGTCGCAGCGCGACTGCTTCACACGATTCGACGCGACCAGGGCGCGTGATGACATCAGTCACAAGCAGCGGTTTATCCGTTTATGGAGGGAAAGTGGGTCACCCGCCAACTTGTATTTCGGCCGGCGCAAAATCAGAACCTATTTGCGCGTGGCTCGGGAATGTGGATCGCCGTCGAAGTTGAAAGGATTGCTTTTTGCCTCATGCGGCCGTAGAGTAGTCAACGAACATGACGTCCGGCAGCATGCACTGCTTCGAAGTGTGGATTCTTTTTGGTGTCGGAAAAAAATTGAATCGCAACCAAGGCTGGGGGGACCTTCCAGGGGATTGTAACATGTCCAGCGTGCCGAAGCACCGTCATTCTGAAGCAGCAATGAAGAGCGATAACTCGTCGCTCTTCAAGCTCATCGCTATAAAGCATATATTTACGTGCGGTACAGCTTTCTAATTTTTATACAGTATTATAAGTATTAATGTTCACATCTGGAGCGTCTCCCCTGGCAAGAAAACAAGAACGGAGAAAATTGGCACAATGTGCAGGGAACGCCTCTCTAGCCAAACTGCGTCGAATCAAATTTAATTTTCTACGTGACCAATTCTTAGCTGCTTGTAAAAATATAAGGGATAGATGGAACGTTTCTGGGCGCTACTGCGTGGACAAAAATAAAACGCCAGGCCTACACGGAAGGCGCAGCACAGTCACAGCGAAAGCCAGAAGAGCGGCCGCACGTAAATATATGCTTTATGCTAGTGTGCGTGTGCGTGCGTGCGTGCGTGTGTGTGTGTGTGTGTGTGTGTGTGCGTGTGTGTGTGCGTGTGTGTGTGTGCGCGTGTGTGTGTGTGTGTGTGTGTGTGTGTGTTCTATACTAAAATCATGATGATCGGACAGCACTCTTCAATGCAGCCCAGCTTTGTATGCTTTTCTTATATGAATGAAAAAAAAGTTCAGTGTCACGGTCGATAGCCGTTTTTTGAAGGTCCTAAAACCTGCTCACATCGTAAATTGGGATGGCGCCGTTAACGGAAAGACCATAATTCATATTGACTGGAATAAGCAATGTTTTTCTAATTATTAGAAAAGTTAAGTTTTTCTTCATTGTAACTAGAAACAGGAAGACAGACAATAAGGCGCGGAAACCCGAGTTTCTCTCGCTTTTTTTTATAAATGTATGTAAGGAGAAATTGGTGCCAATGCGTGGCATCGGCTACTCCTCTTCTCTTGCACAAAAGTCAACATCGCACATTCAGTAGCAAACACAAGGCTACACATATGTACATAGCACAACACTTACACAATGAGTTCACGGTTATCTACACTGAGTGTCCACGCCACACAGAATTGAGTCCACACTGCGTAGAACTGTGTCCGCACCACACTGAGTTTGTAAAAATACAAAACAAAAGAAATCCACACAAGTAATCACGCCAATTTAAGTGTTCACACAAAAACGTGAAAGTTCAATAAAACGTCTAAGGTGATCTTGTCGCTTAAATACTGACATGTTTTCAGAAAGGTTTTCCCAAAAATATCGTAGTGAAGCAGGAAAATACTGTTTTGAAACATACCACGGTTAACATTTGTGTTTTGTTTAGTACTTTTGAGCTATTTCTGATTCCTCCAGAAAGTGAAGGACTGCACGTACTGCAGTGGCTTGTAGCTTTCCTTTTGGCCATCGACCCAAGATTTTCGCAATTGATGGAGGTCGCTTATCTAAAGAATTGAGTTTTTGAAAAAGGTTCTTTCGAGGTACGTCATGATTTTTACAGTGCAGAAGAATATGCTCCATGTCTTCTTGAGCTTCTCGACATGAGTAGGTGGGACTGCCAGCTCTCCTTATTCTATACAGGAAAGCCTTCGTGTAGGCTGTACCAAGTCGAAGCCTATGGATGACTGTTTCTACCGATCGGCTAACCTTTAACGGAATGTTCAATTCTATACCGGGATCAATGTTATACAACAGAAAATTTTGCGCACCATTTTCGAACCAGGTTTCCTTAGACAGTTGACAGCTGATCTTATTTATTAGACAACGTGCATCGCTCATCGATAGAGGTAGCAGTGATATATTATTTTCTTGATGTGCTGCATGTGCAATGTGATCAGCTATGCCGTTTCCTGTGATTCCACAGTGGCTTGGCACCCACTGAAACATTATAGTGTGGTTTAAATCTTTTGCTATAGCGTACGTCCTCTGTATTTCATATGCGAGCTCACTAGCTTTGTTTCCCAAGCTGTTTACTTTTAAAGAAACTAATGAGGACTGTGAGTCACTGATAACTACCCATCGAAGTGGACCTGGCTGTAAACATATGAAGCGTAAAGCACAGAGTATTGCATAGAGTTCTGCCGTTGTGGATGTTGTGAAATGGCTGATTTTAAAAGCTTTTCTCGCTTGGTATGCAGGTACAAACAATGCCGACATATAGCTTTGATTGAGACATGATCCGTCGGTGTACACGTGAATATAGTCTTCATAGTTAGTATAAAGTTGTGTTAAAGTTAACTGCTTTATTACGATTATGGGCACATCGTTCTTACAATTTATTCCCGGAATCAAAGTTGTAATATCTGGGATAGAGAGTTGCCATGGTGGGTGGGATGCACATGGAGGCCAGTATTCGTGCGTAGGCAGTAAACTCTTGAATTCTAGTATATTTTATGCATTCTTGCAGCTGACCTCTCCTGAATAGCTCGGTATAGGAGATGATTAGCGTGTTGAGTTGCCAACCGAAGATAATGCCGGCAAGTTTCCGTAAATCTCATAGCATGGAAAGTCGGTGGACGAGACTCCGCAATTACTAAAGCACTGGCAGACGCTCGCTGTATACCAAGACATATACGAAGGCTTCTGGCCAACAATCTTTGAATCCTCTCCTCTAAGTTACGTGATATCCCATGTAAAACCGGGGCAGAGTAAGCTATTCTTTGTCGAATTATTGCTGAATGTACATGCAATAAAGAAGAACATGAACTACCCCATCTCACTCCGGTCAGTCGCCGTAATATATTGATTAGGGAGTTGACTTTGTCCTCTAATGATTTTATCTGTGGTGCCCAAGACAGACGTCTGCCTAAAATAACCCCTAAAAATTTGTGCTGCCGCACACGTTGTAAGCGCTGAGAGTTACCTGAAGTTTGAATTTCTTAAGGCATTTCCTTGTGAACGGAAGTACAGAAGTTTTCTCATGGGAAAGACTCATGCCTCTGCTCTTAAAAAAGCCATTGATTATTGTCAGCTCATCCTGAAGTTTTTGCTGAACTGCTTGAATGCTCGTGTCTGATGCTCAAATGCACAGATCGTCTGCATATATGGAATATTTCGAACTAGTAAGTAAAATATGGGATATTTCAGCCTGTTATGTTCGATGTTGGCAGTGGGTAGGAAGATGCTTTTGTCGCCAGGTTGACAGTGCTCCGGTAGTCTCCGCAGAGGCGTAGGGTACCGTTCTTCTTTCGGACGACAACGAGTGGTGTCGCCCATTCCGAATGTTGCGTCGGTTCGATGATCCCTTGTTCCTGCAGTCGGTCAAGCTCATTCTCGATTGACGTTCGTAGGGCGAAAGGCACCGACCTCGCTTTCAAAAGTTTCGGCGTCGCATTCTCCCGCAGCTCCAGTGTGACTGGAGGTCCGTTGTTCCCTGGTATTTCTTCGGAGAAAACCGCTTTGTACTTATCTTGAAGCTGCTCCACTGACGGATAACTGAGTGTGTGGTGAACTCCGCCAATGACCACTCCAAGGGGGGTGAACCAATTTTGTCCTAAAAGGCTTGATCCAGAACCGTGGACGACTAGCAAGGGGGCTGATGGGTCTGCCCGTTGTAGTACACGTCTGCGTTGGCACAGCCCAGCAGTGGAAGGGAATGTCCGGACCACGTTCTCAGCTGCGTGTCGTCTTGCTGGAGAGCTGGCGCCTTCTCACGCCAAGTAGCGCGAAAAGTGTCCTCGCTGATGAGCGTACATGCTGCTCCGGAATCCACCTTAAACCTAATAGGGCGCTGGTGTACCATAATTTCAGTTGTAATCTTCGGTCTCGTTCCGAGGTTCACAACGGCGTTTAGGTCATATAGTGCCGATGACGTTAGTGCTGTTCGGCTTGTATCTTGCGTCTGGCCCTCCTGTGCGTCGACATTGTTGTTCCGTTGCACTGAAGTCTTCGGTCCAAGCTGTTTGCGCTTCGAGATGAATGCCCTTTCAATGTGTTCCAGTTTTTGGCAAAAATTGCAGGTCGCTGTCTTGTATCGACATACCTGGGGATCGTGCATGTCGTCGCATCGCCAACAGCGCTGTGTCTTTCTGCTTGATTTCGCCTTAGACGTGGAATGACCTGACTGCTGACTGCTGTGATGCACCGGCTCGACGTCCCGTTGAATATCCCTCTGCTGGTGACCGGCGCTCTCCGCTCGTTGGGCAATGTCGTAGGCTTTGGAGAAGATGAGACCCGTCTCCGCGAACAGGCGTTGTTGTAGGCCTGCGTCACGCAGTCCGCACACAAAACGGTCACACAACATAACGTCCAAGGGGAGCATATTGGTGTTAGCAGGTGTGGCAGTCGATCCTCCCTCCTGCGCAGTAGCTGCAGCTGTCGCGGTCAACGTCCCGAAATTGCAGTCAGCAGCGAGCTTTTTGAGAGCCGCTACGTATTCGGCCACTTTTTCGCCTTCCAGTTGGTCTCGCCGTTGGAAGCGGGCTCGACAGTAGACCTCCGATGGCCTTGGGTCATAGTGCTCTTGTAGCACTGCTACGATGTCGTCGTAGTCAACGGCTGCTGGAGTGCGTGGCTGAATCAGGGCACAGACTGTGTCGTATGTCTGCTCCCCACAGAGCGTTAGCAGGTTGGCCCTCGTCATTGCTGCATCAGTGATGTTGTTAGCCTCGAAGTAAAATTGCAGGCGTCAAAACCACGATGACCATGATGAGCCGTTGAATTCGGGTAGCCGATTTGGGAGCCCGTGCGTAGCCATAGCTTGTAGCTTGTCAATATCGTTGCGTAGCGTTGATCCAAATCCACTGCGTCGTCGCCACTGTTAAACAACACCGGACATAACACAGCAATAACGCAATTAAATAAAAATGGGCTTAGTACGCTACCCTATGGGACTCCTTGACTAACTTGAAGCTCTTTGCTTTTACCGTCAGCCATGTCAATGAAGATTTTCCTGTCTCTTAGAAATTCTGCAATCCATCTTAGTGTCCTGCCTACTATTCCCAACTAAATTAAACCGTCTAGTACATGAGCGTGGCCGGTTGTGTCAAATGCTCGCTTTATATCTAAAAATACTGCAACGACGATTCTTCTACAACTCTTCTCGTGGTCTACATAAGTTACAATGTCTAGAATGGCATCTATGGTGCAGCGGCGTTTACGAAAGCATGCCATATTTTCTGGAAGCACGTTCGTACGTTCCACCCACCAATGAAGACTAGCGTCTATCATCTTTTCCATAAGTTTACAAAGACAGCTAGTCAGGCTGACAGGACGGAAAGAATGTATGGATAAAGGCGTTTTTCCGGGTTTGAGAATTAGGACCACTCTTGAAACTTTCCAGGAGGGTGGAAGGTACTCTGTTGTCCATGCATTATTAAATATCTTCAACAAAGTATATGTGGCCACAGGACCCAGGTTTTTTAATTCTGCATATGTTATCCCATCAGGACTAGCTGCTGTCCTCTGTCGGCACACTGCAAGAACATTATTTGATTCTTGCAGTGAAAACGGATGATCTAGGTCATCATGATGTGTATTGAGAGAAAAAGTAATCAATGCTTTAATATCCCCAACAGACTTAATGTATTCAGGCGTGTGCGCGGCTGCACTAGGTCGTGTAATATGCTGACAAAATTCGTCTGCAACGGTTGTTCCCAGTACATTCTTCACTAAAGCTAAGGTTCTAAATGGTTGTTGATGTGTTACTGTCCCACTTAAAGAGCGTAGAACATTCCATAATTTTGACTCGGGTGTAAATGGCGTTAGCGAAGGGCAGAATTCCCGCCAGCGCTTTTTGCCTAGTCTATCCAGTTGTCGTCTCATGCGGTCATGCGTTTTTTGACAGTCGCGGTAATCTTCAAGTAGACCCATGCGTCAGTATTTTCTTTCAGCTCTGCGGCGAACGGCCCTAAGTCTTTCGTATTCAGCGTCTACTCCAACGTAACCTTCAGGAATTTTGACGAACTTAGAACACTGATTTAATTTGTTTTCTATGAGTGAGACTAAGCTGTCAGTGTCAGTAACAGTATCAGCTTGATGTGATATGTGATAACGAAATGCTTGCCAGTTAGTTATCTTTGCTGAGGGCCTACATTTAGTAAAGCGTAGTTTTGGATGCTGTATTAGAATAGGTAAATGATCACTACCCCTTGTTTCCATGTCTGTTCGCCATGACGTCCCAGATGCAACATCATGTGAGCAGAGCGTGAGCTCTATAAGCAACTCGAGTAATTGAAACCCCGTAGGAACGTCACTGAACCGTCATTTAACAAGCATAATGAACTATCCTGAATTACTTTTTGTAGGTCCTTTCCACGACGATCGCAGTACGAACTTCCCCACATGACATTGAGAGCATTGAAATCTCCGCAATATATCACAGCTTTCGTGTACATCCGGAAAAGGGCTGTCAATGCAGAAAGTGAGATATTTGTGAAAGGCTGGAGATAAACGCTGACTACTGTTATATTTACTCGACCAAATCTAACCTCACATGCTACATATTCTGGATGATCCGATGATGTAGCATTCAACTGTACTGATGGCAGATCTTTCCTCACACATATCCTCGCTCTGCTCGTGGTCGGTCCTGTAGATATAGAGGACATATACACAACGTAGTACTACATAACACTGAAAAGGAGCTCTGAGCCAGTAATTTTCGGAAGTCTGCTCACTTAGGGCGAATACTATTCGCATTCCATTGGAAGATCGCGACATTTTGATAACAACTATTCTTGTTTTGCCTGCGCAGTGACTGTTGTGGCTAATTGTAACACTACCTGTTCCATCGACAAGATGGCTTTGACCTCAGGAAGGTTGTTAGCCTGTGGGAGCGCGGCTAGTAGGGATTTTAAAGCCGAGAATAACATTGGTATGACAATATGAGCTATCGACACAGAGGAGTTTTCTGGCTGCATTACACTTACTGGACAGGATGTACTCGTGCTTTCTCGGATGTTAACCACGTGGTTACTTTTCTCTTAAGGTCCCTCCTGAGACTGTTGTCAAGCTTGCTGCTGGCTTGTTGATGTCCCCGCACTTTTCTCTTGCTTTCGTTGTCCTCTTGCAGCTTGCGCTTACGTCATTACATGGTCCTGGCGTTTAGGTGCTTGCGGTCGAGGAGGCCGTGCTGGGTTCATGGTGTTAATGTTGGGCTCAGGCGCGTCATGCTGTTCCGTGCGACCGTAGATGATGTCATGTTGATATTGAAGAAAAGCCACCTTGTTCTGTGGGCATCCAGAGAACGACGCAGCGTGGGGCCCCTTGCAATTGGCACACTTAGGTTGTGTTATCGATTTGCAGTCCTTGTGATGGTGGTCTTCGGCGCATATTTTCCAGCGCCTTGTTCCTCGGCAATTTTTTGCCAAATGTACGAACCTCTGACCATTATAGCAGCGTCTTGCTGGGCCCAGATATTCCTCAACTGGATGGCTTGTAAATCCAAGGAATACTTTCTCTGGAAGAGGTCTGTCATATCTGAATTGTAAAATCACACTTCTCAGTGGGTGCGATGCTACAGTGCCATCTTGTCGTATGTAACGAGTCTGGCGTCTAGCCGGCATCACTCCTGCCTCTCTTAAATATTCTGTAAGTTGTTCTTCTGTGTACTCTATAGGCACATGTCTGATTTTGCCTACATTTCGCATTTAAGACTGGAATGAATGGCTTCACCAGCAAGCCAGCCACCTGCGCACAAGACAACAAGCTTTTGGCTGAAGCAAGAGAGCTCACGGTGACTGAGAAACTTCCATCTTTGTTCACTCGGAAAGAACGCACTTTCTCTTTAGCAAGTGCAACTATTTCCGAGGCTACAACGTTTGGGTTTACTTTCCAGAAGGTTCTCTTTTCCTATATTGGTCGGAATACCACAGGAATCCCCTCAAATCTACTGTTTTTATAAGTCACTTGAGTGAAAGGATCTCCTTCCTCATCAGATTCAATATCTTCATCAATAAAGGAGTAGGTCGATGTCCCCTCCTGCATGTTGTCCGTATGCTCTTCCACTATCGCCTTTTTCGCAGAGCTTACTTCATTCGACATGTCCTCAGGTTTCCCCATCGCCTCCAAAACGAGTGTTGGTGCCCTGATGTAAGAAACCATGGTAGAATCAGGTTGACTCACATGCTCGTCGGTTCCGAAGCCACGTTGTGGTAAAGGTGGCCCTTGCCACGCTTGCACATCCTGGCTCGTTCCGTCCGCCACGGTGACGGCGAAACGTCGGCGTTCAGTACCGTCGCGCCACTTTCTGCTGTCAGGCGTCACAGCTGATGTTGTCCTCAACACTGTAAATAGCTTTTCATGGCTGGAAAAACTTGATTTGCAGGAGCACAGAAAGCAAAGAACGTTCTTCTCTTTCTCTCGCTTGATTTTGTGTTGTCTTCGTTAGCTTATAACAATAAAACAAGGTTATCTAAACTTTCTGTTATTTACAAATAGGGACCGTTTTTGAGCAACAACTCGTTTTCGAAAATGAACAGGTGGAAGACGCATGTGGTGCTATCGCACTGCCACGCCCAGCAGCCTTGTTTCATTGTGCACAATTTGGCTTTGTTTGTCGGCTACTAGGTGCTGGACGGTGGAGGCAAGAGAAGAACTACGCTTCTACTTACAGGCCGTGGGAGGCGACGCGATGCGATATCAGTTTATCAAGGTAGATACGGCAACGCACGCTTAGTGAGGCCGACATATATTTCCAAGAACCGCTCATCGAAATGCGCATCGTCAAAAGTACTGGATTACGAAAACCGCCCACCCATTCCTACCCTCAATTCACGAGTTTATTTGTCTGCCTTTGTCAACAATTTTAATTATCACTGTCTTAGAGACATCTAATTATTGCAGAAATGGCTCAAGCGAGAATTTTGATATCAAGTTTTTCTTTCTGCTTTTGTGAGGATTCTCCTTTTGCATAACACCTTCTGAGAATCGATTTTTTGTAGCGTGAAAAAAAAACTTGGTCTTTTAAAAACAGGTTGGCCATGAAAGATGGTACAAAATAAAATGAAAAAGATAGCTCGGTGTAACAAGCAAAATAATTGAAATCAATGAGAAGTTCACCTCGCACCGAAGGGCTTAGTTTTTCCTGCGCCCTTTTGAAACGACTCGCAAGGCTGAATTTTTCAGCGGGACTTCGCTCAAACATTTTGGAGAGAGGATTTACTTCTCCTGTCTGTATACGGAGCAGTTTCTATAATCTGAGTGAACATGACCATCATTCTCAGTAGCATGTGCGAGTAGTACTAAAAAACTTTAACTGCGTAAGTAGTGTTTCGCGATACAGGCAAAGGAGACTGCTGGCATGTTGTTCGTTCCCTCCTTCTGTACTTCCTGAGTTTCATGTTCTCCTAACGGCTTTGCTTATGGCTGTAATACTTCGACTTATCTAAAAAGATTGTGAGATAAAACAATCCACAGCATGTTGAATTTCTCTCTATTTCGTGACAAGGGTTAAAAAGAATACAACGTATGCATACATGCTTGAGTGCAGTGCAGTGGAATTGCATTAGCAGCTTAATCGCACCCTTAATTGAAATGTTACAGAACACGCTCGTAGACGGCACTGCAATTTGCAGGGTGATGTAAAAAGAGCTCCACAAATATATTGTCGCACTCATCGTCTTCGTCGTCTACCTGATTCTCTCTCGTTGCTGATGTCGTGTAACAACATTATTCAAATTTTCCATTCTCAATTCGGCGGAATACTTGTCCTTCGCGGCAATTTCACGCACTGTTCGTCAGCGTTCTTATGTATTTTTTCTAGTAAAAGTATTTCAACAATTTCCCTTCCTTACATGACACTA